>NW_028325225.1:644750-1289500 GCF_987193195.1 Phasianus colchicus
ATGGGAGCTCTTCCTAAGAGCAGTGCTATTTCTGGGAGAAAAGGAGCTCTACTGGGCATAAAAACGGTGTATCTGTGATAAAATGCCACATTTCTGAAAGAAACTGTCCTCTTGCGGAGTGTAATGCTGTATGTTCCGGAGGAAATGGGAAATATTCAGCAGAGTCCTGGTATTTCTGGGAGAAGAGGTCTGATGTGGGGGGGGGAAGGTGATGTATCTGTGAGAAAGCTGGTGTTTCTGGGAGAAAATGCCAGGTATTGGTGAGGAAACAGATGCTAGAGAGGGAAAAGGCCATCCCTTTGGGAGAGAAGTGGTATTTCTGGGAGAAAATGCCCCAAATCGGGGAGTAAGTGTCATCCTGAGGCGTGTCATGGAGTAGATTTGGGAGGAAATGGAGGTGTTTCACAGAGTAGCGGCACTTCTGGGAGAAAATGTCCTCAGTGGGAAAGACAATGTCCTCTTGAGGGAAGAAAACGGGTCTTTCTTACAGCAAATGTCATCCAATTGGGAGAAAATCTCCTCTCTTGGGGAGAAAAGTGGTCTTTCTGAGAGAAGGTGTCCTCTTCTTGGCTGCAAGTGTCCCATTTGGCATTGTCATGGAGGCTTTTTGGGGAGAAAGCGTGTGGCAGTTGTAAGAGAAGGGGTATTTCTGGGAGCAAATCTCCTCTTTTTGGAAGAGAAGGTGAAATTTCCAAGGGAAAAGTGGCATTTCTGGGAGGAAATGACATAGCTGGGGGAGAAAAGTGGGAACCGGTGGGAAAGAAGATCTTGTACTGGAGAGCAACGGTGGTCTTTTTGGTGTGCCAAGTGGTCTCTTGGGGAGACAACGTGGTAAATAGGGGAGACAATGTCCTCTGGAGGAGTGTCAAGTAGTATTTGGGAGAGCAAACGTCAGGTATTTCTCGGAAACCGGCTGTTTCTGGGAGATAGTAGCAGACTTGGTTGGAAAATGACAGGTGTTTGTGAGAAAGCTGGTATTTTGGGGAAAAAAGGCCGTTTTTTAAAGAATAAGCTGGCATTTCTGGGAGAATATGTCCCATCTTTGGGAGAAAACGGGTGTATGTGGGAGAAAATGTCGTGTATTTGGGAGAAAGCTGGTGTATGTGGGAGAAAAGGCCATTGTGATGGGAGTCAGTGTGATCTTGAGGAGTGGAAAGCAGTATTCTTGAGATGAAACGTGAGGTATTTCTAAGAGTCCTGGTATTTCTGGGAGAAAATGTCTTGTTTTGGAGAGCCAAAGTCCCATTTTGGGGGCAGAAGCTGGTATTTCTGTGACACTGCCATCTTGATGGGGGTAAGTGTGATCTTGAGGAGTGTAAAGCAGCATTTTGGTTAGAAAATGGGAGCTCTTCCTAAGAGCAGTGCTATTTCTGGGAGAAAAGGAGCTCTACTGGGCATAAAAATGGTGTATCTGTGATAAAATGCCACGTTTCTGAAAGAAACTGTCCTCTTGCGGAGTGTAATGCTGTATGTTCCGGAGGAAATGGGAAATATTCAGCAGAGTCCTGGTATTTCTGGGAGAAGAGGTCTGATGTGGGGGGGGGAAGGTGATGTATCTGTGAGAAAGCTGGTGTTTCTGGGAGAAAATGCCAGGTATTGGTGAGGAAACAGATGCTAGAGAGGGAAAAGGCCATCCCTTTGGGAGAGAAGTGGTATTTCTGGGAGAAAATGCCCCAAATCGGGGAGTAAGTGTCATCCTGAGGCGTGTCATGGAGTAGATTTGGGAGGAAATGGAGGTGTTTCACAGAGTAGCGGCACTTCTGGGAGAAAATGTCCTCAGTGGGAAAGACAATGTCCTCTTGAGGGAAGAAAACGGGTCTTTCTTACAGCAAATGTCATCCAATTGGGAGAAAATCTCCTCTCTTGGGGAGAAAAGTGGTCTTTCTGAGAGAAGGTGTCCTCTTCTTGGCTGCAAGTGTCCCATTTGGCATTGTCATGGAGGCTTTTTGGGGAGAAAGCGTGTGGCACTTGTAAGAGAAGGGGTATTTCTGGGAGCAAATCTCCTCTTTTTGGAAGAGAAGGTGAAATTTCCAAGGGAAAAGTGGCATTTCTGGGAGGAAATGACATAGCTGGGGGAGAAAAGTGGGAACCGGTGGGAAAGAAGATCTTGTACTGGAGAGCAACGGTGGTCTTTTTGGTGTGCCAAGTGGTCTCTTGGGGAGACAACGTGGTAAATAGGGGAGACAATGTCCTCTGGAGGAGTGTCAAGTAGTATTTGGGAGAGCAAACGTCAGGTATTTCTCGGAAACCGGCTGTTTCTGGGAGATAGTAGCAGACTTGGTTGGAAAATGACAGGTGTTTGTGAGAAAGCTGGTATTTTGGGGAAAAAAGGCCGTTTTTTAAAGAATAAGCTGGCATTTCTGGGAGAATATGTCCCATCTTTGGGAGAAAACGGGTGTATGTGGGAGAAAATGTCGTGTATTTGGGAGAAAGCTGGTGTATGTGGGAGAAAAGGCCATTGTGATGGGAGTCAGTGTGATCTTGAGGAGTGGAAAGCAGTATTCTTGAGATGAAACGTGAGGTATTTCTAAGAGTCCTGGTATTTCTGGGAGAAAATGTCTTGTTTTGGAGAGCCAAAGTCCCATTTTGGGGGCAGAAGCTGGTATTTCTGTGACACTGCCATCTTGATGGGGGTAAGTGTGATCTTGAGGAGTGTAAAGCAGCATTTTGGTTAGAAAATGGGAGCTCTTCCTAAGAGCAGTGCTATTTCTGGGAGAAAAGGAGCTCTACTGGGCATAAAAATGGTGTATCTGTGATAAAATGCCACGTTTCTGAAAGAAACTGTCCTCTTGCGGAGTGTAATGCTGTATGTTCCGGAGGAAATGGGAAATATTCAGCAGAGTCCTGGTATTTCTGGGAGAAGAGGTCTGATGTGGGGGGGGGAAGGTGATGTATCTGTGAGAAAGCTGGTGTTTCTGGGAGAAAATGCCAGGTATTGGTGAGGAAACAGATGCTAGAGAGGGAAAAGGCCATCCCTTTGGGAGAGAAGTGGTATTTCTGGGAGAAAATGCCCCAAATCGGGGAGTAAGTGTCATCCTGAGGCGTGTCATGGAGTAAATTTGGGAGGAAATGGAGGTGTTTCACAGAGTAGCGGCACTTCTGGGAGAAAATGTCCTCAGTGGGAAAGACAATGTCCTCTTGAGGGAAGAAAACGGGTCTTTCTTACAGCAAATGTCATCCAATTGGGAGAAAATCTCCTCTCTTGGGGAGAAAAGTGGTCTTTCTGAGAGAAGGTGTCCTCTTCTTGGCTGCAAGTGTCCCATTTGGCATTGTCATGGAGGCTTTTTGGGGAGAAAGCGTGTGGCAGTTGTAAGAGAAGGGGTATTTCTGGGAGCAAATCTCCTCTTTTTGGAAGAGAAGGTGAAATTTCCAAGGGAAAAGTGGCATTTCTGGGAGGAAATGACATAGCTGGGGGAGAAAAGTGGGAACCGGTGGGAAAGAAGATCTTGTACTGGAGAGCAACGGTGGTCTTTTTGGTGTGCCAAGTGGTCTCTTGGGGAGACAACGTGGTAAATAGGGGAGACAATGTCCTCTGGAGGAGTGTCAAGTAGTATTTGGGAGAGCAAACGTCAGGTATTTCTCGGAAACCGGCTGTTTCTGGGAGATAGTAGCAGACTTGGTTGGAAAATGACAGGTGTTTGTGAGAAAGCTGGTATTTTGGGGAAAAAAGGCCGTTTTTTAAAGAATAAGCTGGCATTTCTGGGAGAATATGTCCCATCTTTGGGAGAAAACGGGTGTATGTGGGAGAAAATGTCGTGTATTTGGGAGAAAGCTGGTGTATGTGGGAGAAAAGGCCATTGTGATGGGAGTCAGTGTGATCTTGAGGAGTGGAAAGCAGTATTCTTGAGATGAAACGTGAGGTATTTCTAAGAGTCCTGGTATTTCTGGGAGAAAATGTCTTGTTTTGGAGAGCCAAAGTCCCATTTTGGGGGCAGAAGCTGGTATTTCTGTGACACTGCCATCTTGATGGGGGTAAGTGTGATCTTGAGGAGTGTAAAGCAGCATTTTGGTTAGAAAATGGGAGCTCTTCCTAAGAGCAGTGCTATTTCTGGGAGAAAAGGAGCTCTACTGGGCATAAAAATGGAGTATCTGTGATAAAATGCCACGTTTCTGAAAGAAACTGTCCCTTTTTATTGGAAATTTCACCTTCTCTTCCAAAAAGAGGAGATTTGCTCCCAGAAATACCCCTTCTCTTACAACTGCCACACGCTTTCTCCCCAAAAAGCCTCCATGACAATGCCAAATGGGACACTTGCAGCCAAGAAGAGGACACCTTCTCTCAGAAAGACCACTTTTCTCCCCAAGAGAGGAGATTTTCTCCCAATTGGATGACATTTGCTGTAAGAAAGACCTGTTTTCTTCCCTCAAGAGGACATTGTCTTTCCCACTGAGGACATTTTCTCCCAGAAGTGCCGCTACTCTGTGAAACACCTCCATTTCCTCCCAAATCTACTCCATGACACGCCTCAGGATGACACTTACTCCCCGATTTGGGGCATTTTCTCCCAGAAATACCACTTCTCTCCCAAAGGGATGGCCTTTTCCCTCTCTAGCATCTGTTTCCTCACCAATACCTGGCATTTTCTCCCAGAAACACCAGCTTTCTCACAGATACATCACCTTCCTCCCCCCACATCAGACCTCTTCTCCCAGAAATACCAGGACTCTGCTGAATATTTCCCATTTCCTCCGGAACATACAGCATTACACTCCGCAAGAGGACAGTTTCTTTCAGAAATGTGGCATTTTATCACAGATACACCGTTTTTATGCCCAGTAGAGCTCCTTTTCTCCCAGAAATAGCACTGCTCTTAGGAAGAGCTCCCATTTTCTAACCAAAATGCTGCTTTACACTCCTCAAGATCACACTTACCCCCATCAAGATGGCAGTGTCACAGAAATACCAGCTTCTGCCCCCAAAATGGGACTTTGGCTCTCCAAAACAAGACATTTTCTCCCAGAAATACCAGGACTCTTAGAAATACCTCACGTTTCATCTCAAGAATACTGCTTTCCACTCCTCAAGATCACACTGACTCCCATCACAATGGCCTTTTCTCCCACATACACCAGCTTTCTCCCAAATACACGACATTTTCTCCCACATACACCCGTTTTCTCCCAAAGATGGGACATATTCTCCCAGAAATGCCAGCTTATTCTTTAAAAAACAGCCTCTTTTTCCCAAAATACCAGCTTTCTCACAAACACCTGTCATTTTCCAACCAAGTCTGCTACTATCTCCCAGAAACAGCCGGTTTCCGAGAAATACCTGACGTTTGCTCTCCCAAATACTACTTGACACTCCTCCAGAGGACACTGTCTCCCCTATTTACCACGTTGTCTCCCCAAGAGACCACTTGGCACACCAAAAAGACCACCGTTGCTCTCCAGTACAAGATCTTCTTTCCCACCGGTTCCCACTTTTCTCCCCCAGCTATGTCATTTCCTCCCAGAAATGCCACTTTTCCCTTGGAAATTTCACCTTCTCTTCCAAAAAGAGGAGATTTGCTCCCAGAAATACCCCTTCTCTTACAACTGCCACACGCTTTCTCCCCAAAAAGCCTCCATGACAATGCCAAATGGGACACTTGCAGCCAAGAAGAGGACACCTTCTCTCAGAAAGACCACTTTTCTCCCCAAGAGAGGAGATTTTCTCCCAATTGGATGACATTTGCTGTAAGAAAGACCTGTTTTCTTCCCTCAAGAGGACATTGTCTTTCCCACTGAGGACATTTTCTCCCAGAAGTGCCGCTACTCTGTGAAACACCTCCATTTCCTCCCAAATCTACTCCAGGACACGCCTCAGGATGACACTTACTCCCCGATTTGGGGCATTTTCTCCCAGAAATACCACTTCTCTCCCAAAGGGATGGCCTTTTCCCTCTCTAGCATCTGTTTCCTCACCAATACCTGGCATTTTCTCCCAGAAACACCAGCTTTCTCACAGATACATCACCTTCCCCCCCCCACATCAGACCTCTTCTCCCAGAAATACCAGGACTCTGCTGAATATTTCCCATTTCCTCCGGAACATACAGCATTACACTCCGCAAGAGGACAGTTTCTTTCAGAAATGTGGCATTTTATCACAGATACACCGTTTTTATGCCCAGTAGAGCTCCTTTTCTCCCAGAAATAGCACTGCTCTTAGGAAGAGCTCCCATTTTCTAACCAAAATGCTGCTTTACACTCCTCAAGATCACACTTACCCCCATCAAGATGGCAGTGTCACAGAAATACCAGCTTCTGCCCCCAAAATGGGACTTTGGCTCTCCAAAACAAGACATTTTCTCCCAGAAATACCAGGACTCTTAGAAATACCTCACGTTTCATCTCAAGAATACTGCTTTCCACTCCTCAAGATCACACTGACTCCCATCACAATGGCCTTTTCTCCCACATACACCAGCTTTCTCCCAAATACACGACATTTTCTCCCACATACACCCGTTTTCTCCCAAAGATGGGACATACTCTCCCAGAAATGCCAGCTTATTCTTTAAAAAACGGCCTCTTTTCCCCAAAATACCAGCTTTCTCACAAACACCTGTCATTTTCCAACCAAGTCTGCTACTATCTCCCAGAAACAGCCGGTTTCCGAGAAATACCTGACGTTTGCTCTCCCAAATACTACTTGACACTCCTCCAGAGGACACTGTCTCCCCTATTTACCACGTTGTCTCCCCAAGAGACCACTTGGCACACCAAAAAGACCACCGTTGCTCTCCAGTACAAGATCTTCTTTCCCACCGGTTCCCACTTTTCTCCCCCAGCTATGTCATTTCCTCCCAGAAATGCCACTTTTCCCTTGGAAATTTCACCTTCTCTTCCAAAAAGAGGAGATTTGCTCCCAGAAATACCCCTTCTCTTACAACTGCCACACGCTTTCTCCCCAAAAAGCCTCCATGACAATGCCAAATGGGACACTTGCAGCCAAGAAGAGGACACCTTCTCTCAGAAAGACCACTTTTCTCCCCAAGAGAGGAGATTTTCTCCCAATTGGATGACATTTGCTGTAAGAAAGACCTGTTTTCTTCCCTCAAGAGGACATTGTCTTTCCCACTGAGGACATTTTCTCCCAGAAGTGCCGCTACTCTGTGAAACACCTCCATTTCCTCCCAAATCTACTCCATGACACGCCTCAGGATGACACTTACTCCCCGATTTGGGGCATTTTCTCCCAGAAATACCACTTCTCTCCCAAAGGGATGGCCTTTTCCCTCTCTAGCATCTGTTTCCTCACCAATACCTGGCATTTTCTCCCAGAAACACCAGCTTTCTCACAGATACATCACCTTCCCCCCCCCCACATCAGACCTCTTCTCCCAGAAATACCAGGACTCTGCTGAATATTTCCCATTTCCTCCGGAACATACAGCATTACACTCCGCAAGAGGACAGTTTCTTTCAGAAATGTGGCATTTTATCACAGATACACCGTTTTTATGCCCAGTAGAGCTCCTTTTCTCCCAGAAATAGCACTGCTCTTAGGAAGAGCTCCCATTTTCTAACCAAAATGCTGCTTTACACTCCTCAAGATCACACTTACCCCCATCAAGATGGCAGTGTCACAGAAATACCAGCTTCTGCCCCCAAAATGGGACTTTGGCTCTCCAAAACAAGACATTTTCTCCCAGAAATACCAGGACTCTTAGAAATACCTCACGTTTCATCTCAAGAATACTGCTTTCCACTCCTCAAGATCACACTGACTCCCATCACAATGGCCTTTTCTCCCACATACACCAGCTTTCTCCCAAATACACGACATTTTCTCCCACATACACCCGTTTTCTCCCAAAGATGGGACATACTCTCCCAGAAATGCCAGCTTATTCTTTAAAAAACGGCCTCTTTTCCCCAAAATACCAGCTTTCTCACAAACACCTGTCATTTTCCAACCAAGTCTGCTACTATCTCCCAGAAACAGCCGGTTTCCGAGAAATACCTGACGTTTGCTCTCCCAAATACTACTTGACACTCCTCCAGAGGACACTGTCTCCCCTATTTACCACGTTGTCTCCCCAAGAGACCACTTGGCACACCAAAAAGACCACCGTTGCTCTCCAGTACAAGATCTTCTTTCCCACCGGTTCCCACTTTTCTCCCCCAGCTATGTCATTTCCTCCCAGAAATGCCACTTTTCCCTTGGAAATTTCACCTTCTCTTCCAAAAAGAGGAGATTTGCTCCCAGAAATACCCCTTCTCTTACAACTGCCACACGCTTTCTCCCCAAAAAGCCTCCATGACAATGCCAAATGGGACACTTGCAGCCAAGAAGAGGACACCTTCTCTCAGAAAGACCACTTTTCTCCCCAAGAGAGGAGATTTTCTCCCAATTGGATGACATTTGCTGTAAGAAAGACCTGTTTTCTTCCCTCAAGAGGACATTGTCTTTCCCACTGAGGACATTTTCTCCCAGAAGTGCCGCTACTCTGTGAAACACCTCCATTTCCTCCCAAATCTACTCCAGGACACGCCTCAGGATGACACTTACTCCCCGATTTGGGGCATTTTCTCCCAGAAATACCACTTCTCTCCCAAAGGGATGGCCTTTTCCCTCTCTAGCATCTGTTTCCTCACCAATACCTGGCATTTTCTCCCAGAAACACCAGCTTTCTCACAGATACATCACCTTCCCCCCCCCACATCAGACCTCTTCTCCCAGAAATACCAGGACTCTGCTGAATATTTCCCATTTCCTCCGGAACATACAGCATTACACTCCGCAAGAGGACAGTTTCTTTCAGAAATGTGGCATTTTATCACAGATACACCGTTTTTATGCCCAGTAGAGCTCCTTTTCTCCCAGAAATAGCACTGCTCTTAGGAAGAGCTCCCATTTTCTAACCAAAATGCTGCTTTACACTCCTCAAGATCACACTTACCCCCATCAAGATGGCAGTGTCACAGAAATACCAGCTTCTGCCCCCAAAATGGGACTTTGGCTCTCCAAAACAAGACATTTTCTCCCAGAAATACCAGGACTCTTAGAAATACCTCACGTTTCATCTCAAGAATACTGCTTTCCACTCCTCAAGATCACACTGACTCCCATCACAATGGCCTTTTCTCCCACATACACCAGCTTTCTCCCAAATACACGACATTTTCTCCCACATACACCCGTTTTCTCCCAAAGATGGGACATACTCTCCCAGAAATGCCAGCTTATTCTTTAAAAAACGGCCTCTTTTCCCCAAAATACCAGCTTTCTCACAAACACCTGTCATTTTCCAACCAAGTCTGCTACTATCTCCCAGAAACAGCCGGTTTCCGAGAAATACCTGACGTTTGCTCTCCCAAATACTACTTGACACTCCTCCAGAGGACACTGTCTCCCCTATTTACCACGTTGTCTCCCCAAGAGACCACTTGGCACACCAAAAAGACCACCGTTGCTCTCCAGTACAAGATCTTCTTTCCCACCGGTTCCCACTTTTCTCCCCCAGCTATGTCATTTCCTCCCAGAAATGCCACTTTTCCCTTGGAAATTTCACCTTCTCTTCCAAAAAGAGGAGATTTGCTCCCAGAAATACCCCTTCTCTTACAACTGCCACACGCTTTCTCCCCAAAAAGCCTCCATGACAATGCCAAATGGGACACTTGCAGCCAAGAAGAGGACACCTTCTCTCAGAAAGACCACTTTTCTCCCCAAGAGAGGAGATTTTCTCCCAATTGGATGACATTTGCTGTAAGAAAGACCTGTTTTCTTCCCTCAAGAGGACATTGTCTTTCCCACTGAGGACATTTTCTCCCAGAAGTGCCGCTACTCTGTGAAACACCTCCATTTCCTCCCAAATCTACTCCATGACACGCCTCAGGATGACACTTACTCCCCGATTTGGGGCATTTTCTCCCAGAAATACCACTTCTCTCCCAAAGGGATGGCCTTTTCCCTCTCTAGCATCTGTTTCCTCACCAATACCTGGCATTTTCTCCCAGAAACACCAGCTTTCTCACAGATACATCACCTTCCCCCCCCCCACATCAGACCTCTTCTCCCAGAAATACCAGGACTCTGCTGAATATTTCCCATTTCCTCCGGAACATACAGCATTACACTCCGCAAGAGGACAGTTTCTTTCAGAAATGTGGCATTTTATCACAGATACACCGTTTTTATGCCCAGTAGAGCTCCTTTTCTCCCAGAAATAGCACTGCTCTTAGGAAGAGCTCCCATTTTCTAACCAAAATGCTGCTTTACACTCCTCAAGATCACACTTACCCCCATCAAGATGGCAGTGTCACAGAAATACCAGCTTCTGCCCCCAAAATGGGACTTTGGCTCTCCAAAACAAGACATTTTCTCCCAGAAATACCAGGACTCTTAGAAATACCTCACGTTTCATCTCAAGAATACTGCTTTCCACTCCTCAAGATCACACTGACTCCCATCACAATGGCCTTTTCTCCCACATACACCAGCTTTCTCCCAAATACACGACATTTTCTCCCACATACACCCGTTTTCTCCCAAAGATGGGACATACTCTCCCAGAAATGCCAGCTTATTCTTTAAAAAACGGCCTCTTTTCCCCAAAATACCAGCTTTCTCACAAACACCTGTCATTTTCCAACCAAGTCTGCTACTATCTCCCAGAAACAGCCGGTTTCCGAGAAATACCTGACGTTTGCTCTCCCAAATACTACTTGACACTCCTCCAGAGGACACTGTCTCCCCTATTTACCACGTTGTCTCCCCAAGAGACCACTTGGCACACCAAAAAGACCACCGTTGCTCTCCAGTACAAGATCTTCTTTCCCACCGGTTCCCACTTTTCTCCCCCAGCTATGTCATTTCCTCCCAGAAATGCCACTTTTCCCTTGGAAATTTCACCTTCTCTTCCAAAAAGAGGAGATTTGCTCCCAGAAATACCCCTTCTCTTACAACTGCCACACGCTTTCTCCCCAAAAAGCCTCCATGACAATGCCAAATGGGACACTTGCAGCCAAGAAGAGGACACCTTCTCTCAGAAAGACCACTTTTCTCCCCAAGAGAGGAGATTTTCTCCCAATTGGATGACATTTGCTGTAAGAAAGACCTGTTTTCTTCCCTCAAGAGGACATTGTCTTTCCCACTGAGGACATTTTCTCCCAGAAGTGCCGCTACTCTGTGAAACACCTCCATTTCCTCCCAAATCTACTCCATGACACGCCTCAGGATGACACTTACTCCCCGATTTGGGGCATTTTCTCCCAGAAATACCACTTCTCTCCCAAAGGGATGGCCTTTTCCCTCTCTAGCATCTGTTTCCTCACCAATACCTGGCATTTTCTCCCAGAAACACCAGCTTTCTCACAGATACATCACCTTCCCCCCCCCCACATCAGACCTCTTCTCCCAGAAATACCAGGACTCTGCTGAATATTTCCCATTTCCTCCGGAACATACAGCATTACACTCCGCAAGAGGACAGTTTCTTTCAGAAATGTGGCATTTTATCACAGATACACCGTTTTTATGCCCAGTAGAGCTCCTTTTCTCCCAGAAATAGCACTGCTCTTAGGAAGAGCTCCCATTTTCTAACCAAAATGCTGCTTTACACTCCTCAAGATCACACTTACCCCCATCAAGATGGCAGTGTCACAGAAATACCAGCTTCTGCCCCCAAAATGGGACTTTGGCTCTCCAAAACAAGACATTTTCTCCCAGAAATACCAGGACTCTTAGAAATACCTCACGTTTCATCTCAAGAATACTGCTTTCCACTCCTCAAGATCACACTGACTCCCATCACAATGGCCTTTTCTCCCACATACACCAGCTTTCTCCCAAATACACGACATTTTCTCCCACATACACCCGTTTTCTCCCAAAGATGGGACATACTCTCCCAGAAATGCCAGCTTATTCTTTAAAAAACGGCCTCTTTTCCCCAAAATACCAGCTTTCTCACAAACACCTGTCATTTTCCAACCAAGTCTGCTACTATCTCCCAGAAACAGCCGGTTTCCGAGAAATACCTGACGTTTGCTCTCCCAAATACTACTTGACACTCCTCCAGAGGACATTGTCTCCCCTATTTACCACGTTGTCTCCCCAAGAGACCACTTGGCACACCAAAAAGACCACCGTTGCTCTCCAGTACAAGATCTTCTTTCCCACCGGTTCCCACTTTTCTCCCCCAGCTATGTCATTTCCTCCCAGAAATGCCACTTTTCCCTTGGAAATTTCACCTTCTCTTCCAAAAAGAGGAGATTTGCTCCCAGAAATACCCCTTCTCTTACAACTGCCACACGCTTTCTCCCCAAAAAGCCTCCATGACAATGCCAAATGGGACACTTGCAGCCAAGAAGAGGACACCTTCTCTCAGAAAGACCACTTTTCTCCCCAAGAGAGGAGATTTTCTCCCAATTGGATGACATTTGCTGTAAGAAAGACCCGTTTTCTTCCCTCAAGAGGACATTGTCTTTCCCACTGAGGACATTTTCTCCCAGAAGTGCCGCTACTCTGTGAAACACCTCCATTTCCTCCCAAATCTACTCCATGACACGCCTCAGGATGACACTTACTCCCCGATTTGGGGCATTTTCTCCCAGAAATACCACTTCTCTCCCAAAGGGATGGCCTTTTCCCTCTCTAGCATCTGTTTCCTCACCAATACCTGGCATTTTCTCCCAGAAACACCAGCTTTCTCACAGATACATCACCTTCCCCCCCCCACATCAGACCTCTTCTCCCAGAAATACCAGGACTCTGCTGAATATTTCCCATTTCCTCCGGAACATACAGCATTACACTCCGCAAGAGGACAGTTTCTTTCAGAAATGTGGCATTTTATCACAGATACACCATTTTTATGCCCAGTAGAGCTCCTTTTCTCCCAGAAATAGCACTGCTCTTAGGAAGAGCTCCCATTTGCTAACCAAAATGCTGCTTTACACTCCTCAAGATCACACTTACCCCCATCAAGATGGCAGTGTCACAGAAATACCAGCTTCTGCCCCCAAAATGGGACTTTGGCTCTCCAAAACAAGACATTTTCTCCCAGAAATACCAGGACTCTTAGAAATACCTCACGTTTCATCTCAAGAATACTGCTTTCCACTCCTCAAGATCACACTGACTCCCATCACAATGGCCTTTTCTCCCACATACACCAGCTTTCTCCCAAATACACGACATTTTCTCCCACATACACCCGTTTTCTCCCAAAGATGGGACATATTCTCCCAGAAATGCCAGCTTATTCTTTAAAAAACGGCCTTTTTTCCCCAAAATACCAGCTTTCTCACAAACACCTGTCATTTTCCAACCAAGTCTGCTACTATCTCCCAGAAACAGCCGGTTTCCGAGAAATACCTGACGTTTGCTCTCCCAAATACTACTTGACACTCCTCCAGAGGACATTGTCTCCCCTATTTACCACGTTGTCTCCCCAAGAGACCACTTGGCACACCAAAAAGACCACCGTTGCTCTCCAGTACAAGATCTTCTTTCCCACCGGTTCCCACTTTTCTCCCCCAGCTATGTCATTTCCTCCCAGAAATGCCACTTTTCCCTTGGAAATTTCACCTTCTCTTCCAAAAAGAGGAGATTTGCTCCCAGAAATACCCCTTCTCTTACAACTGCCACACGCTTTCTCCCCAAAAAGCCTCCATGACAATGCCAAATGGGACACTTGCAGCCAAGAAGAGGACACCTTCTCTCAGAAAGACCACTTTTCTCCCCAAGAGAGGAGATTTTCTCCCAATTGGATGACATTTGCTGTAAGAAAGACCCGTTTTCTTCCCTCAAGAGGACATTGTCTTTCCCACTGAGGACATTTTCTCCCAGAAGTGCCGCTACTCTGTGAAACACCTCCATTTCCTCCCAAATCTACTCCATGACACGCCTCAGGATGACACTTACTCCCCGATTTGGGGCATTTTCTCCCAGAAATACCACTTCTCTCCCAAAGGGATGGCCTTTTCCCTCTCTAGCATCTGTTTCCTCACCAATACCTGGCATTTTCTCCCAGAAACACCAGCTTTCTCACAGATACATCACCTTCCCCCCCCCACATCAGACCTCTTCTCCCAGAAATACCAGGACTCTGCTGAATATTTCCCATTTCCTCCGGAACATACAGCATTACACTCCGCAAGGGGACAGTTTCTTTCAGAAATGTGGCATTTTATCACAGATACACCATTTTTATGCCCAGTAGAGCTCCTTTTCTCCCAGAAATAGCACTGCTCTTAGGAAGAGCTCCCATTTTCTAACCAAAATGCTGCTTTACACTCCTCAAGATCACACTTACCCCCATCAAGATGGCAGTGTCACAGAAATACCAGCTTCTGCCCCCAAAATGGGACTTTGGCTCTCCAAAACAAGACATTTTCTCCCAGAAATACCAGGACTCTTAGAAATACCTCACGTTTCATCTCAAGAATACTGCTTTCCACTCCTCAAGATCACACTGACTCCCATCACAATGGCCTTTTCTCCCACATACACCAGCTTTCTCCCAAATACACGACATTTTCTCCCACATACACCCGTTTTCTCCCAAAGATGGGACATATTCTCCCAGAAATGCCAGCTTATTCTTTAAAAAACGGCCTTTTTTCCCCAAAATACCAGCTTTCTCACAAACACCTGTCATTTTCCAACCAAGTCTGCTACTATCTCCCAGAAACAGCCGGTTTCCGAGAAATACCTGACGTTTGCTCTCCCAAATACTACTTGACACTCCTCCAGAGGACATTGTCTCCCCTATTTACCACGTTGTCTCCCCAAGAGACCACTTGGCACACCAAAAAGACCACCGTTGCTCTCCAGTACAAGATCTTCTTTCCCACCGGTTCCCACTTTTCTCCCCCAGCTATGTCATTTCCTCCCAGAAATGCCACTTTTCCCTTGGAAATTTCACCTTCTCTTCCAAAAAGAGGAGATTTGCTCCCAGAAATACCCCTTCTCTTACAACTGCCACACGCTTTCTCCCCAAAAAGCCTCCATGACAATGCCAAATGGGACACTTGCAGCCAAGAAGAGGACACCTTCTCTCAGAAAGACCACTTTTCTCCCCAAGAGAGGAGATTTTCTCCCAATTGGATGACATTTGCTGTAAGAAAGACCTGTTTTCTTCCCTCAAGAGGACATTGTCTTTCCCACTGAGGACATTTTCTCCCAGAAGTGCCGCTACTCTGTGAAACACCTCCATTTCCTCCCAAATCTACTCCATGACACGCCTCAGGATGACACTTACTCCCCGATTTGGGGCATTTTCTCCCAGAAATACCACTTCTCTCCCAAAGGGATGGCCTTTTCCCTCTCTAGCATCTGTTTCCTCACCAATACCTGGCATTTTCTCCCAGAAACACCAGCTTTCTCACAGATACATCACCTTCCCCCCCCCACATCAGACCTCTTCTCCCAGAAATACCAGGACTCTGCTGAATATTTCCCATTTCCTCCGGAACATACAGCATTACACTCCGCAAGAGGACAGTTTCTTTCAGAAACATGGCATTTTATCACAGATACACCGTTTTTATGCCCAGTAGAGCTCCTTTTCTCCCAGAAATAGCACTGCTCTTAGGAAGAGCTCCCATTTTCTAACCAAAATGCTGCTTTACACTCCTCAAGATCACACTTACCCCCATCAAGATGGCAGTGTCACAGAAATACCAGCTTCTGCCCCCAAAATGGGACTTTGGCTCTCCAAAACAAGACATTTTCTCCCAGAAATACCAGGACTCTTAGAAATACCTCACGTTTCATCTCAAGAATACTGCTTTCCACTCCTCAAGATCACACTGACTCCCATCACAATGGCCTTTTCTCCCACATACACCAGCTTTCTCCCAAATACACGACATTTTCTCCCACATACACCCGTTTTCTCCCAAAGATGGGACATATTCTCCCAGAAATGCCAGCTTATTCTTTAAAAAACGGCCTCTTTTTCCCAAAATACCAGCTTTCTCACAAACACCTGTCATTTTCCAACCAAGTCTGCTACTATCTCCCAGAAACAGCCGGTTTCCGAGAAATACCTGACGTTTGCTCTCCCAAATACTACTTGACACTCCTCCAGAGGACATTGTCTCCCCTATTTACCACGTTGTCTCCCCAAGAGACCACTTGGCACACCAAAAAGACCACCGTTGCTCTCCAGTACAAGATCTTCTTTCCCACCGGTTCCCACTTTTCTCCCCCAGCTATGTCATTTCCTCCCAGAAATGCCACTTTTCCCTTGGAAATTTCACCTTCTCTTCCAAAAAGAGGAGATTTGCTCCCAGAAATACCCCTTCTCTTACAACTGCCACACGCTTTCTCCCCAAAAAGCCTCCATGACAATGCCAAATGGGACACTTGCAGCCAAGAAGAGGACACCTTCTCTCAGAAAGACCACTTTTCTCCCCAAGAGAGGAGATTTTCTCCCAATTGGATGACATTTGCTGTAAGAAAGACCTGTTTTCTTCCCTCAAGAGGACATTGTCTTTCCCACTGAGGACATTTTCTCCCAGAAGTGCCGCTACTCTGTGAAACACCTCCATTTCCTCCCAAATCTACTCCATGACACGCCTCAGGATGACACTTACTCCCCGATTTGGGGCATTTTCTCCCAGAAATACCACTTCTCTCCCAAAGGGATGGCCTTTTCCCTCTCTAGCATCTGTTTCCTCACCAATACCTGGCATTTTCTCCCAGAAACACCAGCTTTCTCACAGATACATCACCTTCCCCCCCCCACATCAGACCTCTTCTCCCAGAAATACCAGGACTCTGCTGAATATTTCCCATTTCCTCCGGAACATACAGCATTACACTCCGCAAGAGGACAGTTTCTTTCAGAAATGTGGCATTTTATCACAGATACACCGTTTTTATGCCCAGTAGAGCTCCTTTTCTCCCAGAAATAGCACTGCTCTTAGGAAGAGCTCCCATTTTCTAACCAAAATGCTGCTTTACACTCCTCAAGATCACACTTACCCCCATCAAGATGGCAGTGTCACAGAAATACCAGCTTCTGCCCCCAAAATGGGACTTTGGCTCTCCAAAACAAGACATTTTCTCCCAGAAATACCAGGACTCTTAGAAATACCTCACGTTTCATCTCAAGAATACTGCTTTCCACTCCTCAAGATCACACTGACTCCCATCACAATGGCCTTTTCTCCCACATACACCAGCTTTCTCCCAAATACACGACATTTTCTCCCACATACACCCGTTTTCTCCCAAAGATGGGACATATTCTCCCAGAAATGCCAGCTTATTCTTTAAAAAACGGCCTTTTTTCCCCAAAATACCAGCTTTCTCACAAACACCTGTCATTTTCCAACCAAGTCTGCTACTATCTCCCAGAAACAGCCGGTTTCCGAGAAATACCTGACGTTTGCTCTCCCAAATACTACTTGACACTCCTCCAGAGGACATTGTCTCCCCTATTTACCACGTTGTCTCCCCAAGAGACCACTTGGCACACCAAAAAGACCACCGTTGCTCTCCAGTACAAGATCTTCTTTCCCACCGGTTCCCACTTTTCTCCCCCAGCTATGTCATTTCCTCCCAGAAATGCCACTTTTCCCTTGGAAATTTCACCTTCTCTTCCAAAAAGAGGAGATTTGCGCCCAGAAATACCCCTTCTCTTACAACTGCCACACGCTTTCTCCCCAAAAAGCCTCCATGACAATGCCAAATGGGACACTTGCAGCCAAGAAGAGGACACCTTCTCTCAGAAAGACCACTTTTCTCCCCAAGAGAGGAGATTTTCTCCCAATTGGATGACATTTGCTGTAAGAAAGACCCGTTTTCTTCCCTCAAGAGGACATTGTCTTTCCCACTGAGGACATTTTCTCCCAGAAGTGCCGCTACTCTGTGAAACACCTCCATTTCCTCCCAAATCTACTCCATGACACGCCTCAGGATGACACTTACTCCCCGATTTGGGGCATTTTCTCCCAGAAATACCACTTCTCTCCCAAAGGGATGGCCTTTTCCCTCTCTAGCATCTGTTTCCTCACCAATACCTGGCATTTTCTCCCAGAAACACCAGCTTTCTCACAGATACATCACCTTCCCCCCCCCACATCAGACCTCTTCTCCCAGAAATACCAGGACTCTGCTGAATATTTCCCATTTCCTCCGGAACATACAGCATTACACTCCGCAAGAGGACAGTTTCTTTCAGAAACGTGGCATTTTATCACAGATACACCGTTTTTATGCCCAGTAGAGCTCCTTTTCTCCCAGAAATAGCACTGCACTTAGGAAGAGCTCCCATTTTCTAACCAAAATGCTGCTTTACACTCCTCAAGATCACACTTACCCCCATCAAGATGGCAGTGTCACAGAAATACCAGCTTCTGCCCCCAAAATGGGACTTTGGCTCTCCAAAACAAGACATTTTCTCCCAGAAATACCAGGACTCTTAGAAATACCTCACGTTTCATCTCAAGAATACTGCTTTCCACTCCTCAAGATCACACTGACTCCCATCACAATGGCCTTTTCTCCCACATACACCAGCTTTCTCCCAAATACACGACATTTTCTCCCACATACACCCGTTTTCTCCCAAAGATGGGACATATTCTCCCAGAAATGCCAGCTTATTCTTTAAAAAACGGCCTTTTTTCCCCAAAATACCAGCTTTCTCACAAACACCTGTCATTTTCCAACCAAGTCTGCTACTATCTCCCAGAAACAGCCGGTTTCCGAGAAATACCTGACGTTTGCTCTCCCAAATACTACTTGACACTCCTCCAGAGGACATTGTCTCCCCTATTTACCACGTTGTCTCCCCAAGAGACCACTTGGCACACCAAAAAGACCACCGTTGCTCTCCAGTACAAGATCTTCTTTCCCACCGGTTCCCACTTTTCTCCCCCAGCTATGTCATTTCCTCCCAGAAATGCCACTTTTCCCTTGGAAATTTCACCTTCTCTTCCAAAAAGAGGAGATTTGCTCCCAGAAATACCCCTTCTCTTACAACTGCCACACGCTTTCTCCCCAAAAAGCCTCCATGACAATGCCAAATGGGACACTTGCAGCCAAGAAGAGGACACCTTCTCTCAGAAAGACCACTTTTCTCCCCAAGAGAGGAGATTTTCTCCCAATTGGATGACATTTGCTGTAAGAAAGACCCGTTTTCTTCCCTCAAGAGGACATTGTCTTTCCCACTGAGGACATTTTCTCCCAGAAGTGCCGCTACTCTGTGAAACACCTCCATTTCCTCCCAAATCTACTCCATGACACGCCTCAGGATGACACTTACTCCCCGATTTGGGGCATTTTCTCCCAGAAATACCACTTCTCTCCCAAAGGGATGGCCTTTTCCCTCTCTAGCATCTGTTTCCTCACCAATACCTGGCATTTTCTCCCAGAAACACCAGCTTTCTCACAGATACATCACCTTCCCCCCCCCACATCAGACCTCTTCTCCCAGAAATACCAGGACTCTGCTGAATATTTCCCATTTCCTCCGGAACATACAGCATTACACTCCGCAAGAGGACAGTTTCTTTCAGAAACGTGGCATTTTATCACAGATACACCATTTTTATGCCCAGTAGAGCTCCTTTTCTCCCAGAAATAGCACTGCTCTTAGGAAGAGCTCCCATTTTCTAACCAAAATGCTGCTTTACACTCCTCAAGATCACACTTACCCCCATCAAGATGGCAGTGTCACAGAAATACCAGCTTCTGCCCCCAAAATGGGACTTTGGCTCTCCAAAACAAGACATTTTCTCCCAGAAATACCAGGACTCTTAGAAATACCTCACGTTTCATCTCAAGAATACTGCTTTCCACTCCTCAAGATCACACTGACTCCCATCACAATGGCCTTTTCTCCCACATACACCAGCTTTCTCCCAAATACACGACATTTTCTCCCACATACACCCGTTTTCTCCCAAAGATGGGACATATTCTCCCAGAAATGCCAGCTTATTCTTTAAAAAACGGCCTTTTTTCCCCAAAATACCAGCTTTCTCACAAACACCTGTCATTTTCCAACCAAGTCTGCTACTATCTCCCAGAAACAGCCGGTTTCCGAGAAATACCTGACGTTTGCTCTCCCAAATACTACTTGACACTCCTCCAGAGGACATTGTCTCCCCTATTTACCACGTTGTCTCCCCAAGAGACCACTTGGCACACCAAAAAGACCACCGTTGCTCTCCAGTACAAGATCTTCTTTCCCACCGGTTCCCACTTTTCTCCCCCAGCTATGTCATTTCCTCCCAGAAATGCCACTTTTCCCTTGGAAATTTCACCTTCTCTTCCAAAAAGAGGAGATTTGCTCCCAGAAATACCCCTTCTCTTACAAGTGCCACACGCTTTCTCCCCAAAAAGCCTCCATGACAATGCCAAATGGGACACTTGCAGCCAAGAAGAGGACACCTTCTCTCAGAAAGACCACTTTTCTCCCCAAGAGAGGAGATTTTCTCCCAATTGGATGACATTTGCTGTAAGAAAGACCCGTTTTCTTCCCTCAAGAGGACATTGTCTTTCCCACTGAGGACATTTTCTCCCAGAAGTGCCGCTACTCTGTGAAACACCTCCATTTCCTCCCAAATCTACTCCATGACACGCCTCAGGATGACACTTACTCCCCGATTTGGGGCATTTTCTCCCAGAAATACCACTTCTCTCCCAAAGGGATGGCCTTTTCCCTCTCTAGCATCTGTTTCCTCACCAATACCTGGCATTTTCTCCCAGAAACACCAGCTTTCTCACAGATACATCACCTTCCCCCCCCCACATCAGACCTCTTCTCCCAGAAATACCAGGACTCTGCTGAATATTTCCCATTTCCTCCGGAACATACAGCATTACACTCCGCAAGAGGACAGTTTCTTTCAGAAACGTGGCATTTTATCACAGATACACCATTTTTATGCCCAGTAGAGCTCCTTTTCTCCCAGAAATAGCACTGCTCTTAGGAAGAGCTCCCATTTTCTAACCAAAATGCTGCTTTACACTCCTCAAGATCACACTTACCCCCATCAAGATGGCAGTGTCACAGAAATACCAGCTTCTGCCCCCAAAATGGGACTTTGGCTCTCCAAAACAAGACATTTTCTCCCAGAAATACCAGGACTCTTAGAAATACCTCACGTTTCATCTCAAGAATACTGCTTTCCACTCCTCAAGATCACACTGAATCCCATCACAATGGCCTTGTCTCCCACATACACCAGCTTTCTCCCAAATACACGACATTTTCTCCCACATACACCCGTTTTCTCCCAAAGATGGGACATATTCTCCCAGAAATGCCAGCTTATTCTTTAAAAAACGGCCTTTTTTCCCCAAAATACCAGCTTTCTCACAAACACCTGTCATTTTCCAACCAAGTCTGCTACTATCTCCCAGAAACAGCCGGTTTCCGAGAAATACCTGACGTTTGCTCTCCCAAATACTACTTGACACTCCTCCAGAGGACATTGTCTCCCCTATTTACCACGTTGTCTCCCCAAGAGACCACTTGGCACACCAAAAAGACCACCGTTGCTCTCCAGTACAAGATCTTCTTTCCCACCGGTTCCCACTTTTCTCCCCCAGCTATGTCATTTCCTCCCAGAAATGCCACTTTTCCCTTGGAAATTTCACCTTCTCTTCCAAAAAGAGGAGATTTGCTCCCAGAAATACCCCTTCTCTTACAACTGCCACACGCTTTCTCCCCAAAAAGCCTCCATGACAATGCCAAATGGGACACTTGCAGCCAAGAAGAGGACACCTTCTCTCAGAAAGACCACTTTTCTCCCCAAGAGAGGAGATTTTCTCCCAATTGGATGACATTTGCTGTAAGAAAGACCTGTTTTCTTCCCTCAAGAGGACATTGTCTTTCCCACTGAGGACATTTTCTCCCAGAAGTGCCGCTACTCTGTGAAACACCTCCATTTCCTCCCAAATCTACTCCATGACACGCCTCAGGATGACACTTACTCCCCGATTTGGGGCATTTTCTCCCAGAAATACCACTTCTCTCCCAAAGGGGAGAAACCACTTCTCTCCCTTTTCCCTCTCTAGCATCTGTTTCCTCACCAATACCTGGCATTTTCTCCCAGAAACACCAGCTTTCTCACACATACATCACCTTCTCCCCCCCACATCAGATGTTCCCTCCCAGAAATATGGCATTTGATCACAGACATACTCTTTCAAGGTAATACCAGGTTTCATAAAAATACCTCATAATTTCTCCATGAAGTTCGTTAGCAAGATGACACTTTCACCCTAAATAGGAGATTTTCTCTCAGAAATGCATGCTTCCCCCTCACAGAACGGCATCTTCTCCCCAAATTAGGACATTATCTCCCCGAAATACCACATTTCTCCAATCCAATGACATTATCTCTACGGAGAGTTTGCAGTTGCTGCCCGTTAAATCGCTTTTCTCCCCGAATACCACTTTCAGACTTCAGCAGCGGTCTTGCCTTTCTCTCTCGGATGCCGAGAAAGGGCGACTTCAGCCGGATGCTTTACTCGGACGAGCGGCTTCCTCTGCGCACATCCCGAAGAAGAGGTTCTGACTTCTCCTTGTGTCCATGCATTCTGCAGTACGCTTCTCTCTCATTCTTAACCCTTGATTCCTAGGGACATTTCGTTTTTCTCTGTTTTTCCGATGCTACACTTCAGCATTCTGTGACGAACAGAGTGGAAGGGAAAAGCCCCTCTAATAAGGCAGCTAGAAGTTCCAGGAGCGACACACGTTGTGCTTTCAGAGAGGACGTTACAGAAAGTCGAGAGATGTGGATTCTTTCCTGCGGAGAAAAAACCCCCTGTTTTCAGGAAATGCAGTATTCTGAAATCGCACGTTCTCGGCATAGCAATTTCGCTAGTTCGCTCTCGTGGGTGGACGGCGCCACTCTCTGTTAACCGCTTCGGAGAGTTTGCAGTTGCTGGCCGAGAAATCGCGGTTCTCCCCGAATGCCGCTGTGTGCCTTCAGCAGCGAAAGAACGACTTCAGCTGGATGCTTTTCTCGGACGAGCGGCTTCTTCTTCAGTCAACGTGTGAATTCTGCATACTGCATTGCCTGAAAACAGGGGTTTTTTTCTCCGCAGGAAAGAATCCACATCTCTCGACTTTCTGTAACGTCCTCTCTGAAAGCACAACGTGTGTCGCTCCTGGAACTTCTAGCTGCCTTATTAGAGGGGCTTTTCCCTTCCACTCTGTTCGTCACAGAATGCTGAAGTGTAGCATCGGAAAAACAGAGAAAAACGAAATGTCCCTAGGAATAAACGGAAAGGCATAAGAATGAGAGAGAAGCGTAGTGCAGAATGCATGGACACAAGGAGAAGACAAGAACCGCTCCTTTGCGATGTGCGCAGAAGAAGCCGCTCGTCCGAGAAAAGCATCCGGCTGAAGTCGCTCTTTCTCGGCATGCGAGAGAGACGAGACCGCTGCTGAAGGCTGAAAGCGGCATTCGGGGAGAACCGCGATTTCTCGGCCAGCAACTGCAAACTCTCCGAAGCGGTTAACAGAGAGTGGCGCCGTCCACCCACGAGAGCGAAATAGCGAAATTGCTATGCCGAGAACGTGCGATTTCAGAATACTGCATTTCCTGAAAACAGGGGGTTTTTTCTCCGCAGGAAAGAATCCACATCTCTCGACTTTCTGTAACGTCCTCTCTGAAAGCACAACGTGTGTCGCTCCTGGAACTTCTAGCTGCCTTATTAGAGGGGCTTTTCCCTTCCACTCTGTTCGTCACAGAATGCTGAAGTGTAGCATCGGAAAAACAGAGAAAAACGAAATGTCCCTAGGAATAAACGGAAAGGCATAAGAATGAGAGAGAAGCGTAGTGCAGAATGCATGGACACAAGGAGAAGACAAGAACCGCTCCTTTGCGATGTGCGCAGAAGAAGCCGCTCGTCCGAGAAAAGCATCCGGCTGAAGTCGCTCTTTCTCGGCATGCGAGAGAGACGAGACCGCTGCTGAAGGCACACAGCGGCATTCGGGGAGAACCGCGATTTCTCGGCCAGCAACTGCAAACTCTCCGAAGCGGTTAACAGAGAGTGGCGCCGTCCACCCACGAGAGCGAAATAGCGAAATTGCTATGCCGAGAACGTGCGATTTCAGAATACTGCATTTCCTGAAAACAGGGGGTTTTTTCTCCGCAGGAAAGAATCCACATCTCTCGACTTTCTGTAACGTCCTCTCTGAAAGCACAACGTGTGTCGCTCCTGGAACTTCTAGCTGCCTTATTAGAGGGGCTTTTCCCTTCCACTCTGTTCGTCACAGAATGCTGAAGTGTAGCATCGGAAAAACAGAGAAAAACGAAATGTCCCTAGGAATAAACGGAAAGGCATAAGAATGAGAGAGAAGCGTAGTGCAGAATGCATGGACACAAGGAGAAGACAAGAACCGCTCCTTTGCGATGTGCGCAGAAGAAGCCGCTCGTCCGAGAAAAGCATCCGGCTGAAGTCGCTCTTTCTCGGCATGCGAGAAAGACGAGACCGCTGCTGAAGGCACACAGCGGCATTCGGGGAGAACCGCGATTTCTCGGCCAGCAACTGCAAACTCTCCGAAGCGGTTAACAGAGAGTGGCGCCGTCCACCCACGAGAGCGAAATAGCGAAATTGCTATGCCGAGAAAGTGCGATTTCAGAATACTGCATTTCCTGAAAACAGGGGGTTTTTTCTCCGCAGGAAAGAATCCACATCTCTCGACTTTCTGTAACGTACTCCCTGAAAGCACAACGTGTGTCGCTCCTGGAACTTCTAGCTGCCTTATTAGAGGGGCTTTTCCCTTCCACTCTGTTCGTCACAGAATGCTGAAGTGTAGCATCGGAAAAACAGAGAAAAACGAAATGTCCCTAGGAATAAACGGAAAGGCATAAGAATGAGAGAGAAGCGTAGTGCAGAATGCATGGACACAAGGAGAAGACAAGAACCGCTCCTTTGCGATGTGCGCAGAAGAAGCCGCTCGTCCGAGAAAAGCATCCGGCTGAAGTCGCTCTTTCTCGGCATGCGAGAAAGACGAGACCGCTGCTGAAGGCACACAGCGGCATTCGGGGAGAACCGCGATTTCTCGGCCAGCAACTGCAAACTCTCCGAAGCGGTTAACAGAGAGTGGCGCCGTCCACCCACGAGAGCGAAATAGCGAAATTGCTATGCCGAGAAAGTGCGATTTCAGAATACTGCATTTCCTGAAAACAGGGGGTTTTTTCTCCGCAGGAAAGAATCCACATCTCTCGACTTTCTGTAACGTCCTCTCTGAAAGCACAACGTGTGTCGCTCCTGGAACTTCTAGCTGCCTTATTAGAGGGGCTTTTCCCTTCCACTCTGTTCGTCACAGAATGCTGAAGTGTAGCATCGGAAAAACAGAGAAAAACGAAATGTCCCTAGGAATAAACGGAAAGGCATAAGAATGAGAGAGAAGCGTAGTGCAGAATGCATGGACACAAGGAGAAGACAAGAACCGCTCCTTTGCGATGTGCGCAGAAGAAGCCGCTCGTCCGAGAAAAGCATCCGGCTGAAGTCGCTCTTTCTCGGCATGCGAGAGAGACGAGACCGCTGCTGAAGGCACACAGCGGCATTCGGGGAGAACCGCGATTTCTCGGCCAGCAACTGCAAACTCTCCGAAGCGGTTAACAGAGAGTGGCGCCGTCCACCCACGAGAGCGAAATAGCGAAATTGCTATGCCGAGAACGTGCGATTTCAGAATACTGCATTTCCTGAAAACAGGGGGTTTTTTCTCCGCAGGAAAGAATCCACATCTCTCGACTTTCTGTAACGTCCTCTCTGAAAGCACAACGTGTGTCGCTCCTGGAACTTCTAGCTGCCTTATTAGAGGGGCTTTTCCCTTCCACTCTGTTCGTCACAGAATGCTGAAGTGTAGCATCGGAAAAACAGAGAAAAACGAAATGTCCCTAGGAATAAACGGAAAGGCATAAGAATGAGAGAGAAGCGTAGTGCAGAATGCATGGACACAAGGAGAAGACAAGAACCGCTCCTTTGCGATGTGCGCAGAAGAAGCCGCTCGTCCGAGAAAAGCATCCGGCTGAAGTCGCTCTTTCTCGGCATGCGAGAGAGACGAGACCGCTGCTGAAGGCACACAGCGGCATTCGGGGAGAACCGCGATTTCTCGGCCAGCAACTGCAAACTCTCCGAAGCGGTTAACAGAGAGTGGCGCCGTCCACCCACGAGAGCGAACTAGCGAAATTGCTATGCCGAGAACGTGCGATTTCAGAATACTGCATTTCCTGAAAACAGGGGGTTTTTTCTCCGCAGGAAAGAATCCACATCTCTCGACTTTCTGTAACGTGCTCTCTGAAAGCACAACGTGTGTCGCTCCTGGAACTTCTAGCTGCCTTATTAGAGGGGCTTTTCCCTTCCACTCTGTTCGTCACAGAATGCTGAAGTGTAGCATCGGAAAAACAGAGAAAAACGAAATGTCCCTAGGAATAAACGGAAAGGCATAAGAATGAGAGAGAAGCGTAGTGCAGAATGCATGGACACAAGGAGAAGACAAGAACCGCTCCTTTGCGATGTGCGCAGAAGAAGCCGCTCGTCCGAGAAAAGCATCCGGCTGAAGTCGCTCTTTCTCGGCATGCGAGAGAGACGAGACCGCTGCTGAAGGCACACAGCGGCATTCGGGGAGAACCGCGATTTCTCGGCCAGCAACTGCAAACTCTCCGAAGCGGTTAACAGAGAGTGGCGCCGTCCACCCACGAGAGCGAACTAGCGAAATTGCTATGCCGAGAAAGTGCGATTTCAGAATACTGCATTTCCTGAAAACAGGGGGTTTTTTCTCCGCAGGAAAGAATCCACATCTCTCGACTTTCTGTAACGTCCTCTCTGAAAGCACAACGTGTGTCGCTCCTGGAACTTCTAGCTGCCTTATTAGAGGGGCTTTTCCCTTCCACTCTGTTCGTCACAGAATGCTGAAGTGTAGCATCGGAAAAACAGAGAAAAACGAAATGTCCCTAGGAATAAACGGAAAGGCATAAGAATGAGAGAGAAGCGTAGTGCAGAATGCATGGACACAAGGAGAAGACAAGAACCGCTCCTTTGCGATGTGCGCAGAAGAAGCCGCTCGTCCGAGAAAAGCATCCGGCTGAAGTCGCTCTTTCTCGGCA
The DNA here is from genome assembly GCF_987193195.1 of Phasianus colchicus. NCBI lineage: Eukaryota > Metazoa > Chordata > Aves > Galliformes > Phasianidae > Phasianus > Phasianus colchicus. The sequence goes on from NW_028325225.1 coordinate 671,778, forward strand.
TGCGAGAGAGACGAGACCGCTGCTGAAGGCACACAGCGGCATTCGGGGAGAACCGCGATTTCTCGGCCAGCAACTGCAAACTCTCCGAAGCGGTTAACAGAGAGTGGCGCCGTCCACCCACGAGAGCGAAATAGCGAAATTGCTATGCCGAGAACGTGCGATTTCAGAATACTGCATTTCCTGAAAACAGGGGGTTTTTTCTCCGCAGGAAAGAATCCACATCTCTCGACTTTCTGTAACGTCCTCTCTGAAAGCACAACGTGTGTCGCTCCTGGAACTTCTAGCTGCCTTATTAGAGGGGCTTTTCCCTTCCACTCTGTTCGTCACAGAATGCTGAAGTGTAGCATCGGAAAAACAGAGAAAAACGAAATGTCCCTAGGAATAAACGGAAAGGCATAAGAATGAGAGAGAAGCGTAGTGCAGAATGCATGGACACAAGGAGAAGACAAGAACCGCTCCTTTGCGATGTGCGCAGAAGAAGCCGCTCGTCCGAGAAAAGCATCCGGCTGAAGTCGCTCTTTCTCGGCATGCGAGAAAGACGAGACCGCTGCTGAAGGCACACAGCGGCATTCGGGGAGAACCGCGATTTCTCGGCCAGCAACTGCAAACTCTCCGAAGCGGTTAACAGAGAGTGGCGCCGTCCACCCACGAGAGCGAAATAGCGAAATTGCTATGCCGAGAAAGTGCGATTTCAGAATACTGCATTTCCTGAAAACAGGGGGTTTTTTCTCCGCAGGAAAGAATCCACATCTCTCGACTTTCTGTAACGTACTCCCTGAAAGCACAACGTGTGTCGCTCCTGGAACTTCTAGCTGCCTTATTAGAGGGGCTTTTCCCTTCCACTCTGTTCGTCACAGAATGCTGAAGTGTAGCATCGGAAAAACAGAGAAAAACGAAATGTCCCTAGGAATAAACGGAAAGGCATAAGAATGAGAGAGAAGCGTAGTGCAGAATGCATGGACACAAGGAGAAGACAAGAACCGCTCCTTTGCGATGTGCGCAGAAGAAGCCGCTCGTCCGAGAAAAGCATCCGGCTGAAGTCGCTCTTTCTCGGCATGCGAGAAAGACGAGACCGCTGCTGAAGGCACACAGCGGCATTCGGGGAGAACCGCGATTTCTCGGCCAGCAACTGCAAACTCTCCGAAGCGGTTAACAGAGAGTGGCGCCGTCCACCCACGAGAGCGAAATAGCGAAATTGCTATGCCGAGAAAGTGCGATTTCAGAATACTGCATTTCCTGAAAACAGGGGGTTTTTTCTCCGCAGGAAAGAATCCACATCTCTCGACTTTCTGTAACGTCCTCTCTGAAAGCACAACGTGTGTCGCTCCTGGAACTTCTAGCTGCCTTATTAGAGGGGCTTTTCCCTTCCACTCTGTTCGTCACAGAATGCTGAAGTGTAGCATCGGAAAAACAGAGAAAAACGAAATGTCCCTAGGAATAAACGGAAAGGCATAAGAATGAGAGAGAAGCGTAGTGCAGAATGCATGGACACAAGGAGAAGACAAGAACCGCTCCTTTGCGATGTGCGCAGAAGAAGCCGCTCGTCCGAGAAAAGCATCCGGCTGAAGTCGCTCTTTCTCGGCATGCGAGAGAGACGAGACCGCTGCTGAAGGCACAAAGCGGCATTCGGGGAGAACCGCGATTTCTCGGCCAGCAACTGCAAACTCTCCGAAGCGGTTAACAGAGAGTGGCGCCGTCCACCCACGAGAGCGAACTAGCGAAATTGCTATGCCGAGAACGTGCGATTTCAGAATACTGCATTTCCTGAAAACAGGGGGTTTTTTCTCCGCAGGAAAGAATCCACATCTCTCGACTTTCTGTAACGTCCTCTCTGAAAGCACAACGTGTGTCGCTCCTGGAACTTCTAGCTGCCTTATTAGAGGGGCTTTTCCCTTCCACTCTGTTCGTCACAGAATGCTGAAGTGTAGCATCGGAAAAACAGAGAAAAACGAAATGTCCCTAGGAATAAACGGAAAGGCATAAGAATGAGAGAGAAGCGTAGTGCAGAATGCATGGACACAAGGAGAAGACAAGAACCGCTCCTTTGCGATGTGCGCAGAAGAAGCCGCTCGTCCGAGAAAAGCATCCGGCTGAAGTCGCTCTTTCTCGGCATGCGAGAGAGACGAGACCGCTGCTGAAGGCACACAGCGGCATTCGGGGAGAACCGCGATTTCTCGGCCAGCAACTGCAAACTCTCCGAAGCGGTTAACAGAGAGTGGCGCCGTCCACCCACGAGAGCGAAATAGCGAAATTGCTATGCCGAGAACGTGCGATTTCAGAATACTGCATTTCCTGAAAACAGGGGGTTTTTTCTCCGCAGGAAAGAATCCACATCTCTCGACTTTCTGTAACGTCCTCTCTGAAAGCACAACGTGTGTCGCTCCTGGAACTTCTAGCTGCCTTATTAGAGGGGCTTTTCCCTTCCACTCTGTTCGTCACAGAATGCTGAAGTGTAGCATCGGAAAAACAGAGAAAAACGAAATGTCCCTAGGAATAAACGGAAAGGCATAAGAATGAGAGAGAAGCGTAGTGCAGAATGCATGGACACAAGGAGAAGACAAGAACCGCTCCTTTGCGATGTGCGCAGAAGAAGCCGCTCGTCCGAGAAAAGCATCCGGCTGAAGTCGCTCTTTCTCGGCATGCGAGAAAGACGAGACCGCTGCTGAAGGCACACAGCGGCATTCGGGGAGAACCGCGATTTCTCGGCCAGCAACTGCAAACTCTCCGAAGCGGTTAACAGAGAGTGGCGCCGTCCACCCACGAGAGCGAAATAGCGAAATTGCTATGCCGAGAAAGTGCGATTTCAGAATACTGCATTTCCTGAAAACAGGGGGTTTTTTCTCCGCAGGAAAGAATCCACATCTCTCGACTTTCTGTAACGTACTCCCTGAAAGCACAACGTGTGTCGCTCCTGGAACTTCTAGCTGCCTTATTAGAGGGGCTTTTCCCTTCCACTCTGTTCGTCACAGAATGCTGAAGTGTAGCATCGGAAAAACAGAGAAAAACGAAATGTCCCTAGGAATAAACGGAAAGGCATAAGAATGAGAGAGAAGCGTAGTGCAGAATGCATGGACACAAGGAGAAGACAAGAACCGCTCCTTTGCGATGTGCGCAGAAGAAGCCGCTCGTCCGAGAAAAGCATCCGGCTGAAGTCGCTCTTTCTCGGCATGCGAGAAAGACGAGACCGCTGCTGAAGGCACACAGCGGCATTCGGGGAGAACCGCGATTTCTCGGCCAGCAACTGCAAACTCTCCGAAGCGGTTAACAGAGAGTGGCGCCGTCCACCCACGAGAGCGAAATAGCGAAATTGCTATGCCGAGAAAGTGCGATTTCAGAATACTGCATTTCCTGAAAACAGGGGGTTTTTTCTCCGCAGGAAAGAATCCACATCTCTCGACTTTCTGTAACGTCCTCTCTGAAAGCACAACGTGTGTCGCTCCTGGAACTTCTAGCTGCCTTATTAGAGGGGCTTTTCCCTTCCACTCTGTTCGTCACAGAATGCTGAAGTGTAGCATCGGAAAAACAGAGAAAAACGAAATGTCCCTAGGAATAAACGGAAAGGCATAAGAATGAGAGAGAAGCGTAGTGCAGAATGCATGGACACAAGGAGAAGACAAGAACCGCTCCTTTGCGATGTGCGCAGAAGAAGCCGCTCGTCCGAGAAAAGCATCCGGCTGAAGTCGCTCTTTCTCGGCATGCGAGAGAGACGAGACCGATGCTGAAGGCACAAAGCGGCATTCGGGGAGAACCGCGATTTCTCGGCCAGCAACTGCAAACTCTCCGAAGCGGTTAACAGAGAGTGGCGCCGTCCACCCACGAGAGCGAACTAGCGAAATTGCTATGCCGAGAACGTGCGATTTCAGAATACTGCATTTCCTGAAAACAGGGGGTTTTTTCTCCGCAGGAAAGAATCCACATCTCTCGACTTTCTGTAACGTCCTCTCTGAAAGCACAACGTGTGTCGCTCCTGGAACTTCTAGCTGCCTTATTAGAGGGGCTTTTCCCTTCCACTCTGTTCGTCACAGAATGCTGAAGTGTAGCATCGGAAAAACAGAGAAAAACGAAATGTCCCTAGGAATAAACGGAAAGGCATAAGAATGAGAGAGAAGCGTAGTGCAGAATGCATGGACACAAGGAGAAGACAAGAACCGCTCCTTTGCGATGTGCGCAGAAGAAGCCGCTCGTCCGAGAAAAGCATCCGGCTGAAGTCGCTCTTTCTCGGCATGCGAGAGAGACGAGACCGCTGCTGAAGGCACACAGCGGCATTCGGGGAGAACCGCGATTTCTCGGCCAGCAACTGCAAACTCTCCGAAGCGGTTAACAGAGAGTGGCGCCGTCCACCCACGAGAGCGAAATAGCGAAATTGCTCTGCCGAGAAAGTGCGATTTCAGAATACTGCATTTCCTGAAAACAGGGGGTTTTTTCTCCGCAGGAAAGAATCCACATCTCTCGACTTTCTGTAACGTCCTCTCTGAAAGCACAACGTGTGTCGCTCCTGGAACTTCTAGCTGCCTTATTAGAGGGGCTTTTCCCTTCCACTCTGTTCGTCACAGAATGCTGAAGTGTAGCATCGGAAAAACAGAGAAAAACGAAATGTCCCTAGGAATAAACGGAAAGGCATAAGAATGAGAGAGAAGCGTAGTGCAGAATGCATGGACACAAGGAGAAGACAAGAACCGCTCCTTTGCGATGTGCGCAGAAGAAGCCGCTCGTCCGAGAAAAGCATCCGGCTGAAGTCGCTCTTTCTCGGCATGCGAGAGAGACGAGACCGCTGCTGAAGGCACACAGCGGCATTCGGGGAGAACCGCGATTTCTCGGCCAGCAACTGCAAACTCTCCGAAGCGGTTAACAGAGAGTGGCGCCGTCCACCCACGAGAGCGAACTAGCGAAATTGCTATGCCGAGAACGTGCGATTTCAGAATACTGCATTTCCTGAAAACAGGGGGTTTTTTCTCCGCAGGAAAGAATCCACATCTCTCGACTTTCTGTAACGTGCTCTCTGAAAGCACAACGTGTGTCGCTCCTGGAACTTCTAGCTGCCTTATTAGAGGGGCTTTTCCCTTCCACTCTGTTCGTCACAGAATGCTGAAGTGTAGCATCGGAAAAACAGAGAAAAACGAAATGTCCCTAGGAATCAAGGGTTAAGAATGAGAGAGAAGCGTACTGCAGAATGCATGGACACAAGGAGAAGTCAGAACCACTCCTTTGCGATGTGCGCAGAAGAAGCCGCTCGTCCGAGAAAAGCATCCGGCTGAAGTCGCCCTTTCTCGGCATCCGACAAGACCGCTGTTGAAGTCTGAAAGTGGTATTCGGGGAGAAAAGCGATTTAACGGGCAGCAACTGCAAACTCTCCGTAGAGATAATGCCATTGGATTGGAGAAATGTGGTATTTCGGGGAGATAATGTCCTAATTTGTGGAGAAGATGCCGTTCTGGGAGGGGGAAGCATGCATTTCTGAGAGAAAATCTCCTATTTAGGGTGAAAGTGTCATCTTGCTAACGAACTTCATGGAGAAATTATGAGGTATTTTTATGAAACCTGGTATTACCTTGAAAGAGTATGTCTGTGATCAAATGCCATATTTCTGGGAGGGAACATCTGATGTGGGGGGGAGAAGGTGATGTATGTGTGAGAAAGCTGGTGTTTCTGGGAGAAAATGCCAGGTATTGGTGAGGAAACAGATGCTAGAGAGGGAAAAGGGAGAGAAGTGGTTTCTCCCCTTTGGGAGAGAAGTGGTATTTCTGGGAGAAAATGCCCCAAATCGGGGAGTAAGTGTCATCCTGAGGCGTGTCATGGAGTAGATTTGGGAGGAAATGGAGGTGTTTCACAGAGTAGCGGCACTTCTGGGAGAAAATGTCCTCAGTGGGAAAGACAATGTCCTCTTGAGGGAAGAAAACGGGCCTTTCTTACAGCAAATGTCATCCAATTGGGAGAAAATCTCCTCTCTTGGGGAGAAAAGTGGTCTTTCTGAGAGAAGGTGTCCCCTTCTTGGCTGCAAGTGTCCCATTTGGCATTGTCATGGAGGCTTTTTGGGGAGAAAGCGTGTGGCAGTTGTAAGAGAAGGGGTATTTCTGGGAGCAAATCTCCTCTTTTTGGAAGAGAAGGTGAAATTTCCAAGGGAAAAGTGGCATTTCTGGGAGGAAATGACATAGCTGGGGGAGAAAAGTGGGAACCGGTGGGAAAGAAGATCTTGTACTGGAGAGCAACGGTGGTCTTTTTGGTGTGCCAAGTGGTCTCTTGGGGAGACAACGTGGTAAATAGGGGAGACAATGTCCTCTGGAGGAGTGTCAAGTAGTATTTGGGAGAGCAAACGTCAGGTATTTCTCGGAAACCGGCTGTTTCTGGGAGATAGTAGCAGACTTGGTTGGAAAATGACAGGTGTTTGTGAGAAAGCTGGTATTTTGGGGAAAAAAGGCCGTTTTTTAAAGAATAAGCTGGCATTTCTGGGAGAATATGTCCCATCTTTGGGAGAAAACGGGTGTATGTGGGAGAAAATGTCGTGTATTTGGGAGAAAGCTGGTGTATGTGGGAGAAAAGGCCATTGTGATGGGAGTCAGTGTGATCTTGAGGAGTGGAAAGCAGTATTCTTGAGATGAAACGTGAGGTATTTCTAAGAGTCCTGGTATTTCTGGGAGAAAATGTCTTGTTTTGGAGAGCCAAAGTCCCATTTTGGGGGCAGAAGCTGGTATTTCTGTGACACTGCCATCTTGATGGGGGTAAGTGTGATCTTGAGGAGTGTAAAGCAGCATTTTGGTTAGAAAATGGGAGCTCTTCCTAAGAGCAGTGCTATTTCTGGGAGAAAAGGAGCTCTACTGGGCATAAAAATGGTGTATCTGTGATAAAATGCCACATTTCTGAAAGAAACTGTCCTCTTGCGGAGTGTAATGCTGTATGTTCCGGAGGAAATGGGAAATATTCAGCAGAGTCCTGGTATTTCTGGGAGAAGAGGTCTGATGTGGGGGCGGAAGGTGATGTATCTGTGAGAAAGCTGGTGTTTCTGGGAGAAAATGCCAGGTATTGGTGAGGAAACAGATGCTAGAGAGGGAAAAGGCCATCCCTTTGGGAGAGAAGTGGTATTTCTGGGAGAAAATGCCCCAAATCGGGGAGTAAGTGTCATCCTGAGGCGTGTCATGGAGTAGATTTGGGAGGAAATGGAGGTGTTTCACAGAGTAGCGGCACTTCTGGGAGAAAATGTCCTCAGTGGGAAAGACAATGTCCTCTTGAGGGAAGAAAACGGGTCTTTCTTACAGCAAATGTCATCCAATTGGGAGAAAATCTCCTCTCTTGGGGAGAAAAGTGCTCTTTCTGAGAGAAGGTGTCCCCTTCTTGGCTGCAAGTGTCCCATTTGGCATTGTCATGGAGGCTTTTTGGGGAGAAAGCGTGTGGCAGTTGTAAGAGAAGGGGTATTTCTGGGAGCAAATCTCCTCTTTTTGGAAGAGAAGGTGAAATTTCCAAGGGAAAAGTGGCATTTCTGGGAGGAAATGACATAGCTGGGGGAGAAAAGTGGGAACCGGTGGGAAAGAAGATCTTGTACTGGAGAGCAACGGTGGTCTTTTTGGTGTGCCAAGTGGTCTCTTGGGGAGACAACGTGGTAAATAGGGGAGACAATGTCCTCTGGAGGAGTGTCAAGTAGTATTTGGGAGAGCAAACGTCAGGTATTTCTCGGAAACCGGCTGTTTCTGGGAGATAGTAGCAGACTTGGTTGGAAAATGACAGGTGTTTGTGAGAAAGCTGGTATTTTGGGGAAAAAAGGCCGTTTTTTAAAGAATAAGCTGGCATTTCTGGGAGAATATGTCCCATCTTTGGGAGAAAACGGGTGTATGTGGGAGAAAATGTCGTGTATTTGGGAGAAAGCTGGTGTATGTGGGAGAAAAGGCCATTGTGATGGGAGTCAGTGTGATCTTGAGGAGTGGAAAGCAGTATTCTTGAGATGAAATGTGAGGTATTTCTAAGAGTCCTGGTATTTCTGGGAGAAAATGTCTTGTTTTGGAGAGCCAAAGTCCCATTTTGGGGGCAGAAGCTGGTATTTCTGTGACACTGCCATCTTGATGGGGGTAAGTGTGATCTTGAGGAGTGTAAAGCAGCATTTTGGTTAGAAAATGGGAGCTCTTCCTAAGAGCAGTGCTATTTCTGGGAGAAAAGGAGCTCTACTGGGCATAAAAATGGTGTATCTGTGATAAAATGCCACGTTTCTGAAAGAAACTGTCCTCTTGCGGAGTGTAATGCTGTATGTTCCGGAGGAAATGGGAAATATTCAGCAGAGTCCTGGTATTTCTGGGAGAAGAGGTCTGATGTGGGGGGGGGAAGGTGATGTATCTGTGAGAAAGCTGGTGTTTCTGGGAGAAAATGCCAGGTATTGGTGAGGAAACAGATGCTAGAGAGGGAAAAGGCCATCCCTTTGGGAGAGAAGTGGTATTTCTGGGAGAAAATGCCCCAAATCGGGGAGTAAGTGTCATCCTGAGGCGTGTCATGGAGTAGATTTGGGAGGAAATGGAGGTGTTTCACAGAGTAGCGGCACTTCTGGGAGAAAATGTCCTCAGTGGGAAAGACAATGTCCTCTTGAGGGAAGAAAACGGGCCTTTCTTACAGCAAATGTCATCCAATTGGGAGAAAATCTCCTCTCTTGGGGAGAAAAGTGGTCTTTCTGAGAGAAGGTGTCCTCTTCTTGGCTGCAAGTGTCCCATTTGGCATTGTCATGGAGGCTTTTTGGGGAGAAAGCGTGTGGCAGTTGTAAGAGAAGGGGTATTTCTGGGAGCAAATCTCCTCTTTTTGGAAGAGAAGGTGAAATTTCCAAGGGAAAAGTGGCATTTCTGGGAGGAAATGACATAGCTGGGGGAGAAAAGTGGGAACCGGTGGGAAAGAAGATCTTGTACTGGAGAGCAACGGTGGTCTTTTTGGTGTGCCAAGTGGTCTCTTGGGGAGACAACGTGGTAAATAGGGGAGACAATGTCCTCTGGAGGAGTGTCAAGTAGTATTTGGGAGAGCAAACGTCAGGTATTTCTCGGAAACCGGCTGTTTCTGGGAGATAGTAGCAGACTTGGTTGGAAAATGACAGGTGTTTGTGAGAAAGCTGGTATTTTGGGGAAAAAAGGCCGTTTTTTAAAGAATAAGCTGGCATTTCTGGGAGAATATGTCCCATCTTTGGGAGAAAACGGGTGTATGTGGGAGAAAATGTCGTGTATTTGGGAGAAAGCTGGTGTATGTGGGAGAAAAGGCCATTGTGATGGGAGTCAGTGTGATCTTGAGGAGTGGAAAGCAGTATTCTTGAGATGAAACGTGAGGTATTTCTAAGAGTCCTGGTATTTCTGGGAGAAAATGTCTTGTTTTGGAGAGCCAAAGTCCCATTTTGGGGGCAGAAGCTGGTATTTCTGTGACACTGCCATCTTGATGGGGGTAAGTGTGATCTTGAGGAGTGTAAAGCAGCATTTTGGTTAGAAAATGGGAGCTCTTCCTAAGAGCAGTGCTATTTCTGGGAGAAAAGGAGCTCTACTGGGCATAAAAATGGTGTATCTGTGATAAAATGCCACGTTTCTGAAAGAAACTGTCCTCTTGCGGAGTGTAATGCTGTATGTTCCGGAGGAAATGGGAAATATTCAGCAGAGTCCTGGTATTTCTGGGAGAAGAGGTCTGATGTGGGGGGGGGAAGGTGATGTATCTGTGAGAAAGCTGGTGTTTCTGGGAGAAAATGCCAGGTATTGGTGAGGAAACAGATGCTAGAGAGGGAAAAGGCCATCCCTTTGGGAGAGAAGTGGTATTTCTGGGAGAAAATGCCCCAAATCGGGGAGTAAGTGTCATCCTGAGGCGTGTCATGGAGTAGATTTGGGAGGAAATGGAGGTGTTTCACAGAGTAGCGGCACTTCTGGGAGAAAATGTCCTCAGTGGGAAAGACAATGTCCTCTTGAGGGAAGAAAACGGGTCTTTCTTACAGCAAATGTCATCCAATTGGGAGAAAATCTCCTCTCTTGGGGAGAAAAGTGGTCTTTCTGAGAGAAGGTGTCCTCTTCTTGGCTGCAAGTGTCCCATTTGGCATTGTCATGGAGGCTTTTTGGGGAGAAAGCGTGTGGCAGTTGTAAGAGAAGGGGTATTTCTGGGAGCAAATCTCCTCTTTTTGGAAGAGAAGGTGAAATTTCCAAGGGAAAAGTGGCATTTCTGGGAGGAAATGACATAGCTGGGGGAGAAAAGTGGGAACCGGTGGGAAAGAAGATCTTGTACTGGAGAGCAACGGTGGTCTTTTTGGTGTGCCAAGTGGTCTCTTGGGGAGACAACGTGGTAAATAGGGGAGACAATGTCCTCGGGAGGAGTGTCAAGTAGTATTTGGGAGAGCAAACGTCAGGTATTTCTCGGAAACCGGCTGTTTCTGGGAGATAGTAGCAGACTTGGTTGGAAAATGACAGGTGTTTGTGAGAAAGCTGGTATTTTGGGGAAAAAAGGCCGTTTTTTAAAGAATAAGCTGGCATTTCTGGGAGAATATGTCCCATCTTTGGGAGAAAACGGGTGTATGTGGGAGAAAATGTCATGTATTTGGGAGAAAGCTGGTGTATGTGGGAGAAAAGGCCATTGTGATGGGAGTCAGTGTGATCTTGAGGAGTGGAAAGCAGTATTCTTGAGATGAAACGTGAGGTATTTCTAAGAGTCCTGGTATTTCTGGGAGAAAATGTCTTGTTTTGGAGAGCCAAAGTCCCATTTTGGGGGCAGAAGCTGGTATTTCTGTGACACTGCCATCTTGATGGGGGTAAGTGTGATCTTGAGGAGTGTAAAGCAGCATTTTGGTTAGAAAATGGGAGCTCTTCCTAAGAGCAGTGCTATTTCTGGGAGAAAAGGAGCTCTACTGGGCATAAAAATGGTGTATCTGTGATAAAATGCCACATTTCTGAAAGAAACTGTCCTCTTGCGGAGTGTAATGCTGTATGTTCCGGAGGAAATGGGAAATATTCAGCAGAGTCCTGGTATTTCTGGGAGAAGAGGTCTGATGTGGGGGGGGGAAGGTGATGTATCTGTGAGAAAGCTGGTGTTTCTGGGAGAAAATGCCAGGTATTGGTGAGGAAACAGATGCTAGAGAGGGAAAAGGCCATCCCTTTGGGAGAGAAGTGGTATTTCTGGGAGAAAATGCCCCAAATCGGGGAGTAAGTGTCATCCTGAGGCGTGTCATGGAGTAGATTTGGGAGGAAATGGAGGTGTTTCACAGAGTAGCGGCACTTCTGGGAGAAAATGTCCTCAGTGGGAAAGACAATGTCCTCTTGAGGGAAGAAAACGGGTCTTTCTTACAGCAAATGTCATCCAATTGGGAGAAAATCTCCTCTCTTGGGGAGAAAAGTGCTCTTTCTGAGAGAAGGTGTCCCCTTCTTGGCTGCAAGTGTCCCATTTGGCATTGTCATGGAGGCTTTTTGGGGAGAAAGCGTGTGGCAGTTGTAAGAGAAGGGGTATTTCTGGGAGCAAATCTCCTCTTTTTGGAAGAGAAGGTGAAATTTCCAAGGGAAAAGTGGCATTTCTGGGAGGAAATGACATAGCTGGGGGAGAAAAGTGGGAACCGGTGGGAAAGAAGATCTTGTACTGGAGAGCAACGGTGGTCTTTTTGGTGTGCCAAGTGGTCTCTTGGGGAGACAACGTGGTAAATAGGGGAGACAATGTCCTCTGGAGGAGTGTCAAGTAGTATTTGGGAGAGCAAACGTCAGGTATTTCTCGGAAACCGGCTGTTTCTGGGAGATAGTAGCAGACTTGGTTGGAAAATGACAGGTGTTTGTGAGAAAGCTGGTATTTTGGGGAAAAAAGGCCGTTTTTTAAAGAATAAGCTGGCATTTCTGGGAGAATATGTCCCATCTTTGGGAGAAAACGGGTGTATGTGGGAGAAAATGTCGTGTATTTGGGAGAAAGCTGGTGTATGTGGGAGAAAAGGCCATTGTGATGGGAGTCAGTGTGATCTTGAGGAGTGGAAAGCAGTATTCTTGAGATGAAACGTGAGGTATTTCTAAGAGTCCTGGTATTTCTGGGAGAAAATGTCTTGTTTTGGAGAGCCAAAGTCCCATTTTGGGGGCAGAAGCTGGTATTTCTGTGACACTGCCATCTTGATGGGGGTAAGTGTGATCTTGAGGAGTGTAAAGCAGCATTTTGGTTAGAAAATGGGAGCTCTTCCTAAGAGCAGTGCTATTTCTGGGAGAAAAGGAGCTCTACTGGGCATAAAAATGGTGTATCTGTGATAAAATGCCACGTTTCTGAAAGAAACTGTCCTCTTGCGGAGTGTAATGCTGTATGTTCCGGAGGAAATGGGAAATATTCAGCAGAGTCCTGGTATTTCTGGGAGAAGAGGTCTGATGTGGGGGGGGGAAGGTGATGTATCTGTGAGAAAGCTGGTGTTTCTGGGAGAAAATGCCAGGTATTGGTGAGGAAACAGATGCTAGAGAGGGAAAAGGCCATCCCTTTGGGAGAGAAGTGGTATTTCTGGGAGAAAATGCCCCAAATCGGGGAGTAAGTGTCATCCTGAGGCGTGTCATGGAGTAGATTTGGGAGGAAATGGAGGTGTTTCACAGAGTAGCGGCACTTCTGGGAGAAAATGTCCTCAGTGGGAAAGACAATGTCCTCTTGAGGGAAGAAAACGGGTCTTTCTTACAGCAAATGTCATCCAATTGGGAGAAAATCTCCTCTCTTGGGGAGAAAAGTGCTCTTTCTGAGAGAAGGTGTCCCCTTCTTGGCTGCAAGTGTCCCATTTGGCATTGTCATGGAGGCTTTTTGGGGAGAAAGCGTGTGGCAGTTGTAAGAGAAGGGGTATTTCTGGGAGCAAATCTCCTCTTTTTGGAAGAGAAGGTGAAATTTCCAAGGGAAAAGTGGCATTTCTGGGAGGAAATGACATAGCTGGGGGAGAAAAGTGGGAACCGGTGGGAAAGAAGATCTTGTACTGGAGAGCAACGGTGGTCTTTTTGGTGTGCCAAGTGGTCTCTTGGGGAGACAACGTGGTAAATAGGGGAGACAATGTCCTCTGGAGGAGTGTCAAGTAGTATTTGGGAGAGCAAACGTCAGGTATTTCTCGGAAACCGGCTGTTTCTGGGAGATAGTAGCAGACTTGGTTGGAAAATGACAGGTGTTTGTGAGAAAGCTGGTATTTTGGGGAAAAAAGGCCGTTTTTTAAAGAATAAGCTGGCATTTCTGGGAGAATATGTCCCATCTTTGGGAGAAAACGGGTGTATGTGGGAGAAAATGTCGTGTATTTGGGAGAAAGCTGGTGTATGTGGGAGAAAAGGCCATTGTGATGGGAGTCAGTGTGATCTTGAGGAGTGGAAAGCAGTATTCTTGAGATGAAACGTGAGGTATTTCTAAGAGTCCTGGTATTTCTGGGAGAAAATGTCTTGTTTTGGAGAGCCAAAGTCCCATTTTGGGGGCAGAAGCTGGTATTTCTGTGACACTGCCATCTTGATGGGGGTAAGTGTGATCTTGAGGAGTGTAAAGCAGCATTTTGGTTAGAAAATGGGAGCTCTTCCTAAGAGCAGTGCTATTTCTGGGAGAAAAGGAGCTCTACTGGGCATAAAAATGGTGTATCTGTGATAAAATGCCACGTTTCTGAAAGAAACTGTCCTCTTGCGGAGTGTAATGCTGTATGTTCCGGAGGAAATGGGAAATATTCAGCAGAGTCCTGGTATTTCTGGGAGAAGAGGTCTGATGTGGGGGGGGGAAGGTGATGTATCTGTGAGAAAGCTGGTGTTTCTGGGAGAAAATGCCAGGTATTGGTGAGGAAACAGATGCTAGAGAGGGAAAAGGCCATCCCTTTGGGAGAGAAGTGGTATTTCTGGGAGAAAATGCCCCAAATCGGGGAGTAAGTGTCATCCTGAGGCGTGTCATGGAGTAGATTTGGGAGGAAATGGAGGTGTTTCACAGAGTAGCGGCACTTCTGGGAGAAAATGTCCTCAGTGGGAAAGACAATGTCCTCTTGAGGGAAGAAAACGGGTCTTTCTTACAGCAAATGTCATCCAATTGGGAGAAAATCTCCTCTCTTGGGGAGAAAAGTGGTCTTTCTGAGAGAAGGTGTCCTCTTCTTGGCTGCAAGTGTCCCATTTGGCATTGTCATGGAGGCTTTTTGGGGAGAAAGCGTGTGGCAGTTGTAAGAGAAGGGGTATTTCTGGGAGCAAATCTCCTCTTTTTGGAAGAGAAGGTGAAATTTCCAAGGGAAAAGTGGCATTTCTGGGAGGAAATGACATAGCTGGGGGAGAAAAGTGGGAACCGGTGGGAAAGAAGATCTTGTACTGGAGAGCAACGGTGGTCTTTTTGGTGTGCCAAGTGGTCTCTTGGGGAGACAACGTGGTAAATAGGGGAGACAATGTCCTCTGGAGGAGTGTCAAGTAGTATTTGGGAGAGCAAACGTCAGGTATTTCTCGGAAACCGGCTGTTTCTGGGAGATAGTAGCAGACTTGGTTGGAAAATGACAGGTGTTTGTGAGAAAGCTGGTATTTTGGGGAAAAAAGGCCGTTTTTTAAAGAATAAGCTGGCATTTCTGGGAGAATATGTCCCATCTTTGGGAGAAAACGGGTGTATGTGGGAGAAAATGTCGTGTATTTGGGAGAAAGCTGGTGTATGTGGGAGAAAAGGCCATTGTGATGGGAGTCAGTGTGATCTTGAGGAGTGGAAAGCAGTATTCTTGAGATGAAACGTGAGGTATTTCTAAGAGTCCTGGTATTTCTGGGAGAAAATGTCTTGTTTTGGAGAGCCAAAGTCCCATTTTGGGGGCAGAAGCTGGTATTTCTGTGACACTGCCATCTTGATGGGGGTAAGTGTGATCTTGAGGAGTGTAAAGCAGCATTTTGGTTAGAAAATGGGAGCTCTTCCTAAGAGCAGTGCTATTTCTGGGAGAAAAGGAGCTCTACTGGGCATAAAAATGGTGTATCTGTGATAAAATGCCACGTTTCTGAAAGAAACTGTCCTCTTGCGGAGTGTAATACTGTATGTTCCGGAGGAAATGGGAAATATTCAGCAGAGTCCTGGTATTTCTGGGAGAAGAGGTCTGATGTGGGGGCGGAAGGTGATGTATCTGTGAGAAAGCTGGTGTTTCTGGGAGAAAATGCCAGGTATTGGTGAGGAAACAGATGCTAGAGAGGGAAAAGGCCATCCCTTTGGGAGAGAAGTGGTATTTCTGGGAGAAAATGCCCCAAATCGGGGAGTAAGTGTCATCCTGAGGCGTGTCATGGAGTAGATTTGGGAGGAAATGGAGGTGTTTCACAGAGTAGCGGCACTTCTGGGAGAAAATGTCCTCAGTGGGAAAGACAATGTCCTCTTGAGGGAAGAAAACGGGTCTTTCTTACAGCAAATGTCATCCAATTGGGAGAAAATCTCCTCTCTTGGGGAGAAAAGTGGTCTTTCTGAGAGAAGGTGTCCTCTTCTTGGCTGCAAGTGTCCCATTTGGCATTGTCATGGAGGCTTTTTGGGGAGAAAGCGTGTGGCAGTTGTAAGAGAAGGGGTATTTCTGGGAGCAAATCTCCTCTTTTTGGAAGAGAAGGTGAAATTTCCAAGGGAAAAGTGGCATTTCTGGGAGGAAATGACATAGCTGGGGGAGAAAAGTGGGAACCGGTGGGAAAGAAGATCTTGTACTGGAGAGCAACGGTGGTCTTTTTGGTGTGCCAAGTGGTCTCTTGGGGAGACAACGTGGTAAATAGGGGAGACAATGTCCTCTGGAGGAGTGTCAAGTAGTATTTGGGAGAGCAAACGTCAGGTATTTCTCGGAAACCGGCTGTTTCTGGGAGATAGTAGCAGACTTGGTTGGAAAATGACAGGTGTTTGTGAGAAAGCTGGTATTTTGGGGAAAAAAGGCCGTTTTTTAAAGAATAAGCTGGCATTTCTGGGAGAATATGTCCCATCTTTGGGAGAAAACGGGTGTATGTGGGAGAAAATGTCGTGTATTTGGGAGAAAGCTGGTGTATGTGGGAGAAAAGGCCATTGTGATGGGAGTCAGTGTGATCTTGAGGAGTGGAAAGCAGTATTCTTGAGATGAAACGTGAGGTATTTCTAAGAGTCCTGGTATTTCTGGGAGAAAATGTCTTGTTTTGGAGAGCCAAAGTCCCATTTTGGGGGCAGAAGCTGGTATTTCTGTGACACTGCCATCTTGATGGGGGTAAGTGTGATCTTGAGGAGTGTAAAGCAGCATTTTGGTTAGAAAATGGGAGCTCTTCCTAAGAGCAGTGCTATTTCTGGGAGAAAAGGAGCTCTACTGGGCATAAAAACGGTGTATCTGTGATAAAATGCCACGTTTCTGAAAGAAACTGTCCTCTTGCGGAGTGTAATGCTGTATGTTCCGGAGGAAATGGGAAATATTCAGCAGAGTCCTGGTATTTCTGGGAGAAGAGGTCTGATGTGGGGGGGGGAAGGTGATGTATCTGTGAGAAAGCTGGTGTTTCTGGGAGAAAATGCCAGGTATTGGTGAGGAAACAGATGCTAGAGAGGGAAAAGGCCATCCCTTTGGGAGAGAAGTGGTATTTCTGGGAGAAAATGCCCCAAATCGGGGAGTAAGTGTCATCCTGAGGCGTGTCATGGAGTAGATTTGGGAGGAAATGGAGGTGTTTCACAGAGTAGCGGCACTTCTGGGAGAAAATGTCCTCAGTGGGAAAGACAATGTCCTCTTGAGGGAAGAAAACGGGTCTTTCTTACAGCAAATGTCATCCAATTGGGAGAAAATCTCCTCTCTTGGGGAGAAAAGTGGTCTTTCTGAGAGAAGGTGTCCTCTTCTTGGCTGCAAGTGTCCCATTTGGCATTGTCATGGAGGCTTTTTGGGGAGAAAGCGTGTGGCAGTTGTAAGAGAAGGGGTATTTCTGGGAGCAAATCTCCTCTTTTTGGAAGAGAAGGTGAAATTTCCAAGGGAAAAGTGGCATTTCTGGGAGGAAATGACATAGCTGGGGGAGAAAAGTGGGAACCGGTGGGAAAGAAGATCTTGTACTGGAGAGCAACGGTGGTCTTTTTGGTGTGCCAAGTGGTCTCTTGGGGAGACAACGTGGTAAATAGGGGAGACAATGTCCTCTGGAGGAGTGTCAAGTAGTATTTGGGAGAGCAAACGTCAGGTATTTCTCGGAAACCGGCTGTTTCTGGGAGATAGTAGCAGACTTGGTTGGAAAATGACAGGTGTTTGTGAGAAAGCTGGTATTTTGGGGAAAAAAGGCCGTTTTTTAAAGAATAAGCTGGCATTTCTGGGAGAATATGTCCCATCTTTGGGAGAAAACGGGTGTATGTGGGAGAAAATGTCGTGTATTTGGGAGAAAGCTGGTGTATGTGGGAGAAAAGGCCATTGTGATGGGAGTCAGTGTGATCTTGAGGAGTGGAAAGCAGTATTCTTGAGATGAAACGTGAGGTATTTCTAAGAGTCCTGGTATTTCTGGGAGAAAATGTCTTGTTTTGGAGAGCCAAAGTCCCATTTTGGGGGCAGAAGCTGGTATTTCTGTGACACTGCCATCTTGATGGGGGTAAGTGTGATCTTGAGGAGTGTAAAGCAGCATTTTGGTTAGAAAATGGGAGCTCTTCCTAAGAGCAGTGCTATTTCTGGGAGAAAAGGAGCTCTACTGGGCATAAAAATGGTGTATCTGTGATAAAATGCCACGTTTCTGAAAGAAACTGTCCTCTTGCGGAGTGTAATACTGTATGTTCCGGAGGAAATGGGAAATATTCAGCAGAGTCCTGGTATTTCTGGGAGAAGAGGTCTGATGTGGGGGCGGAAGGTGATGTATCTGTGAGAAAGCTGGTGTTTCTGGGAGAAAATGCCAGGTATTGGTGAGGAAACAGATGCTAGAGAGGGAAAAGGCCATCCCTTTGGGAGAGAAGTGGTATTTCTGGGAGAAAATGCCCCAAATCGGGGAGTAAGTGTCATCCTGAGGCGTGTCATGGAGTAGATTTGGGAGGAAATGGAGGTGTTTCACAGAGTAGCGGCACTTCTGGGAGAAAATGTCCTCAGTGGGAAAGACAATGTCCTCTTGAGGGAAGAAAACGGGTCTTTCTTACAGCAAATGTCATCCAATTGGGAGAAAATCTCCTCTCTTGGGGAGAAAAGTGGTCTTTCTGAGAGAAGGTGTCCTCTTCTTGGCTGCAAGTGTCCCATTTGGCATTGTCATGGAGGCTTTTTGGGGAGAAAGCGTGTGGCAGTTGTAAGAGAAGGGGTATTTCTGGGAGCAAATCTCCTCTTTTTGGAAGAGAAGGTGAAATTTCCAAGGGAAAAGTGGCATTTCTGGGAGGAAATGACATAGCTGGGGGAGAAAAGTGGGAACCGGTGGGAAAGAAGATCTTGTACTGGAGAGCAACGGTGGTCTTTTTGGTGTGCCAAGTGGTCTCTTGGGGAGACAACGTGGTAAATAGGGGAGACAATGTCCTCTGGAGGAGTGTCAAGTAGTATTTGGGAGAGCAAACGTCAGGTATTTCTCGGAAACCGGCTGTTTCTGGGAGATAGTAGCAGACTTGGTTGGAAAATGACAGGTGTTTGTGAGAAAGCTGGTATTTTGGGGAAAAAAGGCCGTTTTTTAAAGAATAAGCTGGCATTTCTGGGAGAATATGTCCCATCTTTGGGAGAAAACGGGTGTATGTGGGAGAAAATGTCGTGTATTTGGGAGAAAGCTGGTGTATGTGGGAGAAAAGGCCATTGTGATGGGAGTCAGTGTGATCTTGAGGAGTGGAAAGCAGTATTCTTGAGATGAAACGTGAGGTATTTCTAAGAGTCCTGGTATTTCTGGGAGAAAATGTCTTGTTTTGGAGAGCCAAAGTCCCATTTTGGGGGCAGAAGCTGGTATTTCTGTGACACTGCCATCTTGATGGGGGTAAGTGTGATCTTGAGGAGTGTAAAGCAGCATTTTGGTTAGAAAATGGGAGCTCTTCCTAAGAGCAGTGCTATTTCTGGGAGAAAAGGAGCTCTACTGGGCATAAAAACGGTGTATCTGTGATAAAATGCCACGTTTCTGAAAGAAACTGTCCTCTTGCGGAGTGTAATGCTGTATGTTCCGGAGGAAATGGGAAATATTCAGCAGAGTCCTGGTATTTCTGGGAGAAGAGGTCTGATGTGGGGGGGGGGAAGGTGATGTATCTGTGAGAAAGCTGGTGTTTCTGGGAGAAAATGCCAGGTATTGGTGAGGAAACAGATGCTAGAGAGGGAAAAGGCCATCCCTTTGGGAGAGAAGTGGTATTTCTGGGAGAAAATGCCCCAAATCGGGGAGTAAGTGTCATCCTGAGGCGTGTCATGGAGTAGATTTGGGAGGAAATGGAGGTGTTTCACAGAGTAGCGGCACTTCTGGGAGAAAATGTCCTCAGTGGGAAAGACAATGTCCTCTTGAGGGAAGAAAACGGGTCTTTCTTACAGCAAATGTCATCCAATTGGGAGAAAATCTCCTCTCTTGGGGAGAAAAGTGGTCTTTCTGAGAGAAGGTGTCCTCTTCTTGGCTGCAAGTGTCCCATTTGGCATTGTCATGGAGGCTTTTTGGGGAGAAAGCGTGTGGCAGTTGTAAGAGAAGGGGTATTTCTGGGAGCAAATCTCCTCTTTTTGGAAGAGAAGGTGAAATTTCCAAGGGAAAAGTGGCATTTCTGGGAGGAAATGACATAGCTGGGGGAGAAAAGTGGGAACCGGTGGGAAAGAAGATCTTGTACTGGAGAGCAACGGTGGTCTTTTTGGTGTGCCAAGTGGTCTCTTGGGGAGACAACGTGGTAAATAGGGGAGACAATGTCCTCTGGAGGAGTGTCAAGTAGTATTTGGGAGAGCAAACGTCAGGTATTTCTCGGAAACCGGCTGTTTCTGGGAGATAGTAGCAGACTTGGTTGGAAAATGACAGGTGTTTGTGAGAAAGCTGGTATTTTGGGAAAAAAAGGCCGTTTTTTAAAGAATAAGCTGGCATTTCTGGGAGAATATGTCCCATCTTTGGGAGAAAACGGGTGTATGTGGGAGAAAATGTCGTGTATTTGGGAGAAAGCTGGTGTATGTGGGAGAAAAGGCCATTGTGATGGGAGTCAGTGTGATCTTGAGGAGTGGAAAGCAGTATTCTTGAGATGAAACGTGAGGTATTTCTAAGAGTCCTGGTATTTCTGGGAGAAAATGTCTTGTTTTGGAGAGCCAAAGTCCCATTTTGGGGGCAGAAGCTGGTATTTCTGTGACACTGCCATCTTGATGGGGGTAAGTGTGATCTTGAGGAGTGTAAAGCAGCATTTTGGTTAGAAAATGGGAGCTCTTCCTAAGAGCAGTGCTATTTCTGGGAGAAAAGGAGCTCTACTGGGCATAAAAATGGTGTATCTGTGATAAAATGCCACGTTTCTGAAAGAAACTGTCCTCTTGCGGAGTGTAATGCTGTATGTTCCGGAGGAAATGGGAAATATTCAGCAGAGTCCTGGTATTTCTGGGAGAAGAGGTCTGATGTGGGGGCGGAAGGTGATGTATCTGTGAGAAAGCTGGTGTTTCTGGGAGAAAATGCCAGGTATTGGTGAGGAAACAGATGCTAGAGAGGGAAAAGGCCATCCCTTTGGGAGAGAAGTGGTATTTCTGGGAGAAAATGCCCCAAATCGGGGAGTAAGTGTCATCCTGAGGCGTGTCATGGAGTAGATTTGGGAGGAAATGGAGGTGTTTCACAGAGTAGCGGCACTTCTGGGAGAAAATGTCCTCAGTGGGAAAGACAATGTCCTCTTGAGGGAAGAAAACGGGTCTTTCTTACAGCAAATGTCATCCAATTGGGAGAAAATCTCCTCTCTTGGGGAGAAAAGTGGTCTTTCTGAGAGAAGGTGTCCTCTTCTTGGCTGCAAGTGTCCCATTTGGCATTGTCATGGAGGCTTTTTGGGGAGAAAGCGTGTGGCAGTTGTAAGAGAAGGGGTATTTCTGGGAGCAAATCTCCTCTTTTTGGAAGAGAAGGTGAAATTTCCAAGGGAAAAGTGGCATTTCTGGGAGGAAATGACATAGCTGGGGGAGAAAAGTGGGAACCGGTGGGAAAGAAGATCTTGTACTGGAGAGCAACGGTGGTCTTTTTGGTGTGCCAAGTGGTCTCTTGGGGAGACAACGTGGTAAATAGGGGAGACAATGTCCTCTGGAGGAGTGTCAAGTAGTATTTGGGAGAGCAAACGTCAGGTATTTCTCGGAAACCGGCTGTTTCTGGGAGATAGTAGCAGACTTGGTTGGAAAATGACAGGTGTTTGTGAGAAAGCTGGTATTTTGGGAAAAAAGGCCGTTTTTTAAAGAATAAGCTGGCATTTCTGGGAGAATATGTCCCATCTTTGGGAGAAAACGGGTGTATGTGGGAGAAAATGTCGTGTATTTGGGAGAAAGCTGGTGTATGTGGGAGAAAAGGCCATTGTGATGGGAGTCAGTGTGATCTTGAGGAGTGGAAAGCAGTATTCTTGAGATGAAACGTGAGGTATTTCTAAGAGTCCTGGTATTTCTGGGAGAAAATGTCTTGTTTTGGAGAGCCAAAGTCCCATTTTGGGGGCAGAAGCTGGTATTTCTGTGACACTGCCATCTTGATGGGGGTAAGTGTGATCTTGAGGAGTGTAAAGCAGCATTTTGGTTAGAAAATGGGAGCTCTTCCTAAGAGCAGTGCTATTTCTGGGAGAAAAGGAGCTCTACTGGGCATAAAAATGGTGTATCTGTGATAAAATGCCACGTTTCTGAAAGAAACTGTCCTCTTGCGGAGTGTAATGCTGTATGTTCCGGAGGAAATGGGAAATATTCAGCAGAGTCCTGGTATTTCTGGGAGAAGAGGTCTGATGTGGGGGGGGGGAAGGTGATGTATCTGTGAGAAAGCTGGTGTTTCTGGGAGAAAATGCCAGGTATTGGTGAGGAAACAGATGCTAGAGAGGGAAAAGGCCATCCCTTTGGGAGAGAAGTGGTATTTCTGGGAGAAAATGCCCCAAATCGGGGAGTAAGTGTCATCCTGAGGCGTGTCATGGAGTAGATTTGGGAGGAAATGGAGGTGTTTCACAGAGTAGCGGCACTTCTGGGAGAAAATGTCCTCAGTGGGAAAGACAATGTCCTCTTGAGGGAAGAAAACGGGCCTTTCTTACAGCAAATGTCATCCAATTGGGAGAAAATCTCCTCTCTTGGGGAGAAAAGTGGTCTTTCTGAGAGAAGGTGTCCTCTTCTTGGCTGCAAGTGTCCCATTTGGCATTGTCATGGAGGCTTTTTGGGGAGAAAGCGTGTGGCAGTTGTAAGAGAAGGGGTATTTCTGGGAGCAAATCTCCTCTTTTTGGAAGAGAAGGTGAAATTTCCAAGGGAAAAGTGGCATTTCTGGGAGGAAATGACATAGCTGGGGGAGAAAAGTGGGAACCGGTGGGAAAGAAGATCTTGTACTGGAGAGCAACGGTGGTCTTTTTGGTGTGCCAAGTGGTCTCTTGGGGAGACAACGTGGTAAATAGGGGAGACAATGTCCTCTGGAGGAGTGTCAAGTAGTATTTGGGAGAGCAAACGTCAGGTATTTCTCGGAAACCGGCTGTTTCTGGGAGATAGTAGCAGACTTGGTTGGAAAATGACAGGTGTTTGTGAGAAAGCTGGTATTTTGGGAAAAAAAGGCCGTTTTTTAAAGAATAAGCTGGCATTTCTGGGAGAATATGTCCCATCTTTGGGAGAAAACGGGTGTATGTGGGAGAAAATGTCGTGTATTTGGGAGAAAGCTGGTGTATGTGGGAGAAAAGGCCATTGTGATGGGAGTCAGTGTGATCTTGAGGAGTGGAAAGCAGTATTCTTGAGATGAAACGTGAGGTATTTCTAAGAGTCCTGGTATTTCTGGGAGAAAATGTCTTGTTTTGGAGAGCCAAAGTCCCATTTTGGGGGCAGAAGCTGGTATTTCTGTGACACTGCCATCTTGATGGGGGTAAGTGTGATCTTGAGGAGTGTAAAGCAGCATTTTGGTTAGAAAATGGGAGCTCTTCCTAAGAGCAGTGCTATTTCTGGGAGAAAAGGAGCTCTACTGGGCATAAAAACGGTGTATCTGTGATAAAATGCCACATTTCTGAAAGAAACTGTCCTCTTGCGGAGTGTAATGCTGTATGTTCCGGAGGAAATGGGAAATATTCAGCAGAGTCCTGGTATTTCTGGGAGAAGAGGTCTGATGTGGGGGGGGGAAGGTGATGTATCTGTGAGAAAGCTGGTGTTTCTGGGAGAAAATGCCAGGTATTGGTGAGGAAACAGATGCTAGAGAGGGAAAAGGCCATCCCTTTGGGAGAGAAGTGGTATTTCTGGGAGAAAATGCCCCAAATCGGGGAGTAAGTGTCATCCTGAGGCGTGTCATGGAGTAGATTTGGGAGGAAATGGAGGTGTTTCACAGAGTAGCGGCACTTCTGGGAGAAAATGTCCTCAGTGGGAAAGACAATGTCCTCTTGAGGGAAGAAAACGGGTCTTTCTTACAGCAAATGTCATCCAATTGGGAGAAAATCTCCTCTCTTGGGGAGAAAAGTGGTCTTTCTGAGAGAAGGTGTCCTCTTCTTGGCTGCAAGTGTCCCATTTGGCATTGTCATGGAGGCTTTTTGGGGAGAAAGCGTGTGGCAGTTGTAAAAGAAGGGGTATTTCTGGGAGCAAATCTCCTCTTTTTGGAAGAGAAGGTGAAATTTCCAAGGGAAAAGTGGCATTTCTGGGAGGAAATGACATAGCTGGGGGAGAAAAGTGGGAACCGGTGGGAAAGAAGATCTTGTACTGGAGAGCAACGGTGGTCTTTTTGGTGTGCCAAGTGGTCTCTTGGGGAGACAACGTGGTAAATAGGGGAGACAATGTCCTCTGGAGGAGTGTCAAGTAGTATTTGGGAGAGCAAACGTCAGGTATTTCTCGGAAACCGGCTGTTTCTGGGAGATAGTAGCAGACTTGGTTGGAAAATGACAGGTGTTTGTGAGAAAGCTGGTATTTTGGGAAAAAAAGGCCGTTTTTTAAAGAATAAGCTGGCATTTCTGGGAGAATATGTCCCATCTTTGGGAGAAAACGGGTGTATGTGGGAGAAAATGTCGTGTATTTGGGAGAAAGCTGGTGTATGTGGGAGAAAAGGCCATTGTGATGGGAGTCAGTGTGATCTTGAGGAGTGGAAAGCAGTATTCTTGAGATGAAACGTGAGGTATTTCTAAGAGTCCTGGTATTTCTGGGAGAAAATGTCTTGTTTTGGAGAGCCAAAGTCCCATTTTGGGGGCAGAAGCTGGTATTTCTGTGACACTGCCATCTTGATGGGGGTAAGTGTGATCTTGAGGAGTGTAAAGCAGCATTTTGGTTAGAAAATGGGAGCTCTTCCTAAGAGCAGTGCTATTTCTGGGAGAAAAGGAGCTCTACTGGGCATAAAAATGGTGTATCTGTGATAAAATGCCACGTTTCTGAAAGAAACTGTCCTCTTGCGGAGTGTAATGCTGTATGTTCCGGAGGAAATGGGAAATATTCAGCAGAGTCCTGGTATTTCTGGGAGAAGAGGTCTGATGTGGGGGGGGAAGGTGATGTATCTGTGAGAAAGCTGGTGTTTCTGGGAGAAAATGCCAGGTATTGGTGAGGAAACAGATGCTAGAGAGGGAAAAGGCCATCCCTTTGGGAGAGAAGTGGTATTTCTGGGAGAAAATGCCCCAAATCGGGGAGTAAGTGTCATCCTGAGGCGTGTCATGGAGTAGATTTGGGAGGAAATGGAGGTGTTTCACAGAGTAGCGGCACTTCTGGGAGAAAATGTCCTCAGTGGGAAAGACAATGTCCTCTTGAGGGAAGAAAACGGGTCTTTCTTACAGCAAATGTCATCCAATTGGGAGAAAATCTCCTCTCTTGGGGAGAAAAGTGGTCTTTCTGAGAGAAGGTGTCCTCTTCTTGGCTGCAAGTGTCCCATTTGGCATTGTCATGGAGGCTTTTTGGGGAGAAAGCGTGTGGCAGTTGTAAGAGAAGGGGTATTTCTGGGAGCAAATCTCCTCTTTTTGGAAGAGAAGGTGAAATTTCCAAGGGAAAAGTGGCATTTCTGGGAGGAAATGACATAGCTGGGGGAGAAAAGTGGGAACCGGTGGGAAAGAAGATCTTGTACTGGAGAGCAACGGTGGTCTTTTTGGTGTGCCAAGTGGTCTCTTGGGGAGACAACGTGGTAAATAGGGGAGACAATGTCCTCTGGAGGAGTGTCAAGTAGTATTTGGGAGAGCAAACGTCAGGTATTTCTCGGAAACCGGCTGTTTCTGGGAGATAGTAGCAGACTTGGTTGGAAAATGACAGGTGTTTGTGAGAAAGCTGGTATTTTGGGAAAAAAGGCCGTTTTTTAAAGAATAAGCTGGCATTTCTGGGAGAATATGTCCCATCTTTGGGAGAAAACGGGTGTATGTGGGAGAAAATGTCGTGTATTTGGGAGAAAGCTGGTGTATGTGGGAGAAAAGGCCATTGTGATGGGAGTCAGTGTGATCTTGAGGAGTGGAAAGCAGTATTCTTGAGATGAAACGTGAGGTATTTCTAAGAGTCCTGGTATTTCTGGGAGAAAATGTCTTGTTTTGGAGAGCCAAAGTCCCATTTTGGGGGCAGAAGCTGGTATTTCTGTGACACTGCCATCTTGATGGGGGTAAGTGTGATCTTGAGGAGTGTAAAGCAGCATTTTGGTTAGAAAATGGGAGCTCTTCCTAAGAGCAGTGCTATTTCTGGGAGAAAAGGAGCTCTACTGGGCATAAAAATGGTGTATCTGTGATAAAATGCCACGTTTCTGAAAGAAACTGTCCTCTTGCGGAGTGTAATGCTGTATGTTCCGGAGGAAATGGGAAATATTCAGCAGAGTCCTGGTATTTCTGGGAGAAGAGGTCTGATGTGGGGGGGGGGAAGGTGATGTATCTGTGAGAAAGCTGGTGTTTCTGGGAGAAAATGCCAGGTATTGGTGAGGAAACAGATGCTAGAGAGGGAAAAGGCCATCCCTTTGGGAGAGAAGTGGTATTTCTGGGAGAAAATGCCCCAAATCGGGGAGTAAGTGTCATCCTGAGGCGTGTCATGGAGTAGATTTGGGAGGAAATGGAGGTGTTTCACAGAGTAGCGGCACTTCTGGGAGAAAATGTCCTCAGTGGGAAAGACAATGTCCTCTTGAGGGAAGAAAACGGGCCTTTCTTACAGCAAATGTCATCCAATTGGGAGAAAATCTCCTCTCTTGGGGAGAAAAGTGGTCTTTCTGAGAGAAGGTGTCCTCTTCTTGGCTGCAAGTGTCCCATTTGGCATTGTCATGGAGGCTTTTTGGGGAGAAAGCGTGTGGCAGTTGTAAGAGAAGGGGTATTTCTGGGAGCAAATCTCCTCTTTTTGGAAGAGAAGGTGAAATTTCCAAGGGAAAAGTGGCATTTCTGGGAGGAAATGACATAGCTGGGGGAGAAAAGTGGGAACCGGTGGGAAAGAAGATCTTGTACTGGAGAGCAACGGTGGTCTTTTTGGTGTGCCAAGTGGTCTCTTGGGGAGACAACGTGGTAAATAGGGGAGACAATGTCCTCTGGAGGAGTGTCAAGTAGTATTTGGGAGAGCAAACGTCAGGTATTTCTCGGAAACCGGCTGTTTCTGGGAGATAGTAGCAGACTTGGTTGGAAAATGACAGGTGTTTGTGAGAAAGCTGGTATTTTGGGAAAAAAAGGCCGTTTTTTAAAGAATAAGCTGGCATTTCTGGGAGAATATGTCCCATCTTTGGGAGAAAACGGGTGTATGTGGGAGAAAATGTCGTGTATTTGGGAGAAAGCTGGTGTATGTGGGAGAAAAGGCCATTGTGATGGGAGTCAGTGTGATCTTGAGGAGTGGAAAGCAGTATTCTTGAGATGAAACGTGAGGTATTTCTAAGAGTCCTGGTATTTCTGGGAGAAAATGTCTTGTTTTGGAGAGCCAAAGTCCCATTTTGGGGGCAGAAGCTGGTATTTCTGTGACACTGCCATCTTGATGGGGGTAAGTGTGATCTTGAGGAGTGTAAAGCAGCATTTTGGTTAGAAAATGGGAGCTCTTCCTAAGAGCAGTGCTATTTCTGGGAGAAAAGGAGCTCTACTGGGCATAAAAACGGTGTATCTGTGATAAAATGCCACATTTCTGAAAGAAACTGTCCTCTTGCGGAGTGTAATGCTGTATGTTCCGGAGGAAATGGGAAATATTCAGCAGAGTCCTGGTATTTCTGGGAGAAGAGGTCTGATGTGGGGGGGGAAGGTGATGTATCTGTGAGAAAGCTGGTGTTTCTGGGAGAAAATGCCAGGTATTGGTGAGGAAACAGATGCTAGAGAGGGAAAAGGCCATCCCTTTGGGAGAGAAGTGGTATTTCTGGGAGAAAATGCCCCAAATCGGGGAGTAAGTGTCATCCTGAGGCGTGTCATGGAGTAGATTTGGGAGGAAATGGAGGTGTTTCACAGAGTAGCGGCACTTCTGGGAGAAAATGTCCTCAGTGGGAAAGACAATGTCCTCTTGAGGGAAGAAAACGGGTCTTTCTTACAGCAAATGTCATCCAATTGGGAGAAAATCTCCTCTCTTGGGGAGAAAAGTGGTCTTTCTGAGAGAAGGTGTCCTCTTCTTGGCTGCAAGTGTCCCATTTGGCATTGTCATGGAGGCTTTTTGGGGAGAAAGCGTGTGGCAGTTGTAAAAGAAGGGGTATTTCTGGGAGCAAATCTCCTCTTTTTGGAAGAGAAGGTGAAATTTCCAAGGGAAAAGTGGCATTTCTGGGAGGAAATGACATAGCTGGGGGAGAAAAGTGGGAACCGGTGGGAAAGAAGATCTTGTACTGGAGAGCAACGGTGGTCTTTTTGGTGTGCCAAGTGGTCTCTTGGGGAGACAACGTGGTAAATAGGGGAGACAATGTCCTCTGGAGGAGTGTCAAGTAGTATTTGGGAGAGCAAACGTCAGGTATTTCTCGGAAACCGGCTGTTTCTGGGAGATAGTAGCAGACTTGGTTGGAAAATGACAGGTGTTTGTGAGAAAGCTGGTATTTTGGGAAAAAAAGGCCGTTTTTTAAAGAATAAGCTGGCATTTCTGGGAGAATATGTCCCATCTTTGGGAGAAAACGGGTGTATGTGGGAGAAAATGTCGTGTATTTGGGAGAAAGCTGGTGTATGTGGGAGAAAAGGCCATTGTGATGGGAGTCAGTGTGATCTTGAGGAGTGGAAAGCAGTATTCTTGAGATGAAACGTGAGGTATTTCTAAGAGTCCTGGTATTTCTGGGAGAAAATGTCTTGTTTTGGAGAGCCAAAGTCCCATTTTGGGGGCAGAAGCTGGTATTTCTGTGACACTGCCATCTTGATGGGGGTAAGTGTGATCTTGAGGAGTGTAAAGCAGCATTTTGGTTAGAAAATGGGAGCTCTTCCTAAGAGCAGTGCTATTTCTGGGAGAAAAGGAGCTCTACTGGGCATAAAAATGGTGTATCTGTGATAAAATGCCACGTTTCTGAAAGAAACTGTCCTCTTGCGGACTGTAATGCTGTATGTTCCGGAGGAAATGGGAAATATTCAGCAGAGTCCTGGTATTTCTGGGAGAAGAGGTCTGATGTGGGGGGGGGAAGGTGATGTATCTGTGAGAAAGCTGGTGTTTCTGGGAGAAAATGCCAGGTATTGGTGAGGAAACAGATGCTAGAGAGGGAAAAGGCCATCCCTTTGGGAGAGAAGTGGTATTTCTGGGAGAAAATGCCCCAAATCGGGGAGTAAGTGTCATCCTGAGGCGTGTCATGGAGTAGATTTGGGAGGAAATGGAGGTGTTTCACAGAGTAGCGGCACTTCTGGGAGAAAATGTCCTCAGTGGGAAAGACAATGTCCTCTTGAGGGAAGAAAACGGGTCTTTCTTACAGCAAATGTCATCCAATTGGGAGAAAATCTCCTCTCTTGGGGAGAAAAGTGGTCTTTCTGAGAGAAGGTGTCCTCTTCTTGGCTGCAAGTGTCCCATTTGGCATTGTCATGGAGGCTTTTTGGGGAGAAAGCGTGTGGCAGTTGTAAGAGAAGGGGTATTTCTGGGAGCAAATCTCCTCTTTTTGGAAGAGAAGGTGAAATTTCCAAGGGAAAAGTGGCATTTCTGGGAGGAAATGACATAGCTGGGGGAGAAAAGTGGGAACCGGTGGGAAAGAAGATCTTGTACTGGAGAGCAACGGTGGTCTTTTTGGTGTGCCAAGTGGTCTCTTGGGGAGACAACGTGGTAAATAGGGGAGACAATGTCCTCTGGAGGAGTGTCAAGTAGTATTTGGGAGAGCAAACGTCAGGTATTTCTCGGAAACCGGCTGTTTCTGGGAGATAGTAGCAGACTTGGTTGGAAAATGACAGGTGTTTGTGAGAAAGCTGGTATTTTGGGGAAAAAAGGCCGTTTTTTAAAGAATAAGCTGGCATTTCTGGGAGAATATGTCCCATCTTTGGGAGAAAACGGGTGTATGTGGGAGAAAATGTCGTGTATTTGGGAGAAAGCTGGTGTATGTGGGAGAAAAGGCCATTGTGATGGGAGTCAGTGTGATCTTGAGGAGTGGAAAGCAGTATTCTTGAGATGAAACGTGAGGTATTTCTAAGAGTCCTGGTATTTCTGGGAGAAAATGTCTTGTTTTGGAGAGCCAAAGTCCCATTTTGGGGGCAGAAGCTGGTATTTCTGTGACACTGCCATCTTGATGGGGGTAAGTGTGATCTTGAGGAGTGTAAAGCAGCATTTTGGTTAGAAAATGGGAGCTCTTCCTAAGAGCAGTGCTATTTCTGGGAGAAAAGGAGCTCTACTGGGCATAAAAATGGTGTATCTGTGATAAAATGCCACGTTTCTGAAAGAAACTGTCCTCTTGCGGAGTGTAATGCTGTATGTTCCGGAGGAAATGGGAAATATTCAGCAGAGTCCTGGTATTTCTGGGAGAAGAGGTCTGATGTGGGGGGGGGAAGGTGATGTATCTGTGAGAAAGCTGGTGTTTCTGGGAGAAAATGCCAGGTATTGGTGAGGAAACAGATGCTAGAGAGGGAAAAGGCCATCCCTTTGGGAGAGAAGTGGTATTTCTGGGAGAAAATGCCCCAAATCGGGGAGTAAGTGTCATCCTGAGGCGTGTCATGGAGTAGATTTGGGAGGAAATGGAGGTGTTTCACAGAGTAGCGGCACTTCTGGGAGAAAATGTCCTCAGTGGGAAAGACAATGTCCTCTTGAGGGAAGAAAACGGGTCTTTCTTACAGCAAATGTCATCCAATTGGGAGAAAATCTCCTCTCTTGGGGAGAAAAGTGGTCTTTCTGAGAGAAGGTGTCCTCTTCTTGGCTGCAAGTGTCCCATTTGGCATTGTCATGGAGGCTTTTTGGGGAGAAAGCGTGTGGCAGTTGTAAGAGAAGGGGTATTTCTGGGAGCAAATCTCCTCTTTTTGGAAGAGAAGGTGAAATTTCCAAGGGAAAAGTGGCATTTCTGGGAGGAAATGACATAGCTGGGGGAGAAAAGTGGGAACCGGTGGGAAAGAAGATCTTGTACTGGAGAGCAACGGTGGTCTTTTTGGTGTGCCAAGTGGTCTCTTGGGGAGACAACGTGGTAAATAGGGGAGACAATGTCCTCTGGAGGAGTGTCAAGTAGTATTTGGGAGAGCAAACGTCAGGTATTTCTCGGAAACCGGCTGTTTCTGGGAGATAGTAGCAGACTTGGTTGGAAAATGACAGGTGTTTGTGAGAAAGCTGGTATTTTGGGGAAAAAAGGCCGTTTTTTAAAGAATAAGCTGGCATTTCTGGGAGAATATGTCCCATCTTTGGGAGAAAACGGGTGTATGTGGGAGAAAATGTCGTGTATTTGGGAGAAAGCTGGTGTATGTGGGAGAAAAGGCCATTGTGATGGGAGTCAGTGTGATCTTGAGGAGTGGAAAGCAGTATTCTTGAGATGAAACGTGAGGTATTTCTAAGAGTCCTGGTATTTCTGGGAGAAAATGTCTTGTTTTGGAGAGCCAAAGTCCCATTTTGGGGGCAGAAGCTGGTATTTCTGTGACACTGCCATCTTGATGGGGGTAAGTGTGATCTTGAGGAGTGTAAAGCAGCATTTTGGTTAGAAAATGGGAGCTCTTCCTAAGAGCAGTGCTATTTCTGGGAGAAAAGGAGCTCTACTGGGCATAAAAATGGTGTATCTGTGATAAAATGCCACGTTTCTGAAAGAAACTGTCCTCTTGCGGAGTGTAATGCTGTATGTTCCGGAGGAAATGGGAAATATTCAGCAGAGTCCTGGTATTTCTGGGAGAAGAGGTCTGATGTGGGGGGGAAGGTGATGTATCTGTGAGAAAGCTGGTGTTTCTGGGAGAAAATGCCAGGTATTGGTGAGGAAACAGATGCTAGAGAGGGAAAAGGCCATCCCTTTGGGAGAGAAGTGGTATTTCTGGGAGAAAATGCCCCAAATCGGGGAGTAAGTGTCATCCTGAGGCGTGTCATGGAGTAGATTTGGGAGGAAATGGAGGTGTTTCACAGAGTAGCGGCACTTCTGGGAGAAAATGTCCTCAGTGGGAAAGACAATGTCCTCTTGAGGGAAGAAAACGGGTCTTTCTTACAGCAAATGTCATCCAATTGGGAGAAAATCTCCTCTCTTGGGGAGAAAAGTGGTCTTTCTGAGAGAAGGTGTCCTCTTCTTGGCTGCAAGTGTCCCATTTGGCATTGTCATGGAGGCTTTTTGGGGAGAAAGCGTGTGGCAGTTGTAAGAGAAGGGGTATTTCTGGGAGCAAATCTCCTCTTTTTGGAAGAGAAGGTGAAATTTCCAAGGGAAAAGTGGCATTTCTGGGAGGAAATGACATAGCTGGGGGAGAAAAGTGGGAACCGGTGGGAAAGAAGATCTTGTACTGGAGAGCAACGGTGGTCTTTTTGGTGTGCCAAGTGGTCTCTTGGGGAGACAACGTGGTAAATAGGGGAGACAATGTCCTCTGGAGGAGTGTCAAGTAGTATTTGGGAGAGCAAACGTCAGGTATTTCTCGGAAACCGGCTGTTTCTGGGAGATAGTAGCAGACTTGGTTGGAAAATGACAGGTGTTTGTGAGAAAGCTGGTATTTTGGGAAAAAAAGGCCGTTTTTTAAAGAATAAGCTGGCATTTCTGGGAGAATATGTCCCATCTTTGGGAGAAAACGGGTGTATGTGGGAGAAAATGTCGTGTATTTGGGAGAAAGCTGGTGTATGTGGGAGAAAAGGCCATTGTGATGGGAGTCAGTGTGATCTTGAGGAGTGGAAAGCAGTATTCTTGAGATGAAACGTGAGGTATTTCTAAGAGTCCTGGTATTTCTGGGAGAAAATGTCTTGTTTTGGAGAGCCAAAGTCCCATTTTGGGGGCAGAAGCTGGTATTTCTGTGACACTGCCATCTTGATGGGGGTAAGTGTGATCTTGAGGAGTGTAAAGCAGCATTTTGGTTAGAAAATGGGAGCTCTTCCTAAGAGCAGTGCTATTTCTGGGAGAAAAGGAGCTCTACTGGGCATAAAAATGGTGTATCTGTGATAAAATGCCACGTTTCTGAAAGAAACTGTCCTCTTGCGGAGTGTAATGCTGTATGTTCCGGAGGAAATGGGAAATATTCAGCAGAGTCCTGGTATTTCTGGGAGAAGAGGTCTGATGTGGGGGGGGGAAGGTGATGTATCTGTGAGAAAGCTGGTGTTTCTGGGAGAAAATGCCAGGTATTGGTGAGGAAACAGATGCTAGAGAGGGAAAAGGCCATCCCTTTGGGAGAGAAGTGGTATTTCTGGGAGAAAATGCCCCAAATCGGGGAGTAAGTGTCATCCTGAGGCGTGTCATGGAGTAGATTTGGGAGGAAATGGAGGTGTTTCACAGAGTAGCGGCACTTCTGGGAGAAAATGTCCTCAGTGGGAAAGACAATGTCCTCTTGAGGGAAGAAAACGGGTCTTTCTTACAGCAAATGTCATCCAATTGGGAGAAAATCTCCTCTCTTGGGGAGAAAAGTGGTCTTTCTGAGAGAAGGTGTCCTCTTCTTGGCTGCAAGTGTCCCATTTGGCATTGTCATGGAGGCTTTTTGGGGAGAAAGCGTGTGGCAGTTGTAAGAGAAGGGGTATTTCTGGGAGCAAATCTCCTCTTTTTGGAAGAGAAGGTGAAATTTCCAAGGGAAAAGTGGCATTTCTGGGAGGAAATGACATAGCTGGGGGAGAAAAGTGGGAACCGGTGGGAAAGAAGATCTTGTACTGGAGAGCAACGGTGGTCTTTTTGGTGTGCCAAGTGGTCTCTTGGGGAGACAACGTGGTAAATAGGGGAGACAATGTCCTCTGGAGGAGTGTCAAGTAGTATTTGGGAGAGCAAACGTCAGGTATTTCTCGGAAACCGGCTGTTTCTGGGAGATAGTAGCAGACTTGGTTGGAAAATGACAGGTGTTTGTGAGAAAGCTGGTATTTTGGGGAAAAAAGGCCGTTTTTTAAAGAATAAGCTGGCATTTCTGGGAGAATATGTCCCATCTTTGGGAGAAAACGGGTGTATGTGGGAGAAAATGTCGTGTATTTGGGAGAAAGCTGGTGTATGTGGGAGAAAAGGCCATTGTGATGGGAGTCAGTGTGATCTTGAGGAGTGGAAAGCAGTATTCTTGAGATGAAACGTGAGGTATTTCTAAGAGTCCTGGTATTTCTGGGAGAAAATGTCTTGTTTTGGAGAGCCAAAGTCCCATTTTGGGGGCAGAAGCTGGTATTTCTGTGACACTGCCATCTTGATGGGGGTAAGTGTGATCTTGAGGAGTGTAAAGCAGCATTTTGGTTAGAAAATGGGAGCTCTTCCTAAGAGCAGTGCTATTTCTGGGAGAAAAGGAGCTCTACTGGGCATAAAAATGGTGTATCTGTGATAAAATGCCACGTTTCTGAAAGAAACTGTCCTCTTGCGGAGTGTAATGCTGTATGTTCCGGAGGAAATGGGAAATATTCAGCAGAGTCCTGGTATTTCTGGGAGAAGAGGTCTGATGTGGGGGGGAAGGTGATGTATCTGTGAGAAAGCTGGTGTTTCTGGGAGAAAATGCCAGGTATTGGTGAGGAAACAGATGCTAGAGAGGGAAAAGGCCATCCCTTTGGGAGAGAAGTGGTATTTCTGGGAGAAAATGCCCCAAATCGGGGAGTAAGTGTCATCCTGAGGCGTGTCATGGAGTAGATTTGGGAGGAAATGGAGGTGTTTCACAGAGTAGCGGCACTTCTGGGAGAAAATGTCCTCAGTGGGAAAGACAATGTCCCCTTGAGGGAAGAAAACGGGTCTTTCTTACAGCAAATGTCATCCAATTGGGAGAAAATCTCCTCTCTTGGGGAGAAAAGTGGTCTTTCTGAGAGAAGGTGTCCTCTTCTTGGCTGCAAGTGTCCCATTTGGCATTGTCATGGAGGCTTTTTGGGGAGAAAGCGTGTGGCAGTTGTAAGAGAAGGGGTATTTCTGGGAGCAAATCTCCTCTTTTTGGAAGAGAAGGTGAAATTTCCAAGGGAAAAGTGGCATTTCTGGGAGGAAATGACATAGCTGGGGGAGAAAAGTGGGAACCGGTGGGAAAGAAGATCTTGTACTGGAGAGCAACGGTGGTCTTTTTGGCGTGCCAAGTGGTCTCTTGGGGAGACAACGTGGTAAATAGGGGAGACAATGTCCTCTGGAGGAGTGTCAAGTAGTATTTGGGAGAGCAAACGTCAGGTATTTCTCGGAAACCGGCTGTTTCTGGGAGATAGTAGCAGACTTGGTTGGAAAATGACAGGTGTTTGTGAGAAAGCTGGTATTTTGGGAAAAAAAGGCCGTTTTTTAAAGAATAAGCTGGCATTTCTGGGAGAATATGTCCCATCTTTGGGAGAAAACGGGTGTATGTGGGAGAAAATGTCGTGTATTTGGGAGAAAGCTGGTGTATGTGGGAGAAAAGGCCATTGTGATGGGAGTCAGTGTGATCTTGAGGAGTGGAAAGCAGTATTCTTGAGATGAAACGTGAGGTATTTCTAAGAGTCCTGGTATTTCTGGGAGAAAATGTCTTGTTTTGGAGAGCCAAAGTCCCATTTTGGGGGCAGAAGCTGGTATTTCTGTGACACTGCCATCTTGATGGGGGTAAGTGTGATCTTGAGGAGTGTAAAGCAGCATTTTGGTTAGAAAATGGGAGCTCTTCCTAAGAGCAGTGCTATTTCTGGGAGAAAAGGAGCTCTACTGGGCATAAAAACGGTGTATCTGTGATAAAATGCCACGTTTCTGAAAGAAACTGTCCTCTTGCGGAGTGTAATGCTGTATGTTCCGGAGGAAATGGGAAATATTCAGCAGAGTCCTGGTATTTCTGGGAGAAGAGGTCTGATGTGGGGGGGGGAAGGTGATGTATCTGTGAGAAAGCTGGTGTTTCTGGGAGAAAATGCCAGGTATTGGTGAGGAAACAGATGCTAGAGAGGGAAAAGGCCATCCCTTTGGGAGAGAAGTGGTATTTCTGGGAGAAAATGCCCCAAATCGGGGAGTAAGTGTCATCCTGAGGCGTGTCATGGAGTAGATTTGGGAGGAAATGGAGGTGTTTCACAGAGTAGCGGCACTTCTGGGAGAAAATGTCCTCAGTGGGAAAGACAATGTCCTCTTGAGGGAAGAAAACGGGTCTTTCTTACAGCAAATGTCATCCAATTGGGAGAAAATCTCCTCTCTTGGGGAGAAAAGTGGTCTTTCTGAGAGAAGGTGTCCTCTTCTTGGCTGCAAGTGTCCCATTTGGCATTGTCATGGAGGCTTTTTGGGGAGAAAGCGTGTGGCAGTTGTAAAAGAAGGGGTATTTCTGGGAGCAAATCTCCTCTTTTTGGAAGAGAAGGTGAAATTTCCAAGGGAAAAGTGGCATTTCTGGGAGGAAATGACATAGCTGGGGGAGAAAAGTGGGAACCGGTGGGAAAGAAGATCTTGTACTGGAGAGCAACGGTGGTCTTTTTGGTGTGCCAAGTGGTCTCTTGGGGAGACAACGTGGTAAATAGGGGAGACAATGTCCTCTGGAGGAGTGTCAAGTAGTATTTGGGAGAGCAAACGTCAGGTATTTCTCGGAAACCGGCTGTTTCTGGGAGATAGTAGCAGACTTGGTTGGAAAATGACAGGTGTTTGTGAGAAAGCTGGTATTTTGGGAAAAAAAGGCCGTTTTTTAAAGAATAAGCTGGCATTTCTGGGAGAATATGTCCCATCTTTGGGAGAAAACGGGTGTATGTGGGAGAAAATGTCGTGTATTTGGGAGAAAGCTGGTGTATGTGGGAGAAAAGGCCATTGTGATGGGAGTCAGTGTGATCTTGAGGAGTGGAAAGCAGTATTCTTGAGATGAAACGTGAGGTATTTCTAAGAGTCCTGGTATTTCTGGGAGAAAATGTCTTGTTTTGGAGAGCCAAAGTCCCATTTTGGGGGCAGAAGCTGGTATTTCTGTGACACTGCCATCTTGATGGGGGTAAGTGTGATCTTGAGGAGTGTAAAGCAGCATTTTGGTTAGAAAATGGGAGCTCTTCCTAAGAGCAGTGCTATTTCTGGGAGAAAAGGAGCTCTACTGGGCATAAAAATGGTGTATCTGTGATAAAATGCCACATTTCTGAAAGAAACTGTCCTCTTGCGGAGTGTAATGCTGTATGTTCCGGAGGAAATGGGAAATATTCAGCAGAGTCCTGGTATTTCTGGGAGAAGAGGTCTGATGTGGGGGGGGGGAAGGTGATGTATCTGTGAGAAAGCTGGTGTTTCTGGGAGAAAATGCCAGGTATTGGTGAGGAAACAGATGCTAGAGAGGGAAAAGGCCATCCCTTTGGGAGAGAAGTGGTATTTCTGGGAGAAAATGCCCCAAATCGGGGAGTAAGTGTCATCCTGAGGCGTGTCATGGAGTAGATTTGGGAGGAAATGGAGGTGTTTCACAGAGTAGCGGCACTTCTGGGAGAAAATGTCCTCAGTGGGAAAGACAATGTCCTCTTGAGGGAAGAAAACGGGTCTTTCTTACAGCAAATGTCATCCAATTGGGAGAAAATCTCCTCTCTTGGGGAGAAAAGTGGTCTTTCTGAGAGAAGGTGTCCTCTTCTTGGCTGCAAGTGTCCCATTTGGCATTGTCATGGAGGCTTTTTGGGGAGAAAGCGTGTGGCAGTTGTAAGAGAAGGGGTATTTCTGGGAGCAAATCTCCTCTTTTTGGAAGAGAAGGTGAAATTTCCAAGGGAAAAGTGGCATTTCTGGGAGGAAATGACATAGCTGGGGGAGAAAAGTGGGAACCGGTGGGAAAGAAGATCTTGTACTGGAGAGCAACGGTGGTCTTTTTGGTGTGCCAAGTGGTCTCTTGGGGAGACAACGTGGTAAATAGGGGAGACAATGTCCTCTGGAGGAGTGTCAAGTAGTATTTGGGAGAGCAAACGTCAGGTATTTCTCGGAAACCGGCTGTTTCTGGGAGATAGTAGCAGACTTGGTTGGAAAATGACAGGTGTTTGTGAGAAAGCTGGTATTTTGGGGAAAAAAGGCCGTTTTTTAAAGAATAAGCTGGCATTTCTGGGAGAATATGTCCCATCTTTGGGAGAAAACGGGTGTATGTGGGAGAAAATGTCGTGTATTTGGGAGAAAGCTGGTGTATGTGGGAGAAAAGGCCATTGTGATGGGAGTCAGTGTGATCTTGAGGAGTGGAAAGCAGTATTCTTGAGATGAAACGTGAGGTATTTCTAAGAGTCCTGGTATTTCTGGGAGAAAATGTCTTGTTTTGGAGAGCCAAAGTCCCATTTTGGGGGCAGAAGCTGGTATTTCTGTGACACTGCCATCTTGATGGGGGTAAGTGTGATCTTGAGGAGTGTAAAGCAGCATTTTGGTTAGAAAATGGGAGCTCTTCCTAAGAGCAGTGCTATTTCTGGGAGAAAAGGAGCTCTACTGGGCATAAAAATGGTGTATCTGTGATAAAATGCCACGTTTCTGAAAGAAACTGTCCTCTTGCGGAGTGTAATGCTGTATGTTCCGGAGGAAATGGGAAATATTCAGCAGAGTCCTGGTATTTCTGGGAGAAGAGGTCTGATGTGGGGGGGAAGGTGATGTATCTGTGAGAAAGCTGGTGTTTCTGGGAGAAAATGCCAGGTATTGGTGAGGAAACAGATGCTAGAGAGGGAAAAGGCCATCCCTTTGGGAGAGAAGTGGTATTTCTGGGAGAAAATGCCCCAAATCGGGGAGTAAGTGTCATCCTGAGGCGTGTCATGGAGTAGATTTGGGAGGAAATGGAGGTGTTTCACAGAGTAGCGGCACTTCTGGGAGAAAATGTCCTCAGTGGGAAAGACAATGTCCTCTTGAGGGAAGAAAACGGGTCTTTCTTACAGCAAATGTCATCCAATTGGGAGAAAATCTCCTCTCTTGGGGAGAAAAGTGGTCTTTCTGAGAGAAGGTGTCCTCTTCTTGGCTGCAAGTGTCCCATTTGGCATTGTCATGGAGGCTTTTTGGGGAGAAAGCGTGTGGCAGTTGTAAGAGAAGGGGTATTTCTGGGAGCAAATCTCCTCTTTTTGGAAGAGAAGGTGAAATTTCCAAGGGAAAAGTGGCATTTCTGGGAGGAAATGACATAGCTGGGGGAGAAAAGTGGGAACCGGTGGGAAAGAAGATCTTGTACTGGAGAGCAACGGTGGTCTTTTTGGTGTGCCAAGTGGTCTCTTGGGGAGACAACGTGGTAAATAGGGGAGACAATGTCCTCTGGAGGAGTGTCAAGTAGTATTTGGGAGAGCAAACGTCAGGTATTTCTCGGAAACCGGCTGTTTCTGGGAGATAGTAGCAGACTTGGTTGGAAAATGACAGGTGTTTGTGAGAAAGCTGGTATTTTGGGAAAAAAAGGCCGTTTTTTAAAGAATAAGCTGGCATTTCTGGGAGAATATGTCCCATCTTTGGGAGAAAACGGGTGTATGTGGGAGAAAATGTCGTGTATTTGGGAGAAAGCTGGTGTATGTGGGAGAAAAGGCCATTGTGATGGGAGTCAGTGTGATCTTGAGGAGTGGAAAGCAGTATTCTTGAGATGAAACGTGAGGTATTTCTAAGAGTCCTGGTATTTCTGGGAGAAAATGTCTTGTTTTGGAGAGCCAAAGTCCCATTTTGGGGGCAGAAGCTGGTATTTCTGTGACACTGCCATCTTGATGGGGGTAAGTGTGATCTTGAGGAGTGTAAAGCAGCATTTTGGTTAGAAAATGGGAGCTCTTCCTAAGAGCAGTGCTATTTCTGGGAGAAAAGGAGCTCTACTGGGCATAAAAATGGTGTATCTGTGATAAAATGCCACGTTTCTGAAAGAAACTGTCCTCTTGCGGAGTGTAATGCTGTATGTTCCGGAGGAAATGGGAAATATTCAGCAGAGTCCTGGTATTTCTGGGAGAAGAGGTCTGATGTGGGGGGGGGAAGGTGATGTATCTGTGAGAAAGCTGGTGTTTCTGGGAGAAAATGCCAGGTATTGGTGAGGAAACAGATGCTAGAGAGGGAAAAGGCCATCCCTTTGGGAGAGAAGTGGTATTTCTGGGAGAAAATGCCCCAAATCGGGGAGTAAGTGTCATCCTGAGGCGTGTCATGGAGTAGATTTGGGAGGAAATGGAGGTGTTTCACAGAGTAGCGGCACTTCTGGGAGAAAATGTCCTCAGTGGGAAAGACAATGTCCTCTTGAGGGAAGAAAACGGGTCTTTCTTACAGCAAATGTCATCCAATTGGGAGAAAATCTCCTCTCTTGGGGAGAAAAGTGGTCTTTCTGAGAGAAGGTGTCCTCTTCTTGGCTGCAAGTGTCCCATTTGGCATTGTCATGGAGGCTTTTTGGGGAGAAAGCGTGTGGCAGTTGTAAGAGAAGGGGTATTTCTGGGAGCAAATCTCCTCTTTTTGGAAGAGAAGGTGAAATTTCCAAGGGAAAAGTGGCATTTCTGGGAGGAAATGACATAGCTGGGGGAGAAAAGTGGGAACCGGTGGGAAAGAAGATCTTGTACTGGAGAGCAACGGTGGTCTTTTTGGTGTGCCAAGTGGTCTCTTGGGGAGACAACGTGGTAAATAGGGGAGACAATGTCCTCTGGAGGAGTGTCAAGTAGTATTTGGGAGAGCAAACGTCAGGTATTTCTCGGAAACCGGCTGTTTCTGGGAGATAGTAGCAGACTTGGTTGGAAAATGACAGGTGTTTGTGAGAAAGCTGGTATTTTGGGGAAAAAAGGCCGTTTTTTAAAGAATAAGCTGGCATTTCTGGGAGAATATGTCCCATCTTTGGGAGAAAACGGGTGTATGTGGGAGAAAATGTCGTGTATTTGGGAGAAAGCTGGTGTATGTGGGAGAAAAGGCCATTGTGATGGGAGTCAGTGTGATCTTGAGGAGTGGAAAGCAGTATTCTTGAGATGAAACGTGAGGTATTTCTAAGAGTCCTGGTATTTCTGGGAGAAAATGTCTTGTTTTGGAGAGCCAAAGTCCCATTTTGGGGGCAGAAGCTGGTATTTCTGTGACACTGCCATCTTGATGGGGGTAAGTGTGATCTTGAGGAGTGTAAAGCAGCATTTTGGTTAGAAAATGGGAGCTCTTCCTAAGAGCAGTGCTATTTCTGGGAGAAAAGGAGCTCTACTGGGCATAAAAATGGTGTATCTGTGATAAAATGCCACGTTTCTGAAAGAAACTGTCCTCTTGCGGAGTGTAATGCTGTATGTTCCGGAGGAAATGGGAAATATTCAGCAGAGTCCTGGTATTTCTGGGAGAAGAGGTCTGATGTGGGGGGGGGAAGGTGATGTATCTGTGAGAAAGCTGGTGTTTCTGGGAGAAAATGCCAGGTATTGGTGAGGAAACAGATGCTAGAGAGGGAAAAGGCCATCCCTTTGGGAGAGAAGTGGTATTTCTGGGAGAAAATGCCCCAAATCGGGGAGTAAGTGTCATCCTGAGGCGTGTCATGGAGTAGATTTGGGAGGAAATGGAGGTGTTTCACAGAGTAGCGGCACTTCTGGGAGAAAATGTCCTCAGTGGGAAAGACAATGTCCCCTTGAGGGAAGAAAACGGGTCTTTCTTACAGCAAATGTCATCCAATTGGGAGAAAATCTCCTCTCTTGGGGAGAAAAGTGGTCTTTCTGAGAGAAGGTGTCCTCTTCTTGGCTGCAAGTGTCCCATTTGGCATTGTCATGGAGGCTTTTTGGGGAGAAAGCGTGTGGCAGTTGTAAAAGAAGGGGTATTTCTGGGAGCAAATCTCCTCTTTTTGGAAGAGAAGGTGAAATTTCCAAGGGAAAAGTGGCATTTCTGGGAGGAAATGACATAGCTGGGGGAGAAAAGTGGGAACCGGTGGGAAAGAAGATCTTGTACTGGAGAGCAACGGTGGTCTTTTTGGCGTGCCAAGTGGTCTCTTGGGGAGACAACGTGGTAAATAGGGGAGACAATGTCCTCTGGAGGAGTGTCAAGTAGTATTTGGGAGAGCAAACGTCAGGTATTTCTCGGAAACCGGCTGTTTCTGGGAGATAGTAGCAGACTTGGTTGGAAAATGACAGGTGTTTGTGAGAAAGCTGGTATTTTGGGAAAAAAAGGCCGTTTTTTAAAGAATAAGCTGGCATTTCTGGGAGAATATGTCCCATCTTTGGGAGAAAACGGGTGTATGTGGGAGAAAATGTCGTGTATTTGGGAGAAAGCTGGTGTATGTGGGAGAAAAGGCCATTGTGATGGGAGTCAGTGTGATCTTGAGGAGTGGAAAGCAGTATTCTTGAGATGAAACGTGAGGTATTTCTAAGAGTCCTGGTATTTCTGGGAGAAAATGTCTTGTTTTGGAGAGCCAAAGTCCCATTTTGGGGGCAGAAGCTGGTATTTCTGTGACACTGCCATCTTGATGGGGGTAAGTGTGATCTTGAGGAGTGTAAAGCAGCATTTTGGTTAGAAAATGGGAGCTCTTCCTAAGAGCAGTGCTATTTCTGGGAGAAAAGGAGCTCTACTGGGCATAAAAACGGTGTATCTGTGATAAAATGCCACGTTTCTGAAAGAAACTGTCCTCTTGCGGAGTGTAATGCTGTATGTTCCGGAGGAAATGGGAAATATTCAGCAGAGTCCTGGTATTTCTGGGAGAAGAGGTCT
Organism: Phasianus colchicus; assembly: GCF_987193195.1. NCBI lineage: Eukaryota > Metazoa > Chordata > Aves > Galliformes > Phasianidae > Phasianus > Phasianus colchicus. The sequence continues at coordinate 713,534 of NW_028325225.1, forward strand.
GATGTGGGGGGGGGAAGGTGATGTATCTGTGAGAAAGCTGGTGTTTCTGGGAGAAAATGCCAGGTATTGGTGAGGAAACAGATGCTAGAGAGGGAAAAGGCCATCCCTTTGGGAGAGAAGTGGTATTTCTGGGAGAAAATGCCCCAAATCGGGGAGTAAGTGTCATCCTGAGGCGTGTCATGGAGTAGATTTGGGAGGAAATGGAGGTGTTTCACAGAGTAGCGGCACTTCTGGGAGAAAATGTCCTCAGTGGGAAAGACAATGTCCTCTTGAGGGAAGAAAACGGGTCTTTCTTACAGCAAATGTCATCCAATTGGGAGAAAATCTCCTCTCTTGGGGAGAAAAGTGGTCTTTCTGAGAGAAGGTGTCCTCTTCTTGGCTGCAAGTGTCCCATTTGGCATTGTCATGGAGGCTTTTTGGGGAGAAAGCGTGTGGCAGTTGTAAGAGAAGGGGTATTTCTGGGAGCAAATCTCCTCTTTTTGGAAGAGAAGGTGAAATTTCCAAGGGAAAAGTGGCATTTCTGGGAGGAAATGACATAGCTGGGGGAGAAAAGTGGGAACCGGTGGGAAAGAAGATCTTGTACTGGAGAGCAACGGTGGTCTTTTTGGCGTGCCAAGTGGTCTCTTGGGGAGACAACGTGGTAAATAGGGGAGACAATGTCCTCTGGAGGAGTGTCAAGTAGTATTTGGGAGAGCAAACGTCAGGTATTTCTCGGAAACCGGCTGTTTCTGGGAGATAGTAGCAGACTTGGTTGGAAAATGACAGGTGTTTGTGAGAAAGCTGGTATTTTGGGGAAAAAAGGCCGTTTTTTAAAGAATAAGCTGGCATTTCTGGGAGAATATGTCCCATCTTTGGGAGAAAACGGGTGTATGTGGGAGAAAATGTCGTGTATTTGGGAGAAAGCTGGTGTATGTGGGAGAAAAGGCCATTGTGATGGGAGTCAGTGTGATCTTGAGGAGTGGAAAGCAGTATTCTTGAGATGAAACGTGAGGTATTTCTAAGAGTCCTGGTATTTCTGGGAGAAAATGTCTTGTTTTGGAGAGCCAAAGTCCCATTTTGGGGGCAGAAGCTGGTATTTCTGTGACACTGCCATCTTGATGGGGGTAAGTGTGATCTTGAGGAGTGTAAAGCAGCATTTTGGTTAGAAAATGGGAGCTCTTCCTAAGAGCAGTGCTATTTCTGGGAGAAAAGGAGCTCTACTGGGCATAAAAACGGTGTATCTGTGATAAAATGCCACGTTTCTGAAAGAAACTGTCCTCTTGCGGAGTGTAATGCTGTATGTTCCGGAGGAAATGGGAAATATTCAGCAGAGTCCTGGTATTTCTGGGAGAAGAGGTCTGATGTGGGGGGGGGAAGGTGATGTATCTGTGAGAAAGCTGGTGTTTCTGGGAGAAAATGCCAGGTATTGGTGAGGAAACAGATGCTAGAGAGGGAAAAGGCCATCCCTTTGGGAGAGAAGTGGTATTTCTGGGAGAAAATGCCCCAAATCGGGGAGTAAGTGTCATCCTGAGGCGTGTCATGGAGTAGATTTGGGAGGAAATGGAGGTGTTTCACAGAGTAGCGGCACTTCTGGGAGAAAATGTCCTCAGTGGGAAAGACAATGTCCTCTTGAGGGAAGAAAACGGGTCTTTCTTACAGCAAATGTCATCCAATTGGGAGAAAATCTCCTCTCTTGGGGAGAAAAGTGGTCTTTCTGAGAGAAGGTGTCCTCTTCTTGGCTGCAAGTGTCCCATTTGGCATTGTCATGGAGGCTTTTTGGGGAGAAAGCGTGTGGCAGTTGTAAGAGAAGGGGTATTTCTGGGAGCAAATCTCCTCTTTTTGGAAGAGAAGGTGAAATTTCCAAGGGAAAAGTGGCATTTCTGGGAGGAAATGACATAGCTGGGGGAGAAAAGTGGGAACCGGTGGGAAAGAAGATCTTGTACTGGAGAGCAACGGTGGTCTTTTTGGTGTGCCAAGTGGTCTCTTGGGGAGACAACGTGGTAAATAGGGGAGACAATGTCCTCTGGAGGAGTGTCAAGTAGTATTTGGGAGAGCAAACGTCAGGTATTTCTCGGAAACCGGCTGTTTCTGGGAGATAGTAGCAGACTTGGTTGGAAAATGACAGGTGTTTGTGAGAAAGCTGGTATTTTGGGGAAAAAAGGCCGTTTTTTAAAGAATAAGCTGGCATTTCTGGGAGAATATGTCCCATCTTTGGGAGAAAACGGGTGTATGTGGGAGAAAATGTCGTGTATTTGGGAGAAAGCTGGTGTATGTGGGAGAAAAGGCCATTGTGATGGGAGTCAGTGTGATCTTGAGGAGTGGAAAGCAGTATTCTTGAGATGAAACGTGAGGTATTTCTAAGAGTCCTGGTATTTCTGGGAGAAAATGTCTTGTTTTGGAGAGCCAAAGTCCCATTTTGGGGGCAGAAGCTGGTATTTCTGTGACACTGCCATCTTGATGGGGGTAAGTGTGATCTTGAGGAGTGTAAAGCAGCATTTTGGTTAGAAAATGGGAGCTCTTCCTAAGAGCAGTGCTATTTCTGGGAGAAAAGGAGCTCTACTGGGCATAAAAATGGTGTATCTGTGATAAAATGCCACGTTTCTGAAAGAAACTGTCCTCTTGCGGAGTGTAATGCTGTATGTTCCGGAGGAAATGGGAAATATTCAGCAGAGTCCTGGTATTTCTGGGAGAAGAGGTCTGATGTGGGGGGGGGAAGGTGATGTATCTGTGAGAGAGCTGGTGTTTCTGGGAGAAAATGCCAGGTATTGGTGAGGAAACAGATGCTAGAGAGGGAAAAGGCCATCCCTTTGGGAGAGAAGTGGTATTTCTGGGAGAAAATGCCCCAAATCGGGGAGTAAGTGTCATCCTGAGGCGTGTCATGGAGTAGATTTGGGAGGAAATGGAGGTGTTTCACAGAGTAGCGGCACTTCTGGGAGAAAATGTCCTCAGTGGGAAAGACAATGTCCTCTTGAGGGAAGAAAACGGGTCTTTCTTACAGCAAATGTCATCCAATTGGGAGAAAATCTCCTCTCTTGGGGAGAAAAGTGGTCTTTCTGAGAGAAGGTGTCCTCTTCTTGGCTGCAAGTGTCCCATTTGGCATTGTCATGGAGGCTTTTTGGGGAGAAAGCGTGTGGCAGTTGTAAGAGAAGGGGTATTTCTGGGAGCAAATCTCCTCTTTTTGGAAGAGAAGGTGAAATTTCCAAGGGAAAAGTGGCATTTCTGGGAGGAAATGACATAGCTGGGGGAGAAAAGTGGGAACCGGTGGGAAAGAAGATCTTGTACTGGAGAGCAACGGTGGTCTTTTTGGTGTGCCAAGTGGTCTCTTGGGGAGACAACGTGGTAAATAGGGGAGACAATGTCCTCTGGAGGAGTGTCAAGTAGTATTTGGGAGAGCAAACGTCAGGTATTTCTCGGAAACCGGCTGTTTCTGGGAGATAGTAGCAGACTTGGTTGGAAAATGACAGGTGTTTGTGAGAAAGCTGGTATTTTGGGAAAAAAAGGCCGTTTTTTAAAGAATAAGCTGGCATTTCTGGGAGAATATGTCCCATCTTTGGGAGAAAACGGGTGTATGTGGGAGAAAATGTCGTGTATTTGGGAGAAAGCTGGTGTATGTGGGAGAAAAGGCCATTGTGATGGGAGTCAGTGTGATCTTGAGGAGTGGAAAGCAGTATTCTTGAGATGAAACGTGAGGTATTTCTAAGAGTCCTGGTATTTCTGGGAGAAAATGTCTTGTTTTGGAGAGCCAAAGTCCCATTTTGGGGGCAGAAGCTGGTATTTCTGTGACACTGCCATCTTGATGGGGGTAAGTGTGATCTTGAGGAGTGTAAAGCAGCATTTTGGTTAGAAAATGGGAGCTCTTCCTAAGAGCAGTGCTATTTCTGGGAGAAAAGGAGCTCTACTGGGCATAAAAATGGTGTATCTGTGATAAAATGCCACGTTTCTGAAAGAAACTGTCCTCTTGCGGAGTGTAATGCTGTATGTTCCGGAGGAAATGGGAAATATTCAGCAGAGTCCTGGTATTTCTGGGAGAAGAGGTCTGATGTGGGGGGGGGAAGGTGATGTATCTGTGAGAAAGCTGGTGTTTCTGGGAGAAAATGCCAGGTATTGGTGAGGAAACAGATGCTAGAGAGGGAAAAGGCCATCCCTATGGGAGAGAAGTGGTATTTCTGGGAGAAAATGCCCCAAATCGGGGAGTAAGTGTCATCCTGAGGCGTGTCATGGAGTAGATTTGGGAGGAAATGGAGGTGTTTCACAGAGTAGCGGCACTTCTGGGAGAAAATGTCCTCAGTGGGAAAGACAATGTCCTCTTGAGGGAAGAAAACGGGTCTTTCTTACAGCAAATGTCATCCAATTGGGAGAAAATCTCCTCTCTTGGGGAGAAAAGTGGTCTTTCTGAGAGAAGGTGTCCTCTTCTTGGCTGCAAGTGTCCCATTTGGCATTGTCATGGAGGCTTTTTGGGGAGAAAGCGTGTGGCAGTTGTAAGAGAAGGGGTATTTCTGGGAGCAAATCTCCTCTTTGGAAGAGAAGGTGAAATTTCCAAGGGAAAAGTGGCATTTCTGGGAGGAAATGACATAGCTGGGGGAGAAAAGTGGGAACCGGTGGGAAAGAAGATCTTGTACTGGAGAGCAACGGTGGTCTTTTTGGTGTGCCAAGTGGTCTCTTGGGGAGACAACGTGGTAAATAGGGGAGACAATGTCCTCTGGAGGAGTGTCAAGTAGTATTTGGGAGAGCAAACGTCAGGTATTTCTCGGAAACCGGCTGTTTCTGGGAGATAGTAGCAGACTTGGTTGGAAAATGACAGGTGTTTGTGAGAAAGCTGGTATTTTGGGGAAAAAAGGCCGTTTTTTAAAGAATAAGCTGGCATTTCTGGGAGAATATGTCCCATCTTTGGGAGAAAACGGGTGTATGTGGGAGAAAATGTCGTGTATTTGGGAGAAAGCTGGTGTATGTGGGAGAAAAGGCCATTGTGATGGGAGTCAGTGTGATCTTGAGGAGTGGAAAGCAGTATTCTTGAGATGAAACGTGAGGTATTTCTAAGAGTCCTGGTATTTCTGGGAGAAAATGTCTTGTTTTGGAGAGCCAAAGTCCCATTTTGGGGGCAGAAGCTGGTATTTCTGTGACACTGCCATCTTGATGGGGGTAAGTGTGATCTTGAGGAGTGTAAAGCAGCATTTTGGTTAGAAAATGGGAGCTCTTCCTAAGAGCAGTGCTATTTCTGGGAGAAAAGGAGCTCTACTGGGCATAAAAATGGTGTATCTGTGATAAAATGCCACGTTTCTGAAAGAAACTGTCCTCTTGCGGAGTGTAATGCTGTATGTTCCGGAGGAAATGGGAAATATTCAGCAGAGTCCTGGTATTTCTGGGAGAAGAGGTCTGATGTGGGGGGGAAGGTGATGTATCTGTGAGAAAGCTGGTGTTTCTGGGAGAAAATGCCAGGTATTGGTGAGGAAACAGATGCTAGAGAGGGAAAAGGCCATCCCTTTGGGAGAGAAGTGGTATTTCTGGGAGAAAATGCCCCAAATCGGGGAGTAAGTGTCATCCTGAGGCGTGTCATGGAGTAGATTTGGGAGGAAATGGAGGTGTTTCACAGAGTAGCGGCACTTCTGGGAGAAAATGTCCTCAGTGGGAAAGACAATGTCCTCTTGAGGGAAGAAAACGGGTCTTTCTTACAGCAAATGTCATCCAATTGGGAGAAAATCTCCTCTCTTGGGGAGAAAAGTGGTCTTTCTGAGAGAAGGTGTCCTCTTCTTGGCTGCAAGTGTCCCATTTGGCATTGTCATGGAGGCTTTTTGGGGAGAAAGCGTGTGGCAGTTGTAAGAGAAGGGGTATTTCTGGGAGCAAATCTCCTCTTTTTGGAAGAGAAGGTGAAATTTCCAAGGGAAAAGTGGCATTTCTGGGAGGAAATGACATAGCTGGGGGAGAAAAGTGGGAACCGGTGGGAAAGAAGATCTTGTACTGGAGAGCAACGGTGGTCTTTTTGGTGTGCCAAGTGGTCTCTTGGGGAGACAACGTGGTAAATAGGGGAGACAATGTCCTCTGGAGGAGTGTCAAGTAGTATTTGGGAGAGCAAACGTCAGGTATTTCTCGGAAACCGGCTGTTTCTGGGAGATAGTAGCAGACTTGGTTGGAAAATGACAGGTGTTTGTGAGAAAGCTGGTATTTTGGGGAAAAAAGGCCGTTTTTTAAAGAATAAGCTGGCATTTCTGGGAGAATATGTCCCATCTTTGGGAGAAAACGGGTGTATGTGGGAGAAAATGTCGTGTATTTGGGAGAAAGCTGGTGTATGTGGGAGAAAAGGCCATTGTGATGGGAGTCAGTGTGATCTTGAGGAGTGGAAAGCAGTATTCTTGAGATGAAACGTGAGGTATTTCTAAGAGTCCTGGTATTTCTGGGAGAAAATGTCTTGTTTTGGAGAGCCAAAGTCCCATTTTGGGGGCAGAAGCTGGTATTTCTGTGACACTGCCATCTTGATGGGGGTAAGTGTGATCTTGAGGAGTGTAAAGCAGCATTTTGGTTAGAAAATGGGAGCTCTTCCTAAGAGCAGTGCTATTTCTGGGAGAAAAGGAGCTCTACTGGGCATAAAAATGGTGTATCTGTGATAAAATGCCACGTTTCTGAAAGAAACTGTCCTCTTGCGGAGTGTAATGCTGTATGTTCCGGAGGAAATGGGAAATATTCAGCAGAGTCCTGGTATTTCTGGGAGAAGAGGTCTGATGTGGGGGGGGGAAGGTGATGTATCTGTGAGAAAGCTGGTGTTTCTGGGAGAAAATGCCAGGTATTGGTGAGGAAACAGATGCTAGAGAGGGAAAAGGCCATCCCTTTGGGAGAGAAGTGGTATTTCTGGGAGAAAATGCCCCAAATCGGGGAGTAAGTGTCATCCTGAGGCGTGTCATGGAGTAGATTTGGGAGGAAATGGAGGTGTTTCACAGAGTAGCGGCACTTCTGGGAGAAAATGTCCTCAGTGGGAAAGACAATGTCCTCTTGAGGGAAGAAAACGGGTCTTTCTTACAGCAAATGTCATCCAATTGGGAGAAAATCTCCTCTCTTGGGGAGAAAAGTGGTCTTTCTGAGAGAAGGTGTCCTCTTCTTGGCTGCAAGTGTCCCATTTGGCATTGTCATGGAGGCTTTTTGGGGAGAAAGCGTGTGGCAGTTGTAAGAGAAGGGGTATTTCTGGGAGCAAATCTCCTCTTTTTGGAAGAGAAGGTGAAATTTCCAAGGGAAAAGTGGCATTTCTGGGAGGAAATGACATAGCTGGGGGAGAAAAGTGGGAACCGGTGGGAAAGAAGATCTTGTACTGGAGAGCAACGGTGGTCTTTTTGGCGTGCCAAGTGGTCTCTTGGGGAGACAACGTGGTAAATAGGGGAGACAATGTCCTCTGGAGGAGTGTCAAGTAGTATTTGGGAGAGCAAACGTCAGGTATTTCTCGGAAACCGGCTGTTTCTGGGAGATAGTAGCAGACTTGGTTGGAAAATGACAGGTGTTTGTGAGAAAGCTGGTATTTTGGGAAAAAAAGGCCGTTTTTTAAAGAATAAGCTGGCATTTCTGGGAGAATATGTCCCATCTTTGGGAGAAAACGGGTGTATGTGGGAGAAAATGTCGTGTATTTGGGAGAAAGCTGGTGTATGTGGGAGAAAAGGCCATTGTGATGGGAGTCAGTGTGATCTTGAGGAGTGGAAAGCAGTATTCTTGAGATGAAACGTGAGGTATTTCTAAGAGTCCTGGTATTTCTGGGAGAAAATGTCTTGTTTTGGAGAGCCAAAGTCCCATTTTGGGGGCAGAAGCTGGTATTTCTGTGACACTGCCATCTTGATGGGGGTAAGTGTGATCTTGAGGAGTGTAAAGCAGCATTTTGGTTAGAAAATGGGAGCTCTTCCTAAGAGCAGTGCTATTTCTGGGAGAAAAGGAGCTCTACTGGGCATAAAAATGGTGTATCTGTGATAAAATGCCACGTTTCTGAAAGAAACTGTCCTCTTGCGGAGTGTAATGCTGTATGTTCCGGAGGAAATGGGAAATATTCAGCAGAGTCCTGGTATTTCTGGGAGAAGAGGTCTGATGTGGGGGGGGGAAGGTGATGTATCTGTGAGAAAGCTGGTGTTTCTGGGAGAAAATGCCAGGTATTGGTGAGGAAACAGATGCTAGAGAGGGAAAAGGCCATCCCTTTGGGAGAGAAGTGGTATTTCTGGGAGAAAATGCCCCAAATCGGGGAGTAAGTGTCATCCTGAGGCGTGTCATGGAGTAGATTTGGGAGGAAATGGAGGTGTTTCACAGAGTAGCGGCACTTCTGGGAGAAAATGTCCTCAGTGGGAAAGACAATGTCCTCTTGAGGGAAGAAAACGGGTCTTTCTTACAGCAAATGTCATCCAATTGGGAGAAAATCTCCTCTCTTGGGGAGAAAAGTGGTCTTTCTGAGAGAAGGTGTCCTCTTCTTGGCTGCAAGTGTCCCATTTGGCATTGTCATGGAGGCTTTTTGGGGAGAAAGCGTGTGGCAGTTGTAAGAGAAGGGGTATTTCTGGGAGCAAATCTCCTCTTTTTGGAAGAGAAGGTGAAATTTCCAAGGGAAAAGTGGCATTTCTGGGAGGAAATGACATAGCTGGGGGAGAAAAGTGGGAACCGGTGGGAAAGAAGATCTTGTACTGGAGAGCAACGGTGGTCTTTTTGGTGTGCCAAGTGGTCTCTTGGGGAGACAACGTGGTAAATAGGGGAGACAATGTCCTCTGGAGGAGTGTCAAGTAGTATTTGGGAGAGCAAACGTCAGGTATTTCTCGGAAACCGGCTGTTTCTGGGAGATAGTAGCAGACTTGGTTGGAAAATGACAGGTGTTTGTGAGAAAGCTGGTATTTTGGGGAAAAAAGGCCGTTTTTTAAAGAATAAGCTGGCATTTCTGGGAGAATATGTCCCATCTTTGGGAGAAAACGGGTGTATGTGGGAGAAAATGTCGTGTATTTGGGAGAAAGCTGGTGTATGTGGGAGAAAAGGCCATTGTGATGGGAGTCAGTGTGATCTTGAGGAGTGGAAAGCAGTATTCTTGAGATGAAACGTGAGGTATTTCTAAGAGTCCTGGTATTTCTGGGAGAAAATGTCTTGTTTTGGAGAGCCAAAGTCCCATTTTGGGGGCAGAAGCTGGTATTTCTGTGACACTGCCATCTTGATGGGGGTAAGTGTGATCTTGAGGAGTGTAAAGCAGCATTTTGGTTAGAAAATGGGAGCTCTTCCTAAGAGCAGTGCTATTTCTGGGAGAAAAGGAGCTCTACTGGGCATAAAAATGGTGTATCTGTGATAAAATGCCACGTTTCTGAAAGAAACTGTCCTCTTGCGGAGTGTAATGCTGTATGTTCCGGAGGAAATGGGAAATATTCAGCAGAGTCCTGGTATTTCTGGGAGAAGAGGTCTGATGTGGGGGGGGGAAGGTGATGTATCTGTGAGAAAGCTGGTGTTTCTGGGAGAAAATGCCAGGTATTGGTGAGGAAACAGATGCTAGAGAGGGAAAAGGCCATCCCTTTGGGAGAGAAGTGGTATTTCTGGGAGAAAATGCCCCAAATCGGGGAGTAAGTGTCATCCTGAGGCGTGTCATGGAGTAGATTTGGGAGGAAATGGAGGTGTTTCACAGAGTAGCGGCACTTCTGGGAGAAAATGTCCTCAGTGGGAAAGACAATGTCCTCTTGAGGGAAGAAAACGGGTCTTTCTTACAGCAAATGTCATCCAATTGGGAGAAAATCTCCTCTCTTGGGGAGAAAAGTGGTCTTTCTGAGAGAAGGTGTCCTCTTCTTGGCTGCAAGTGTCCCATTTGGCATTGTCATGGAGGCTTTTTGGGGAGAAAGCGTGTGGCAGTTGTAAGAGAAGGGGTATTTCTGGGAGCAAATCTCCTCTTTTTGGAAGAGAAGGTGAAATTTCCAAGGGAAAAGTGGCATTTCTGGGAGGAAATGACATAGCTGGGGGAGAAAAGTGGGAACCGGTGGGAAAGAAGATCTTGTACTGGAGAGCAACGGTGGTCTTTTTGGTGTGCCAAGTGGTCTCTTGGGGAGACAACGTGGTAAATAGGGGAGACAATGTCCTCTGGAGGAGTGTCAAGTAGTATTTGGGAGAGCAAACGTCAGGTATTTCTCGGAAACCGGCTGTTTCTGGGAGATAGTAGCAGACTTGGTTGGAAAATGACAGGTGTTTGTGAGAAAGCTGGTATTTTGGGGAAAAAAGGCCGTTTTTTAAAGAATAAGCTGGCATTTCTGGGAGAATATGTCCCATCTTTGGGAGAAAACGGGTGTATGTGGGAGAAAATGTCGTGTATTTGGGAGAAAGCTGGTGTATGTGGGAGAAAAGGCCATTGTGATGGGAGTCAGTGTGATCTTGAGGAGTGGAAAGCAGTATTCTTGAGATGAAACGTGAGGTATTTCTAAGAGTCCTGGTATTTCTGGGAGAAAATGTCTTGTTTTGGAGAGCCAAAGTCCCATTTTGGGGGCAGAAGCTGGTATTTCTGTGACACTGCCATCTTGATGGGGGTAAGTGTGATCTTGAGGAGTGTAAAGCAGCATTTTGGTTAGAAAATGGGAGCTCTTCCTAAGAGCAGTGCTATTTCTGGGAGAAAAGGAGCTCTACTGGGCATAAAAATGGTGTATCTGTGATAAAATGCCACGTTTCTGAAAGAAACTGTCCTCTTGCGGAGTGTAATGCTGTATGTTCCGGAGGAAATGGGAAATATTCAGCAGAGTCCTGGTATTTCTGGGAGAAGAGGTCTGATGTGGGGGGGGGGAAGGTGATGTATCTGTGAGAAAGCTGGTGTTTCTGGGAGAAAATGCCAGGTATTGGTGAGGAAACAGATGCTAGAGAGGGAAAAGGCCATCCCTTTGGGAGAGAAGTGGTATTTCTGGGAGAAAATGCCCCAAATCGGGGAGTAAGTGTCATCCTGAGGCGTGTCATGGAGTAGATTTGGGAGGAAATGGAGGTGTTTCACAGAGTAGCGGCACTTCTGGGAGAAAATGTCCTCAGTGGGAAAGACAATGTCCTCTTGAGGGAAGAAAACGGGTCTTTCTTACAGCAAATGTCATCCAATTGGGAGAAAATCTCCTCTCTTGGGGAGAAAAGTGGTCTTTCTGAGAGAAGGTGTCCTCTTCTTGGCTGCAAGTGTCCCATTTGGCATTGTCATGGAGGCTTTTTGGGGAGAAAGCGTGTGGCAGTTGTAAGAGAAGGGGTATTTCTGGGAGCAAATCTCCTCTTTTTGGAAGAGAAGGTGAAATTTCCAAGGGAAAAGTGGCATTTCTGGGAGGAAATGACATAGCTGGGGGAGAAAAGTGGGAACCGGTGGGAAAGAAGATCTTGTACTGGAGAGCAACGGTGGTCTTTTTGGCGTGCCAAGTGGTCTCTTGGGGAGACAACGTGGTAAATAGGGGAGACAATGTCCTCTGGAGGAGTGTCAAGTAGTATTTGGGAGAGCAAACGTCAGGTATTTCTCGGAAACCGGCTGTTTCTGGGAGATAGTAGCAGACTTGGTTGGAAAATGACAGGTGTTTGTGAGAAAGCTGGTATTTTGGGAAAAAAAGGCCGTTTTTTAAAGAATAAGCTGGCATTTCTGGGAGAATATGTCCCATCTTTGGGAGAAAACGGGTGTATGTGGGAGAAAATGTCGTGTATTTGGGAGAAAGCTGGTGTATGTGGGAGAAAAGGCCATTGTGATGGGAGTCAGTGTGATCTTGAGGAGTGGAAAGCAGTATTCTTGAGATGAAACGTGAGGTATTTCTAAGAGTCCTGGTATTTCTGGGAGAAAATGTCTTGTTTTGGAGAGCCAAAGTCCCATTTTGGGGGCAGAAGCTGGTATTTCTGTGACACTGCCATCTTGATGGGGGTAAGTGTGATCTTGAGGAGTGTAAAGCAGCATTTTGGTTAGAAAATGGGAGCTCTTCCTAAGAGCAGTGCTATTTCTGGGAGAAAAGGAGCTCTACTGGGCATAAAAATGGTGTATCTGTGATAAAATGCCACGTTTCTGAAAGAAACTGTCCTCTTGCGGAGTGTAATGCTGTATGTTCCGGAGGAAATGGGAAATATTCAGCAGAGTCCTGGTATTTCTGGGAGAAGAGGTCTGATGTGGGGGGGGGAAGGTGATGTATCTGTGAGAAAGCTGGTGTTTCTGGGAGAAAATGCCAGGTATTGGTGAGGAAACAGATGCTAGAGAGGGAAAAGGCCATCCCTTTGGGAGAGAAGTGGTATTTCTGGGAGAAAATGCCCCAAATCGGGGAGTAAGTGTCATCCTGAGGCGTGTCATGGAGTAGATTTGGGAGGAAATGGAGGTGTTTCACAGAGTAGCGGCACTTCTGGGAGAAAATGTCCTCAGTGGGAAAGACAATGTCCTCTTGAGGGAAGAAAACGGGTCTTTCTTACAGCAAATGTCATCCAATTGGGAGAAAATCTCCTCTCTTGGGGAGAAAAGTGGTCTTTCTGAGAGAAGGTGTCCTCTTCTTGGCTGCAAGTGTCCCATTTGGCATTGTCATGGAGGCTTTTTGGGGAGAAAGCGTGTGGCAGTTGTAAGAGAAGGGGTATTTCTGGGAGCAAATCTCCTCTTTTTGGAAGAGAAGGTGAAATTTCCAAGGGAAAAGTGGCATTTCTGGGAGGAAATGACATAGCTGGGGGAGAAAAGTGGGAACCGGTGGGAAAGAAGATCTTGTACTGGAGAGCAACGGTGGTCTTTTTGGTGTGCCAAGTGGTCTCTTGGGGAGACAACGTGGTAAATAGGGGAGACAATGTCCTCTGGAGGAGTGTCAAGTAGTATTTGGGAGAGCAAACGTCAGGTATTTCTCGGAAACCGGCTGTTTCTGGGAGATAGTAGCAGACTTGGTTGGAAAATGACAGGTGTTTGTGAGAAAGCTGGTATTTTGGGGAAAAAAGGCCGTTTTTTAAAGAATAAGCTGGCATTTCTGGGAGAATATGTCCCATCTTTGGGAGAAAACGGGTGTATGTGGGAGAAAATGTCGTGTATTTGGGAGAAAGCTGGTGTATGTGGGAGAAAAGGCCATTGTGATGGGAGTCAGTGTGATCTTGAGGAGTGGAAAGCAGTATTCTTGAGATGAAACGTGAGGTATTTCTAAGAGTCCTGGTATTTCTGGGAGAAAATGTCTTGTTTTGGAGAGCCAAAGTCCCATTTTGGGGGCAGAAGCTGGTATTTCTGTGACACTGCCATCTTGATGGGGGTAAGTGTGATCTTGAGGAGTGTAAAGCAGCATTTTGGTTAGAAAATGGGAGCTCTTCCTAAGAGCAGTGCTATTTCTGGGAGAAAAGGAGCTCTACTGGGCATAAAAATGGTGTATCTGTGATAAAATGCCACGTTTCTGAAAGAAACTGTCCTCTTGCGGAGTGTAATGCTGTATGTTCCGGAGGAAATGGGAAATATTCAGCAGAGTCCTGGTATTTCTGGGAGAAGAGGTCTGATGTGGGGGGGGGAAGGTGATGTATCTGTGAGAGAGCTGGTGTTTCTGGGAGAAAATGCCAGGTATTGGTGAGGAAACAGATGCTAGAGAGGGAAAAGGCCATCCCTTTGGGAGAGAAGTGGTATTTCTGGGAGAAAATGCCCCAAATCGGGGAGTAAGTGTCATCCTGAGGCGTGTCATGGAGTAGATTTGGGAGGAAATGGAGGTGTTTCACAGAGTAGCGGCACTTCTGGGAGAAAATGTCCTCAGTGGGAAAGACAATGTCCCCTTGAGGGAAGAAAACGGGTCTTTCTTACAGCAAATGTCATCCAATTGGGAGAAAATCTCCTCTCTTGGGGAGAAAAGTGGTCTTTCTGAGAGAAGGTGTCCTCTTCTTGGCTGCAAGTGTCCCATTTGGCATTGTCATGGAGGCTTTTTGGGGAGAAAGCGTGTGGCAGTTGTAAGAGAAGGGGTATTTCTGGGAGCAAATCTCCTCTTTTTGGAAGAGAAGGTGAAATTTCCAAGGGAAAAGTGGCATTTCTGGGAGGAAATGACATAGCTGGGGGAGAAAAGTGGGAACCGGTGGGAAAGAAGATCTTGTACTGGAGAGCAACGGTGGTCTTTTTGGTGTGCCAAGTGGTCTCTTGGGGAGACAACGTGGTAAATAGGGGAGACAATGTCCTCTGGAGGAGTGTCAAGTAGTATTTGGGAGAGCAAACGTCAGGTATTTCTCGGAAACCGGCTGTTTCTGGGAGATAGTAGCAGACTTGGTTGGAAAATGACAGGTGTTTGTGAGAAAGCTGGTATTTTGGGAAAAAAAGGCCGTTTTTTAAAGAATAAGCTGGCATTTCTGGGAGAATATGTCCCATCTTTGGGAGAAAACGGGTGTATGTGGGAGAAAATGTCGTGTATTTGGGAGAAAGCTGGTGTATGTGGGAGAAAAGGCCATTGTGATGGGAGTCAGTGTGATCTTGAGGAGTGGAAAGCAGTATTCTTGAGATGAAACATGAGGTATTTCTAAGAGTCCTGGTATTTCTGGGAGAAAATGTCTTGTTTTGGAGAGCCAAAGTCCCATTTTGGGGGCAGAAGCTGGTATTTCTGTGACACTGCCATCTTGATGGGGGTAAGTGTGATCTTGAGGAGTGTAAAGCAGCATTTTGGTTAGAAAATGGGAGCTCTTCCTAAGAGCAGTGCTATTTCTGGGAGAAAAGGAGCTCTACTGGGCATAAAAATGGTGTATCTGTGATAAAATGCCACGTTTCTGAAAGAAACTGTCCTCTTGCGGAGTGTAATGCTGTATGTTCCGGAGGAAATGGGAAATATTCAGCAGAGTCCTGGTATTTCTGGGAGAAGAGGTCTGATGTGGGGGGGGGAAGGTGATGTATCTGTGAGAAAGCTGGTGTTTCTGGGAGAAAATGCCAGGTATTGGTGAGGAAACAGATGCTAGAGAGGGAAAAGGCCATCCCTTTGGGAGAGAAGTGGTATTTCTGGGAGAAAATGCCCCAAATCGGGGAGTAAGTGTCATCCTGAGGCGTGTCATGGAGTAGATTTGGGAGGAAATGGAGGTGTTTCACAGAGTAGCGGCACTTCTGGGAGAAAATGTCCTCAGTGGGAAAGACAATGTCCTCTTGAGGGAAGAAAACGGGTCTTTCTTACAGCAAATGTCATCCAATTGGGAGAAAATCTCCTCTCTTGGGGAGAAAAGTGGTCTTTCTGAGAGAAGGTGTCCTCTTCTTGGCTGCAAGTGTCCCATTTGGCATTGTCATGGAGGCTTTTTGGGGAGAAAGCGTGTGGCAGTTGTAAGAGAAGGGGTATTTCTGGGAGCAAATCTCCTCTTTTTGGAAGAGAAGGTGAAATTTCCAAGGGAAAAGTGGCATTTCTGGGAGGAAATGACATAGCTGGGGGAGAAAAGTGGGAACCGGTGGGAAAGAAGATCTTGTACTGGAGAGCAACGGTGGTCTTTTTGGTGTGCCAAGTGGTCTCTTGGGGAGACAACGTGGTAAATAGGGGAGACAATGTCCTCTGGAGGAGTGTCAAGTAGTATTTGGGAGAGCAAACGTCAGGTATTTCTCGGAAACCGGCTGTTTCTGGGAGATAGTAGCAGACTTGGTTGGAAAATGACAGGTGTTTGTGAGAAAGCTGGTATTTTGGGGAAAAAAGGCCGTTTTTTAAAGAATAAGCTGGCATTTCTGGGAGAATATGTCCCATCTTTGGGAGAAAACGGGTGTATGTGGGAGAAAATGTCGTGTATTTGGGAGAAAGCTGGTGTATGTGGGAGAAAAGGCCATTGTGATGGGAGTCAGTGTGATCTTGAGGAGTGGAAAGCAGTATTCTTGAGATGAAACGTGAGGTATTTCTAAGAGTCCTGGTATTTCTGGGAGAAAATGTCTTGTTTTGGAGAGCCAAAGTCCCATTTTGGGGGCAGAAGCTGGTATTTCTGTGACACTGCCATCTTGATGGGGGTAAGTGTGATCTTGAGGAGTGTAAAGCAGCATTTTGGTTAGAAAATGGGAGCTCTTCCTAAGAGCAGTGCTATTTCTGGGAGAAAAGGAGCTCTACTGGGCATAAAAATGGTGTATCTGTGATAAAATGCCACATTTCTGAAAGAAACTGTCCTCTTGCGGAGTGTAATGCTGTATGTTCCGGAAGAAATGGGAAATATTCAGCAGAGTCCTGGTATTTCTGGGAGAAGAGGTCTGATGTGGGGGGGGGAAGGTGATGTATCTGTGAGAAAGCTGGTGTTTCTGGGAGAAAATGCCAGGTATTGGTGAGGAAACAGATGCTAGAGAGGGAAAAGGCCATTTCTTTGGGAGAGAAGTGGTATTTCTGGGAGAAAATGCCCCAAATCGGGGAGTAAGTGTCATCCTGAGGCGTGTCATGGAGTAGATTTGGGAGGAAATGGAGGTGTTTCACAGAGTAGCGGCACTTCTGGGAGAAAATGTCCTCAGTGGGAAAGACAATGTCCTCTTGAGGGAAGAAAACGGGTCTTTCTTACCGCAAATGTCATCCAATTGGGAGAAAATCTCCTCTCTTGGGGAGAAAAGTGGTCTTTCTGAGAGAAGGTGTCCTCTTCTTGGCTGCAAGTGTCCCATTTGGCATTGTCATGGAGGCTTTTTGGGGAGAAAGCGTGTGGCAGTTGTAAGAGAAGGGGTATTTCTGGGCGCAAATCTCCTCTTTTTGGAAGAGAAGGTGAAATTTCCAAGGGAAAAGTGGCATTTCTGGGAGGAAATGACATAGCTGGGGGAGAAAAGTGGGAACCGGTGGGAAAGAAGATCTTGTACTGGAGAGCAACGGTGGTCTTTTTGGTGTGCCAAGTGGTCTCTTGGGGAGACAACGTGGTAAATAGGGGAGACAATGTCCTCTGGAGGAGTGTCAAGTAGTATTTGGGAGAGCAAACGTCAGGTATTTCTCGGAAACCGGCTGTTTCTGGGAGATAGTAGCAGACTTGGTTGGAAAATGACAGGTGTTTGTGAGAAAGCTGGTATTTTGGGGAAAAAAAGGCCGTTTTTTAAAGAATAAGCTGGCATTTCTGGGAGAATATGTCCCATCTTTGGGAGAAAACGGGTGTATGTGGGAGAAAATGTCGTGTATTTGGGAGAAAGCTGGTGTATGTGGGAGAAAAGGCCATTGTGATGGGAGTCAGTGTGATCTTGAGGAGTGGAAAGCAGTATTCTTGAGATGAAACGTGAGGTATTTCTAAGAGTCCTGGTATTTCTGGGAGAAAATGTCTTGTTTTGGAGAGCCAAAGTCCCATTTTGGGGGCAGAAGCTGGTATTTCTGTGACACTGCCATCTTGATGGGGGTAAGTGTGATCTTGAGGAGTGTAAAGCAGCATTTTGGTTAGAAAATGGGAGCTCTTCCTAAGAGCAGTGCTATTTCTGGGAGAAAAGGAGCTCTACTGGGCATAAAAATGGTGTATCTGTGATAAAATGCCACATTTCTGAAAGAAACTGTCCTCTTGCGGAGTGTAATGCTGTATGTTCCGGAAGAAATGGGAAATATTCAGCAGAGTCCTGGTATTTCTGGGAGAAGAGGTCTGATGTGGGGGGGGGAAGGTGATGTATCTGTGAGAAAGCTGGTGTTTCTGGGAGAAAATGCCAGGTATTGGTGAGGAAACAGATGCTAGAGAGGGAAAAGGCCATTTCTTTGGGAGAGAAGTGGTATTTCTGGGAGAAAATGCCCCAAATCGGGGAGTAAGTGTCATCCTGAGGCGTGTCATGGAGTAGATTTGGGAGGAAATGGAGGTGTTTCACAGAGTAGCGGCACTTCTGGGAGAAAATGTCCTCAGTGGGAAAGACAATGTCCTCTTGAGGGAAGAAAACGGGTCTTTCTTACCGCAAATGTCATCCAATTGGGAGAAAATCTCCTCTCTTGGGGAGAAAAGTGGTCTTTCTGAGAGAAGGTGTCCTCTTCTTGGCTGCAAGTGTCCCATTTGGCATTGTCATGGAGGCTTTTTGGGGAGAAAGCGTGTGGCAGTTGTAAGAGAAGGGGTATTTCTGGGAGCAAATCTCCTCTTTTTGGAAGAGAAGGTGAAATTTCCAAGGGAAAAGTGGCATTTCTGGGAGGAAATGACATAGCTGGGGGAGAAAAGTGGGAACCGGTGGGAAAGAAGATCTTGTACTGGAGAGCAACGGTGGTCTTTTTGGTGTGCCAAGTGGTCTCTTGGGGAGACAACGTGGTAAATAGGGGAGACAATGTCCTCTGGAGGAGTGTCAAGTAGTATTTGGGAGAGCAAACGTCAGGTATTTCTCGGAAACCGGCTGTTTCTGGGAGATAGTAGCAGACTTGGTTGGAAAATGACAGGTGTTTGTGAGAAAGCTGGTATTTTGGGAAAAAAAAAGGCCGTTTTTTAAAGAATAAGCTGGCATTTCTGGGAGAATATGTCCCATCTTTGGGAGAAAACGGGTGTATGTGGGAGAAAATGTCGTGTATTTGGGAGAAAGCTGGTGTATGTGGGAGAAAAGGCCATTGTGATGGGAGTCAGTGTGATCTTGAGGAGTGGAAAGCAGTATTCTTGAGATGAAACGTGAGGTATTTCTAAGAGTCCTGGTATTTCTGGGAGAAAATGTCTTGTTTTGGAGAGCCAAAGTCCCATTTTGGGGGCAGAAGCTGGTATTTCTGTGACACTGCCATCTTGATGGGGGTAAGTGTGATCTTGAGGAGTGTAAAGCAGCATTTTGGTTAGAAAATGGGAGCTCTTCCTAAGAGCAGTGCTATTTCTGGGAGAAAAGGAGCTCTACTGGGCATAAAAACGGTGTATCTGTGATAAAATGCCACGTTTCTGAAAGAAACTGTCCTCTTGCGGAGTGTAATGCTGTATGTTCCGGAGGAAATGGGAAATATTCAGCAGAGTCCTGGTATTTCTGGGAGAAGAGGTCTGATGTGGGGGGGGGAAGGTGATGTATCTGTGAGAAAGCTGGTGTTTCTGGGAGAAAATGCCAGGTATTGGTGAGGAAACAGATGCTAGAGAGGGAAAAGGCCATCCCTTTGGGAGAGAAGTGGTATTTCTGGGAGAAAATGCCCCAAATCGGGGAGTAAGTGTCATCCTGAGGCGTGTCATGGAGTAGATTTGGGAGGAAATGGAGGTGTTTCACAGAGTAGCGGCACTTCTGGGAGAAAATGTCCTCAGTGGGAAAGACAATGTCCTCTTGAGGGAAGAAAACGGGTCTTTCTTACAGCAAATGTCATCCAATTGGGAGAAAATCTCCTTTCTTGGGGAGAAAAGTGGTCTTTCTGAGAGAAGGTGTCCTCTTCTTGGCTGCAAGTGTCCCATTTGGCATTGTCATGGAGGCTTTTTGGGGAGAAAGCGTGTGGCAGTTGTAAGAGAAGGGGTATTTCTGGGAGCAAATCTCCTCTTTTTGGAAGAGAAGGTGAAATTTCCAAGGGAAAAGTGGCATTTCTGGGAGGAAATGACATAGCTGGGGGAGAAAAGTGGGAACCGGTGGGAAAGAAGATCTTGTACTGGAGAGCAACGGTGGTCTTTTTGGTGTGCCAAGTGGTCTCTTGGGGAGACAACGTGGTAAATAGGGGAGACAATGTCCTCTGGAGGAGTGTCAAGTAGTATTTGGGAGAGCAAACGTCAGGTATTTCTCGGAAACCGGCTGTTTCTGGGAGATAGTAGCAGACTTGGTTGGAAAATGACAGGTGTTTGTGAGAAAGCTGGTATTTTGGGAAAAAAAGGCCGTTTTTTAAAGAATAAGCTGGCATTTCTGGGAGAATATGTCCCATCTTTGGGAGAAAACGGGTGTATGTGGGAGAAAATGTCGTGTATTTGGGAGAAAGCTGGTGTATGTGGGAGAAAAGGCCATTGTGATGGGAGTCAGTGTGATCTTGAGGAGTGGAAAGCAGTATTCTTGAGATGAAACGTGAGGTATTTCTAAGAGTCCTGGTATTTCTGGGAGAAAATGTCTTGTTTTGGAGAGCCAAAGTCCCATTTTGGGGGCAGAAGCTGGTATTTCTGTGACACTGCCATCTTGATGGGGGTAAGTGTGATCTTGAGGAGTGTAAAGCAGCATTTTGGTTAGAAAATGGGAGCTCTTCCTAAGAGCAGTGCTATTTCTGGGAGAAAAGGAGCTCTACTGGGCATAAAAATGGTGTATCTGTGATAAAATGCCACGTTTCTGAAAGAAACTGTCCTCTTGCGGAGTGTAATGCTGTATGTTCCGGAGGAAATGGGAAATATTCAGCAGAGTCCTGGTATTTCTGGGAGAAGAGGTCTGATGTGGGGGGGGGAAGGTGATGTATCTGTGAGAAAGCTGGTGTTTCTGGGAGAAAATGCCAGGTATTGGTGAGGAAACAGATGCTAGAGAGGGAAAAGGCCATTTCTTTGGGAGAGAAGTGGTATTTCTGGGAGAAAATGCCCCAAATCGGGGAGTAAGTGTCATCCTGAGGCGTGTCATGGAGTAGATTTGGGAGGAAATGGAGGTGTTTCACAGAGTAGCGGCACTTCTGGGAGAAAATGTCCTCAGTGGGAAAGACAATGTCCTCTTGAGGGAAGAAAACGGGTCTTTCTTACAGCAAATGTCATCCAATTGGGAGAAAATCTCCTCTCTTGGGGAGAAAAGTGGTCTTTCTGAGAGAAGGTGTCCTCTTCTTGGCTGCAAGTGTCCCATTTGGCATTGTCATGGAGGCTTTTTGGGGAGAAAGCGTGTGGCAGTTGTAAGAGAAGGGGTATTTCTGGGAGCAAATCTCCTCTTTTTGGAAGAGAAGGTGAAATTTCCAAGGGAAAAGTGGCATTTCTGGGAGGAAATGACATAGCTGGGGGAGAAAAGTGGGAACCGGTGGGAAAGAAGATCTTGTACTGGAGAGCAACGGTGGTCTTTTTGGTGTGCCAAGTGGTCTCTTGGGGAGACAACGTGGTAAATAGGGGAGACAATGTCCTCTGGAGGAGTGTCAAGTAGTATTTGGGAGAGCAAACGTCAGGTATTTCTCGGAAACCGGCTGTTTCTGGGAGATAGTAGCAGACTTGGTTGGAAAATGACAGGTGTTTGTGAGAAAGCTGGTATTTTGGGAAAAAAAGGCCGTTTTTTAAAGAATAAGCTGGCATTTCTGGGAGAATATGTCCCATCTTTGGGAGAAAACGGGTGTATGTGGGAGAAAATGTCGTGTATTTGGGAGAAAGCTGGTGTATGTGGGAGAAAAGGCCATTGTGATGGGAGTCAGTGTGATCTTGAGGAGTGGAAAGCAGTATTCTTGAGATGAAACGTGAGGTATTTCTAAGAGTCCTGGTATTTCTGGGAGAAAATGTCTTGTTTTGGAGAGCCAAAGTCCCATTTTGGGGGCAGAAGCTGGTATTTCTGTGACACTGCCATCTTGATGGGGGTAAGTGTGATCTTGAGGAGTGTAAAGCAGCATTTTGGTTAGAAAATGGGAGCTCTTCCTAAGAGCAGTGCTATTTCTGGGAGAAAAGGAGCTCTACTGGGCATAAAAACGGTGTATCTGTGATAAAATGCCACGTTTCTGAAAGAAACTGTCCTCTTGCGGAGTGTAATGCTGTATGTTCCGGAGGAAATGGGAAATATTCAGCAGAGTCCTGGTATTTCTGGGAGAAGAGGTCTGATGTGGGGGGGGGAAGGTGATGTATCTGTGAGAAAGCTGGTGTTTCTGGGAGAAAATGCCAGGTATTGGTGAGGAAACAGATGCTAGAGAGGGAAAAGGCCATCCCTTTGGGAGAGAAGTGGTATTTCTGGGAGAAAATGCCCCAAATCGGGGAGTAAGTGTCATCCTGAGGCGTGTCATGGAGTAGATTTGGGAGGAAATGGAGGTGTTTCACAGAGTAGCGGCACTTCTGGGAGAAAATGTCCTCAGTGGGAAAGACAATGTCCTCTTGAGGGAAGAAAACGGGTCTTTCTTACAGCAAATGTCATCCAATTGGGAGAAAATCTCCTCTCTTGGGGAGAAAAGTGGTCTTTCTGAGAGAAGGTGTCCTCTTCTTGGCTGCAAGTGTCCCATTTGGCATTGTCATGGAGGCTTTTTGGGGAGAAAGCGTGTGGCAGTTGTAAGAGAAGGGGTATTTCTGGGAGCAAATCTCCTCTTTTTGGAAGAGAAGGTGAAATTTCCAAGGGAAAAGTGGCATTTCTGGGAGGAAATGACATAGCTGGGGGAGAAAAGTGGGAACCGGTGGGAAAGAAGATCTTGTACTGGAGAGCAACGGTGGTCTTTTTGGTGTGCCAAGTGGTCTCTTGGGGAGACAACGTGGTAAATAGGGGAGACAATGTCCTCTGGAGGAGTGTCAAGTAGTATTTGGGAGAGCAAACGTCAGGTATTTCTCGGAAACCGGCTGTTTCTGGGAGATAGTAGCAGACTTGGTTGGAAAATGACAGGTGTTTGTGAGAAAGCTGGTATTTTGGGAAAAAAAGGCCGTTTTTTAAAGAATAAGCTGGCATTTCTGGGAGAATATGTCCCATCTTTGGGAGAAAACGGGTGTATGTGGGAGAAAATGTCGTGTATTTGGGAGAAAGCTGGTGTATGTGGGAGAAAAGGCCATTGTGATGGGAGTCAGTGTGATCTTGAGGAGTGGAAAGCAGTATTCTTGAGATGAAACGTGAGGTATTTCTAAGAGTCCTGGTATTTCTGGGAGAAAATGTCTTGTTTTGGAGAGCCAAAGTCCCATTTTGGGGGCAGAAGCTGGTATTTCTGTGACACTGCCATCTTGATGGGGGTAAGTGTGATCTTGAGGAGTGTAAAGCAGCATTTTGGTTAGAAAATGGGAGCTCTTCCTAAGAGCAGTGCTATTTCTGGGAGAAAAGGAGCTCTACTGGGCATAAAAATGGTGTATCTGTGATAAAATGCCACGTTTCTGAAAGAAACTGTCCTCTTGCGGAGTGTAATGCTGTATGTTCCGGAGGAAATGGGAAATATTCAGCAGAGTCCTGGTATTTCTGGGAGAAGAGGTCTGATGTGGGGGGGGGAAGGTGATGTATCTGTGAGAAAGCTGGTGTTTCTGGGAGAAAATGCCAGGTATTGGTGAGGAAACAGATGCTAGAGAGGGAAAAGGCCATCCCTTTGGGAGAGAAGTGGTATTTCTGGGAGAAAATGCCCCAAATCGGGGAGTAAGTGTCATCCTGAGGCGTGTCATGGAGTAGATTTGGGAGGAAATGGAGGTGTTTCACAGAGTAGCGGCACTTCTGGGAGAAAATGTCCTCAGTGGGAAAGACAATGTCCTCTTGAGGGAAGAAAACGGGTCTTTCTTACAGCAAATGTCATCCAATTGGGAGAAAATCTCCTCTCTTGGGGAGAAAAGTGGTCTTTCTGAGAGAAGGTGTCCTCTTCTTGGCTGCAAGTGTCCCATTTGGCATTGTCATGGAGGCTTTTTGGGGAGAAAGCGTGTGGCAGTTGTAAGAGAAGGGGTATTTCTGGGAGCAAATCTCCTCTTTTTGGAAGAGAAGGTGAAATTTCCAAGGGAAAAGTGGCATTTCTGGGAGGAAATGACATAGCTGGGGGAGAAAAGTGGGAACCGGTGGGAAAGAAGATCTTGTACTGGAGAGCAACGGTGGTCTTTTTGGTGTGCCAAGTGGTCTCTTGGGGAGACAACGTGGTAAATAGGGGAGACAATGTCCTCTGGAGGAGTGTCAAGTAGTATTTGGGAGAGCAAACGTCAGGTATTTCTCGGAAACCGGCTGTTTCTGGGAGATAGTAGCAGACTTGGTTGGAAAATGACAGGTGTTTGTGAGAAAGCTGGTATTTTGGGAAAAAAAAGGCCGTTTTTTAAAGAATAAGCTGGCATTTCTGGGAGAATATGTCCCATCTTTGGGAGAAAACGGGTGTATGTGGGAGAAAATGTCGTGTATTTGGGAGAAAGCTGGTGTATGTGGGAGAAAAGGCCATTGTGATGGGAGTCAGTGTGATCTTGAGGAGTGGAAAGCAGTATTCTTGAGATGAAACGTGAGGTATTTCTAAGAGTCCTGGTATTTCTGGGAGAAAATGTCTTGTTTTGGAGAGCCAAAGTCCCATTTTGGGGGCAGAAGCTGGTATTTCTGTGACACTGCCATCTTGATGGGGGTAAGTGTGATCTTGAGGAGTGTAAAGCAGCATTTTGGTTAGAAAATGGGAGCTCTTCCTAAGAGCAGTGCTATTTCTGGGAGAAAAGGAGCTCTACTGGGCATAAAAATGGTGTATCTGTGATAAAATGCCACGTTTCTGAAAGAAACTGTCCTCTTGCGGAGTGTAATGCTGTATGTTCCGGAGGAAATGGGAAATATTCAGCAGAGTCCTGGTATTTCTGGGAGAAGAGGTCTGATGTGGGGGGGGGAAGGTGATGTATCTGTGAGAAAGCTGGTGTTTCTGGGAGAAAATGCCAGGTATTGGTGAGGAAACAGATGCTAGAGAGGGAAAAGGCCATCCCTTTGGGAGAGAAGTGGTATTTCTGGGAGAAAATGCCCCAAATCGGGGAGTAAGTGTCATCCTGAGGCGTGTCATGGAGTAGATTTGGGAGGAAATGGAGGTGTTTCACAGAGTAGCGGCACTTCTGGGAGAAAATGTCCTCAGTGGGAAAGACAATGTCCTCTTGAGGGAAGAAAACGGGTCTTTCTTACAGCAAATGTCATCCAATTGGGAGAAAATCTCCTCTCTTGGGGAGAAAAGTGGTCTTTCTGAGAGAAGGTGTCCTCTTCTTGGCTGCAAGTGTCCCATTTGGCATTGTCATGGAGGCTTTTTGGGGAGAAAGCGTGTGGCAGTTGTAAGAGAAGGGGTATTTCTGGGAGCAAATCTCCTCTTTTTGGAAGAGAAGGTGAAATTTCCAAGGGAAAAGTGGCATTTCTGGGAGGAAATGACATAGCTGGGGGAGAAAAGTGGGAACCGGTGGGAAAGAAGATCTTGTACTGGAGAGCAACGGTGGTCTTTTTGGTGTGCCAAGTGGTCTCTTGGGGAGACAACGTGGTAAATAGGGGAGACAATGTCCTCTGGAGGAGTGTCAAGTAGTATTTGGGAGAGCAAACGTCAGGTATTTCTCGGAAACCGGCTGTTTCTGGGAGATAGTAGCAGACTTGGTTGGAAAATGACAGGTGTTTGTGAGAAAGCTGGTATTTTGGGAAAAAAAGGCCGTTTTTTAAAGAATAAGCTGGCATTTCTGGGAGAATATGTCCCATCTTTGGGAGAAAACGGGTGTATGTGGGAGAAAATGTCGTGTATTTGGGAGAAAGCTGGTGTATGTGGGAGAAAAGGCCATTGTGATGGGAGTCAGTGTGATCTTGAGGAGTGGAAAGCAGTATTCTTGAGATGAAACGTGAGGTATTTCTAAGAGTCCTGGTATTTCTGGGAGAAAATGTCTTGTTTTGGAGAGCCAAAGTCCCATTTTGGGGGCAGAAGCTGGTATTTCTGTGACACTGCCATCTTGATGGGGGTAAGTGTGATCTTGAGGAGTGTAAAGCAGCATTTTGGTTAGAAAATGGGAGCTCTTCCTAAGAGCAGTGCTATTTCTGGGAGAAAAGGAGCTCTACTGGGCATAAAAATGGTGTATCTGTGATAAAATGCCACGTTTCTGAAAGAAACTGTCCTCTTGCGGAGTGTAATGCTGTATGTTCCGGAGGAAATGGGAAATATTCAGCAGAGTCCTGGTATTTCTGGGAGAAGAGGTCTGATGTGGGGGGGGGAAGGTGATGTATCTGTGAGAGAGCTGGTGTTTCTGGGAGAAAATGCCAGGTATTGGTGAGGAAACAGATGCTAGAGAGGGAAAAGGCCATCCCTTTGGGAGAGAAGTGGTATTTCTGGGAGAAAATGCCCCAAATCGGGGAGTAAGTGTCATCCTGAGGCGTGTCATGGAGTAGATTTGGGAGGAAATGGAGGTGTTTCACAGAGTAGCGGCACTTCTGGGAGAAAATGTCCTCAGTGGGAAAGACAATGTCCTCTTGAGGGAAGAAAACGGGTCTTTCTTACAGCAAATGTCATCCAATTGGGAGAAAATCTCCTCTCTTGGGGAGAAAAGTGGTCTTTCTGAGAGAAGGTGTCCTCTTCTTGGCTGCAAGTGTCCCATTTGGCATTGTCATGGAGGCTTTTTGGGGAGAAAGCGTGTGGCAGTTGTAAGAGAAGGGGTATTTCTGGGAGCAAATCTCCCCTTTTTGGAAGAGAAGGTGAAATTTCCAAGGGAAAAGTGGCATTTCTGGGAGGAAATGACATAGCTGGGGGAGAAAAGCGGGAACCGGTGGGAAAGAAGATCTTGTACTGGAGAGCAACGGTGGTCTTTTTGGTGTGCCAAGTGGTCTCTTGGGGAGACAACGTGGTAAATAGGGGAGACAATGTCCTCTGGAGGAGTGTCAAGTAGTATTTGGGAGAGCAAACGTCAGGTATTTCTCGGAAACCGGCTGTTTCTGGGAGATAGTAGCAGACTTGGTTGGAAAATGACAGGTGTTTGTGAGAAAGCTGGTATTTTGGGAAAAAAAGGCCGTTTTTTAAAGAATAAGCTGGCATTTCTGGGAGAATATGTCCCATCTTTGGGAGAAAACGGGTGTATGTGGGAGAAAATGTCGTGTATTTGGGAGAAAGCTGGTGTATGTGGGAGAAAAGGCCATTGTGATGGGAGTCAGTGTGATCTTGAGGAGTGGAAAGCAGTATTCTTGAGATGAAACGTGAGGTATTTCTAAGAGTCCTGGTATTTCTGGGAGAAAATGTCTTGTTTTGGAGAGCCAAAGTCCCATTTTGGGGGCAGAAGCTGGTATTTCTGTGACACTGCCATCTTGATGGGGGTAAGTGTGATCTTGAGGAGTGTAAAGCAGCATTTTGGTTAGAAAATGGGAGCTCTTCCTAAGAGCAGTGCTATTTCTGGGAGAAAAGGAGCTCTACTGGGCATAAAAATGGTGTATCTGTGATAAAATGCCACGTTTCTGAAAGAAACTGTCCTCTTGCGGAGTGTAATGCTGTATGTTCCGGAGGAAATGGGAAATATTCAGCAGAGTCCTGGTATTTCTGGGAGAAGAGGTCTGATGTGGGGGGGGGAAGGTGATGTATCTGTGAGAAAGCTGGTGTTTCTGGGAGAAAATGCCAGGTATTGGTGAGGAAACAGATGCTAGAGAGGGAAAAGGCCATCCCTTTGGGAGAGAAGTGGTATTTCTGGGAGAAAATGCCCCAAATCGGGGAGTAAGTGTCATCCTGAGGCGTGTCATGGAGTAGATTTGGGAGGAAATGGAGGTGTTTCACAGAGTAGCGGCACTTCTGGGAGAAAATGTCCTCAGTGGGAAAGACAATGTCCTCTTGAGGGAAGAAAACGGGTCTTTCTTACAGCAAATGTCATCCAATTGGGAGAAAATCTCCTCTCTTGGGGAGAAAAGTGGTCTTTCTGAGAGAAGGTGTCCTCTTCTTGGCTGCAAGTGTCCCATTTGGCATTGTCATGGAGGCTTTTTGGGGAGAAAGCGTGTGGCAGTTGTAAGAGAAGGGGTATTTCTGGGAGCAAATCTCCTCTTTTTGGAAGAGAAGGTGAAATTTCCAAGGGAAAAGTGGCATTTCTGGGAGGAAATGACATAGCTGGGGGAGAAAAGTGGGAACCGGTGGGAAAGAAGATCTTGTACTGGAGAGCAACGGTGGTCTTTTTGGTGTGCCAAGTGGTCTCTTGGGGAGACAACGTGGTAAATAGGGGAGACAATGTCCTCTGGAGGAGTGTCAAGTAGTATTTGGGAGAGCAAACGTCAGGTATTTCTCGGAAACCGGCTGTTTCTGGGAGATAGTAGCAGACTTGGTTGGAAAATGACAGGTGTTTGTGAGAAAGCTGGTATTTTGGGAAAAAAAGGCCGTTTTTTAAAGAATAAGCTGGCATTTCTGGGAGAATATGTCCCATCTTTGGGAGAAAACGGGTGTATGTGGGAGAAAATGTCGTGTATTTGGGAGAAAGCTGGTGTATGTGGGAGAAAAGGCCATTGTGATGGGAGTCAGTGTGATCTTGAGGAGTGGAAAGCAGTATTCTTGAGATGAAACGTGAGGTATTTCTAAGAGTCCTGGTATTTCTGGGAGAAAATGTCTTGTTTTGGAGAGCCAAAGTCCCATTTTGGGGGCAGAAGCTGGTATTTCTGTGACACTGCCATCTTGATGGGGGTAAGTGTGATCTTGAGGAGTGTAAAGCAGCATTTTGGTTAGAAAATGGGAGCTCTTCCTAAGAGCAGTGCTATTTCTGGGAGAAAAGGAGCTCTACTGGGCATAAAAACGGTGTATCTGTGATAAAATGCCACGTTTCTGAAAGAAACTGTCCTCTTGCGGAGTGTAATGCTGTATGTTCCGGAGGAAATGGGAAATATTCAGCAGAGTCCTGGTATTTCTGGGAGAAGAGGTCTGATGTGGGGGGGGGAAGGTGATGTATCTGTGAGAAAGCTGGTGTTTCTGGGAGAAAATGCCAGGTATTGGTGAGGAAACAGATGCTAGAGAGGGAAAAGGCCATCCCTTTGGGAGAGAAGTGGTATTTCTGGGAGAAAATGCCCCAAATCGGGGAGTAAGTGTCATCCTGAGGCGTGTCATGGAGTAGATTTGGGAGGAAATGGAGGTGTTTCACAGAGTAGCGGCACTTCTGGGAGAAAATGTCCTCAGTGGGAAAGACAATGTCC
This sequence comes from Phasianus colchicus, assembly GCF_987193195.1. Lineage (NCBI taxonomy): Eukaryota > Metazoa > Chordata > Aves > Galliformes > Phasianidae > Phasianus > Phasianus colchicus. The sequence continues at coordinate 741,921 of NW_028325225.1, forward strand.
TCTTGAGGGAAGAAAACGGGTCTTTCTTACAGCAAATGTCATCCAATTGGGAGAAAATCTCCTCTCTTGGGGAGAAAAGTGGTCTTTCTGAGAGAAGGTGTCCTCTTCTTGGCTGCAAGTGTCCCATTTGGCATTGTCATGGAGGCTTTTTGGGGAGAAAGCGTGTGGCAGTTGTAAGAGAAGGGGTATTTCTGGGAGCAAATCTCCCCTTTTTGGAAGAGAAGGTGAAATTTCCAAGGGAAAAGTGGCATTTCTGGGAGGAAATGACATAGCTGGGGGAGAAAAGTGGGAACCGGTGGGAAAGAAGATCTTGTACTGGAGAGCAACGGTGGTCTTTTTGGTGTGCCAAGTGGTCTCTTGGGGAGACAACGTGGTAAATAGGGGAGACAATGTCCTCTGGAGGAGTGTCAAGTAGTATTTGGGAGAGCAAACGTCAGGTATTTCTCGGAAACCGGCTGTTTCTGGGAGATAGTAGCAGACTTGGTTGGAAAATGACAGGTGTTTGTGAGAAAGCTGGTATTTTGGGAAAAAAAGGCCGTTTTTTAAAGAATAAGCTGGCATTTCTGGGAGAATATGTCCCATCTTTGGGAGAAAACGGGTGTATGTGGGAGAAAATGTCGTGTATTTGGGAGAAAGCTGGTGTATGTGGGAGAAAAGGCCATTGTGATGGGAGTCAGTGTGATCTTGAGGAGTGGAAAGCAGTATTCTTGAGATGAAACGTGAGGTATTTCTAAGAGTCCTGGTATTTCTGGGAGAAAATGTCTTGTTTTGGAGAGCCAAAGTCCCATTTTGGGGGCAGAAGCTGGTATTTCTGTGACACTGCCATCTTGATGGGGGTAAGTGTGATCTTGAGGAGTGTAAAGCAGCATTTTGGTTAGAAAATGGGAGCTCTTCCTAAGAGCAGTGCTATTTCTGGGAGAAAAGGAGCTCTACTGGGCATAAAAATGGTGTATCTGTGATAAAATGCCACGTTTCTGAAAGAAACTGTCCTCTTGCGGAGTGTAATGCTGTATGTTCCGGAGGAAATGGGAAATATTCAGCAGAGTCCTGGTATTTCTGGGAGAAGAGGTCTGATGTGGGGGGGGGAAGGTGATGTATCTGTGAGAGAGCTGGTGTTTCTGGGAGAAAATGCCAGGTATTGGTGAGGAAACAGATGCTAGAGAGGGAAAAGGCCATCCCTTTGGGAGAGAAGTGGTATTTCTGGGAGAAAATGCCCCAAATCGGGGAGTAAGTGTCATCCTGAGGCGTGTCATGGAGTAGATTTGGGAGGAAATGGAGGTGTTTCACAGAGTAGCGGCACTTCTGGGAGAAAATGTCCTCAGTGGGAAAGACAATGTCCTCTTGAGGGAAGAAAACGGGTCTTTCTTACAGCAAATGTCATCCAATTGGGAGAAAATCTCCTCTCTTGGGGAGAAAAGTGGTCTTTCTGAGAGAAGGTGTCCTCTTCTTGGCTGCAAGTGTCCCATTTGGCATTGTCATGGAGGCTTTTTGGGGAGAAAAAGCGTGTGGCAGTTGTAAGAGAAGGGGTATTTCTGGGAGCAAATCTCCTCTTTTTGGAAGAGAAGGTGAAATTTCCAAGGGAAAAGTGGCATTTCTGGGAGGAAATGACATAGCTGGGGGAGAAAAGTGGGAACCGGTGGGAAAGAAGATCTTGTACTGGAGAGCAACGGTGGTCTTTTTGGTGTGCCAAGTGGTCTCTTGGGGAGACAACGTGGTAAATAGGGGAGACAATGTCCTCTGGAGGAGTGTCAAGTAGTATTTGGGAGAGCAAACGTCAGGTATTTCTCGGAAACCGGCTGTTTCTGGGAGATAGTAGCAGACTTGGTTGGAAAATGACAGGTGTTTGTGAGAAAGCTGGTATTTTGGGAAAAAAAGGCCGTTTTTTAAAGAATAAGCTGGCATTTCTGGGAGAATATGTCCCATCTTTGGGAGAAAACGGGTGTATGTGGGAGAAAATGTCGTGTATTTGGGAGAAAGCTGGTGTATGTGGGAGAAAAGGCCATTGTGATGGGAGTCAGTGTGATCTTGAGGAGTGGAAAGCAGTATTCTTGAGATGAAACGTGAGGTATTTCTAAGAGTCCTGGTATTTCTGGGAGAAAATGTCTTGTTTTGGAGAGCCAAAGTCCCATTTTGGGGGCAGAAGCTGGTATTTCTGTGACACTGCCATCTTGATGGGGGTAAGTGTGATCTTGAGGAGTGTAAAGCAGCATTTTGGTTAGAAAATGGGAGCTCTTCCTAAGAGCAGTGCTATTTCTGGGAGAAAAGGAGCTCTACTGGGCATAAAAACGGTGTATCTGTGATAAAATGCCACGTTTCTGAAAGAAACTGTCCTCTTGCGGAGTGTAATGCTGTATGTTCCGGAGGAAATGGGAAATATTCAGCAGAGTCCTGGTATTTCTGGGAGAAGAGGTCTGATGTGGGGGGGGGGAAGGTGATGTATCTGTGAGAAAGCTGGTGTTTCTGGGAGAAAATGCCAGGTATTGGTGAGGAAACAGATGCTAGAGAGGGAAAAGGCCATCCCTTTGGGAGAGAAGTGGTATTTCTGGGAGAAAATGCCCCAAATCGGGGAGTAAGTGTCATCCTGAGGCGTGTCATGGAGTAGATTTGGGAGGAAATGGAGGTGTTTCACAGAGTAGCGGCACTTCTGGGAGAAAATGTCCTCAGTGGGAAAGACAATGTCCTCTTGAGGGAAGAAAACGGGTCTTTCTTACAGCAAATGTCATCCAATTGGGAGAAAATCTCCTCTCTTGGGGAGAAAAGTGGTCTTTCTGAGAGAAGGTGTCCTCTTCTTGGCTGCAAGTGTCCCATTTGGCATTGTCATGGAGGCTTTTTGGGGAGAAAGCGTGTGGCAGTTGTAAGAGAAGGGGTATTTCTGGGAGCAAATCTCCTCTTTTTGGAAGAGAAGGTGAAATTTCCAAGGGAAAAGTGGCATTTCTGGGAGGAAATGACATAGCTGGGGGAGAAAAGTGGGAACCGGTGGGAAAGAAGATCTTGTACTGGAGAGCAACGGTGGTCTTTTTGGTGTGCCAAGTGGTCTCTTGGGGAGACAACGTGGTAAATAGGGGAGACAATGTCCTCTGGAGGAGTGTCAAGTAGTATTTGGGAGAGCAAACGTCAGGTATTTCTCGGAAACCGGCTGTTTCTGGGAGATAGTAGCAGACTTGGTTGGAAAATGACAGGTGTTTGTGAGAAAGCTGGTATTTTGGGAAAAAAAGGCCGTTTTTTAAAGAATAAGCTGGCATTTCTGGGAGAATATGTCCCATCTTTGGGAGAAAACGGGTGTATGTGGGAGAAAATGTCGTGTATTTGGGAGAAAGCTGGTGTATGTGGGAGAAAAGGCCATTGTGATGGGAGTCAGTGTGATCTTGAGGAGTGGAAAGCAGTATTCTTGAGATGAAACGTGAGGTATTTCTAAGAGTCCTGGTATTTCTGGGAGAAAATGTCTTGTTTTGGAGAGCCAAAGTCCCATTTTGGGGGCAGAAGCTGGTATTTCTGTGACACTGCCATCTTGATGGGGGTAAGTGTGATCTTGAGGAGTGTAAAGCAGCATTTTGGTTAGAAAATGGGAGCTCTTCCTAAGAGCAGTGCTATTTCTGGGAGAAAAGGAGCTCTACTGGGCATAAAAATGGTGTATCTGTGATAAAATGCCACGTTTCTGAAAGAAACTGTCCTCTTGCGGAGTGTAATGCTGTATGTTCCGGAGGAAATGGGAAATATTCAGCAGAGTCCTGGTATTTCTGGGAGAAGAGGTCTGATGTGGGGGGGGGAAGGTGATGTATCTGTGAGAGAGCTGGTGTTTCTGGGAGAAAATGCCAGGTATTGGTGAGGAAACAGATGCTAGAGAGGGAAAAGGCCATCCCTTTGGGAGAGAAGTGGTATTTCTGGGAGAAAATGCCCCAAATCGGGGAGTAAGTGTCATCCTGAGGCGTGTCATGGAGTAGATTTGGGAGGAAATGGAGGTGTTTCACAGAGTAGCGGCACTTCTGGGAGAAAATGTCCTCAGTGGGAAAGACAATGTCCTCTTGAGGGAAGAAAACGGGTCTTTCTTACAGCAAATGTCATCCAATTGGGAGAAAATCTCCTCTCTTGGGGAGAAAAGTGGTCTTTCTGAGAGAAGGTGTCCTCTTCTTGGCTGCAAGTGTCCCATTTGGCATTGTCATGGAGGCTTTTTGGGGAGAAAGCGTGTGGCAGTTGTAAGAGAAGGGGTATTTCTGGGAGCAAATCTCCCCTTTTTGGAAGAGAAGGTGAAATTTCCAAGGGAAAAGTGGCATTTCTGGGAGGAAATGACATAGCTGGGGGAGAAAAGTGGGAACCGGTGGGAAAGAAGATCTTGTACTGGAGAGCAACGGTGGTCTTTTTGGTGTGCCAAGTGGTCTCTTGGGGAGACAACGTGGTAAATAGGGGAGACAATGTCCTCTGGAGGAGTGTCAAGTAGTATTTGGGAGAGCAAACGTCAGGTATTTCTCGGAAACCGGCTGTTTCTGGGAGATAGTAGCAGACTTGGTTGGAAAATGACAGGTGTTTGTGAGAAAGCTGGTATTTTGGGAAAAAAAGGCCGTTTTTTAAAGAATAAGCTGGCATTTCTGGGAGAATATGTCCCATCTTTGGGAGAAAACGGGTGTATGTGGGAGAAAATGTCGTGTATTTGGGAGAAAGCTGGTGTATGTGGGAGAAAAGGCCATTGTGATGGGAGTCAGTGTGATCTTGAGGAGTGGAAAGCAGTATTCTTGAGATGAAACGTGAGGTATTTCTAAGAGTCCTGGTATTTCTGGGAGAAAATGTCTTGTTTTGGAGAGCCAAAGTCCCATTTTGGGGGCAGAAGCTGGTATTTCTGTGACACTGCCATCTTGATGGGGGTAAGTGTGATCTTGAGGAGTGTAAAGCAGCATTTTGGTTAGAAAATGGGAGCTCTTCCTAAGAGCAGTGCTATTTCTGGGAGAAAAGGAGCTCTACTGGGCATAAAAATGGTGTATCTGTGATAAAATGCCACGTTTCTGAAAGAAACTGTCCTCTTGCGGAGTGTAATGCTGTATGTTCCGGAGGAAATGGGAAATATTCAGCAGAGTCCTGGTATTTCTGGGAGAAGAGGTCTGATGTGGGGGGGGGAAGGTGATGTATCTGTGAGAAAGCTGGTGTTTCTGGGAGAAAATGCCAGGTATTGGTGAGGAAACAGATGCTAGAGAGGGAAAAGGCCATCCCTTTGGGAGAGAAGTGGTATTTCTGGGAGAAAATGCCCCAAATCGGGGAGTAAGTGTCATCCTGAGGCGTGTCATGGAGTAGATTTGGGAGGAAATGGAGGTGTTTCACAGAGTAGCGGCACTTCTGGGAGAAAATGTCCTCAGTGGGAAAGACAATGTCCTCTTGAGGGAAGAAAACGGGTCTTTCTTACAGCAAATGTCATCCAATTGGGAGAAAATCTCCTCTCTTGGGGAGAAAAGTGGTCTTTCTGAGAGAAGGTGTCCTCTTCTTGGCTGCAAGTGTCCCATTTGGCATTGTCATGGAGGCTTTTTGGGGAGAAAGCGTGTGGCAGTTGTAAGAGAAGGGGTATTTCTGGGAGCAAATCTCCTCTTTTTGGAAGAGAAGGTGAAATTTCCAAGGGAAAAGTGGCATTTCTGGGAGGAAATGACATAGCTGGGGGAGAAAAGTGGGAACCGGTGGGAAAGAAGATCTTGTACTGGAGAGCAACGGTGGTCTTTTTGGTGTGCCAAGTGGTCTCTTGGGGAGACAACGTGGTAAATAGGGGAGACAATGTCCTCTGGAGGAGTGTCAAGTAGTATTTGGGAGAGCAAACGTCAGGTATTTCTCGGAAACCGGCTGTTTCTGGGAGATAGTAGCAGACTTGGTTGGAAAATGACAGGTGTTTGTGAGAAAGCTGGTATTTTGGGAAAAAAAGGCCGTTTTTTAAAGAATAAGCTGGCATTTCTGGGAGAATATGTCCCATCTTTGGGAGAAAACGGGTGTATGTGGGAGAAAATGTCGTGTATTTGGGAGAAAGCTGGTGTATGTGGGAGAAAAGGCCATTGTGATGGGAGTCAGTGTGATCTTGAGGAGTGGAAAGCAGTATTCTTGAGATGAAACGTGAGGTATTTCTAAGAGTCCTGGTATTTCTGGGAGAAAATGTCTTGTTTTGGAGAGCCAAAGTCCCATTTTGGGGGCAGAAGCTGGTATTTCTGTGACACTGCCATCTTGATGGGGGTAAGTGTGATCTTGAGGAGTGTAAAGCAGCATTTTGGTTAGAAAATGGGAGCTCTTCCTAAGAGCAGTGCTATTTCTGGGAGAAAAGGAGCTCTACTGGGCATAAAAACGGTGTATCTGTGATAAAATGCCACGTTTCTGAAAGAAACTGTCCTCTTGCGGAGTGTAATGCTGTATGTTCCGGAGGAAATGGGAAATATTCAGCAGAGTCCTGGTATTTCTGGGAGAAGAGGTCTGATGTGGGGGGGGGGGAAGGTGATGTATCTGTGAGAAAGCTGGTGTTTCTGGGAGAAAATGCCAGGTATTGGTGAGGAAACAGATGCTAGAGAGGGAAAAGGCCATCCCTTTGGGAGAGAAGTGGTATTTCTGGGAGAAAATGCCCCAAATCGGGGAGTAAGTGTCATCCTGAGGCGTGTCATGGAGTAGATTTGGGAGGAAATGGAGGTGTTTCACAGAGTAGCGGCACTTCTGGGAGAAAATGTCCTCAGTGGGAAAGACAATGTCCTCTTGAGGGAAGAAAACGGGTCTTTCTTACAGCAAATGTCATCCAATTGGGAGAAAATCTCCTCTCTTGGGGAGAAAAGTGGTCTTTCTGAGAGAAGGTGTCCTCTTCTTGGCTGCAAGTGTCCCATTTGGCATTGTCATGGAGGCTTTTTGGGGAGAAAGCGTGTGGCAGTTGTAAGAGAAGGGGTATTTCTGGGAGCAAATCTCCCCTTTTTGGAAGAGAAGGTGAAATTTCCAAGGGAAAAGTGGCATTTCTGGGAGGAAATGACATAGCTGGGGGAGAAAAGTGGGAACCGGTGGGAAAGAAGATCTTGTACTGGAGAGCAACGGTGGTCTTTTTGGTGTGCCAAGTGGTCTCTTGGGGAGACAACGTGGTAAATAGGGGAGACAATGTCCTCTGGAGGAGTGTCAAGTAGTATTTGGGAGAGCAAACGTCAGGTATTTCTCGGAAACCGGCTGTTTCTGGGAGATAGTAGCAGACTTGGTTGGAAAATGACAGGTGTTTGTGAGAAAGCTGGTATTTTGGGAAAAAAAGGCCGTTTTTTAAAGAATAAGCTGGCATTTCTGGGAGAATATGTCCCATCTTTGGGAGAAAACGGGTGTATGTGGGAGAAAATGTCGTGTATTTGGGAGAAAGCTGGTGTATGTGGGAGAAAAGGCCATTGTGATGGGAGTCAGTGTGATCTTGAGGAGTGGAAAGCAGTATTCTTGAGATGAAACGTGAGGTATTTCTAAGAGTCCTGGTATTTCTGGGAGAAAATGTCTTGTTTTGGAGAGCCAAAGTCCCATTTTGGGGGCAGAAGCTGGTATTTCTGTGACACTGCCATCTTGATGGGGGTAAGTGTGATCTTGAGGAGTGTAAAGCAGCATTTTGGTTAGAAAATGGGAGCTCTTCCTAAGAGCAGTGCTATTTCTGGGAGAAAAGGAGCTCTACTGGGCATAAAAATGGTGTATCTGTGATAAAATGCCACGTTTCTGAAAGAAACTGTCCTCTTGCGGAGTGTAATGCTGTATGTTCCGGAGGAAATGGGAAATATTCAGCAGAGTCCTGGTATTTCTGGGAGAAGAGGTCTGATGTGGGGGGGGGAAGGTGATGTATCTGTGAGAGAGCTGGTGTTTCTGGGAGAAAATGCCAGGTATTGGTGAGGAAACAGATGCTAGAGAGGGAAAAGGCCATCCCTTTGGGAGAGAAGTGGTATTTCTGGGAGAAAATGCCCCAAATCGGGGAGTAAGTGTCATCCTGAGGCGTGTCATGGAGTAGATTTGGGAGGAAATGGAGGTGTTTCACAGAGTAGCGGCACTTCTGGGAGAAAATGTCCTCAGTGGGAAAGACAATGTCCTCTTGAGGGAAGAAAACGGGTCTTTCTTACAGCAAATGTCATCCAATTGGGAGAAAATCTCCTCTCTTGGGGAGAAAAGTGGTCTTTCTGAGAGAAGGTGTCCTCTTCTTGGCTGCAAGTGTCCCATTTGGCATTGTCATGGAGGCTTTTTGGGGAGAAAAAGCGTGTGGCAGTTGTAAGAGAAGGGGTATTTCTGGGAGCAAATCTCCTCTTTTTGGAAGAGAAGGTGAAATTTCCAAGGGAAAAGTGGCATTTCTGGGAGGAAATGACATAGCTGGGGGAGAAAAGTGGGAACCGGTGGGAAAGAAGATCTTGTACTGGAGAGCAACGGTGGTCTTTTTGGTGTGCCAAGTGGTCTCTTGGGGAGACAACGTGGTAAATAGGGGAGACAATGTCCTCTGGAGGAGTGTCAAGTAGTATTTGGGAGAGCAAACGTCAGGTATTTCTCGGAAACCGGCTGTTTCTGGGAGATAGTAGCAGACTTGGTTGGAAAATGACAGGTGTTTGTGAGAAAGCTGGTATTTTGGGAAAAAAAGGCCGTTTTTTAAAGAATAAGCTGGCATTTCTGGGAGAATATGTCCCATCTTTGGGAGAAAACGGGTGTATGTGGGAGAAAATGTCGTGTATTTGGGAGAAAGCTGGTGTATGTGGGAGAAAAGGCCATTGTGATGGGAGTCAGTGTGATCTTGAGGAGTGGAAAGCAGTATTCTTGAGATGAAACGTGAGGTATTTCTAAGAGTCCTGGTATTTCTGGGAGAAAATGTCTTGTTTTGGAGAGCCAAAGTCCCATTTTGGGGGCAGAAGCTGGTATTTCTGTGACACTGCCATCTTGATGGGGGTAAGTGTGATCTTGAGGAGTGTAAAGCAGCATTTTGGTTAGAAAATGGGAGCTCTTCCTAAGAGCAGTGCTATTTCTGGGAGAAAAGGAGCTCTACTGGGCATAAAAACGGTGTATCTGTGATAAAATGCCACGTTTCTGAAAGAAACTGTCCTCTTGCGGAGTGTAATGCTGTATGTTCCGGAGGAAATGGGAAATATTCAGCAGAGTCCTGGTATTTCTGGGAGAAGAGGTCTGATGTGGGGGGGGGAAGGTGATGTATCTGTGAGAAAGCTGGTGTTTCTGGGAGAAAATGCCAGGTATTGGTGAGGAAACAGATGCTAGAGAGGGAAAAGGCCATCCCTTTGGGAGAGAAGTGGTATTTCTGGGAGAAAATGCCCCAAATCGGGGAGTAAGTGTCATCCTGAGGCGTGTCATGGAGTAGATTTGGGAGGAAATGGAGGTGTTTCACAGAGTAGCGGCACTTCTGGGAGAAAATGTCCTCAGTGGGAAAGACAATGTCCTCTTGAGGGAAGAAAACGGGTCTTTCTTACAGCAAATGTCATCCAATTGGGAGAAAATCTCCTCTCTTGGGGAGAAAAGTGGTCTTTCTGAGAGAAGGTGTCCTCTTCTTGGCTGCAAGTGTCCCATTTGGCATTGTCATGGAGGCTTTTTGGGGAGAAAGCGTGTGGCAGTTGTAAGAGAAGGGGTATTTCTGGGAGCAAATCTCCCCTTTTTGGAAGAGAAGGTGAAATTTCCAAGGGAAAAGTGGCATTTCTGGGAGGAAATGACATAGCTGGGGGAGAAAAGTGGGAACCGGTGGGAAAGAAGATCTTGTACTGGAGAGCAACGGTGGTCTTTTTGGTGTGCCAAGTGGTCTCTTGGGGAGACAACGTGGTAAATAGGGGAGACAATGTCCTCTGGAGGAGTGTCAAGTAGTATTTGGGAGAGCAAACGTCAGGTATTTCTCGGAAACCGGCTGTTTCTGGGAGATAGTAGCAGACTTGGTTGGAAAATGACAGGTGTTTGTGAGAAAGCTGGTATTTTGGGAAAAAAAGGCCGTTTTTTAAAGAATAAGCTGGCATTTCTGGGAGAATATGTCCCATCTTTGGGAGAAAACGGGTGTATGTGGGAGAAAATGTCGTGTATTTGGGAGAAAGCTGGTGTATGTGGGAGAAAAGGCCATTGTGATGGGAGTCAGTGTGATCTTGAGGAGTGGAAAGCAGTATTCTTGAGATGAAACGTGAGGTATTTCTAAGAGTCCTGGTATTTCTGGGAGAAAATGTCTTGTTTTGGAGAGCCAAAGTCCCATTTTGGGGGCAGAAGCTGGTATTTCTGTGACACTGCCATCTTGATGGGGGTAAGTGTGATCTTGAGGAGTGTAAAGCAGCATTTTGGTTAGAAAATGGGAGCTCTTCCTAAGAGCAGTGCTATTTCTGGGAGAAAAGGAGCTCTACTGGGCATAAAAATGGTGTATCTGTGATAAAATGCCACGTTTCTGAAAGAAACTGTCCTCTTGCGGAGTGTAATGCTGTATGTTCCGGAGGAAATGGGAAATATTCAGCAGAGTCCTGGTATTTCTGGGAGAAGAGGTCTGATGTGGGGGGGGGAAGGTGATGTATCTGTGAGAGAGCTGGTGTTTCTGGGAGAAAATGCCAGGTATTGGTGAGGAAACAGATGCTAGAGAGGGAAAAGGCCATCCCTTTGGGAGAGAAGTGGTATTTCTGGGAGAAAATGCCCCAAATCGGGGAGTAAGTGTCATCCTGAGGCGTGTCATGGAGTAGATTTGGGAGGAAATGGAGGTGTTTCACAGAGTAGCGGCACTTCTGGGAGAAAATGTCCTCAGTGGGAAAGACAATGTCCTCTTGAGGGAAGAAAACGGGTCTTTCTTACAGCAAATGTCATCCAATTGGGAGAAAATCTCCTCTCTTGGGGAGAAAAGTGGTCTTTCTGAGAGAAGGTGTCCTCTTCTTGGCTGCAAGTGTCCCATTTGGCATTGTCATGGAGGCTTTTTGGGGAGAAAAAGCGTGTGGCAGTTGTAAGAGAAGGGGTATTTCTGGGAGCAAATCTCCTCTTTTTGGAAGAGAAGGTGAAATTTCCAAGGGAAAAGTGGCATTTCTGGGAGGAAATGACATAGCTGGGGGAGAAAAGTGGGAACCGGTGGGAAAGAAGATCTTGTACTGGAGAGCAACGGTGGTCTTTTTGGTGTGCCAAGTGGTCTCTTGGGGAGACAACGTGGTAAATAGGGGAGACAATGTCCTCTGGAGGAGTGTCAAGTAGTATTTGGGAGAGCAAACGTCAGGTATTTCTCGGAAACCGGCTGTTTCTGGGAGATAGTAGCAGACTTGGTTGGAAAATGACAGGTGTTTGTGAGAAAGCTGGTATTTTGGGAAAAAAAGGCCGTTTTTTAAAGAATAAGCTGGCATTTCTGGGAGAATATGTCCCATCTTTGGGAGAAAACGGGTGTATGTGGGAGAAAATGTCGTGTATTTGGGAGAAAGCTGGTGTATGTGGGAGAAAAGGCCATTGTGATGGGAGTCAGTGTGATCTTGAGGAGTGGAAAGCAGTATTCTTGAGATGAAACGTGAGGTATTTCTAAGAGTCCTGGTATTTCTGGGAGAAAATGTCTTGTTTTGGAGAGCCAAAGTCCCATTTTGGGGGCAGAAGCTGGTATTTCTGTGACACTGCCATCTTGATGGGGGTAAGTGTGATCTTGAGGAGTGTAAAGCAGCATTTTGGTTAGAAAATGGGAGCTCTTCCTAAGAGCAGTGCTATTTCTGGGAGAAAAGGAGCTCTACTGGGCATAAAAATGGTGTATCTGTGATAAAATGCCACGTTTCTGAAAGAAACTGTCCTCTTGCGGAGTGTAATGCTGTATGTTCCGGAGGAAATGGGAAATATTCAGCAGAGTCCTGGTATTTCTGGGAGAAGAGGTCTGATGTGGGGGGGGGAAGGTGATGTATCTGTGAGAAAGCTGGTGTTTCTGGGAGAAAATGCCAGGTATTGGTGAGGAAACAGATGCTAGAGAGGGAAAAGGCCATCCCTTTGGGAGAGAAGTGGTATTTCTGGGAGAAAATGCCCCAAATCGGGGAGTAAGTGTCATCCTGAGGCGTGTCATGGAGTAGATTTGGGAGGAAATGGAGGTGTTTCACAGAGTAGCGGCACTTCTGGGAGAAAATGTCCTCAGTGGGAAAGACAATGTCCTCTTGAGGGAAGAAAACGGGTCTTTCTTACAGCAAATGTCATCCAATTGGGAGAAAATCTCCTCTCTTGGGGAGAAAAGTGGTCTTTCTGAGAGAAGGTGTCCTCTTCTTGGCTGCAAGTGTCCCATTTGGCATTGTCATGGAGGCTTTTTGGGGAGAAAGCGTGTGGCAGTTGTAAGAGAAGGGGTATTTCTGGGAGCAAATCTCCTCTTTTTGGAAGAGAAGGTGAAATTTCCAAGGGAAAAGTGGCATTTCTGGGAGGAAATGACATAGCTGGGGGAGAAAAGTGGGAACCGGTGGGAAAGAAGATCTTGTACTGGAGAGCAACGGTGGTCTTTTTGGTGTGCCAAGTGGTCTCTTGGGGAGACAACGTGGTAAATAGGGGAGACAATGTCCTCTGGAGGAGTGTCAAGTAGTATTTGGGAGAGCAAACGTCAGGTATTTCTCAGAAACCGGCTGTTTCTGGGAGATAGTAGCAGACTTGGTTGGAAAATGACAGGTGTTTGTGAGAAAGCTGGTATTTTGGGAAAAAAAGGCCGTTTTTTAAAGAATAAGCTGGCATTTCTGGGAGAATATGTCCCATCTTTGGGAGAAAACGGGTGTATGTGGGAGAAAATGTCGTGTATTTGGGAGAAAGCTGGTGTATGTGGGAGAAAAGGCCATTGTGATGGGAGTCAGTGTGATCTTGAGGAGTGGAAAGCAGTATTCTTGAGATGAAACGTGAGGTATTTCTAAGAGTCCTGGTATTTCTGGGAGAAAATGTCTTGTTTTGGAGAGCCAAAGTCCCATTTTGGGGGCAGAAGCTGGTATTTCTGTGACACTGCCATCTTGATGGGGGTAAGTGTGATCTTGAGGAGTGTAAAGCAGCATTTTGGTTAGAAAATGGGAGCTCTTCCTAAGAGCAGTGCTATTTCTGGGAGAAAAGGAGCTCTACTGGGCATAAAAACGGTGTATCTGTGATAAAATGCCACGTTTCTGAAAGAAACTGTCCTCTTGCGGAGTGTAATGCTGTATGTTCCGGAGGAAATGGGAAATATTCAGCAGAGTCCTGGTATTTCTGGGAGAAGAGGTCTGATGTGGGGGGGGGAAGGTGATGTATCTGTGAGAAAGCTGGTGTTTCTGGGAGAAAATGCCAGGTATTGGTGAGGAAACAGATGCTAGAGAGGGAAAAGGCCATCCCTTTGGGAGAGAAGTGGTATTTCTGGGAGAAAATGCCCCAAATCGGGGAGTAAGTGTCATCCTGAGGCGTGTCATGGAGTAGATTTGGGAGGAAATGGAGGTGTTTCACAGAGTAGCGGCACTTCTGGGAGAAAATGTCCTCAGTGGGAAAGACAATGTCCTCTTGAGGGAAGAAAACGGGTCTTTCTTACAGCAAATGTCATCCAATTGGGAGAAAATCTCCTCTCTTGGGGAGAAAAGTGGTCTTTCTGAGAGAAGGTGTCCTCTTCTTGGCTGCAAGTGTCCCATTTGGCATTGTCATGGAGGCTTTTTGGGGAGAAAGCGTGTGGCAGTTGTAAGAGAAGGGGTATTTCTGGGAGCAAATCTCCCCTTTTTGGAAGAGAAGGTGAAATTTCCAAGGGAAAAGTGGCATTTCTGGGAGGAAATGACATAGCTGGGGGAGAAAAGTGGGAACCGGTGGGAAAGAAGATCTTGTACTGGAGAGCAACGGTGGTCTTTTTGGTGTGCCAAGTGGTCTCTTGGGGAGACAACGTGGTAAATAGGGGAGACAATGTCCTCTGGAGGAGTGTCAAGTAGTATTTGGGAGAGCAAACGTCAGGTATTTCTCGGAAACCGGCTGTTTCTGGGAGATAGTAGCAGACTTGGTTGGAAAATGACAGGTGTTTGTGAGAAAGCTGGTATTTTGGGAAAAAAAGGCCGTTTTTTAAAGAATAAGCTGGCATTTCTGGGAGAATATGTCCCATCTTTGGGAGAAAACGGGTGTATGTGGGAGAAAATGTCGTGTATTTGGGAGAAAGCTGGTGTATGTGGGAGAAAAGGCCATTGTGATGGGAGTCAGTGTGATCTTGAGGAGTGGAAAGCAGTATTCTTGAGATGAAACGTGAGGTATTTCTAAGAGTCCTGGTATTTCTGGGAGAAAATGTCTTGTTTTGGAGAGCCAAAGTCCCATTTTGGGGGCAGAAGCTGGTATTTCTGTGACACTGCCATCTTGATGGGGGTAAGTGTGATCTTGAGGAGTGTAAAGCAGCATTTTGGTTAGAAAATGGGAGCTCTTCCTAAGAGCAGTGCTATTTCTGGGAGAAAAGGAGCTCTACTGGGCATAAAAACGGTGTATCTGTGATAAAATGCCACATTTCTGAAAGAAACTGTCCTCTTGCGGAGTGTAATGCTGTATGTTCCGGAGGAAATGGGAAATATTCAGCAGAGTCCTGGTATTTCTGGGAGAAGAGGTCTGATGTGGGGGGGAAGGTGATGTATCTGTGAGAAAGCTGGTGTTTCTGGGAGAAAATGCCAGGTATTGGTGAGGAAACAGATGCTAGAGAGGGAAAAGGCCATCCCTTTGGGAGAGAAGTGGTATTTCTGGGAGAAAATGCCCCAAATCGGGGAGTAAGTGTCATCCTGAGGCGTGTCATGGAGTAGATTTGGGAGGAAATGGAGGTGTTTCACAGAGTAGCGGCACTTCTGGGAGAAAATGTCCTCAGTGGGAAAGACAATGTCCTCTTGAGGGAAGAAAACGGGTCTTTCTTACAGCAAATGTCATCCAATTGGGAGAAAATCTCCTCTCTTGGGGAGAAAAGTGGTCTTTCTGAGAGAAGGTGTCCTCTTCTTGGCTGCAAGTGTCCCATTTGGCATTGTCATGGAGGCTTTTTGGGGAGAAAGCGTGTGGCAGTTGTAAGAGAAGGGGTATTTCTGGGAGCAAATCTCCCCTTTTTGGAAGAGAAGGTGAAATTTCCAAGGGAAAAGTGGCATTTCTGGGAGGAAATGACATAGCTGGGGGAGAAAAGTGGGAACCGGTGGGAAAGAAGATCTTGTACTGGAGAGCAACGGTGGTCTTTTTGGTGTGCCAAGTGGTCTCTTGGGGAGACAACGTGGTAAATAGGGGAGACAATGTCCTCTGGAGGAGTGTCAAGTAGTATTTGGGAGAGCAAACGTCAGGTATTTCTCGGAAACCGGCTGTTTCTGGGAGATAGTAGCAGACTTGGTTGGAAAATGACAGGTGTTTGTGAGAAAGCTGGTATTTTGGGAAAAAAAGGCCGTTTTTTAAAGAATAAGCTGGCATTTCTGGGAGAATATGTCCCATCTTTGGGAGAAAACGGGTGTATGTGGGAGAAAATGTCGTGTATTTGGGAGAAAGCTGGTGTATGTGGGAGAAAAGGCCATTGTGATGGGAGTCAGTGTGGTCTTGAGGAGTGGAAAGCAGTATTCTTGAGATGAAACGTGAGGTATTTCTAAGAGTCCTGGTATTTCTGGGAGAAAATGTCTTGTTTTGGAGAGCCAAAGTCCCATTTTGGGGGCAGAAGCTGGTATTTCTGTGACACTGCCATCTTGATGGGGGTAAGTGTGATCTTGAGGAGTGTAAAGCAGCATTTTGGTTAGAAAATGGGAGCTCTTCCTAAGAGCAGTGCTATTTCTGGGAGAAAAGGAGCTCTACTGGGCATAAAAATGGTGTATCTGTGATAAAATGCCACGTTTCTGAAAGAAACTGTCCTCTTGCGGAGTGTAATGCTGTATGTTCCGGAGGAAATGGGAAATATTCAGCAGAGTCCTGGTATTTCTGGGAGAAGAGGTCTGATGTGGGGGGGGGAAGGTGATGTATCTGTGAGAGAGCTGGTGTTTCTGGGAGAAAATGCCAGGTATTGGTGAGGAAACAGATGCTAGAGAGGGAAAAGGCCATCCCTTTGGGAGAGAAGTGGTATTTCTGGGAGAAAATGCCCCAAATCGGGGAGTAAGTGTCATCCTGAGGCGTGTCATGGAGTAGATTTGGGAGGAAATGGAGGTGTTTCACAGAGTAGCGGCACTTCTGGGAGAAAATGTCCTCAGTGGGAAAGACAATGTCCTCTTGAGGGAAGAAAACGGGTCTTTCTTACAGCAAATGTCATCCAATTGGGAGAAAATCTCCTCTCTTGGGGAGAAAAGTGGTCTTTCTGAGAGAAGGTGTCCTCTTCTTGGCTGCAAGTGTCCCATTTGGCATTGTCATGGAGGCTTTTTGGGGAGAAAGCGTGTGGCAGTTGTAAGAGAAGGGGTATTTCTGGGAGCAAATCTCCTCTTTTTGGAAGAGAAGGTGAAATTTCCAAGGGAAAAGTGGCATTTCTGGGAGGAAATGACATAGCTGGGGGAGAAAAGTGGGAACCGGTGGGAAAGAAGATCTTGTACTGGAGAGCAACGGTGGTCTTTTTGGTGTGCCAAGTGGTCTCTTGGGGAGACAACGTGGTAAATAGGGGAGACAATGTCCTCGGGAGGAGTGTCAAGTAGTATTTGGGAGAGCAAACGTCAGGTATTTCTCGGAAACCGGCTGTTTCTGGGAGATAGTAGCAGACTTGGTTGGAAAATGACAGGTGTTTGTGAGAAAGCTGGTATTTTGGGGAAAAAAGGCCGTTTTTTAAAGAATAAGCTGGCATTTCTGGGAGAATATGTCCCATCTTTGGGAGAAAACGGGTGTATGTGGGAGAAAATGTCGTGTATTTGGGAGAAAGCTGGTGTATGTGGGAGAAAAGGCCATTGTGATGGGAGTCAGTGTGATCTTGAGGAGTGGAAAGCAGTATTCTTGAGATGAAACGTGAGGTATTTCTAAGAGTCCTGGTATTTCTGGGAGAAAATGTCTTGTTTTGGAGAGCCAAAGTCCCATTTTGGGGGCAGAAGCTGGTATTTCTGTGACACTGCCATCTTGATGGGGGTAAGTGTGATCTTGAGGAGTGTAAAGCAGCATTTTGGTTAGAAAATGGGAGCTCTTCCTAAGAGCAGTGCTATTTCTGGGAGAAAAGGAGCTCTACTGGGCATAAAAATGGTGTATCTGTGATAAAATGCCACGTTTCTGAAAGAAACTGTCCTCTTGCGGAGTGTAATGCTGTATGTTCCGGAGGAAATGGGAAATATTCAGCAGAGTCCTGGTATTTCTGGGAGAAGAGGTCTGATGTGGGGGGGGGAAGGTGATGTATCTGTGAGAAAGCTGGTGTTTCTGGGAGAAAATGCCAGGTATTGGTGAGGAAACAGATGCTAGAGAGGGAAAAGGCCATCCCTTTGGGAGAGAAGTGGTATTTCTGGGAGAAAATGCCCCAAATCGGGGAGTAAGTGTCATCCTGAGGCGTGTCATGGAGTAGATTTGGGAGGAAATGGAGGTGTTTCACAGAGTAGCGGCACTTCTGGGAGAAAATGTCCTCAGTGGGAAAGACAATGTCCTCTTGAGGGAAGAAAACGGGTCTTTCTTACAGCAAATGTCATCCAATTGGGAGAAAATCTCCTCTCTTGGGGAGAAAAGTGGTCTTTCTGAGAGAAGGTGTCCTCTTCTTGGCTGCAAGTGTCCCATTTGGCATTGTCATGGAGGCTTTTTGGGGAGAAAGCGTGTGGCAGTCGTAAGAGAAGGGGTATTTCTGGGAGCAAATCTCCTCTTTTTGGAAGAGAAGGTGAAATTTCCAAGGGAAAAGTGGCATTTCTGGGAGGAAATGACATAGCTGGGGGAGAAAAGTGGGAACCGGTGGGAAAGAAGATCTTGTACTGGAGAGCAACGGTGGTCTTTTTGGTGTGCCAAGTGGTCTCTTGGGGAGACAACGTGGTAAATAGGGGAGACAATGTCCTCTGGAGGAGTGTCAAGTAGTATTTGGGAGAGCAAACGTCAGGTATTTCTCGGAAACCGGCTGTTTCTGGGAGATAGTAGCAGACTTGGTTGGAAAATGACAGGTGTTTGTGAGAAAGCTGGTATTTTGGGAAAAAAAGGCCGTTTTTTAAAGAATAAGCTGGCATTTCTGGGAGAATATGTCCCATCTTTGGGAGAAAACGGGTGTATGTGGGAGAAAATGTCGTGTATTTGGGAGAAAGCTGGTGTATGTGGGAGAAAAGGCCATTGTGATGGGAGTCAGTGTGATCTTGAGGAGTGGAAAGCAGTATTCTTGAGATGAAACGTGAGGTATTTCTAAGAGTCCTGGTATTTCTGGGAGAAAATGTCTTGTTTTGGAGAGCCAAAGTCCCATTTTGGGGGCAGAAGCTGGTATTTCTGTGACACTGCCATCTTGATGGGGGTAAGTGTGATCTTGAGGAGTGTAAAGCAGCATTTTGGTTAGAAAATGGGAGCTCTTCCTAAGAGCAGTGCTATTTCTGGGAGAAAAGGAGCTCTACTGGGCATAAAAATGGTGTATCTGTGATAAAATGCCACATTTCTGAAAGAAACTGTCCTCTTGCGGAGTGTAATGCTGTATGTTCCGGAGGAAATGGGAAATATTCAGCAGAGTCCTGGTATTTCTGGGAGAAGAGGTCTGATGTGGGGGCGGAAGGTGATGTATCTGTGAGAAAGCTGGTGTTTCTGGGAGAAAATGCCAGGTATTGGTGAGGAAACAGATGCTAGAGAGGGAAAAGGCCATCCCTTTGGGAGAGAAGTGGTATTTCTGGGAGAAAATGCCCCAAATCGGGGAGTAAGTGTCATCCTGAGGCGTGTCATGGAGTAGATTTGGGAGGAAATGGAGGTGTTTCACAGAGTAGCGGCACTTCTGGGAGAAAATGTCCTCAGTGGGAAAGACAATGTCCTCTTGAGGGAAGAAAACGGGTCTTTCTTACAGCAAATGTCATCCAATTGGGAGAAAATCTCCTCTCTTGGGGAGAAAAGTGGTCTTTCTGAGAGAAGGTGTCCTCTTCTTGGCTGCAAGTGTCCCATTTGGCATTGTCATGGAGGCTTTTTGGGGAGAAAAAGCGTGTGGCAGTTGTAAGAGAAGGGGTATTTCTGGGAGCAAATCTCCTCTTTTTGGAAGAGAAGGTGAAATTTCCAAGGGAAAAGTGGCATTTCTGGGAGGAAATGACATAGCTGGGGGAGAAAAGTGGGAACCGGTGGGAAAGAAGATCTTGTACTGGAGAGCAACGGTGGTCTTTTTGGTGTGCCAAGTGGTCTCTTGGGGAGACAACGTGGTAAATAGGGGAGACAATGTCCTCTGGAGGAGTGTCAAGTAGTATTTGGGAGAGCAAACGTCAGGTATTTCTCGGAAACCGGCTGTTTCTGGGAGATAGTAGCAGACTTGGTTGGAAAATGACAGGTGTTTGTGAGAAAGCTGGTATTTTGGGAAAAAAAGGCCGTTTTTTAAAGAATAAGCTGGCATTTCTGGGAGAATATGTCCCATCTTTGGGAGAAAACGGGTGTATGTGGGAGAAAATGTCGTGTATTTGGGAGAAAGCTGGTGTATGTGGGAGAAAAGGCCATTGTGATGGGAGTCAGTGTGATCTTGAGGAGTGGAAAGCAGTATTCTTGAGATGAAACGTGAGGTATTTCTAAGAGTCCTGGTATTTCTGGGAGAAAATGTCTTGTTTTGGAGAGCCAAAGTCCCATTTTGGGGGCAGAAGCTGGTATTTCTGTGACACTGCCATCTTGATGGGGGTAAGTGTGATCTTGAGGAGTGTAAAGCAGCATTTTGGTTAGAAAATGGGAGCTCTTCCTAAGAGCAGTGCTATTTCTGGGAGAAAAGGAGCTCTACTGGGCATAAAAATGGTGTATCTGTGATAAAATGCCACGTTTCTGAAAGAAACTGTCCTCTTGCGGAGTGTAATGCTGTATGTTCCGGAGGAAATGGGAAATATTCAGCAGAGTCCTGGTATTTCTGGGAGAAGAGGTCTGATGTGGGGGGGGGAAGGTGATGTATCTGTGAGAAAGCTGGTGTTTCTGGGAGAAAATGCCAGGTATTGGTGAGGAAACAGATGCTAGAGAGGGAAAAGGCCATCCCTTTGGGAGAGAAGTGGTATTTCTGGGAGAAAATGCCCCAAATCGGGGAGTAAGTGTCATCCTGAGGCGTGTCATGGAGTAGATTTGGGAGGAAATGGAGGTGTTTCACAGAGTAGCGGCACTTCTGGGAGAAAATGTCCTCAGTGGGAAAGACAATGTCCTCTTGAGGGAAGAAAACGGGTCTTTCTTACAGCAAATGTCATCCAATTGGGAGAAAATCTCCTCTCTTGGGGAGAAAAGTGGTCTTTCTGAGAGAAGGTGTCCTCTTCTTGGCTGCAAGTGTCCCATTTGGCATTGTCATGGAGGCTTTTTGGGGAGAAAGCGTGTGGCAGTTGTAAGAGAAGGGGTATTTCTGGGAGCAAATCTCCTCTTTTTGGAAGAGAAGGTGAAATTTCCAAGGGAAAAGTGGCATTTCTGGGAGGAAATGACATAGCTGGGGGAGAAAAGTGGGAACCGGTGGGAAAGAAGATCTTGTACTGGAGAGCAACGGTGGTCTTTTTGGTGTGCCAAGTGGTCTCTTGGGGAGACAACGTGGTAAATAGGGGAGACAATGTCCTCTGGAGGAGTGTCAAGTAGTATTTGGGAGAGCAAACGTCAGGTATTTCTCGGAAACCGGCTGTTTCTGGGAGATAGTAGCAGACTTGGTTGGAAAATGACAGGTGTTTGTGAGAAAGCTGGTATTTTGGGGAAAAAAGGCCGTTTTTTAAAGAATAAGCTGGCATTTCTGGGAGAATATGTCCCATCTTTGGGAGAAAACGGGTGTATGTGGGAGAAAATGTCGTGTATTTGGGAGAAAGCTGGTGTATGTGGGAGAAAAGGCCATTGTGATGGGAGTCAGTGTGATCTTGAGGAGTGGAAAGCAGTATTCTTGAGATGAAACGTGAGGTATTTCTAAGAGTCCTGGTATTTCTGGGAGAAAATGTCTTGTTTTGGAGAGCCAAAGTCCCATTTTGGGGGCAGAAGCTGGTATTTCTGTGACACTGCCATCTTGATGGGGGTAAGTGTGATCTTGAGGAGTGTAAAGCAGCATTTTGGTTAGAAAATGGGAGCTCTTCCTAAGAGCAGTGCTATTTCTGGGAGAAAAGGAGCTCTACTGGGCATAAAAACGGTGTATCTGTGATAAAATGCCACATTTCTGAAAGAAACTGTCCTCTTGCGGAGTGTAATGCTGTATGTTCCGGAGGAAATGGGAAATATTCAGCAGAGTCCTGGTATTTCTGGGAGAAGAGGTCTGATGTGGGGGGGGGAAGGTGATGTATCTGTGAGAAAGCTGGTGTTTCTGGGAGAAAATGCCAGGTATTGGTGAGGAAACAGATGCTAGAGAGGGAAAAGGCCATCCCTTTGGGAGAGAAGTGGTATTTCTGGGAGAAAATGCCCCAAATCGGGGAGTAAGTGTCATCCTGAGGCGTGTCATGGAGTAGATTTGGGAGGAAATGGAGGTGTTTCACAGAGTAGCGGCACTTCTGGGAGAAAATGTCCTCAGTGGGAAAGACAATGTCCTCTTGAGGGAAGAAAACGGGTCTTTCTTACAGCAAATGTCATCCAATTGGGAGAAAATCTCCTCTCTTGGGGAGAAAAGTGGTCTTTCTGAGAGAAGGTGTCCTCTTCTTGGCTGCAAGTGTCCCATTTGGCATTGTCATGGAGGCTTTTTGGGGAGAAAGCGTGTGGCAGTTGTAAGAGAAGGGGTATTTCTGGGAGCAAATCTCCTCTTTTTGGAAGAGAAGGTGAAATTTCCAAGGGAAAAGTGGCATTTCTGGGAGGAAATGACATAGCTGGGGGAGAAAAGTGGGAACCGGTGGGAAAGAAGATCTTGTACTGGAGAGCAACGGTGGTCTTTTTGGTGTGCCAAGTGGTCTCTTGGGGAGACAACGTGGTAAATAGGGGAGACAATGTCCTCTGGAGGAGTGTCAAGTAGTATTTGGGAGAGCAAACGTCAGGTATTTCTCGGAAACCGGCTGTTTCTGGGAGATAGTAGCAGACTTGGTTGGAAAATGACAGGTGTTTGTGAGAAAGCTGGTATTTTGGGGAAAAAAGGCCGTTTTTTAAAGAATAAGCTGGCATTTCTGGGAGAATATGTCCCATCTTTGGGAGAAAACGGGTGTATGTGGGAGAAAATGTCGTGTATTTGGGAGAAAGCTGGTGTATGTGGGAGAAAAGGCCATTGTGATGGGAGTCAGTGTGATCTTGAGGAGTGGAAAGCAGTATTCTTGAGATGAAACGTGAGGTATTTCTAAGAGTCCTGGTATTTCTGGGAGAAAATGTCTTGTTTTGGAGAGCCAAAGTCCCATTTTGGGGGCAGAAGCTGGTATTTCTGTGACACTGCCATCTTGATGGGGGTAAGTGTGATCTTGAGGAGTGTAAAGCAGCATTTTGGTTAGAAAATGGGAGCTCTTCCTAAGAGCAGTGCTATTTCTGGGAGAAAAGGAGCTCTACTGGGCATAAAAATGGTGTATCTGTGATAAAATGCCACGTTTCTGAAAGAAACTGTCCTCTTGCGGAGTGTAATGCTGTATGTTCCGGAGGAAATGGGAAATATTCAGCAGAGTCCTGGTATTTCTGGGAGAAGAGGTCTGATGTGGGGGGGGGAAGGTGATGTATCTGTGAGAAAGCTGGTGTTTCTGGGAGAAAATGCCAGGTATTGGTGAGGAAACAGATGCTAGAGAGGGAAAAGGCCATCCCTTTGGGAGAGAAGTGGTATTTCTGGGAGAAAATGCCCCAAATCGGGGAGTAAGTGTCATCCTGAGGCGTGTCATGGAGTAGATTTGGGAGGAAATGGAGGTGTTTCACAGAGTAGCGGCACTTCTGGGAGAAAATGTCCTCAGTGGGAAAGACAATGTCCTCTTGAGGGAAGAAAACGGGTCTTTCTTACAGCAAATGTCATCCAATTGGGAGAAAATCTCCTCTCTTGGGGAGAAAAGTGGTCTTTCTGAGAGAAGGTGTCCTCTTCTTGGCTGCAAGTGTCCCATTTGGCATTGTCATGGAGGCTTTTTGGGGAGAAAGCGTGTGGCAGTTGTAAGAGAAGGGGTATTTCTGGGAGCAAATCTCCTCTTTTTGGAAGAGAAGGTGAAATTTCCAAGGGAAAAGTGGCATTTCTGGGAGGAAATGACATAGCTGGGGGAGAAAAGTGGGAACCGGTGGGAAAGAAGATCTTGTACTGGAGAGCAACGGTGGTCTTTTTGGTGTGCCAAGTGGTCTCTTGGGGAGACAACGTGGTAAATAGGGGAGACAATGTCCTCGGGAGGAGTGTCAAGTAGTATTTGGGAGAGCAAACGTCAGGTATTTCTCGGAAACCGGCTGTTTCTGGGAGATAGTAGCAGACTTGGTTGGAAAATGACAGGTGTTTGTGAGAAAGCTGGTATTTTGGGGAAAAAAGGCCGTTTTTTAAAGAATAAGCTGGCATTTCTGGGAGAATATGTCCCATCTTTGGGAGAAAACGGGTGTATGTGGGAGAAAATGTCGTGTATTTGGGAGAAAGCTGGTGTATGTGGGAGAAAAGGCCATTGTGATGGGAGTCAGTGTGATCTTGAGGAGTGGAAAGCAGTATTCTTGAGATGAAACGTGAGGTATTTCTAAGAGTCCTGGTATTTCTGGGAGAAAATGTCTTGTTTTGGAGAGCCAAAGTCCCATTTTGGAGGCAGAAGCTGGTATTTCTGTGACACTGCCATCTTGATGGGGGTAAGTGTGATCTTGAGGAGTGTAAAGCAGCATTTTGGTTAGAAAATGGGAGCTCTTCCTAAGAGCAGTGTTATTTCTGGGAGAAAAGGAGCTCTACTGGGCATAAAAATGGTGTATCTGTGATAAAATGCCACATTTCTGAAAGAAACTGTCCTCTTGCGGAGTGTAATGCTGTATGTTCCGGAGGAAATGGGAAATATTCAGCAGAGTCCTGGTATTTCTGGGAGAAGAGGTCTGATGTGGGGGGGGGAAGGTGATGTATCTGTGAGAAAGCTGGTGTTTCTGGGAGAAAATGCCAGGTATTGGTGAGGAAACAGATGCTAGAGAGGGAAAAGGCCATCCCTTTGGGAGAGAAGTGGTATTTCTGGGAGAAAATGCCCCAAATCGGGGAGTAAGTGTCATCCTGAGGCGTGTCATGGAGTAGATTTGGGAGGAAATGGAGGTGTTTCACAGAGTAGCGGCACTTCTGGGAGAAAATGTCCTCAGTGGGAAAGACAATGTCCTCTTGAGGGAAGAAAACGGGTCTTTCTTACAGCAAATGTCATCCAATTGGGAGAAAATCTCCTCTCTTGGGGAGAAAAGTGGTCTTTCTGAGAGAAGGTGTCCTCTTCTTGGCTGCAAGTGTCCCATTTGGCATTGTCATGGAGGCTTTTTGGGGAGAAAGCGTGTGGCAGTTGTAAGAGAAGGGGTATTTCTGGGAGCAAATCTCCTCTTTTTGGAAGAGAAGGTGAAATTTCCAAGGGAAAAGTGGCATTTCTGGGAGGAAATGACATAGCTGGGGGAGAAAAGTGGGAACCGGTGGGAAAGAAGATCTTGTACTGGAGAGCAACGGTGGTCTTTTTGGTGTGCCAAGTGGTCTCTTGGGGAGACAACGTGGTAAATAGGGGAGACAATGTCCTCGGGAGGAGTGTCAAGTAGTATTTGGGAGAGCAAACGTCAGGTATTTCTCGGAAACCGGCTGTTTCTGGGAGATAGTAGCAGACTTGGTTGGAAAATGACAGGTGTTTGTGAGAAAGCTGGTATTTTGGGGAAAAAAGGCCGTTTTTTAAAGAATAAGCTGGCATTTCTGGGAGAATATGTCCCATCTTTGGGAGAAAACGGGTGTATGTGGGAGAAAATGTCGTGTATTTGGGAGAAAGCTGGTGTATGTGGGAGAAAAGGCCATTGTGATGGGAGTCAGTGTGATCTTGAGGAGTGGAAAGCAGTATTCTTGAGATGAAACGTGAGGTATTTCTAAGAGTCCTGGTATTTCTGGGAGAAAATGTCTTGTTTTGGAGAGCCAAAGTCCCATTTTGGAGGCAGAAGCTGGTATTTCTGTGACACTGCCATCTTGATGGGGGTAAGTGTGATCTTGAGGAGTGTAAAGCAGCATTTTGGTTAGAAAATGGGAGCTCTTCCTAAGAGCAGTGTTATTTCTGGGAGAAAAGGAGCTCTACTGGGCATAAAAATGGTGTATCTGTGATAAAATGCCACATTTCTGAAAGAAACTGTCCTCTTGCGGAGTGTAATGCTGTATGTTCCGGAGGAAATGGGAAATATTCAGCAGAGTCCTGGTATTTCTGGGAGAAGAGGTCTGATGTGGGGGGGGGAAGGTGATGTATCTGTGAGAAAGCTGGTGTTTCTGGGAGAAAATGCCAGGTATTGGTGAGGAAACAGATGCTAGAGAGGGAAAAGGCCATCCCTTTGGGAGAGAAGTGGTATTTCTGGGAGAAAATGCCCCAAATCGGGGAGTAAGTGTCATCCTGAGGCGTGTCATGGAGTAGATTTGGGAGGAAATGGAGGTGTTTCACAGAGTAGCGGCACTTCTGGGAGAAAATGTCCTCAGTGGGAAAGACAATGTCCTCTTGAGGGAAGAAAACGGGTCTTTCTTACAGCAAATGTCATCCAATTGGGAGAAAATCTCCTCTCTTGGGGAGAAAAGTGGTCTTTCTGAGAGAAGGTGTCCTCTTCTTGGCTGCAAGTGTCCCATTTGGCATTGTCATGGAGGCTTTTTGGGGAGAAAGCGTGTGGCAGTTGTAAGAGAAGGGGTATTTCTGGGAGCAAATCTCCTCTTTTTGGAAGAGAAGGTGAAATTTCCAAGGGAAAAGTGACATTTCTGGGAGGAAATGACATAGCTGGGGGAGAAAAGTGGGAACCGGTGGGAAAGAAGATCTTGTACTGGAGAGCAACGGTGGTCTTTTTGGTGTGCCAAGTGGTCTCTTGGGGAGACAACGTGGTAAATAGGGGAGACAATGTCCTCTGGAGGAGTGTCAAGTAGTATTTGGGAGAGCAAACGTCAGGTATTTCTCGGAAACCGGCTGTTTCTGGGAGATAGTAGCAGACTTGGTTGGAAAATGACAGGTGTTTGTGAGAAAGCTGGTATTTTGGGAAAAAAAGGCCGTTTTTTAAAGAATAAGCTGGCATTTCTGGGAGAATATGTCCCATCTTTGGGAGAAAACGGGTGTATGTGGGAGAAAATGTCGTGTATTTGGGAGAAAGCTGGTGTATGTGGGAGAAAAGGCCATTGTGATGGGAGTCAGTGTGATCTTGAGGAGTGGAAAGCAGTATTCTTGAGATGAAACGTGAGGTATTTCTAAGAGTCCTGGTATTTCTGGGAGAAAATGTCTTGTTTTGGAGAGCCAAAGTCCCATTTTGGGGGCAGAAGCTGGTATTTCTGTGACACTGCCATCTTGATGGGGGTAAGTGTGATCTTGAGGAGTGTAAAGCAGCATTTTGGTTAGAAAATGGGAGCTCTTCCTAAGAGCAGTGCTATTTCTGGGAGAAAAGGAGCTCTACTGGGCATAAAAATGGTGTATCTGTGATAAAATGCCACATTTCTGAAAGAAACTGTCCTCTTGCGGAGTGTAATGCTGTATGTTCCGGAGGAAATGGGAAATATTCAGCAGAGTCCTGGTATTTCTGGGAGAAGAGGTCTGATGTGGGGGGGGGAAGGTGATGTATCTGTGAGAAAGCTGGTGTTTCTGGGAGAAAATGCCAGGTATTGGTGAGGAAACAGATGCTAGAGAGGGAAAAGGCCATCCCTTTGGGAGAGAAGTGGTATTTCTGGGAGAAAATGCCCCAAATCGGGGAGTAAGTGTCATCCTGAGGCGTGTCATGGAGTAGATTTGGGAGGAAATGGAGGTGTTTCACAGAGTAGCGGCACTTCTGGGAGAAAATGTCCTCAGTGGGAAAGACAATGTCCTCTTGAGGGAAGAAAACGGGTCTTTCTTACAGCAAATGTCATCCAATTGGGAGAAAATCTCCTCTCTTGGGGAGAAAAGTGGTCTTTCTGAGAGAAGGTGTCCTCTTCTTGGCTGCAAGTGTCCCATTTGGCATTGTCATGGAGGCTTTTTGGGGAGAAAGCGTGTGGCAGTTGTAAGAGAAGGGGTATTTCTGGGAGCAAATCTCCTCTTTTTGGAAGAGAAGGTGAAATTTCCAAGGGAAAAGTGGCATTTCTGGGAGGAAATGACATAGCTGGGGGAGAAAAGTGGGAACCGGTGGGAAAGAAGATCTTGTACTGGAGAGCAACGGTGGTCTTTTTGGTGTGCCAAGTGGTCTCTTGGGGAGACAACGTGGTAAATAGGGGAGACAATGTCCTCTGGAGGAGTGTCAAGTAGTATTTGGGAGAGCAAACGTCAGGTATTTCTCGGAAACCGGCTGTTTCTGGGAGATAGTAGCAGACTTGGTTGGAAAATGACAGGTGTTTGTGAGAAAGCTGGTATTTTGGGAAAAAAAGGCCGTTTTTTAAAGAATAAGCTGGCATTTCTGGGAGAATATGTCCCATCTTTGGGAGAAAACGGGTGTATGTGGGAGAAAATGTCGTGTATTTGGGAGAAAGCTGGTGTATGTGGGAGAAAAGGCCATTGTGATGGGAGTCAGTGTGATCTTGAGGAGTGGAAAGCAGTATTCTTGAGATGAAACGTGAGGTATTTCTAAGAGTCCTGGTATTTCTGGGAGAAAATGTCTTGTTTTGGAGAGCCAAAGTCCCATTTTGGGGGCAGAAGCTGGTATTTCTGTGACACTGCCATCTTGATGGGGGTAAGTGTGATCTTGAGGAGTGTAAAGCAGCATTTTGGTTAGAAAATGGGAGCTCTTCCTAAGAGCAGTGCTATTTCTGGGAGAAAAGGAGCTCTACTGGGCATAAAAATGGTGTATCTGTGATAAAATGCCACATTTCTGAAAGAAACTGTCCTCTTGCGGAGTGTAATGCTGTATGTTCCGGAGGAAATGGGAAATATTCAGCAGAGTCCTGGTATTTCTGGGAGAAGAGGTCTGATGTGGGGGGGGGAAGGTGATGTATCTGTGAGAAAGCTGGTGTTTCTGGGAGAAAATGCCAGGTATTGGTGAGGAAACAGATGCTAGAGAGGGAAAAGGCCATCCCTTTGGGAGAGAAGTGGTATTTCTGGGAGAAAATGCCCCAAATCGGGGAGTAAGTGTCATCCTGAGGCGTGTCATGGAGTAGATTTGGGAGGAAATGGAGGTGTTTCACAGAGTAGCGGCACTTCTGGGAGAAAATGTCCTCAGTGGGAAAGACAATGTCCTCTTGAGGGAAGAAAACGGGTCTTTCTTACAGCAAATGTCATCCAATTGGGAGAAAATCTCCTCTCTTGGGGAGAAAAGTGGTCTTTCTGAGAGAAGGTGTCCTCTTCTTGGCTGCAAGTGTCCCATTTGGCATTGTCATGGAGGCTTTTTGGGGAGAAAGCGTGTGGCAGTTGTAAGAGAAGGGGTATTTCTGGGAGCAAATCTCCTCTTTTTGGAAGAGAAGGTGAAATTTCCAAGGGAAAAGTGGCATTTCTGGGAGGAAATGACATAGCTGGGGGAGAAAAGTGGGAACCGGTGGGAAAGAAGATCTTGTACTGGAGAGCAACGGTGGTCTTTTTGGTGTGCCAAGTGGTCTCTTGGGGAGACAACGTGGTAAATAGGGGAGACAATGTCCTCTGGAGGAGTGTCAAGTAGTATTTGGGAGAGCAAACGTCAGGTATTTCTCGGAAACCGGCTGTTTCTGGGAGATAGTAGCAGACTTGGTTGGAAAATGACAGGTGTTTGTGAGAAAGCTGGTATTTTGGGAAAAAAAAGGCCGTTTTTTAAAGAATAAGCTGGCATTTCTGGGAGAATATGTCCCATCTTTGGGAGAAAACGGGTGTATGTGGGAGAAAATGTCGTGTATTTGGGAGAAAGCTGGTGTATGTGGGAGAAAAGGCCATTGTGATGGGAGTCAGTGTGATCTTGAGGAGTGGAAAGCAGTATTCTTGAGATGAAACGTGAGGTATTTCTAAGAGTCCTGGTATTTCTGGGAGAAAATGTCTTGTTTTGGAGAGCCAAAGTCCCATTTTGGGGGCAGAAGCTGGTATTTCTGTGACACTGCCATCTTGATGGGGGTAAGTGTGATCTTGAGGAGTGTAAAGCAGCATTTTGGTTAGAAAATGGGAGCTCTTCCTAAGAGCAGTGCTATTTCTGGGAGAAAAGGAGCTCTACTGGGCATAAAAATGGTGTATCTGTGATAAAATGCCACGTTTCTGAAAGAAACTGTCCTCTTGCGGAGTGTAATGCTGTATGTTCCGGAGGAAATGGGAAATATTCAGCAGAGTCCTGGTATTTCTGGGAGAAGAGGTCTGATGTGGGGGGGGGAAGGTGATGTATCTGTGAGAAAGCTGGTGTTTCTGGGAGAAAATGCCAGGTATTGGTGAGGAAACAGATGCTAGAGAGGGAAAAGGCCATCCCTTTGGGAGAGAAGTGGTATTTCTGGGAGAAAATGCCCCAAATCGGGGAGTAAGTGTCATCCTGAGGCGTGTCATGGAGTAGATTTGGGAGGAAATGGAGGTGTTTCACAGAGTAGCGGCACTTCTGGGAGAAAATGTCCTCAGTGGGAAAGACAATGTCCTCTTGAGGGAAGAAAACGGGTCTTTCTTACAGCAAATGTCATCCAATTGGGAGAAAATCTCCTCTCTTGGGGAGAAAAGTGGTCTTTCTGAGAGAAGGTGTCCTCTTCTTGGCTGCAAGTGTCCCATTTGGCATTGTCATGGAGGCTTTTTGGGGAGAAAGCGTGTGGCAGTTGTAAGAGAAGGGGTATTTCTGGGAGCAAATCTCCTCTTTTTGGAAGAGAAGGTGAAATTTCCAAGGGAAAAGTGGCATTTCTGGGAGGAAATGACATAGCTGGGGGAGAAAAGTGGGAACCGGTGGGAAAGAAGATCTTGTACTGGAGAGCAACGGTGGTCTTTTTGGTGTGCCAAGTGGTCTCTTGGGGAGACAACGTGGTAAATAGGGGAGACAATGTCCTCGGGAGGAGTGTCAAGTAGTATTTGGGAGAGCAAAGGTCAGGTATTTCTCGGAAACCGGCTGTTTCTGGGAGATAGTAGCAGACTTGGTTGGAAAATGACAGGTGTTTGTGAGAAAGCTGGTATTTTGGGGAAAAAAAGGCCGTTTTTTAAAGAATAAGCTGGCATTTCTGGGAGAATATGTCCCATCTTTGGGAGAAAACGGGTGTATGTGGGAGAAAATGTCGTGTATTTGGGAGAAAGCTGGTGTATGTGGGAGAAAAGGCCATTGTGATGGGAGTCAGTGTGATCTTGAGGAGTGGAAAGCAGTATTCTTGAGATGAAACGTGAGGTATTTCTAAGAGTCCTGGTATTTCTGGGAGAAAATGTCTTGTTTTGGAGAGCCAAAGTCCCATTTTGGGGGCAGAAGCTGGTATTTCTGTGACACTGCCATCTTGATGGGGGTAAGTGTGATCTTGAGGAGTGTAAAGCAGCATTTTGGTTAGAAAATGGGAGCTCTTCCTAAGAGCAGTGCTATTTCTGGGAGAAAAGGAGCTCTACTGGGCATAAAAATGGTGTATCTGTGATAAAATGCCACGTTTCTGAAAGAAACTGTCCTCTTGCGGAGTGTAATGCTGTATGTTCCGGAGGAAATGGGAAATATTCAGCAGAGTCCTGGTATTTCTGGGAGAAGAGGTCTGATGTGGGGGGGGGAAGGTGATGTATCTGTGAGAAAGCTGGTGTTTCTGGGAGAAAATGCCAGGTATTGGTGAGGAAACAGATGCTAGAGAGGGAAAAGGCCATCCCTTTGGGAGAGAAGTGGTATTTCTGGGAGAAAATGCCCCAAATCGGGGAGTAAGTGTCATCCTGAGGCGTGTCATGGAGTAGATTTGGGAGGAAATGGAGGTGTTTCACAGAGTAGCGGCACTTCTGGGAGAAAATGTCCTCAGTGGGAAAGACAATGTCCTCTTGAGGGAAGAAAACGGGTCTTTCTTACAGCAAATGTCATCCAATTGGGAGAAAATCTCCTCTCTTGGGGAGAAAAGTGGTCTTTCTGAGAGAAGGTGTCCTCTTCTTGGCTGCAAGTGTCCCATTTGGCATTGTCATGGAGGCTTTTTGGGGAGAAAGCGTGTGGCAGTTGTAAGAGAAGGGGTATTTCTGGGAGCAAATCTCCTCTTTTTGGAAGAGAAGGTGAAATTTCCAAGGGAAAAGTGGCATTTCTGGGAGGAAATGACATAGCTGGGGGAGAAAAGTGGGAACCGGTGGGAAAGAAGATCTTGTACTGGAGAGCAACGGTGGTCTTTTTGGTGTGCCAAGTGGTCTCTTGGGGAGACAACGTGGTAAATAGGGGAGACAATGTCCTCTGGAGGAGTGTCAAGTAGTATTTGGGAGAGCAAACGTCAGGTATTTCTCGGAAACCGGCTGTTTCTGGGAGATAGTAGCAGACTTGGTTGGAAAATGACAGGTGTTTGTGAGAAAGCTGGTATTTTGGGGAAAAAAAGGCCGTTTTTTAAAGAATAAGCTGGCATTTCTGGGAGAATATGTCCCATCTTTGGGAGAAAACGGGTGTATGTGGGAGAAAATGTCGTGTATTTGGGAGAAAGCTGGTGTATGTGGGAGAAAAGGCCATTGTGATGGGAGTCAGTGTGATCTTGAGGAGTGGAAAGCAGTATTCTTGAGATGAAACGTGAGGTATTTCTAAGAGTCCTGGTATTTCTGGGAGAAAATGTCTTGTTTTGGAGAGCCAAAGTCCCATTTTGGGGGCAGAAGCTGGTATTTCTGTGACACTGCCATCTTGATGGGGGTAAGTGTGATCTTGAGGAGTGTAAAGCAGCATTTTGGTTAGAAAATGGGAGCTCTTCCTAAGAGCAGTGCTATTTCTGGGAGAAAAGGAGCTCTACTGGGCATAAAAATGGTGTATCTGTGATAAAATGCCACGTTTCTGAAAGAAACTGTCCTCTTGCGGAGTGTAATGCTGTATGTTCCGGAGGAAATGGGAAATATTCAGCAGAGTCCTGGTATTTCTGGGAGAAGAGGTCTGATGTGGGGGGGGGAAGGTGATGTATCTGTGAGAAAGCTGGTGTTTCTGGGAGAAAATGCCAGGTATTGGTGAGGAAACAGATGCTAGAGAGGGAAAAGGCCATCCCTTTGGGAGAGAAGTGGTATTTCTGGGAGAAAATGCCCCAAATCGGGGAGTAAGTGTCATCCTGAGGCGTGTCATGGAGTAGATTTGGGAGGAAATGGAGGTGTTTCACAGAGTAGCGGCACTTCTGGGAGAAAATGTCCTCAGTGGGAAAGACAATGTCCTCTTGAGGGAAGAAAACGGGTCTTTCTTACAGCAAATGTCATCCAATTGGGAGAAAATCTCCTCTCTTGGGGAGAAAAGTGGTCTTTCTGAGAGAAGGTGTCCTCTTCTTGGCTGCAAGTGTCCCATTTGGCATTGTCATGGAGGCTTTTTGGGGAGAAAGCGTGTGGCAGTCGTAAGAGAAGGGGTATTTCTGGGAGCAAATCTCCTCTTTTTGGAAGAGAAGGTGAAATTTCCAAGGGAAAAGTGGCATTTCTGGGAGGAAATGACATAGCTGGGGGAGAAAAGTGGGAACCGGTGGGAAAGAAGATCTTGTACTGGAGAGCAACGGTGGTCTTTTTGGTGTGCCAAGTGGTCTCTTGGGGAGACAACGTGGTAAATAGGGGAGACAATGTCCTCTGGAGGAGTGTCAAGTAGTATTTGGGAGAGCAAACGTCAGGTATTTCTCGGAAACCGGCTGTTTCTGGGAGATAGTAGCAGACTTGGTTGGAAAATGACAGGTGTTTGTGAGAAAGCTGGTATTTTGGGAAAAAAAGGCCGTTTTTTAAAGAATAAGCTGGCATTTCTGGGAGAATATGTCCCATCTTTGGGAGAAAACGGGTGTATGTGGGAGAAAATGTCGTGTATTTGGGAGAAAGCTGGTGTATGTGGGAGAAAAGGCCATTGTGATGGGAGTCAGTGTGATCTTGAGGAGTGGAAAGCAGTATTCTTGAGATGAAACGTGAGGTATTTCTAAGAGTCCTGGTATTTCTGGGAGAAAATGTCTTGTTTTGGAGAGCCAAAGTCCCATTTTGGGGGCAGAAGCTGGTATTTCTGTGACACTGCCATCTTGATGGGGGTAAGTGTGATCTTGAGGAGTGTAAAGCAGCATTTTGGTTAGAAAATGGGAGCTCTTCCTAAGAGCAGTGCTATTTCTGGGAGAAAAGGAGCTCTACTGGGCATAAAAATGGTGTATCTGTGATAAAATGCCACGTTTCTGAAAGAAACTGTCCTCTTGCGGAGTGTAATGCTGTATGTTCCGGAGGAAATGGGAAATATTCAGCAGAGTCCTGGTATTTCTGGGAGAAGAGGTCTGATGTGGGGGGGGGAAGGTGATGTATCTGTGAGAAAGCTGGTGTTTCTGGGAGAAAATGCCAGGTATTGGTGAGGAAACAGATGCTAGAGAGGGAAAAGGCCATCCCTTTGGGAGAGAAGTGGTATTTCTGGGAGAAAATGCCCCAAATCGGGGAGTAAGTGTCATCCTGAGGCGTGTCATGGAGTAGATTTGGGAGGAAATGGAGGTGTTTCACAGAGTAGCGGCACTTCTGGGAGAAAATGTCCTCAGTGGGAAAGACAATGTCCTCTTGAGGGAAGAAAACGGGTCTTTCTTACAGCAAATGTCATCCAATTGGGAGAAAATCTCCTCTCTTGGGGAGAAAAGTGGTCTTTCTGAGAGAAGGTGTCCTCTTCTTGGCTGCAAGTGTCCCATTTGGCATTGTCATGGAGGCTTTTTGGGGAGAAAGCGTGTGGCAGTTGTAAGAGAAGGGGTATTTCTGGGAGCAAATCTCCTCTTTTTGGAAGAGAAGGTGAAATTTCCAAGGGAAAAGTGGCATTTCTGGGAGGAAATGACATAGCTGGGGGAGAAAAGTGGGAACCGGTGGGAAAGAAGATCTTGTACTGGAGAGCAACGGTGGTCTTTTTGGTGTGCCAAGTGGTCTCTTGGGGAGACAACGTGGTAAATAGGGGAGACAATGTCCTCTGGAGGAGTGTCAAGTAGTATTTGGGAGAGCAAACGTCAGGTATTTCTCGGAAACCGGCTGTTTCTGGGAGATAGTAGCAGACTTGGTTGGAAAATGACAGGTGTTTGTGAGAAAGCTGGTATTTTGGGAAAAAAAAGGCCGTTTTTTAAAGAATAAGCTGGCATTTCTGGGAGAATATGTCCCATCTTTGGGAGAAAACGGGTGTATGTGGGAGAAAATGTCGTGTATTTGGGAGAAAGCTGGTGTATGTGGGAGAAAAGGCCATTGTGATGGGAGTCAGTGTGATCTTGAGGAGTGGAAAGCAGTATTCTTGAGATGAAACGTGAGGTATTTCTAAGAGTCCTGGTATTTCTGGGAGAAAATGTCTTGTTTTGGAGAGCCAAAGTCCCATTTTGGGGGCAGAAGCTGGTATTTCTGTGACACTGCCATCTTGATGGGGGTAAGTGTGATCTTGAGGAGTGTAAAGCAGCATTTTGGTTAGAAAATGGGAGCTCTTCCTAAGAGCAGTGCTATTTCTGGGAGAAAAGGAGCTCTACTGGGCATAAAAATGGTGTATCTGTGATAAAATGCCACATTTCTGAAAGAAACTGTCCTCTTGCGGAGTGTAATGCTGTATGTTCCGGAGGAAATGGGAAATATTCAGCAGAGTCCTGGTATTTCTGGGAGAAGAGGTCTGATGTGGGGGGGGGAAGGTGATGTATCTGTGAGAAAGCTGGTGTTTCTGGGAGAAAATGCCAGGTATTGGTGAGGAAACAGATGCTAGAGAGGGAAAAGGCCATCCCTTTGGGAGAGAAGTGGTATTTCTGGGAGAAAATGCCCCAAATCGGGGAGTAAGTGTCATCCTGAGGCGTGTCATGGAGTAGATTTGGGAGGAAATGGAGGTGTTTCACAGAGTAGCGGCACTTCTGGGAGAAAATGTCCTCAGTGGGAAAGACAATGTCCTCTTGAGGGAAGAAAACAGGTCTTTCTTACAGCAAATGTCATCCAATTGGGAGAAAATCTCCTCTCTTGGGGAGAAAAGTGGTCTTTCTGAGAGAAGGTGTCCTCTTCTTGGCTGCAAGTGTCCCATTTGGCATTGTCATGGAGGCTTTTTGGGGAGAAAGCGTGTGGCAGTCGTAAGAGAAGGGGTATTTCTGGGAGCAAATCTCCTCTTTTTGGAAGAGAAGGTGAAATTTCCAAGGGAAAAGTGGCATTTCTGGGAGGAAATGACATAGCTGGGGGAGAAAAGTGGGAACCGGTGGGAAAGAAGATCTTGTACTGGAGAGCAACGGTGGTCTTTTTGGTGTGCCAAGTGGTCTCTTGGGGAGACAACGTGGTAAATAGGGGAGACAATGTCCTCTGGAGGAGTGTCAAGTAGTATTTGGGAGAGCAAACGTCAGGTATTTCTCGGAAACCGGCTGTTTCTGGGAGATAGTAGCAGACTTGGTTGGAAAATGACAGGTGTTTGTGAGAAAGCTGGTATTTTGGGAAAAAAAAGGCCGTTTTTTAAAGAATAAGCTGGCATTTCTGGGAGAATATGTCCCATCTTTGGGAGAAAACGGGTGTATGTGGGAGAAAATGTCGTGTATTTGGGAGAAAGCTGGTGTATGTGGGAGAAAAGGCCATTGTGATGGGAGTCAGTGTGATCTTGAGGAGTGGAAAGCAGTATTCTTGAGATGAAACGTGAGGTATTTCTAAGAGTCCTGGTATTTCTGGGAGAAAATGTCTTGTTTTGGAGAGCCAAAGTCCCATTTTGGGGGCAGAAGCTGGTATTTCTGTGACACTGCCATCTTGATGGGGGTAAGTGTGATCTTGAGGAGTGTAAAGCAGCATTTTGGTTAGAAAATGGGAGCTCTTCCTAAGAGCAGTGCTATTTCTGGGAGAAAAGGAGCTCTACTGGGCATAAAAATGGTGTATCTGTGATAAAATGCCACATTTCTGAAAGAAACTGTCCTCTTGCGGAGTGTAATGCTGTATGTTCCGGAGGAAATGGGAAATATTCAGCAGAGTCCTGGTATTTCTGGGAGAAGAGGTCTGATGTGGGGGGGGGAAGGTGATGTATCTGTGAGAAAGCTGGTGTTTCTGGGAGAAAATGCCAGGTATTGGTGAGGAAACAGATGCTAGAGAGGGAAAAGGCCATCCCTTTGGGAGAGAAGTGGTATTTCTGGGAGAAAATGCCCCAAATCGGGGAGTAAGTGTCATCCTGAGGCGTGTCATGGAGTAGATTTGGGAGGAAATGGAGGTGTTTCACAGAGTAGCGGCACTTCTGGGAGAAAATGTCCTCAGTGGGAAAGACAATGTCCTCTTGAGGGAAGAAAACAGGTCTTTCTTACAGCAAATGTCATCCAATTGGGAGAAAATCTCCTCTCTTGGGGAGAAAAGTGGTCTTTCTGAGAGAAGGTGTCCTCTTCTTGGCTGCAAGTGTCCCATTTGGCATTGTCATGGAGGCTTTTTGGGGAGAAAGCGTGTGGCAGTTGTAAGAGAAGGGGTATTTCTGGGAGCAAATCTCCTCTTTTTGGAAGAGAAGGTGAAATTTCCAAGGGAAAAGTGGCATTTCTGGGAGGAAATGACATAGCTGGGGGAGAAAAGTGGGAACCGGTGGGAAAGAAGATCTTGTACTGGAGAGCAACGGTGGTCTTTTTGGTGTGCCAAGTGGTCTCTTGGGGAGACAACGTGGTAAATAGGGGAGACAGTGTCCTCTGGAGGAGTGTCAAGTAGTATTTGGGAGAGCAAACGTCAGGTATTTCTCGGAAACCAGCTGTTTCTGGGAGATAGTAGCAGACTTGGTTGGAAAATGACAGGTGTTTGTGAGAAAGCTGGTATTTTGGGAAAAAAAGGCCGTTTTTTAAAGAATAAGCTGGCATTTCTGGGAGAATATGTCCCATCTTTGGGAGAAAACGGGTGTATGTGGGAGAAAATGTCGTGTATTTGGGAGAAAGCTGGTGTATGTGGGAGAAAAGGCCATTGTGATGGGAGTCAGTGTGATCTTGAGGAGTGGAAAGCAGTATTCTTGAGATGAAACGTGAGGTATTTCTAAGAGTCCTGGTATTTCTGGGAGAAAATGTCTTGTTTTGGAGAGCCAAAGTCCCATTTTGGGGGCAGAAGCTGGTATTTCTGTGACACTGCCATCTTGATGGGGGTAAGTGTGATCTTGAGGAGTGTAAAGCAGCATTTTGGTTAGAAAATGGGAGCTCTTCCTAAGAGCAGTGCTATTTCTGGGAGAAAAGGAGCTCTACTGGGCATAAAAATAGTGTATCTGTGATAAAATGCCACATTTCTGAAAGAAACTGTCCTCTTGCGGAGTGTAATGCTGTATGTTCCGGAGGAAATGGGAAATATTCAGCAGAGTCCTGGTATTTCTGGGAGAAGAGGTCTGATGTGGGGGGGGGAAGGTGATGTATCTGTGAGAAAGCTGGCTATTGCTTTCCTTTTAGCAAGTTGCTGCAGCTACTTCAAGCCGACAAATAAAAGTTTGCTTTCTCCGAAAACCTCAGTAGCCACTGCTTTGCTTTTTTGATACAGATCAAACTAGAAAGTTTATCATTATTGTCTTGAGGATTGTGTACTTGAAAGAGAAGGGCTTGTGGACTTAAAAGCTTCTTTTTGCCACAAGTGTTGTGTTTAATAGAAGATGTTATGGTGGATTGCATGTCTTGCTTTACTGAATTCACTAAGTAGGGAACCGGTTCTCTGGGTGTCTTTGTTCCACTTTGGGATAATGTTGCCTGAAGATCATAACTGTGAAATACACCTCAAGTTCTTCACTAAACTCCAGTTTTATACAGACTTCAGGAGAGAGAACGTAATTGCTAATAGAACAAGTTAAACGTGCTTAAAAAGCTCTCTGTGTGTTTTTTGTTGCTGTTGTTTGTTTGTTTGTGGAAAATACTCTTCCTTTATTTAATTCTGGAATTTTCCCAAGAAATTATTGGAAGTTGTCATATAAGAAGAGTAATAAAGACCATATTCTAGGAACTTGTTTCACAGATTGTACCAGTTACCCCCAAGAATATGCTGCTCCACTAGCATATGTTTTATAACTTTCATAGAGTAATTTTCAAGATGGTAATGTGGAGTTTACACTTCTGTGAACCTGTTAGCTATATTTTCCAGCTCTTAAGTCTCTTGCCAAAGCAGCATTTGTTTCATGCAGATTTTTGCATCAGGCTTCCAACTTCTTCCTCAGGCTAGATGTTGGCCTAGTGCAAGTGGAGCTGAGAACATACAATGATGAGAGAATGGAGTGGTGTTCCCACTGATGTTTAACGACTCGTAGTTGCAGCATTGTGATCAGACTGTATTGTGTTAGTGTGCATGTGAGTCTAGGATTTACAGCCTTCTGCAGCTCTGCATGTAGTCTCTTCAGTTTTTTGTGATGGCTATTGTCTCCGAACATATGGAGATCTACAGATGATAATTGTCCTCTTGCATATGAAGTTAGAGACTCCCTCTACTGTGTAGAACAAATTAAACATTTGCTAGTTAACATGAGAGGCTTTTTTATGTTAAAAAATTCTTTTTATATTTATAAAAAATAGAAACATAATGCACTCCTAAACAAATTCTCAGAAGATAACCATTAAGAAAGATAATGAAAATGCTTGACTGAGATTGCATATGTGTTAATGCTAATATCAGACAATGAAAAAAAAAAATCAAACCTTATGTCCACATCCTGCTCATAATATTTAACATATACAGCTGAGATGATTTATGGAAGACTGTCTCAAACTTGTCTATTAGACATTTTACTGGAAATTTTTTAATGTAGTAAAGGACCAGTGATTACTTGAGAATGACTATTCTTCAGTAAGTCTTGTCTCACAGGAGACTTGTTAACAGGCTTGGAGCTTGTTATTATCTTCAAGAGAACATAGCAAGGAATTAAATAACAAAGCTACAAAGCCCATCGTTTTGAACATCGTTTTGAACAGATTGATGCTTTTGTTTTGTTCATAACTCACGGACTTTGCATGTTCATAAAAGCTGTTACATACTTTGGAAAGTTCAGGCATACCTTCAATCCTCCTCTGTATTCGATTCCTACTGACTTCATAGTAACTGCTGTTCCCAGCAGAGCTCAATGACAGCCGGCGCAGGATCGGGGCTGAATTTGAGGTAGCAGTCACTGGCTGAAAGGAATTCCTGTAATATGCTGCACTCCCCGAAGTACGATATTCAGTGGAATTTTGACGGGCTGGGCTTGACAGATTTACTGAATTAAGTGCAGAATCCATAGAGTCCTCAGAAAAGCAATGCTCTTTGGAAGTGCTGTTTTCTTCTATACGTAACGTTTCTGCTACAGAAAACAAAAGCATCAATCTGTTCTCTTGAAGATAATAACAAGCTTGTAAAAAAGGGCTGATCTGAAATAATAAACACATTTTCCTTACTCTGTCTTGTATCTGAACAGGTATTAACCAGACCCAGTTGTACCACAGCACTGGTAAAATACTGAAAGCAGAAGGCACTGCCATGTGATCTTATGCTGTAAGGCAGGCCCTGTAAGTAATAGACTCTGATTTAAGAACTGTTCAGAAAATCCTGGACTCCCAGTGATATAAAGTATACTCCACCAGGACTATCTTAATAAAGTAGTTCACAAACATACATTCTTGACTATGCTTAAGGAGTTACAAAAGTGATAGAATCTCACTGCAGGTTACTTCAGTTCTTTCTCCCTACCCTAGGTTCACAAACAAGTGAAGAAACAAAAAAATTAGAAACATCTTCACATACCAGTTATCATTTCTGCAAGCCGAGATTACAGCTTTGAGAGTGCGGGAGATATTTCCATCCTCCTGATGGCTGAGCCAAGAGGGAAAAAGGGGAGGGGAACAAAAAACGTCCATCTATGAGGCGAAAGCTCCCGAACGAGAAGCCCCGGGCACAATCCCGCGGCACCAACCCCGGCCCGCAGCGGGGGCCCGGCCACCGCCCTCAGCGGCCCCACCCGCAGCCCCGCGCCCGTTGCTCGGCAGCTGCGAGCCAACCGAGCCTGCCGGGAAGGCGGAGGGGCAGCACCACGGATAGCTCCTATTGGTCGAAGGAGGTGAGGGCGGAGCTCGAGGACGGCCGTCTTCTTCGCTATTGGCGGAGAGAGCCGTCAGTGCGGGGCGGGGGGCGGGGCCTCGCGGCTAGCGGGGTCGCGTTGAACTCCGCGTTAGGGCGGGGGAACGGAGCGAGGGGGCGGCGGCGGTCGAGGGTAAGCGAGCCGCCGGCTGCGAGGAGAGCGGCGCGAGGTAGGGAGCGGCGCGGGGGCCGTCCTCACCTGTCACCGGGCGCTCAGCCCTCCCTCCTCGCGGCCCCCGGGCTCCGGCCGCGGGCGCGGTCCCTCGCGGTAGCGGCCGGGCTGGGGCTGTGCTTTCGTCTAAGGGGACCCTCGTCCGAGGGAGGGCGGCAGGCAGGCAGGCAGGCAGGCTGTGCGCGCGGTGCCACCGGCTGTGCGCCGCTGCGCGGACGGATGCCGGCTGCCCTCAGGTAGGTGGGAGGGGGGCGGAGAGGGCAGACCCCGGGAAGGCCGCCTCTGGGCGCGAGGGCTCCCCGCCGCCGTCGCTGCGGCAGGCGGCACCTCGGAGTGGCGCTGCGCGAGGGGGGGAGCGGCTGGGGGCTGCGGCTGGGGGCTGCGGCTGGGGGCCGCCTCCGTGCGCGGGGCGGGGGGAGTTGCGAGGGCAGAGCCGCGCGATTTCTTATTTGTATAGCCGCGCTTCTTTTCACAGCAACGTGAATAGCTGTAAAACACATAATTCTACCTAAATTAAGTTGTTTAAATTGGAGATAAACAGATGTCTTAGACCTGCTTCTCTTTTTTTGCTGGAAGAAGTGAAGTCAATCACATTCTCTTACAAACAGGGCCTGGGTGTCCCTGTAGACAGCAGGGTGACCACAAACCAGCAATGTGGCCTTGTGGTCAAGAAGGCCAATGGTATCCTGGGATGCATTAAAAAGAATGTGGCCAGCAGGTTGAGTGAGGTGAGTGAGCAAAGTATTATTTACTAACCAGCTAACTGCAGGAGAAGACTCTTAACAGAATAGAAATTTATGTTCTTAACATGCTCCTTTTTGAAGAAAATGGTAGAAAAGACAGAAGTGAGGAATAGAGGATACTTAAACCAACCTGGATCCACTAGAAAACTTCAAAGTAGGGACAGTTACAAAAGCTCAGCTATTCCATTGAGGGAGTAAGCACAAAAAGAAAGACTGAAGCCTTTAGCTAGCAGTTTGTCAGAAAACAGTCTTAAATATGCGCAAGGGTGGAAAGAGACTTCCTATTTCCTTAAATGCAAGCAGATTGAAACAGTTTCTTTTGATTTCTGTATCTATGATTTTCATAAGCAGGTACAAGAACGGTGTTCTCAGATTGGATATTATGAGTAAATGCTTGTGTTGCATTTAAGGAAATAATAAACAGCAACTATTTCTCATCCAAGAAAAAGACAAACACGTAAACTGAATGAGCAGCTTATATACATATATCCCCTAGATATCTGTAGCACTCCCATGGTGTTAGCTTATTAACATTACAGGGATTATTAACATTACATTCTATTTTTTTCTCTCCAAAGCATTCATAGTTGCTTTCATGTTTAAACTTGTGTCTTTCTGTAAGGGTTGATCAGGAAATCACTTTAATTTCTGTATTTTTAAGAATCTAGGCGTTCCTAAAATAGTTGGTGGATTACATGAGCAATGTGGGTAGGAAATAAATGTATTATTACCCTGAATTTGAGATAGATCTGTTCAAGGCTTTCTTCTGTACAGTACTGCAGCCTTCACAAAGCCCTGCTCACAGTATGTATAGTTTGATTACTGCTTTTTTTCTTTATGTATTTTGCATAGTACATAACAGTAATGAAGAATAAGATATAAGATAAACATGTACAGTAGAAATAAAGTGCAATGATTCTTCTTGGACAGATGTGCAACTTCTGAGATGTCTGTAGGACAAATTCCAGCTTTTGAAAAGCATAGCACAGCTAACAGTTCTGTAGAGTGTCTATAAACTCCTCTTTCTGGTTTATTTGGATGTGAATTTTCTGTTTGCTTGTTTTGTTTGTTAGTTGATTACATTCTGTTGCCTGTGACATTAAAGCAAAATCTACATATGTAGATTTGGTAGTGTTAGAGGTTTACCACTAAACTGTGGCATGCTAGTTTAATCTGATGATTCACTTCTGAGAATATAAAAACAGAAGTGAACTTTGCTTTCAGATGAATTATTTAAATTTCTTCCGCTCTTCAAAAACAGAATCAGTTTCACTTATGAAATCAACATGGATGTTTATGTTTCTTACAAAAAAACTTTTATTCTTCTAGTTTTGAACCTGATTTAGCATGAAAAATACTAAGCTGAAACTACTATTTTTGTTAACCACGTTTATGTTAATGGCACTTAAGCAATCCAACCAGGATCAAAGCTCCATTGTAGGAACTGTGCAGATGCATAGCAGTAGACATATCCTGCCCTAAAGAAAAAGCAAAAATAAATAACGTAATGAAATGGAACACAAAGTAATTGGTAAAGTTATAAGAAGCATCATAGGGGGAAAAAAAAAATAGATGGACAAAGAATAAAAAAGAGGTTTGAGACAAAAATAAAAATGTTCTTACTGTCAGATTTCAGAAGTTGTACAAGGAAAAGGAGTAAAAAATTAAATTTATACAACGAGGATGTCCAGAAAATCTAAGAAGTTAATCTTGATTTTACATTGAACAAAAATAGAATGAATAAAAATCCTTAGGTCTCACAAATACGTATGTTATGATCATAAATGCACCATTAAGAGTCTTTCAACATCTTCTTAAGCAATTTATTCATTTTATCTTTAGAGGGTAACAATGTGGAGCAAAAAAGTTTTGCAGTCCTCTGTGATAGAACAAGTGGCAGCAAACCTTTGAGGAGAAAGAGTAAGATGGATGGCCTTAAACAGTTTTTGCTTTTATTAATGGAGCCTGATTTGTTTTCACAGAAATGAGGCAAATAATAAACATACACAGAAAGGAGAGTAGGAGATAGAAGGACAACAAGAAAAAAAAAATGGAGTGTCAAATTTTCTCCCAAATGGACTTGCAAGAGTTGACAGTGACTTACTAGAGCATTAATTTCTTCTTTACAGCTTTATTCAGGTCTAAGACAGAAAAAAAGAACATGCACACGAGTCTTCCAATCCATATTTTCTATGTTATTTAAAGTAATAAGGTTATGTATGGTATTTTATGTTGGTTTCATTTACATT
This sequence comes from Phasianus colchicus, assembly GCF_987193195.1. Classification (NCBI taxonomy): domain Eukaryota; kingdom Metazoa; phylum Chordata; class Aves; order Galliformes; family Phasianidae; genus Phasianus; species Phasianus colchicus. Next base: position 785,020 of record NW_028325225.1, read on the forward strand.
TGCAGGTACTAAAATCTAACAAGTTTCTCAAAACCTGTAACAGAAAAATGCTGAGAAGAATCAAATTTATTGCTCTCTCTCTTCACATACATTGGGCTTATGATCCTCCCACTTCAGTGGCTGCTCTTCCATGTATTACTGAGTGCAATCATGTACAAATATAAGATAAACATTTTCTTTAAAGTATTTATAGTATGTTGCGCTCAAATAAATATTTGAGAAAATAAAGAAATAACCTGACAGCTATTAATCAGAGTTTTATTGCCTTTAATATATGATCCATCCTGATATAGCAATTATTGTTGTTTTAGTAAATGCATTACCTCACTTTTACAGGTTTATTTTCAGCCAGTATATCTATCCTTTTGCTCAACACAACAGAGAACTTTCCAATAGCCAAAAAACATTCTGCCTTTAAATTAAATTAATCTTCTTGGAAATATTACTCTTCCAACTCTCCTGTTCTGTATGTCAGCTACTGCTCAAAGCTGTCTACTGTTCCTCCTGTTAACCATACAGTTATTAAAACTTGGTATATGAATACCTTTTCATCATATTTATCCACAATAAATGAATGAGACTTCTCCCCATAGAATCTTTCTATGAAACTTTCCATCCCTCTGTCTTTCTGCTAAATCTCAAATAATCTGAACTGCAGTTCATTTAGATATTAGACCTCAGGTTCAGATAACATCCTTGAGGTAATAAAATGTTATTGTCTGACAGATCTAAAGTGATATTTTTCCTGTAGAAAATTCCATGGGGCACTTACACTGAAACTGAGAAGTGTTTTTCCTTCTCTTGCTGAGTGAGGGTTTAAATAGGAAATGCATATACACAGAGCAAAACTTGGAAGGTAACATTTCCCATCAGGTCTTTTCAGTATTACAGAGCAAGAAAAAGATTTTTAAGACTTGCATGTGCTGATTAAGGTGATTGAATTTTTTCTACTATTATTTTCCTTTTAGTTTAGCAATAAAGAAATACATTAAAAAAATGCAGTAGGGGAAAGATCTGCCCATGGATTTGTTGTATTTGTGCATATCTAAATAGCAGTACAGGCATCTTGTCATCCCAAGGACACCATGGAGTATTCATATAATATAAAGAGAGATGATGGGGATTTTCTAATAACTAAATTGGAAATCAGAAATGTTACTTTTTTTTTTTTTTTTTTTCCCCAATTTACCAGTTTGCAAGCAATGCCTCCTTTTCCATAAAGACAGCTCTTCAAGAAAGCCCATTTCTAACACTCACAGACCTGTGCAGAACACCGTTTTTCATAGATGACAGACAATAACTTTACAATAACATCAGCCATTTCTTTCAACACTGTCACAAATACCATTCAACAACAAATAGCATTCAACTAGGCCTCAACTGCCTAATTTCATTGAAGCCTGTATACCTTTCATTCAGTGTTAACATTACTTGAAAAAAAGTGTTTGGACATTACATTATATTATCCTCAGTTCATCGTGTTGTAGCAGATCTAATCTTTAATGAAAACGAGACATGTAGGAATCCTATTTGAACTTTTCTTTTATCTTCACTCTTATTTCAAAAAGAAAGTTGTTGATTAAACACACCTAGTGACAAACCAACATGTGATTATCATCTATAATAAATGATACTCCTGCTTGCTAGTATAATTGTATTTGCTTTTCTTGTTGCCTTTGCTTGCTTCATCCACACCAGTAGATGTGTTGAGAAAACTGACTGGGAGAAAAGAGGTCATTCCCTGGTCCTGGTTACAAAGACAGCACAGACACAGCCCATGGTGACTGAAAAACAAGGAATAAAGAGGTTCAAGACTGTACTGCAAAAGTGTATTGCAACTGCAGGTTGCTTAAAGAAGTAGAAGCAAAGGGAATGTCCACAGGTTTGAAAAAGTGGCCTGCAACTACACAATATTCATTGTTTCAGAAAGGAGATTTAACGATGCAAAATCTTTGGCAAGAGAACAGTTGTTTTTAGGGATCAAATAGAGAGAGAAATAGTGCTGGGGACCTAGACTCCATTTAGGACATAATACTTGTCTTGTCTCTACACGTGAAAATATTTTAAATTACTAGCTGAGAGATCAGGGGTCCTGAACCATGGTATGTTCATTATTGTTGATTGCATGTACTGTGTCATATCACTTAAAAAATTAAAAACATTAATGGCACTGAAATTTCAAACTGGGTGCACGTACCACTGTGCATAACAACTGACAAGCTATTATCTACGTTGATTAAAACTCTTAGTGCTAGTGTTTTAGCTTCTCCAAAAGCAAGGAATAAACAATTTGAATGTAGGCTTTATCAGTATTTGTACTTGTAATAAAACCAGGAATATTCATAGAATCATAGAATCATAGAATTTTTTTTTGAGTTGGAAGGGACTCTTACAGACCATTGAGTCCAGTTCCCCAGTAATGAACAGGGACACGCACAGAGGTCAGAGACCTCAGAGGCCTGTCCAGCCTGACCATGAATATCTCCCCACTGCCATAATGTTGTCTTGCCCCAGACCTATACAAGACTACAAAGTGAGTCACCAGCTCTGGATTCCTACTTAGGAGGGGTTTGCCATCAAGATAGACAGCAAGTCTCCATGTAACCCTCTCCTCTAGGCATCAGCCCTGGGAAACATGCTGCTAAATATTCTTCAGAAAAGCATCTTAGAGAGGTTTCTGTGAGCAGATGGGGGACATTTGATGAAGCAAACGGATGCTGGGTAAGCAGTAATTCTCACTCAACAACCAGCCTGGGGGCTCCGTTCTTTCTTCATTTCCATTCTTTCTGATGGAAATGTCCTTGAAACTTAACTTTTTCCTACTTTTCCAGTACTTGTTTGATACTTTCTTTTTCTAGTAAGCAAAAATTCTAAGCCCTTGTCCTCCAGTAACTGTCTTTCATTTTCTGATACATTCAAAGATAACCTTTGGAGGCATGCCTTTTTCTGGGAAGCCAAGTTCTAACAGCAGAAAAAAATTTCAAAGGCTGTATGGAGAGCATCAACTACAATGGCAATAATATCACTGACCTTGCTAGAAGGAAGAAATTGGAACCTTCTAATGTGGTAAGAACATAACTTTATCATCATCTAAACTTCTGCTTCTCCTTCTAAGGAGTGAGTGTCTTGTGAGTGTGTGTGACAGATGTTCTGAAATCATATAATATATAAAACAAAGTTTGTCACATGCCTAAAGATTTCATTATACATACTTTTATGATTTTTTTTTTTTGTTTGTTTGTTTGTTTTTAATATCTGGGAACCTGTTTCTGCTGGGATTTAAGTTTCAGCTTTACAGAATTAGCCTTCAGCATCAGATGAATGTTTTTTAAAAGAAAACCAGTAGATCAGTATATACATTTTTGCTTTCATCTTATAGTAACCCAAAACTAGAATTTTTTTTTGAGTTGGAAGGGACTCTTACAGACCATTGAGTCCAGTTCCCCAGTAATGAACAGGGACACCCACAGAGGTCAGAGACCTCAGAGGCCTGTCCAGCCTGACCATGAATATCTCCCCACTGCCATAATGTTGTCTTGCCCCAGACCTATACAAGACTACAAAGTGAGTCACCAGCTCTGGATTCCTACTTAGGAGGGGTTTGCCATCAAGATAGACAGCAAGTCTCCATGTAACCCTCTCCTCTAGGCATCAGCCCTGGGAAACATGCTGCCAAATATTCTTCAGAAAAGCATCTTAGAGAGGTTTCTGTGAGCAGATGGGGGACATTTGATGAAGCAAACGGATGCTGGGTAAGCAGTAATTCTCACTCAACAACCAGCCTGGGGGCTCCGTTCTTTCTTCATTTCCATTCTTTCTGATGGAAATGTCCTTGAAACTTAACTTTTTCCTACTTTTCCAGTACTTGTTTGATACTTTCTTTTTCTAGTAAGCAAAAATTCTAAGCCCTTGTCCTCCAGTAACTGTCTTTCATTTTCTGATACATTCAAAGATAACCTTTGGAGGCATGCCTTTTTCTGGGAAGCCAAGTTCTAACAGCAGAAAAAAATTTCAAAGGCTGTATGGAGAGCATCAACTACAATGGCAATAATATCACTGACCTTGCTAGAAGGAAGAAATTGGAACCTTCTAATGTGGTAAGAACATAACTTTATCATCATCTAAACTTCTGCTTCTCCTTCTAAGGAAAGTTTGTGAGTGTGTGTGACAGATGTTCTGAAATCATATAATATATAAAACAAAGTTTGTCACATGCCTAAAGATTTCATTATACATACTTTTATGATTTTTTTTTTTTGTTTGTTTGTTTGTTTTTAATATCTGGGAACCTGTTTCTGCTGGGATTTAAGTTTCAGCTTTACAGAATTAGCCTTCAGCATCAGATGAATGTTTTTTAAAAGAAAACCAGTAGATCAGTATATACATTTTTGCTTTCATCTTATAGTAACCCAAAACTAGAATTTTTTTTTGAGTTGGAAGGGACTCTTACAGACCATTGAGTCCAGTTCCCCAGTAATGAACAGGGACACGCACAGAGGTCAGAGACCTCAGAGGCCTGTCCAGCCTGACCATGAATATCTCCCCACTGCCATAATGTTGTCTTGCCCCAGACCTATACAAGACTACAAAGTGAGTCACCAGCTCTGGATTCCTACTTAGGAGGGGTTTGCCATCAAGATAGACAGCAAGTCTCCATGTAACCCTCTCCTCTAGGCATCAGCCCTGGGAAACATGCTGCCAAATATTCTTCAGAAAAGCATCTTAGAGAGGTTTCTGTGAGCAGATGGGGGACATTTGATGAAGCAAACGGATGCTGGGTAAGCAGTAATTCTCACTCAACAACCAGCCTGGGGGCTCCGTTCTTTCTTCATTTCCATTCTTTCTGATGGAAATGTCCTTGAAACTTAACTTTTTCCTACTTTTCCAGTACTTGTTTGATACTTTCTTTTTCTAGTAAGCAAAAATTCTAAGCCCTTGTCCTCCAGTAACTGTCTTTCATTTTCTGATACATTCAAAGATAACCTTTGGAGGCATGCCTTTTTCTGGGAAGCCAAGTTCTAACAGCAGAAAAAAATTTCAAAGGCTGTATGGAGAGCATCAACTACAATGGCAATAATATCACTGACCTTGCTAGAAGGAAGAAATTGGAACCTTCTAATGTGGTAAGAACATAACTTTATCATCATCTAAACTTCTGCTTCTCCTTCTAAGGAAAGTTTGTGAGTGTGTGTGACAGATGTTCTGAAATCATATAATATATAAAACAAAGTTTGTCACATGCCTAAAGATTTCATTATACATACTTTTATGATTTTTTTTTTTTTTGTTTGTTTGTTTGTTTTTAATATCTGGGAACCTGTTTCTGCTGGGATTTAAGTTTCAGCTTTACAGAATTAGCCTTCAGCATCAGATGAATGTTTTTTAAAAGAAAACCAGTAGATCAGTATATACATTTTTGCTTTCATCTTATAGTAACCCAAAACTAGAATTTTTTTTTGAGTTGGAAGGGACTCTTACAGACCATTGAGTCCAGTTCCCCAGTAATGAACAGGGACACGCACAGAGGTCAGAGACCTCAGAGGCCTGTCCAGCCTGACCATGAATATCTCCCCACTGCCATAATGTTGTCTTGCCCCAGACCTATACAAGACTACAAAGTGAGTCACCAGCTCTGGATTCCTACTTAGGAGGGGTTTGCCATCAAGATAGACAGCAAGTCTCCATGTAACCCTCTCCTCTAGGCATCAGCCCTGGGAAACATGCTGCCAAATATTCTTCAGAAAAGCATCTTAGAGAGGTTTCTGTGAGCAGATGGGGGACATTTGATGAAGCAAACGGATGCTGGGTAAGCAGTAATTCTCACTCAACAACCAGCCTGGGGGCTCCGTTCTTTCTTCATTTCCATTCTTTCTGATGGAAATGTCCTTGAAACTTAACTTTTTCCTACTTTTCCAGCACTTGTTTGATACTTTCTTTTTCTAGTAAGCAAAAATTCTAAGCCCTTGTCCTCCAGTAACTGTCTTTCATTTTCTGATACATTCAAAGATAACCTTTGGAGGCATGCCTTTTTCTGGGAAGCCAAGTTCTAACAGCAGAAAAAAATTTCAAAGGCTGTATGGAGAGCATCAACTACAATGGCAATAATATCACTGACCTTGCTAGAAGGAAGAAATTGGAACCTTCTAATGTGGTAAGAACATAACTTTATCATCATCTAAACTTCTGCTTCTCCTTCTAAGGAGTGAGTGTCTTGTGAGTGTGTGTGACAGATGTTCTGAAATCATATAATATATAAAACAAAGTTTGTCACATGCCTAAAGATTTCATTATACATACTTTTATGATTTTTTTTTTTGTTTGTTTGTTTGTTTTTAATATCTGGGAACCTGTTTCTGCTGGGATTTAAGTTTCAGCTTTACAGAATTAGCCTTCAGCATCAGATGAATGTTTTTTAAAAGAAAACCAGTAGATCAGTATATACATTTTTGCTTTCATCTTATAGTAACCCAAAACTAGGATGGACAATATTTATTGTTAAATCAATTGCAGTGTGTCAAGGATCTAAATCCTGTTATCTTCCATCCCCACAGAGCAAGTTGCGTGGGTGTGCAAAATCATTAGAAAGGGAAGGCTCAGAGCCATTTTATGGGAGCTCCGTAAAGCATCAAGATACTAAACTTTGAAACTGTTATTTAGCTTATTAACATTACAGGGATTATTAACATTACATTCTATTTTTTTCTCTCCAAAGCATTCATAGTTGCTTTCATGTTTAAACTTGTGTCTTTCTGTAAGGGTTGATCAGGAAATCACTTTAATTTCTGTATTTTTAAGAATCTAGGCGTTCCTAAAATAGTTGGTGGATTACATGAGCAATGTGGGTAGGAAATAAATGTATTATTACCCTGAATTTGAGATAGATCTGTTCAAGGCTTTCTTCTGTACAGTACTGCAGCCTTCACAAAGCCCTGCTCACAGTATGTATAGTTTGATTACTGCTTTTTTTCTTTATGTATTTTGCATAGTACATAACAGTAATGAAGAATAAGATATAAGATAAACATGTACAGTAGAAATAAAGTGCAATGATTCTTCTTGGACAGATGTGCAACTTCTGAGATGTCTGTAGGACAAATTCCAGCTTTTGAAAAGCATAGCACAGCTAACAGTTCTGTAGAGTGTCTATAAACTCCTCTTTCTGGTTTATTTGGATGTGAATTTTCTGTTTGCTTGTTTTGTTTGTTAGTTGATTACATTCTGTTGCCTGTGACATTAAAGCAAAATCTACATATGTAGATTTGGTAGTGTTAGAGGTTTACCACTAAACTGTGGCATGCTAGTTTAATCTGATGATTCACTTCTGAGAATATAAAAACAGAAGTGAACTTTGCTTTCAGATGAATTATTTAAATTTCTTCCGCTCTTCAAAAACAGAATCAGTTTCACTTATGAAATCAACATGGATGTTTATGTTTCTTACAAAAAAACTTTTATTCTTCTAGTTTTGAACCTGATTTAGCATGAAAAATACTAAGCTGAAACTACTATTTTTGTTAACCACGTTTATGTTAATGGCACTTAAGCAATCCAACCAGGATCAAAGCTCCATTGTAGGAACTGTGCAGATGCATAGCAGTAGACATATCCTGCCCTAAAGAAAAAGCAAAAATAAATAACGTAATGAAATGGAACACAAAGTAATTGGTAAAGTTATAAGAAGCATCATAGGGGGAAAAAAAAAATAGATGGACAAAGAATAAAAAAGAGGTTTGAGACAAAAATAAAAATGTTCTTACTGTCAGATTTCAGAAGTTGTACAAGGAAAAGGAGTAAAAAATTAAATTTATACAACGAGGATGTCCAGAAAATCTAAGAAGTTAATCTTGATTTTACATTGAACAAAAATAGAATGAATAAAAATCCTTAGGTCTCACAAATACGTATGTTATGATCATAAATGCACCATTAAGAGTCTTTCAACATCTTCTTAAGCAATTTATTCATTTTATCTTTAGAGGGTAACAATGTGGAGCAAGAAAGTTTTGCAGTCCTCTGTGATAGAACAAGTGGCAGCAAACCTTTGAGGAGAAAGAGTAAGATGGATGGCCTTAAACAGTTTTTGCTTTTATTAATGGAGCCTGATTTGTTTTCACAGAAATGAGGCAAATAATAAACATACACAGAAAGGAGAGTAGGAGATAGAAGGACAACAAGAAAAAAAAAATGGAGTGTCAAATTTTCTCCCAAATGGACTTGCAAGAGTTGACAGTGACTTACTAGAGCATTAATTTCTTCTTTACAGCTTTATTCAGGTCTAAGACAGAAAAAAAGAACATGCACACGAGTCTTCCAATCCATATTTTCTATGTTATTTAAAGTAATAAGGTTATGTATGGTATTTTATGTTGGTTTCATTTACATTTGCAGGTACTAAAATCTAACAAGTTTCTCAAAACCTGTAACAGAAAAATGCTGAGAAGAATCAAATTTATTGCTCTCTCTCTTCACATACATTGGGCTTATGATCCTCCCACTTCAGTGGCTGCTCTTCCATGTATTACTGAGTGCAATCATGTACAAATATAAGATAAACATTTTCTTTAAAGTATTTATAGTATGTTGCGCTCAAATAAATATTTGAGAAAATAAAGAAATAACCTGACAGCTATTAATCAGAGTTTTATTGCCTTTAATATATGATCCATCCTGATATAGCAATTATTGTTGTTTTAGTAAATGCATTACCTCACTTTTACAGGTTTATTTTCAGCCAGTATATCTATCCTTTTGCTCAACACAACAGAGAACTTTCCAATAGCCAAAAAACATTCTGCCTTTAAATTAAATTAATCTTCTTGGAAATATTACTCTTCCAACTCTCCTGTTCTGTATGTCAGCTACTGCTCAAAGCTGTCTACTGTTCCTCCTGTAAACCATACAGTTATTAAAACTTGGTATATGAATACCTTTTCATCATATTTATCCACAATAAATGAATGAGACTTCTCCCCATAGAATCTTTCTATGAAACTTTCCATCCCTCTGCCTTTCTGCTAAATCTCAAATAATCTGAACTGCAGTTCATTTAGATATTAGACCTCAGGTTCAGATAACATCCTTGAGGTAATAAAATGTTATTGTCTGACAGATCTAAAGTGATATTTTTCCTGTAGAAAATTCCATGGGGCACTTACACTGAAACTGAGAAGTGTTTTTCCTTCTCTTGCTGAGTGAGGGTTTAAATAGGAAATGCATATACACAGAGCAAAACTTGGAAGGTAACATTTCCCATCAGGTCTTTTCAGTATTACAGAGCAAGAAAAAGATTTTTAAGACTTGCATGTGCTGATTAAGGTGATTGAATTTTTTCTACTATTATTTTCCTTTTAGTTTAGCAATAAAGAAATACATTAAAAAAATGCAGTAGGGGAAAGATCTGCCCATGGATTTGTTGTATTTGTGCATATCTAAATAGCAGTACAGGCATCTTGTCATCCCAAGGACACCATGGAGTATTCATATAATATAAAGAGAGATGATGGGGATTTTCTAATAACTAAATTGGAAATCAGAAATGTTACTTTTTTTTTTTTTTTTTTTTTCCCCAATTTACCAGTTTGCAAGCAATGCCTCCTTTTCCATAAAGACAGCTCTTCAAGAAAGCCCATTTCTAACACTCACAGACCTGTGCAGAACACCGTTTTTCATAGATGACAGACAGTAACTTTACAATAACATCAGCCATTTCTTTCAACACTGTCACAAATACCATTCAACAACAAATAGCATTCAACTAGGCCTCAACTGCCTAATTTCATTGAAGCCTGTATACCTTTCATTCAGTGTTAACATTACTTGAAAAAAAGTGTTTGGACGTTACATTATATTATCCTCAGTTCATCGTGTTGTAGCAGATCTAATCTTTAATGAAAACGAGACATGTAGGAATCCTATTTGAACTTTTCTTTTATCTTCACTCTTATTTCAAAAAGAAAGTTGTTGATTAAACACACCTAGTGACAAACCAACATGTGATTATCATCTATAATAAATGATACTCCTGCTTGCTAGTATAATTGTATTTGCTTTTCTTGTTGCCTTTGCTTGCTTCATCCACACCAGTAGATGTGTTGAGAAAACTGACTGGGAGAAAAGAGGTCATTCCCTGGTCCTGGTTACAAAGACAGCACAGACACAGCCCATGGTGACTGAAAAACAAGGAATAAAGAGGTTCAAGACTGTACTGCAAAAGTGTATTGCAACTGCAGGTTGCTTAAAGAAGTAGAAGCAAAGGGAATGTCCACAGGTTTGAAAAAGTGGCCTGCAACTACACAATATTCATTGTTTCAGAAAGGAGATTTAACGATGCAAAATCTTTGGCAAGAGAACAGTTGTTTTTAGGGATCAAATAGAGAGAGAAATAGTGCTGGGGACCTAGACTCCATTTAGGACATAATACTTGTCTTGTCTCTACACGTGAAAATATTTTAAATTACTAGCTGAGAGATCAGGGGTCCTGAACCATGGTATGTTCATTATTGTTGATTGCATGTACTGTGTCATATCACTTAAAAAATTAAAAACATTAATGGCACTGAAATTTCAAACTGGGTGCACGTACCACTGTGCATAACAACTGACAAGCTATTATCTACGTTGATTAAAACTCTTAGTGCTAGTGTTTTAGCTTCTCCAAAAGCAAGGAATAAACAATTTGAATGTAGGCTTTATCAGTATTTGTACTTGTAATAAAACCAGGAATATTCATAGAATCATAGAATCATAGAATTTTTTTTTGAGTTGGAAGGGACTCTTACAGACCATTGAGTCCAGTTCCCCAGTAATGAACAGGGACACCCACAGAGGTCAGAGACCTCAGAGGCCTGTCCAGCCTGACCATGAATATCTCCCCACTGCCATAATGTTGTCTTGCCCCAGACCTATACAAGACTACAAAGTGAGTCACCAGCTCTGGATTCCTACTTAGGAGGGGTTTGCCATCAAGATAGACAGCAAGTCTCCATGTAACCCTCTCCTCTAGGCATCAGCCCTGGGAAACATGCTGCCAAATATTCTTCAGAAAAGCATCTTAGAGAGGTTTCTGTGAGCAGATGGGGGACATTTGATGAAGCAAACGGATGCTGGGTAAGCAGTAATTCTCACTCAACAACCAGCCTGGGGGCTCCGTTCTTTCTTCATTTCCATTCTTTCTGATGGAAATGTCCTTGAAACTTAACTTTTTCCTACTTTTCCAGTACTTGTTTGATACTTTCTTTTTCTAGTAAGCAAAAATTCTAAGCCCTTGTCCTCCAGTAACTGTCTTTCATTTTCTGATACATTCAAAGATAACTTTTGGAGGCATGCCTTTTTCTGGGAAGCCAAGTTCTAACAGCAGAAAAAAATTTCAAAGGCTGTATGGAGAGCATCAACTACAATGGCAATAATATCACTGACCTTGCTAGAAGGAAGAAATTGGAACCTTCTAATGTGGTAAGAACATAACTTTATCATCATCTAAACTTCTGCTTCTCCTTCTAAGGAAAGTTTGTGAGTGTGTGTGACAGATGTTCTGAAATCATATAATATATAAAACAAAGTTTGTCACATGCCTAAAGATTTCATTATACATACTTTTATGATTTTTTGTTTGTTTGTTTGTTTGTTTGTTTTTAATATCTGGGAACCTGTTTCTGCTGGGATTTAAGTTTCAGCTTTACAGAATTAGCCTTCAGCATCAGATGAATGTTTTTTAAAAGAAAACCAGTAGATCAGTATATACATTTTTGCTTTCATCTTATAGTAACCCAAAACTAGGATGGACAATATTTATTGTTAAATCAATTGCAGTGTGTCAAGGATCTAAATCCTGTTATCTTCCATCCCCACAGAGCAAGTTGCGTGGGTGTGCAAAATCATTAGAAAGGGAAGGCTCAGAGCCATTTTATGGGAGCTCCGTAAAGCATCAAGATACTAAACTTTGAAACTGTTATTTAGCTTATTAACATTACAGGGATTATTAACATTACATTCTATTTTTTTCTCTCCAAAGCATTCATAGTTGCTTTCATGTTTAAACTTGTGTCTTTCTGTAAGGGTTGATCAGGAAATCACTTTAATTTCTGTATTTTTAAGAATCTAGGCGTTCCTAAAATAGTTGGTGGATTACATGAGCAATGTGGGTAGGAAATAAATGTATTATTACCCTGAATTTGAGATAGATCTGTTCAAGGCTTTCTTCTGTACAGTACTGCAGCCTTCACAAAGCCCTGCTCACAGTATGTATAGTTTGATTACTGCTTTTTTTCTTTATGTATTTTGCATAGTACATAACAGTAATGAAGAATAAGATATAAGATAAACATGTACAGTAGAAATAAAGTGCAATGATTCTTCTTGGACAGATGTGCAACTTCTGAGATGTCTGTAGGACAAATTCCAGCTTTTGAAAAGCATAGCACAGCTAACAGTTCTGTAGAGTGTCTATAAACTCCTCTTTCTGGTTTATTTGGATGTGAATTTTCTGTTTGCTTGTTTTGTTTGTTAGTTGATTACATTCTGTTGCCTGTGACATTAAAGCAAAATCTACATATGTAGATTTGGTAGTGTTAGAGGTTTACCACTAAACTGTGGCATGCTAGTTTAATCTGATGATTCACTTCTGAGAATATAAAAACAGAAGTGAACTTTGCTTTCAGATGAATTATTTAAATTTCTTCCGCTCTTCAAAAACAGAATCAGTTTCACTTATGAAATCAACATGGATGTTTATGTTTCTTACAAAAAAACTTTTATTCTTCTAGTTTTGAACCTGATTTAGCATGAAAAATACTAAGCTGAAACTACTATTTTTGTTAACCACGTTTATGTTAATGGCACTTAAGCAATCCAACCAGGATCAAAGCTCCATTGTAGGAACTGTGCAGATGCATAGCAGTAGACATATCCTGCCCTAAAGAAAAAGCAAAAATAAATAACGTAATGAAATGGAACACAAAGTAATTGGTAAAGTTATAAGAAGCATCATAGGGGGAAAAAAAAAATAGATGGACAAAGAATAAAAAAGAGGTTTGAGACAAAAATAAAAATGTTCTTACTGTCAGATTTCAGAAGTTGTACAAGGAAAAGGAGTAAAAAATTAAATTTATACAACGAGGATGTCCAGAAAATCTAAGAAGTTAATCTTGATTTTACATTGAACAAAAATAGAATGAATAAAAATCCTTAGGTCTCACAAATACGTATGTTATGATCATAAATGCACCATTAAGAGTCTTTCAACATCTTCTTAAGCAATTTATTCATTTTATCTTTAGAGGGTAACAATGTGGAGCAAGAAAGTTTTGCAGTCCTCTGTGATAGAACAAGTGGCAGCAAACCTTTGAGGAGAAAGAGTAAGATGGATGGCCTTAAACAGTTTTTGCTTTTATTAATGGAGCCTGATTTGTTTTCACAGAAATGAGGCAAATAATAAACATACACAGAAAGGAGAGTAGGAGATAGAAGGACAACAAGAAAAAAAAAATGGAGTGTCAAATTTTCTCCCAAATGGACTTGCAAGAGTTGACAGTGACTTACTAGAGCATTAATTTCTTCTTTACAGCTTTATTCAGGTCTAAGACAGAAAAAAAGAACATGCACACGAGTCTTCCAATCCATATTTTCTATGTTATTTAAAGTAATAAGGTTATGTATGGTATTTTATGTTGGTTTCATTTACATTTGCAGGTACTAAAATCTAACAAGTTTCTCAAAACCTGTAACAGAAAAATGCTGAGAAGAATCAAATTTATTGCTCTCTCTCTTCACATACATTGGGCTTATGATCCTCCCACTTCAGTGGCTGCTCTTCCATGTATTACTGAGTGCAATCATGTACAAATATAAGATAAACATTTTCTTTAAAGTATTTATAGTATGTTGCGCTCAAATAAATATTTGAGAAAATAAAGAAATAACCTGACAGCTATTAATCAGAGTTTTATTGCCTTTAATATATGATCCATCCTGATATAGCAATTATTGTTGTTTTAGTAAATGCATTACCTCACTTTTACAGGTTTATTTTCAGCCAGTATATCTATCCTTTTGCTCAACACAACAGAGAACTTTCCAATAGCCAAAAAACATTCTGCCTTTAAATTAAATTAATCTTCTTGGAAATATTACTCTTCCAACTCTCCTGTTCTGTATGTCAGCTACTGCTCAAAGCTGTCTACTGTTCCTCCTGTTAACCATACAGTTATTAAAACTTGGTATATGAATACCTTTTCATCATATTTATCCACAATAAATGAATGAGACTTCTCCCCATAGAATCTTTCTATGAAACTTTCCATCCCTCTGTCTTTCTGCTAAATCTCAAATAATCTGAACTGCAGTTCATTTAGATATTAGACCTCAGGTTCAGATAACATCCTTGAGGTAATAAAATGTTATTGTCTGACAGATCTAAAGTGATATTTTTCCTGTAGAAAATTCCATGGGGCACTTACACTGAAACTGAGAAGTGTTTTTCCTTCTCTTGCTGAGTGAGGGTTTAAATAGGAAATGCATATACACAGAGCAAAACTTGGAAGGTAACATTTCCCATCAGGTCTTTTCAGTATTACAGAGCAAGAAAAAGATTTTTAAGACTTGCATGTGCTGATTAAGGTGATTGAATTTTTTCTACTATTATTTTCCTTTTAGTTTAGCAATAAAGAAATACATTAAAAAAATGCAGTAGGGGAAAGATCTGCCCATGGATTTGTTGTATTTGTGCATATCTAAATAGCAGTACAGGCATCTTGTCATCCCAAGGACACCATGGAGTATTCATATAATATAAAGAGAGATGATGGGGATTTTCTAATAACTAAATTGGAAATCAGAAATGTTACTTTTTTTTTTTTTTTTTTTTCCCCAATTTACCAGTTTGCAAGCAATGCCTCCTTTTCCATAAAGACAGCTCTTCAAGAAAGCCCATTTCTAACACTCACAGACCTGTGCAGAACACCGTTTTTCATAGATGACAGACAATAACTTTACAATAACATCAGCCATTTCTTTCAACACTGTCACAAATACCATTCAACAACAAATAGCATTCAACTAGGCCTCAACTGCCTAATTTCATTGAAGCCTGTATACCTTTCATTCAGTGTTAACATTACTTGAAAAAAAGTGTTTGGACGTTACATTATATTATCCTCAGTTCATCGTGTTGTAGCAGATCTAATCTTTAATGAAAACGAGACATGTAGGAATCCTATTTGAACTTTTCTTTTATCTTCACTCTTATTTCAAAAAGAAAGTTGTTGATTAAACACACCTAGTGACAAACCAACATGTGATTATCATCTATAATAAATGATACTCCTGCTTGCTAGTATAATTGTATTTGCTTTTCTTGTTGCCTTTGCTTGCTTCATCCACACCAGTAGATGTGTTGAGAAAACTGACTGGGAGAAAAGAGGTCATTCCCTGGTCCTGGTTACAAAGACAGCACAGACACAGCCCATGGTGACTGAAAAACAAGGAATAAAGAGGTTCAAGACTGTACTGCAAAAGTGTATTGCAACTGCAGGTTGCTTAAAGAAGTAGAAGCAAAGGGAATGTCCACAGGTTTGAAAAAGTGGCCTGCAACTACACAATATTCATTGTTTCAGAAAGGAGATTTAACGATGCAAAATCTTTGGCAAGAGAACAGTTGTTTTTAGGGATCAAATAGAGAGAGAAATAGTGCTGGGGACCTAGACTCCATTTAGGACATAATACTTGTCTTGTCTCTACACGTGAAAATATTTTAAATTACTAGCTGAGAGATCAGGGGTCCTGAACCATGGTATGTTCATTATTGTTGATTGCATGTACTGTGTCATATCACTTAAAAAATTAAAAACATTAATGGCACTGAAATTTCAAACTGGGTGCACGTACCACTGTGCATAACAACTGACAAGCTATTATCTACGTTGATTAAAACTCTTAGTGCTAGTGTTTTAGCTTCTCCAAAAGCAAGGAATAAACAATTTGAATGTAGGCTTTATCAGTATTTGTACTTGTAATAAAACCAGGAATATTCATAGAATCATAGAATCATAGAATTTTTTTTTGAGTTGGAAGGGACTCTTACAGACCATTGAGTCCAGTTCCCCAGTAATGAACAGGGACACCCACAGAGGTCAGAGACCTCAGAGGCCTGTCCAGCCTGACCATGAATATCTCCCCACTGCCATAATGTTGTCTTGCCCCAGACCTATACAAGACTACAAAGTGAGTCACCAGCTCTGGATTCCTACTTAGGAGGGGTTTGCCATCAAGATAGACAGCAAGTCTCCATGTAACCCTCTCCTCTAGGCATCAGCCCTGGGAAACATGCTGCCAAATATTCTTCAGAAAAGCATCTTAGAGAGGTTTCTGTGAGCAGATGGGGGACATTTGATGAAGCAAACGGATGCTGGGTAAGCAGTAATTCTCACTCAACAACCAGCCTGGGGGCTCCGTTCTTTCTTCATTTCCATTCTTTCTGATGGAAATGTCCTTGAAACTTAACTTTTTCCTACTTTTCCAGTACTTGTTTGATACTTTCTTTTTCTAGTAAGCAAAAATTCTAAGCCCTTGTCCTCCAGTAACTGTCTTTCATTTTCTGATACATTCAAAGATAACCTTTGGAGGCATGCCTTTTTCTGGGAAGCCAAGTTCTAACAGCAGAAAAAAATTTCAAAGGCTGTATGGAGAGCATCAACTACAATGGCAATAATATCACTGACCTTGCTAGAAGGAAGAAATTGGAACCTTCTAATGTGGTAAGAACATAACTTTATCATCATCTAAACTTCTGCTTCTCCTTCTAAGGAAAGTTTGTGAGTGTGTGTGACAGATGTTCTGAAATCATATAATATATAAAACAAAGTTTGTCACATGCCTAAAGATTTCATTATACATACTTTTATGATTTTTTGTTTGTTTGTTTGTTTGTTTGTTTTTAATATCTGGGAACCTGTTTCTGCTGGGATTTAAGTTTCAGCTTTACAGAATTAGCCTTCAGCATCAGATGAATGTTTTTTAAAAGAAAACCAGTAGATCAGTATATACATTTTTGCTTTCATCTTATAGTAACCCAAAACTAGGATGGACAATATTTATTGTTAAATCAATTGCAGTGTGTCAAGGATCTAAATCCTGTTATCTTCCATCCCCACAGAGCAAGTTGCGTGGGTGTGCAAAATCATTAGAAAGGGAAGGCTCAGAGCCATTTTATGGGAGCTCCGTAAAGCATCAAGATACTAAACTTTGAAACTGTTATTTAGCTTATTAACATTACAGGGATTATTAACATTACATTCTATTTTTTTCTCTCCAAAGCATTCATAGTTGCTTTCATGTTTAAACTTGTGTCTTTCTGTAAGGGTTGATCAGGAAATCACTTTAATTTCTGTATTTTTAAGAATCTAGGCGTTCCTAAAATAGTTGGTGGATTACATGAGCAATGTGGGTAGGAAATAAATGTATTATTACCCTGAATTTGAGATAGATCTGTTCAAGGCTTTCTTCTGTACAGTACTGCAGCCTTCACAAAGCCCTGCTCACAGTATGTATAGTTTGATTACTGCTTTTTTTCTTTATGTATTTTGCATAGTACATAACAGTAATGAAGAATAAGATATAAGATAAACATGTACAGTAGAAATAAAGTGCAATGATTCTTCTTGGACAGATGTGCAACTTCTGAGATGTCTGTAGGACAAATTCCAGCTTTTGAAAAGCATAGCACAGCTAACAGTTCTGTAGAGTGTCTATAAACTCCTCTTTCTGGTTTATTTGGATGTGAATTTTCTGTTTGCTTGTTTTGTTTGTTAGTTGATTACATTCTGTTGCCTGTGACATTAAAGCAAAATCTACATATGTAGATTTGGTAGTGTTAGAGGTTTACCACTAAACTGTGGCATGCTAGTTTAATCTGATGATTCACTTCTGAGAATATAAAAACAGAAGTGAACTTTGCTTTCAGATGAATTATTTAAATTTCTTCCGCTCTTCAAAAACAGAATCAGTTTCACTTATGAAATCAACATGGATGTTTATGTTTCTTACAAAAAAACTTTTATTCTTCTAGTTTTGAACCTGATTTAGCATGAAAAATACTAAGCTGAAACTACTATTTTTGTTAACCACGTTTATGTTAATGGCACTTAAGCAATCCAACCAGGATCAAAGCTCCATTGTAGGAACTGTGCAGATGCATAGCAGTAGACATATCCTGCCCTAAAGAAAAAGCAAAAATAAATAACGTAATGAAATGGAACACAAAGTAATTGGTAAAGTTATAAGAAGCATCATAGGGGGAAAAAAAAAATAGATGGACAAAGAATAAAAAAGAGGTTTGAGACAAAAATAAAAATGTTCTTACTGTCAGATTTCAGAAGTTGTACAAGGAAAAGGAGTAAAAAATTAAATTTATACAACGAGGATGTCCAGAAAATCTAAGAAGTTAATCTTGATTTTACATTGAACAAAAATAGAATGAATAAAAATCCTTAGGTCTCACAAATACGTATGTTATGATCATAAATGCACCATTAAGAGTCTTTCAACATCTTCTTAAGCAATTTATTCATTTTATCTTTAGAGGGTAACAATGTGGAGCAAGAAAGTTTTGCAGTCCTCTGTGATAGAACAAGTGGCAGCAAACCTTTGAGGAGAAAGAGTAAGATGGATGGCCTTAAACAGTTTTTGCTTTTATTAATGGAGCCTGATTTGTTTTCACAGAAATGAGGCAAATAATAAACATACACAGAAAGGAGAGTAGGAGATAGAAGGACAACAAGAAAAAAAAAATGGAGTGTCAAATTTTCTCCCAAATGGACTTGCAAGAGTTGACAGTGACTTACTAGAGCATTAATTTCTTCTTTACAGCTTTATTCAGGTCTAAGACAGAAAAAAAGAACATGCACACGAGTCTTCCAATCCATATTTTCTATGTTATTTAAAGTAATAAGGTTATGTATGGTATTTTATGTTGGTTTCATTTACATTTGCAGGTACTAAAATCTAACAAGTTTCTCAAAACCTGTAACAGAAAAATGCTGAGAAGAATCAAATTTATTGCTCTCTCTCTTCACATACATTGGGCTTATGATCCTCCCACTTCAGTGGCTGCTCTTCCATGTATTACTGAGTGCAATCATGTACAAATATAAGATAAACATTTTCTTTAAAGTATTTATAGTATGTTGCGCTCAAATAAATATTTGAGAAAATAAAGAAATAACCTGACAGCTATTAATCAGAGTTTTATTGCCTTTAATATATGATCCATCCTGATATAGCAATTATTGTTGTTTTAGTAAATGCATTACCTCACTTTTACAGGTTTATTTTCAGCCAGTATATCTATCCTTTTGCTCAACACAACAGAGAACTTTCCAATAGCCAAAAAACATTCTGCCTTTAAATTAAATTAATCTTCTTGGAAATATTACTCTTCCAACTCTCCTGTTCTGTATGTCAGCTACTGCTCAAAGCTGTCTACTGTTCCTCCTGTTAACCATACAGTTATTAAAACTTGGTATATGAATACCTTTTCATCATATTTATCCACAATAAATGAATGAGACTTCTCCCCATAGAATCTTTCTATGAAACTTTCCATCCCTCTGTCTTTCTGCTAAATCTCAAATAATCTGAACTGCAGTTCATTTAGATATTAGACCTCAGGTTCAGATAACATCCTTGAGGTAATAAAATGTTATTGTCTGACAGATCTAAAGTGATATTTTTCCTGTAGAAAATTCCATGGGGCACTTACACTGAAACTGAGAAGTGTTTTTCCTTCTCTTGCTGAGTGAGGGTTTAAATAGGAAATGCATATACACAGAGCAAAACTTGGAAGGTAACATTTCCCATCAGGTCTTTTCAGTATTACAGAGCAAGAAAAAGATTTTTAAGACTTGCATGTGCTGATTAAGGTGATTGAATTTTTTCTACTATTATTTTCCTTTTAGTTTAGCAATAAAGAAATACATTAAAAAAATGCAGTAGGGGAAAGATCTGCCCATGGATTTGTTGTATTTGTGCATATCTAAATAGCAGTACAGGCATCTTGTCATCCCAAGGACACCATGGAGTATTCATATAATATAAAGAGAGATGATGGGGATTTTCTAATAACTAAATTGGAAATCAGAAATGTTACTTTTTTTTTTTTTTTTTTTTTCCCCAATTTACCAGTTTGCAAGCAATGCCTCCTTTTCCATAAAGACAGCTCTTCAAGAAAGCCCATTTCTAACACTCACAGACCTGTGCAGAACACCGTTTTTCATAGATGACAGACAATAACTTTACAATAACATCAGCCATTTCTTTCAACACTGTCACAAATACCATTCAACAACAAATAGCATTCAACTAGGCCTCAACTGCCTAATTTCATTGAAGCCTGTATACCTTTCATTCAGTGTTAACATTACTTGAAAAAAAGTGTTTGGACGTTACATTATATTATCCTCAGTTCATCGTGTTGTAGCAGATCTAATCTTTAATGAAAACGAGACATGTAGGAATCCTATTTGAACTTTTCTTTTATCTTCACTCTTATTTCAAAAAGAAAGTTGTTGATTAAACACACCTAGTGACAAACCAACATGTGATTATCATCTATAATAAATGATACTCCTGCTTGCTAGTATAATTGTATTTGCTTTTCTTGTTGCCTTTGCTTGCTTCATCCACACCAGTAGATGTGTTGAGAAAACTGACTGGGAGAAAAGAGGTCATTCCCTGGTCCTGGTTACAAAGACAGCACAGACACAGCCCATGGTGACTGAAAAACAAGGAATAAAGAGGTTCAAGACTGTACTGCAAAAGTGTATTGCAACTGCAGGTTGCTTAAAGAAGTAGAAGCAAAGGGAATGTCCACAGGTTTGAAAAAGTGGCCTGCAACTACACAATATTCATTGTTTCAGAAAGGAGATTTAACGATGCAAAATCTTTGGCAAGAGAACAGTTGTTTTTAGGGATCAAATAGAGAGAGAAATAGTGCTGGGGACCTAGACTCCATTTAGGACATAATACTTGTCTTGTCTCTACACGTGAAAATATTTTAAATTACTAGCTGAGAGATCAGGGGTCCTGAACCATGGTATGTTCATTATTGTTGATTGCATGTACTGTGTCATATCACTTAAAAAATTAAAAACATTAATGGCACTGAAATTTCAAACTGGGTGCACGTACCACTGTGCATAACAACTGACAAGCTATTATCTACGTTGATTAAAACTCTTAGTGCTAGTGTTTTAGCTTCTCCAAAAGCAAGGAATAAACAATTTGAATGTAGGCTTTATCAGTATTTGTACTTGTAATAAAACCAGGAATATTCATAGAATCATAGAATCATAGAATTTTTTTTTGAGTTGGAAGGGACTCTTACAGACCATTGAGTCCAGTTCCCCAGTAATGAACAGGGACACCCACAGAGGTCAGAGACCTCAGAGGCCTGTCCAGCCTGACCATGAATATCTCCCCACTGCCATAATGTTGTCTTGCCCCAGACCTATACAAGACTACAAAGTGAGTCACCAGCTCTGGATTCCTACTTAGGAGGGGTTTGCCATCAAGATAGACAGCAAGTCTCCATGTAACCCTCTCCTCTAGGCATCAGCCCTGGGAAACATGCTGCCAAATATTCTTCAGAAAAGCATCTTAGAGAGGTTTCTGTGAGCAGATGGGGGACATTTGATGAAGCAAACGGATGCTGGGTAAGCAGTAATTCTCACTCAACAACCAGCCTGGGGGCTCCGTTCTTTCTTCATTTCCATTCTTTCTGATGGAAATGTCCTTGAAACTTAACTTTTTCCTACTTTTCCAGTACTTGTTTGATACTTTCTTTTTCTAGTAAGCAAAAATTCTAAGCCCTTGTCCTCCAGTAACTGTCTTTCATTTTCTGATACATTCAAAGATAACCTTTGGAGGCATGCCTTTTTCTGGGAAGCCAAGTTCTAACAGCAGAAAAAAATTTCAAAGGCTGTATGGAGAGCATCAACTACAATGGCAATAATATCACTGACCTTGCTAGAAGGAAGAAATTGGAACCTTCTAATGTGGTAAGAACATAACTTTATCATCATCTAAACTTCTGCTTCTCCTTCTAAGGAAAGTTTGTGAGTGTGTGTGACAGATGTTCTGAAATCATATAATATATAAAACAAAGTTTGTCACATGCCTAAAGATTTCATTATACATACTTTTATGATTTTTTGTTTGTTTGTTTGTTTGTTTGTTTTTAATATCTGGGAACCTGTTTCTGCTGGGATTTAAGTTTCAGCTTTACAGAATTAGCCTTCAGCATCAGATGAATGTTTTTTAAAAGAAAACCAGTAGATCAGTATATACATTTTTGCTTTCATCTTATAGTAACCCAAAACTAGGATGGACAATATTTATTGTTAAATCAATTGCAGTGTGTCAAGGATCTAAATCCTGTTATCTTCCATCCCCACAGAGCAAGTTGCGTGGGTGTGCAAAATCATTAGAAAGGAAGGCTCAGAGCCATTTTATGGGAGCTCCGTAAAGCATCAAGATACTAAACTTTGAAACTGTTATTTAGCTTATTAACATTACAGGGATTATTAACATTACATTCTATTTTTTTCTCTCCAAAGCATTCATAGTTGCTTTCATGTTTAAACTTGTGTCTTTCTGTAAGGGTTGATCAGGAAATCACTTTAATTTCTGTATTTTTAAGAATCTAGGCGTTCCTAAAATAGTTGGTGGATTACATGAGCAATGTGGGTAGGAAATAAATGTATTATTACCCTGAATTTGAGATAGATCTGTTCAAGGCTTTCTTCTGTACAGTACTGCAGCCTTCACAAAGCCCTGCTCACAGTATGTATAGTTTGATTACTGCTTTTTTTCTTTATGTATTTTGCATAGTACATAACAGTAATGAAGAATAAGATATAAGATAAACATGTACAGTAGAAATAAAGTGCAATGATTCTTCTTGGACAGATGTGCAACTTCTGAGATGTCTGTAGGACAAATTCCAGCTTTTGAAAAGCATAGCACAGCTAACAGTTCTGTAGAGTGTCTATAAACTCCTCTTTCTGGTTTATTTGGATGTGAATTTTCTGTTTGCTTGTTTTGTTTGTTAGTTGATTACATTCTGTTGCCTGTGACATTAAAGCAAAATCTACATATGTAGATTTGGTAGTGTTAGAGGTTTACCACTAAACTGTGGCATGCTAGTTTAATCTGATGATTCACTTCTGAGAATATAAAAACAGAAGTGAACTTTGCTTTCAGATGAATTATTTAAATTTCTTCCGCTCTTCAAAAACAGAATCAGTTTCACTTATGAAATCAACATGGATGTTTATGTTTCTTACAAAAAAACTTTTATTCTTCTAGTTTTGAACCTGATTTAGCATGAAAAATACTAAGCTGAAACTACTATTTTTGTTAACCACGTTTATGTTAATGGCACTTAAGCAATCCAACCAGGATCAAAGCTCCATTGTAGGAACTGTGCAGATGCATAGCAGTAGACATATCCTGCCCTAAAGAAAAAGCAAAAATAAATAACGTAATGAAATGGAACACAAAGTAATTGGTAAAGTTATAAGAAGCATCATAGGGGGAAAAAAAAAATAGATGGACAAAGAATAAAAAAGAGGTTTGAGACAAAAATAAAAATGTTCTTACTGTCAGATTTCAGAAGTTGTACAAGGAAAAGGAGTAAAAAATTAAATTTATACAACGAGGATGTCCAGAAAATCTAAGAAGTTAATCTTGATTTTACATTGAACAAAAATAGAATGAATAAAAATCCTTAGGTCTCACAAATACGTATGTTATGATCATAAATGCACCATTAAGAGTCTTTCAACATCTTCTTCAGCAATTTATTCATTTTATCTTTAGAGGGTAACAATGTGGAGCAAAAAAGTTTTGCAGTCCTCTGTGATAGAACAAGTGGCAGCAAACCTTTGAGGAGAAAGAGTAAGATGGATGGCCTTAAACAGTTTTTGCTTTTATTAATGGAGCCTGATTTGTTTTCACAGAAATGAGGCAAATAATAAACATACACAGAAAGGAGAGTAGGAGATAGAAGGACAACAAGAAAAAAAAAATGGAGTGTCAAATTTTCTCCCAAATGGACTTGCAAGAGTTGACAGTGACTTACTAGAGCATTAATTTCTTCTTTACAGCTTTATTCAGGTCTAAGACAGAAAAAAAGAACATGCACACGAGTCTTCCAATCCATATTTTCTATGTTATTTAAAGTAATAAGGTTATGTATGGTATTTTATGTTGGTTTCATTTACATTTGCAGGTACTAAAATCTAACAAGTTTCTCAAAACCTGTAACAGAAAAATGCTGAGAAGAATCAAATTTATTGCTCTCTCTCTTCACATACATTGGGCTTATGATCCTCCCACTTCAGTGGCTGCTCTTCCATGTATTACTGAGTGCAATCATGTACAAATATAAGATAAACATTTTCTTTAAAGTATTTATAGTATGTTGCGCTCAAATAAATATTTGAGAAAATAAAGAAATAACCTGACAGCTATTAATCAGAGTTTTATTGCCTTTAATATATGATCCATCCTGATATAGCAATTATTGTTGTTTTAGTAAATGCATTACCTCACTTTTACAGGTTTATTTTCAGCCAGTATATCTATCCTTTTGCTCAACACAACAGAGAACTTTCCAATAGCCAAAAAACATTCTGCCTTTAAATTAAATTAATCTTCTTGGAAATATTACTCTTCCAACTCTCCTGTTCTGTATGTCAGCTACTGCTCAAAGCTGTCTACTGTTCCTCCTGTTAACCATACAGTTATTAAAACTTGGTATATGAATACCTTTTCATCATATTTATCCACAATAAATGAATGAGACTTCTCCCCATAGAATCTTTCTATGAAACTTTCCATCCCTCTGTCTTTCTGCTAAATCTCAAATAATCTGAACTGCAGTTCATTTAGATATTAGACCTCAGGTTCAGATAACATCCTTGAGGTAATAAAATGTTATTGTCTGACAGATCTAAAGTGATATTTTTCCTGTAGAAAATTCCATGGGGCACTTACACTGAAACTGAGAAGTGTTTTTCCTTCTCTTGCTGAGTGAGGGTTTAAATAGGAAATGCATATACACAGAGCAAAACTTGGAAGGTAACATTTCCCATCAGGTCTTTTCAGTATTACAGAGCAAGAAAAAGATTTTTAAGACTTGCATGTGCTGATTAAGGTGATTGAATTTTTTCTACTATTATTTTCCTTTTAGTTTAGCAATAAAGAAATACATTAAAAAAATGCAGTAGGGGAAAGATCTGCCCATGGATTTGTTGTATTTGTGCATATCTAAATAGCAGTACAGGCATCTTGTCATCCCAAGGACACCATGGAGTATTCATATAATATAAAGAGAGATGATGGGGATTTTCTAATAACTAAATTGGAAATCAGAAATGTTACTTTTTTTTTTTTTTTTTTTTCCCCAATTTACCAGTTTGCAAGCAATGCCTCCTTTTCCATAAAGACAGCTCTTCAAGAAAGCCCATTTCTAACACTCACAGACCTGTGCAGAACACCGTTTTTCATAGATGACAGACAATAACTTTACAATAACATCAGCCATTTCTTTCAACACTGTCACAAATACCATTCAACAACAAATAGCATTCAACTAGGCCTCAACTGCCTAATTTCATTGAAGCCTGTATACCTTTCATTCAGTGTTAACATTACTTGAAAAAAAGTGTTTGGACGTTACATTATATTATCCTCAGTTCATCGTGTTGTAGCAGATCTAATCTTTAATGAAAACGAGACATGTAGGAATCCTATTTGAACTTTTCTTTTATCTTCACTCTTATTTCAAAAAGAAAGTTGTTGATTAAACACACCTAGTGACAAACCAACATGTGATTATCATCTATAATAAATGATACTCCTGCTTGCTAGTATAATTGTATTTGCTTTTCTTGTTGCCTTTGCTTGCTTCATCCACACCAGTAGATGTGTTGAGAAAACTGACTGGGAGAAAAGAGGTCATTCCCTGGTCCTGGTTACAAAGACAGCACAGACACAGCCCATGGTGACTGAAAAACAAGGAATAAAGAGGTTCAAGACTGTACTGCAAAAGTGTATTGCAACTGCAGGTTGCTTAAAGAAGTAGAAGCAAAGGGAATGTCCACAGGTTTGAAAAAGTGGCCTGCAACTACACAATATTCATTGTTTCAGAAAGGAGATTTAACGATGCAAAATCTTTGGCAAGAGAACAGTTGTTTTTAGGGATCAAATAGAGAGAGAAATAGTGCTGGGGACCTAGACTCCATTTAGGACATAATACTTGTCTTGTCTCTACACGTGAAAATATTTTAAATTACTAGCTGAGAGATCAGGGGTCCTGAACCATGGTATGTTCATTATTGTTGATTGCATGTACTGTGTCATATCACTTAAAAAATTAAAAACATTAATGGCACTGAAATTTCAAACTGGGTGCACGTACCACTGTGCATAACAACTGACAAGCTATTATCTACGTTGATTAAAACTCTTAGTGCTAGTGTTTTAGCTTCTCCAAAAGCAAGGAATAAACAATTTGAATGTAGGCTTTATCAGTATTTGTACTTGTAATAAAACCAGGAATATTCATAGAATCATAGAATCATAGAATTTTTTTTTGAGTTGGAAGGGACTCTTACAGACCATTGAGTCCAGTTCCCCAGTAATGAACAGGGACACGCACAGAGGTCAGAGACCTCAGAGGCCTGTCCAGCCTGACCATGAATATCTCCCCACTGCCATAATGTTGTCTTGCCCCAGACCTATACAAGACTACAAAGTGAGTCACCAGCTCTGGATTCCTACTTAGGAGGGGTTTGCCATCAAGATAGACAGCAAGTCTCCATGTAACCCTCTCCTCTAGGCATCAGCCCTGGGAAACATGCTGCCAAATATTCTTCAGAAAAGCATCTTAGAGAGGTTTCTGTGAGCAGATGGGGGACATTTGATGAAGCAAACGGATGCTGGGTAAGCAGTAATTCTCACTCAACAACCAGCCTGGGGGCTCCGTTCTTTCTTCATTTCCATTCTTTCTGATGGAAATGTCCTTGAAACTTAACTTTTTCCTACTTTTCCAGTACTTGTTTGATACTTTCTTTTTCTAGTAAGCAAAAATTCTAAGCCCTTGTCCTCCAGTAACTGTCTTTCATTTTCTGATACATTCAAAGATAACCTTTGGAGGCATGCCTTTTTCTGGGAAGCCAAGTTCTAACAGCAGAAAAAAATTTCAAAGGCTGTATGGAGAGCATCAACTACAATGGCAATAATATCACTGACCTTGCTAGAAGGAAGAAATTGGAACCTTCTAATGTGGTAAGAACATAACTTTATCATCATCTAAACTTCTGCTTCTCCTTCTAAGGAAAGTTTGTGAGTGTGTGTGACAGATGTTCTGAAATCATATAATATATAAAACAAAGTTTGTCACATGCCTAAAGATTTCATTATACATACTTTTATGATTTTTTTTTTTTGTTTGTTTGTTTGTTTTTAATATCTGGGAACCTGTTTCTGCTGGGATTTAAGTTTCAGCTTTACAGAATTAGCCTTCAGCATCAGATGAATGTTTTTTAAAAGAAAACCAGTAGATCAGTATATACATTTTTGCTTTCATCTTATAGTAACCCAAAAGTAGAATTTTTTTTTGAGTTGGAAGGGACTCTTACAGACCATTGAGTCCAGTTCCCCAGTAATGAACAGGGACACCCACAGAGGTCAGAGACCTCAGAGGCCTGTCCAGCCTGACCATGAATATCTCCCCACTGCCATAATGTTGTCTTGCCCCAGACCTATACAAGACTACAAAGTGAGTCACCAGCTCTGGATTCCTACTTAGGAGGGGTTTGCCATCAAGATAGACAGCAAGTCTCCATGTAACCCTCTCCTCTAGGCATCAGCCCTGGGAAACATGCTGCCAAATATTCTTCAGAAAAGCATCTTAGAGAGGTTTCTGTGAGCAGATGGGGGACATTTGATGAAGCAAACGGATGCTGGGTAAGCAGTAATTCTCACTCAACAACCAGCCTGGGGGCTCCGTTCTTTCTTCATTTCCATTCTTTCTGATGGAAATGTCCTTGAAACTTAATTGAGTTTGCATGGAATTTTACACTTTTTGGATTTCTAATCTTTCTCATCATTAATCCTTAAATATGTGTTCCACAGTACCACTAACCAATTATAGAAAAATAATTTAAAATAATCATGTATCAAACTTTTTTAAAATTCTATTTGGAAGGTAGGAGACCTAATTACAGGCAT
Organism: Phasianus colchicus; assembly: GCF_987193195.1. NCBI lineage: Eukaryota > Metazoa > Chordata > Aves > Galliformes > Phasianidae > Phasianus > Phasianus colchicus. Next base: position 813,307 of record NW_028325225.1, read on the forward strand.
GGGACTTTAATGTATGTGCTGAAAACTGAAACTCAATATCTACTTTTTCATTGCTCTTCAGCAACCTGAGCAAATAGATTACCTCCTGTGATAGGTTTCTGACAGTCCCTCTTAGTTTGACAGTTATTTTAGAGAGAGTCACTTTTGTATATAATGAAAGGAAAAGTTGCCAAGCATACGTACATATTTTATGTTTCTTAAAACTTAAAAGCTAGAGGAAAGACTCCATTTTTAGTCATGCCATTTTAAATTCAGAGTATTTGTACCGTCCGCCAGATTTACATCAATGACACAGAATGGCATCTAGCCCAAGCGCTGAGTTACATTTCTTGCACAGGAAGGGCAGCTTTTATAATTGAGTGTATCAGTTACTGCTTTGAACTTTTTTTGTGTTACTACATTCATGTGAAAATATGATGTGCATTTTCACATATTCTATGTATGCCAAAAGAATTAAAAGCAATTTCTATCGAAGTGTTTCCTTGAAATTGCAACATAAAAAATATATAAATATTAAAAACAATAAAACAAAACAAGACATTTTCTCCCAGAAATACCAGGACTCTTAGAAATACCTCACGTTTCATCTCAAGAATACTGCTTTCCACTCCTCAAGATCAAACTGACTCCCATCACAATGGCCTTTTCTCCCACATACACCAGCTTTCTCCCAAATACACGACATTTTCTCCCACATACACCCGTTTTCTCCCAAAGATGGGACATATTCTCCCAGAAATGCCAGCTTATTCTTTAAAAAACGGCCTTTTTTTCCCAAAATACCAGCTTTCTCACAAACACCTGTCATTTTCCAACCAAGTCTGCTACTATCTCCCAGAAACAGCCGGTTTCCGAGAAATACCTGACGTTTGCTCTCCCAAATACTACTTGACACTCCTCCAGAGGACATTGTCTCCCCTATTTACCACGTTGTCTCCCCAAGAGACCACTTGGCACACCAAAAAGACCACCGTTGCTCTCCAGTACAAGATCTTCTTTCCCACCGGTTCCCACTTTTCTCCCCCAGCTATGTCATTTCCTCCCAGAAATGCCACTTTTCCCTTGGAAATTTCACCTTCTCTTCCAAAAAGAGGAGATTTGCTCCCAGAAATACCCCTTCTCTTACAACTGCCACACGCTTTCTCCCCAAAAAGCCTCCATGACAATGCCAAATGGGACACTTGCAGCCAAGAAGAGGACACCTTCTCTCAGAAAGACCACTTTTCTCCCCAAGAGAGGAGATTTTCTCCCAATTGGATGACATTTGCTGTAAGAAAGACCTGTTTTCTTCCCTCAAGAGGACATTGTCTTTCCCACTGAGGACATTTTCTCCCAGAAGTGCCGCTACTCTGTGAAACACCTCCATTTCCTCCCAAATCTACTCCATGACACGCCTCAGGATGACACTTACTCCCCGATTTGGGGCATTTTCTCCCAGAAATACCACTTCTCTCCCAAAGGGATGGCCTTTTCCCTCTCTAGCATCTGTTTCCTCACCAATACCTGGCATTTTCTCCCAGAAACACCAGCTTTCTCACAGATACATCACCTTCCCCCCCCCACATCAGACCTCTTCTCCCAGAAATACCAGGACTCTGCTGAATATTTCCCATTTCCTCCGGAACATACAGCATTACACTCCGCAAGAGGACAGTTTCTTTCAGAAACGTGGCATTTTATCACAGATACACCATTTTTATGCCCAGTAGAGCTCCTTTTCTCCCAGAAATAGCACTGCTCTTAGGAAGAGCTCCCATTTTCTAACCAAAATGCTGCTTTACACTCCTCAAGATCACACTTACCCCCATCAAGATGGCAGTGTCACAGAAATACCAGCTTCTGCCCCCAAAATGGGACTTTGGCTCTCCAAAACAAGACATTTTCTCCCAGAAATACCAGGACTCTTAGAAATACCTCACGTTTCATCTCAAGAATACTGCTTTCCACTCCTCAAGATCACACTGACTCCCATCACAATGGCCTTTTCTCCCACATACACCAGCTTTCTCCCAAATACACGACATTTTCTCCCACATACACCCGTTTTCTCCCAAAGATGGGACATATTCTCCCAGAAATGCCAGCTTATTCTTTAAAAAACGGCCTTTTTTCCCCAAAATACCAGCTTTCTCACAAACACCTGTCATTTTCCAACCAAGTCTGCTACTATCTCCCAGAAACAGCCGGTTTCCGAGAAATACCTGACGTTTGCTCTCCCAAATACTACTTGACACTCCTCCAGAGGACATTGTCTCCCCTATTTACCACGTTGTCTCCCCAAGAGACCACTTGGCACACCAAAAAGACCACCGTTGCTCTCCAGTACAAGATCTTCTTTCCCACCGGTTCCCACTTTTCTCCCCCAGCTATGTCATTTCCTCCCAGAAATGCCACTTTTCCCTTGGAAATTTCACCTTCTCTTCCAAAAAGAGGAGATTTGCTCCCAGAAATACCCCTTCTCTTACAACTGCCACACGCTTTCTCCCCAAAAAGCCTCCATGACAATGCCAAATGGGACACTTGCAGCCAAGAAGAGGACACCTTCTCTCAGAAAGACCACTTTTCTCCCCAAGAGAGGAGATTTTCTCCCAATTGGATGACATTTGCTGTAAGAAAGACCTGTTTTCTTCCCTCAAGAGGACATTGTCTTTCCCACTGAGGACATTTTCTCCCAGAAGTGCCGCTACTCTGTGAAACACCTCCATTTCCTCCCAAATCTACTCCATGACACGCCTCAGGATGACACTTACTCCCCGATTTGGGGCATTTTCTCCCAGAAATACCACTTCTCTCCCAAAGGGATGGCCTTTTCCCTCTCTAGCATCTGTTTCCTCACCAATACCTGGCATTTTCTCCCAGAAACACCAGCTTTCTCACAGATACATCACCTTCCCCCCCACATCAGACCTCTTCTCCCAGAAATACCAGGACTCTGCTGAATATTTCCCATTTCCTCCGGAACATACAGCATTACACTCCGCAAGAGGACAGTTTCTTTCAGAAATGTGGCATTTTATCACAGATACACCATTTTTATGCCCAGTAGAGCTCCTTTTCTCCCAGAAATAGCACTGCTCTTAGGAAGAGCTCCCATTTTCTAACCAAAATGCTGCTTTACACTCCTCAAGATCACACTTACCCCCATCAAGATGGCAGTGTCACAGAAATACCAGCTTCTGCCCCCAAAATGGGACTTTGGCTCTCCAAAACAAGACATTTTCTCCCAGAAATACCAGGACTCTTAGAAATACCTCACGTTTCATCTCAAGAATACTGCTTTCCACTCCTCAAGATCACACTGACTCCCATCACAATGGCCTTTTCTCCCACATACACCAGCTTTCTCCCAAATACACGACATTTTCTCCCACATACACCCGTTTTCTCCCAAAGATGGGACATATTCTCCCAGAAATGCCAGCTTATTCTTTAAAAAACGGCCTTTTTTCCCCAAAATACCAGCTTTCTCACAAACACCTGTCATTTTCCAACCAAGTCTGCTACTATCTCCCAGAAACAGCCGGTTTCCGAGAAATACCTGACGTTTGCTCTCCCAAATACTACTTGACACTCCTCCAGAGGACATTGTCTCCCCTATTTACCACGTTGTCTCCCCAAGAGACCACTTGGCACACCAAAAAGACCACCGTTGCTCTCCAGTACAAGATCTTCTTTCCCACCGGTTCCCGCTTTTCTCCCCCAGCTATGTCATTTCCTCCCAGAAATGCCACTTTTCCCTTGGAAATTTCACCTTCTCTTCCAAAAAGAGGAGATTTGCTCCCAGAAATACCCCTTCTCTTACAACTGCCACACGCTTTCTCCCCAAAAAGCCTCCATGACAATGCCAAATGGGACACTTGCAGCCAAGAAGAGGACACCTTCTCTCAGAAAGACCACTTTTCTCCCCAAGAGAGGAGATTTTCTCCCAATTGGATGACATTTGCTGTAAGAAAGACCTGTTTTCTTCCCTCAAGAGGACATTGTCTTTCCCACTGAGGACATTTTCTCCCAGAAGTGCCGCTACTCTGTGAAACACCTCCATTTCCTCCCAAATCTACTCCATGACACGCCTCAGGATGACACTTACTCCCCGATTTGGGGCATTTTCTCCCAGAAATACCACTTCTCTCCCAAAGGGATGGCCTTTTCCCTCTCTAGCATCTGTTTCCTCACCAATACCTGGCATTTTCTCCCAGAAACACCAGCTTTCTCACAGATACATCACCTTCCCCCCCCCACATCAGACCTCTTCTCCCAGAAATACCAGGACTCTGCTGAATATTTCCCATTTCCTCCGGAACATACAGCATTACACTCCGCAAGAGGACAGTTTCTTTCAGAAACGTGGCATTTTATCACAGATACACCATTTTTATGCCCAGTAGAGCTCCTTTTCTCCCAGAAATAGCACTGCTCTTAGGAAGAGCTCCCATTTTCTAACCAAAATGCTGCTTTACACTCCTCAAGATCACACTTACCCCCATCAAGATGGCAGTGTCACAGAAATACCAGCTTCTGCCCCCAAAATGGGACTTTGGCTCTCCAAAACAAGACATTTTCTCCCAGAAATACCAGGACTTTTAGAAATACCTCACGTTTCATCTCAAGAATACTGCTTTCCACTCCTCAAGATCACACTGACTCCCATCACAATGGCCTTTTCTCCCACATACACCAGCTTTCTCCCAAATACACGACATTTTCTCCCACATACACCCGTTTTCTCCCAAAGATGGGACATATTCTCCCAGAAATGCCAGCTTATTCTTTAAAAAACGGCCTTTTTTCCCCAAAATACCAGCTTTCTCACAAACACCTGTCATTTTCCAACCAAGTCTGCTACTATCTCCCAGAAACAGCCGGTTTCCGAGAAATACCTGACGTTTGCTCTCCCAAGTACTACTTGACACTCCTCCAGAGGACATTGTCTCCCCTATTTACCACGTTGTCTCCCCAAGAGACCACTTGGCACACCAAAAAGACCACCGTTGCTCTCCAGTACAAGATCTTCTTTCCCACCGGTTCCCGCTTTTCTCCCCCAGCTATGTCATTTCCTCCCAGAAATGCCACTTTTCCCTTGGAAATTTCACCTTCTCTTCCAAAAAGAGGAGATTTGCTCCCAGAAATACCCCTTCTCTTACAACTGCCACACGCTTTCTCCCCAAAAAGCCTCCATGACAATGCCAAATGGGACACTTGCAGCCAAGAAGAGGACACCTTCTCTCAGAAAGACCACTTTTCTCCCCAAGAGAGGAGATTTTCTCCCAATTGGATGACATTTGCTGTAAGAAAGACCCGTTTTCTTCCCTCAAGAGGACATTGTCTTTCCCACTGAGGACATTTTCTCCCAGAAGTGCCGCTACTCTGTGAAACACCTCCATTTCCTCCCAAATCTACTCCATGACACGCCTCAGGATGACACTTACTCCCCGATTTGGGGCATTTTCTCCCAGAAATACCACTTCTCTCCCAAAGGGATGGCCTTTTCCCTCTCTAGCATCTGTTTCCTCACCAATACCTGGCATTTTCTCCCAGAAACACCAGCTTTCTCACAGATACATCACCTTCCCCCCCCCACATCAGACCTCTTCTCCCAGAAATACCAGGACTCTGCTGAATATTTCCCATTTCCTCCGGAACATACAGCATTACACTCCGCAAGAGGACAGTTTCTTTCAGAAACGTGGCATTTTATCACAGATACACCATTTTTATGCCCAGTAGAGCTCCTTTTCTCCCAGAAATAGCACTGCTCTTAGGAAGAGCTCCCATTTTCTAACCAAAATGCTGCTTTACACTCCTCAAGATCACACTTACCCCCATCAAGATGGCAGTGTCACAGAAATACCAGCTTCTGCCCCCAAAATGGGACTTTGGCTCTCCAAAACAAGACATTTTCTCCCAGAAATACCAGGACTCTTAGAAATACCTCACGTTTCATCTCAAGAATACTGCTTTCCACTCCTCAAGATCACACTGACTCCCATCACAATGGCCTTTTCTCCCACATACACCAGCTTTCTCCCAAATACACGACATTTTCTCCCACATACACCCGTTTTCTCCCAAAGATGGGACATATTCTCCCAGAAATGCCAGCTTATTCTTTAAAAAACGGCCTTTTTTCCCCAAAATACCAGCTTTCTCACAAACACCTGTCATTTTCCAACCAAGTCTGCTACTATCTCCCAGAAACAGCCGGTTTCCGAGAAATACCTGACGTTTGCTCTCCCAAATACTACTTGACACTCCTCCAGAGGACATTGTCTCCCCTATTTACCACGTTGTCTCCCCAAGAGACCACTTGGCACACCAAAAAGACCACCGTTGCTCTCCAGTACAAGATCTTCTTTCCCACCGGTTCCCGCTTTTCTCCCCCAGCTATGTCATTTCCTCCCAGAAATGCCACTTTTCCCTTGGAAATTTCACCTTCTCTTCCAAAAAGAGGAGATTTGCTCCCAGAAATACCCCTTCTCTTACAACTGCCACACGCTTTCTCCCCAAAAAGCCTCCATGACAATGCCAAATGGGACACTTGCAGCCAAGAAGAGGACACCTTCTCTCAGAAAGACCACTTTTCTCCCCAAGAGAGGAGATTTTCTCCCAATTGGATGACATTTGCTGTAAGAAAGACCTGTTTTCTTCCCTCAAGAGGACATTGTCTTTCCCACTGAGGACATTTTCTCCCAGAAGTGCCGCTACTCTGTGAAACACCTCCATTTCCTCCCAAATCTACTCCATGACACGCCTCAGGATGACACTTACTCCCCGATTTGGGGCATTTTCTCCCAGAAATACCACTTCTCTCCCAAAGGGATGGCCTTTTCCCTCTCTAGCATCTGTTTCCTCACCAATACCTGGCATTTTCTCCCAGAAACACCAGCTTTCTCACAGATACATCACCTTCCCCCCCCCACATCAGACCTCTTCTCCCAGAAATACCAGGACTCTGCTGAATATTTCCCATTTCCTCCGGAACATACAGCATTACACTCCGCAAGAGGACAGTTTCTTTCAGAAACGTGGCATTTTATCACAGATACACCATTTTTATGCCCAGTAGAGCTCCTTTTCTCCCAGAAATAGCACTGCTCTTAGGAAGAGCTCCCATTTTCTAACCAAAATGCTGCTTTACACTCCTCAAGATCACACTTACCCCCATCAAGATGGCAGTGTCACAGAAATACCAGCTTCTGCCCCCAAAATGGGACTTTGGCTCTCCAAAACAAGACATTTTCTCCCAGAAATACCAGGACTCTTAGAAATACCTCACGTTTCATCTCAAGAATACTGCTTTCCACTCCTCAAGATCACACTGACTCCCATCACAATGGCCTTTTCTCCCACATACACCAGCTTTCTCCCAAATACACGACATTTTCTCCCACATACACCCGTTTTCTCCCAAAGATGGGACATATTCTCCCAGAAATGCCAGCTTATTCTTTAAAAAACGGCCTTTTTTCCCCAAAATACCAGCTTTCTCACAAACACCTGTCATTTTCCAACCAAGTCTGCTACTATCTCCCAGAAACAGCCGGTTTCCGAGAAATACCTGACGTTTGCTCTCCCAAATACTACTTGACACTCCTCCAGAGGACATTGTCTCCCCTATTTACCACGTTGTCTCCCCAAGAGACCACTTGGCACACCAAAAAGACCACCGTTGCTCTCCAGTACAAGATCTTCTTTCCCACCGGTTCCCGCTTTTCTCCCCCAGCTATGTCATTTCCTCCCAGAAATGCCACTTTTCCCTTGGAAATTTCACCTTCTCTTCCAAAAAGAGGAGATTTGCTCCCAGAAATACCCCTTCTCTTACAACTGCCACACGCTTTCTCCCCAAAAAGCCTCCATGACAATGCCAAATGGGACACTTGCAGCCAAGAAGAGGACACCTTCTCTCAGAAAGACCACTTTTCTCCCCAAGAGAGGAGATTTTCTCCCAATTGGATGACATTTGCTGTAAGAAAGACCTGTTTTCTTCCCTCAAGAGGACATTGTCTTTCCCACTGAGGACATTTTCTCCCAGAAGTGCCGCTACTCTGTGAAACACCTCCATTTCCTCCCAAATCTACTCCATGACACGCCTCAGGATGACACTTACTCCCCGATTTGGGGCATTTTCTCCCAGAAATACCACTTCTCTCCCAAAGGGATGGCCTTTTCCCTCTCTAGCATCTGTTTCCTCACCAATACCTGGCATTTTCTCCCAGAAACACCAGCTTTCTCACAGATACATCACCTTCCCCCCCCCACATCAGACCTCTTCTCCCAGAAATACCAGGACTCTGCTGAATATTTCCCATTTCCTCCGGAACATACAGCATTACACTCCGCAAGAGGACAGTTTCTTTCAGAAACGTGGCATTTTATCACAGATACACCATTTTTATGCCCAGTAGAGCTCCTTTTCTCCCAGAAATAGCACTGCTCTTAGGAAGAGCTCCCATTTTCTAACCAAAATGCTGCTTTACACTCCTCAAGATCACACTTACCCCCATCAAGATGGCAGTGTCACAGAAATACCAGCTTCTGCCCCCAAAATGGGACTTTGGCTCTCCAAAACAAGACATTTTCTCCCAGAAATACCAGGACTCTTAGAAATACCTCACGTTTCATCTCAAGAATACTGCTTTCCACTCCTCAAGATCACACTGACTCCCATCACAATGGCCTTTTCTCCCACATACACCAGCTTTCTCCCAAATACACGACATTTTCTCCCACATACACCCGTTTTCTCCCAAAGATGGGACATATTCTCCCAGAAATGCCAGCTTATTCTTTAAAAAACGGCCTTTTTTCCCCAAAATACCAGCTTTCTCACAAACACCTGTCATTTTCCAACCAAGTCTGCTACTATCTCCCAGAAACAGCCGGTTTCCGAGAAATACCTGACGTTTGCTCTCCCAAATACTACTTGACACTCCTCCAGAGGACATTGTCTCCCCTATTTACCACGTTGTCTCCCCAAGAGACCACTTGGCACACCAAAAAGACCACCGTTGCTCTCCAGTACAAGATCTTCTTTCCCACCGGTTCCCGCTTTTCTCCCCCAGCTATGTCATTTCCTCCCAGAAATGCCACTTTTCCCTTGGAAATTTCACCTTCTCTTCCAAAAAGAGGAGATTTGCTCCCAGAAATACCCCTTCTCTTACAACTGCCACACGCTTTCTCCCCAAAAAGCCTCCATGACAATGCCAAATGGGACACTTGCAGCCAAGAAGAGGACACCTTCTCTCAGAAAGACCACTTTTCTCCCCAAGAGAGGAGATTTTCTCCCAATTGGATGACATTTGCTGTAAGAAAGACCTGTTTTCTTCCCTCAAGAGGACATTGTCTTTCCCACTGAGGACATTTTCTCCCAGAAGTGCCGCTACTCTGTGAAACACCTCCATTTCCTCCCAAATCTACTCCATGACACGCCTCAGGATGACACTTACTCCCCGATTTGGGGCATTTTCTCCCAGAAATACCACTTCTCTCCCAAAGGGATGGCCTTTTCCCTCTCTAGCATCTGTTTCCTCACCAATACCTGGCATTTTCTCCCAGAAACACCAGCTTTCTCACAGATACATCACCTTCCCCCCCACATCAGACCTCTTCTCCCAGAAATACCAGGACTCTGCTGAATATTTCCCATTTCCTCCGGAACATACAGCATTACACTCCGCAAGAGGACAGTTTCTTTCAGAAACGTGGCATTTTATCACAGATACACCATTTTTATGCCCAGTAGAGCTCCTTTTCTCCCAGAAATAGCACTGCTCTTAGGAAGAGCTCCCATTTTCTAACCAAAATGCTGCTTTACACTCCTCAAGATCACACTTACCCCCATCAAGATGGCAGTGTCACAGAAATACCAGCTTCTGCCCCCAAAATGGGACTTTGGCTCTCCAAAACAAGACATTTTCTCCCAGAAATACCAGGACTCTTAGAAATACCTCACGTTTCATCTCAAGAATACTGCTTTCCACTCCTCAAGATCACACTGACTCCCATCACAATGGCCTTTTCTCCCACATACACCAGCTTTCTCCCAAATACACGACATTTTCTCCCACATACACCCGTTTTCTCCCAAAGATGGGACATATTCTCCCAGAAATGCCAGCTTATTCTTTAAAAAACGGCCTTTTTTCCCCAAAATACCAGCTTTCTCACAAACACCTGTCATTTTCCAACCAAGTCTGCTACTATCTCCCAGAAACAGCCGGTTTCCGAGAAATACCTGACGTTTGCTCTCCCAAATACTACTTGACACTCCTCCAGAGGACATTGTCTCCCCTATTTACCACGTTGTCTCCCCAAGAGACCACTTGGCACACCAAAAAGACCACCGTTGCTCTCCAGTACAAGATCTTCTTTCCCACCGGTTCCCGCTTTTCTCCCCCAGCTATGTCATTTCCTCCCAGAAATGCCACTTTTCCCTTGGAAATTTCACCTTCTCTTCCAAAAAGAGGAGATTTGCTCCCAGAAATACCCCTTCTCTTACAACTGCCACACGCTTTCTCCCCAAAAAGCCTCCATGACAATGCCAAATGGGACACTTGCAGCCAAGAAGAGGACACCTTCTCTCAGAAAGACCACTTTTCTCCCCAAGAGAGGAGATTTTCTCCCAATTGGATGACATTTGCTGTAAGAAAGACCTGTTTTCTTCCCTCAAGAGGACATTGTCTTTCCCACTGAGGACATTTTCTCCCAGAAGTGCCGCTACTCTGTGAAACACCTCCATTTCCTCCCAAATCTACTCCATGACACGCCTCAGGATGACACTTACTCCCCGATTTGGGGCATTTTCTCCCAGAAATACCACTTCTCTCCCAAAGGGATGGCCTTTTCCCTCTCTAGCATCTGTTTCCTCACCAATACCTGGCATTTTCTCCCAGAAACACCAGCTTTCTCACAGATACATCACCTTCCCCCCCCCACATCAGACCTCTTCTCCCAGAAATACCAGGACTCTGCTGAATATTTCCCATTTCCTCCGGAACATACAGCATTACACTCCGCAAGAGGACAGTTTCTTTCAGAAACGTGGCATTTTATCACAGATACACCATTTTTATGCCCAGTAGAGCTCCTTTTCTCCCAGAAATAGCACTGCTCTTAGGAAGAGCTCCCATTTTCTAACCAAAATGCTGCTTTACACTCCTCAAGATCACACTTACCCCCATCAAGATGGCAGTGTCACAGAAATACCAGCTTCTGCCCCCAAAATGGGACTTTGGCTCTCCAAAACAAGACATTTTCTCCCAGAAATACCAGGACTCTTAGAAATACCTCACGTTTCATCTCAAGAATACTGCTTTCCACTCCTCAAGATCACACTGACTCCCATCACAATGGCCTTTTCTCCCACATACACCAGCTTTCTCCCAAATACACGACATTTTCTCCCACATACACCCGTTTTCTCCCAAAGATGGGACATATTCTCCCAGAAATGCCAGCTTATTCTTTAAAAAACGGCCTTTTTTCCCCAAAATACCAGCTTTCTCACAAACACCTGTCATTTTCCAACCAAGTCTGCTACTATCTCCCAGAAACAGCCGGTTTCCGAGAAATACCTGACGTTTGCTCTCCCAAATACTACTTGACACTCCTCCAGAGGACATTGTCTCCCCTATTTACCACGTTGTCTCCCCAAGAGACCACTTGGCACACCAAAAAGACCACCGTTGCTCTCCAGTACAAGATCTTCTTTCCCACCGGTTCCCGCTTTTCTCCCCCAGCTATGTCATTTCCTCCCAGAAATGCCACTTTTCCCTTGGAAATTTCACCTTCTCTTCCAAAAAGAGGAGATTTGCTCCCAGAAATACCCCTTCTCTTACAACTGCCACACGCTTTCTCCCCAAAAAGCCTCCATGACAATGCCAAATGGGACACTTGCAGCCAAGAAGAGGACACCTTCTCTCAGAAAGACCACTTTTCTCCCCAAGAGAGGAGATTTTCTCCCAATTGGATGACATTTGCTGTAAGAAAGACCTGTTTTCTTCCCTCAAGAGGACATTGTCTTTCCCACTGAGGACATTTTCTCCCAGAAGTGCCGCTACTCTGTGAAACACCTCCATTTCCTCCCAAATCTACTCCATGACACGCCTCAGGATGACACTTACTCCCCGATTTGGGGCATTTTCTCCCAGAAATACCACTTCTCTCCCAAAGGGATGGCCTTTTCCCTCTCTAGCATCTGTTTCCTCACCAATACCTGGCATTTTCTCCCAGAAACACCAGCTTTCTCACAGATACATCACCTTCCCCCCCCCACATCAGACCTCTTCTCCCAGAAATACCAGGACTCTGCTGAATATTTCCCATTTCCTCCGGAACATACAGCATTACACTCCGCAAGAGGACAGTTTCTTTCAGAAACGTGGCATTTTATCACAGATACACCATTTTTATGCCCAGTAGAGCTCCTTTTCTCCCAGAAATAGCACTGCTCTTAGGAAGAGCTCCCATTTTCTAACCAAAATGCTGCTTTACACTCCTCAAGATCACACTTACCCCCATCAAGATGGCAGTGTCACAGAAATACCAGCTTCTGCCCCCAAAATGGGACTTTGGCTCTCCAAAACAAGACATTTTCTCCCAGAAATACCAGGACTCTTAGAAATACCTCACGTTTCATCTCAAGAATACTGCTTTCCACTCCTCAAGATCACACTGACTCCCATCACAATGGCCTTTTCTCCCACATACACCAGCTTTCTCCCAAATACACGACATTTTCTCCCACATACACCCGTTTTCTCCCAAAGATGGGACATATTCTCCCAGAAATGCCAGCTTATTCTTTAAAAAACGGCCTTTTTTCCCCAAAATACCAGCTTTCTCACAAACACCTGTCATTTTCCAACCAAGTCTGCTACTATCTCCCAGAAACAGCCGGTTTCCGAGAAATACCTGACGTTTGCTCTCCCAAATACTACTTGACACTCCTCCAGAGGACATTGTCTCCCCTATTTACCACGTTGTCTCCCCAAGAGACCACTTGGCACACCAAAAAGACCACCGTTGCTCTCCAGTACAAGATCTTCTTTCCCACCGGTTCCCGCTTTTCTCCCCCAGCTATGTCATTTCCTCCCAGAAATGCCACTTTTCCCTTGGAAATTTCACCTTCTCTTCCAAAAAGAGGAGATTTGCTCCCAGAAATACCCCTTCTCTTACAACTGCCACACGCTTTCTCCCCAAAAAGCCTCCATGACAATGCCAAATGGGACACTTGCAGCCAAGAAGAGGACACCTTCTCTCAGAAAGACCACTTTTCTCCCCAAGAGAGGAGATTTTCTCCCAATTGGATGACATTTGCTGTAAGAAAGACCTGTTTTCTTCCCTCAAGAGGACATTGTCTTTCCCACTGAGGACATTTTCTCCCAGAAGTGCCGCTACTCTGTGAAACACCTCCATTTCCTCCCAAATCTACTCCATGACACGCCTCAGGATGACACTTACTCCCCGATTTGGGGCATTTTCTCCCAGAAATACCACTTCTCTCCCAAAGGGATGGCCTTTTCCCTCTCTAGCATCTGTTTCCTCACCAATACCTGGCATTTTCTCCCAGAAACACCAGCTTTCTCACAGATACATCACCTTCCCCCCCCCACATCAGACCTCTTCTCCCAGAAATACCAGGACTCTGCTGAATATTTCCCATTTCCTCCGGAACATACAGCATTACACTCCGCAAGAGGACAGTTTCTTTCAGAAACGTGGCATTTTATCACAGATACACCATTTTTATGCCCAGTAGAGCTCCTTTTCTCCCAGAAATAGCACTGCTCTTAGGAAGAGCTCCCATTTTCTAACCAAAATGCTGCTTTACACTCCTCAAGATCACACTTACCCCCATCAAGATGGCAGTGTCACAGAAATACCAGCTTCTGCCCCCAAAATGGGACTTTGGCTCTCCAAAACAAGACATTTTCTCCCAGAAATACCAGGACTCTTAGAAATACCTCACGTTTCATCTCAAGAATACTGCTTTCCACTCCTCAAGATCACACTGACTCCCATCACAATGGCCTTTTCTCCCACATACACCAGCTTTCTCCCAAATACACGACATTTTCTCCCACATACACCCGTTTTCTCCCAAAGATGGGACATATTCTCCCAGAAATGCCAGCTTATTCTTTAAAAAACGGCCTTTTTTCCCCAAAATACCAGCTTTCTCACAAACACCTCTCATTTTCCAACCAAGTCTGCTACTATCTCCCAGAAACAGCCGGTTTCCGAGAAATACCTGACGTTTGCTCTCCCAAATACTACTTGACACTCCTCCAGAGGACATTGTCTCCCCTATTTACCACGTTGTCTCCCCAAGAGACCACTTGGCACACCAAAAAGACCACCGTTGCTCTCCAGTACAAGATCTTCTTTCCCACCGGTTCCCGCTTTTCTCCCCCAGCTATGTCATTTCCTCCCAGAAATGCCACTTTTCCCTTGGAAATTTCACCTTCTCTTCCAAAAAGAGGAGATTTGCTCCCAGAAATACCCCTTCTCTTACAACTGCCACACGCTTTCTCCCCAAAAAGCCTCCATGACAATGCCAAATGGGACACTTGCAGCCAAGAAGAGGACACCTTCTCTCAGAAAGACCACTTTTCTCCCCAAGAGAGGAGATTTTCTCCCAATTGGATGACATTTGCTGTAAGAAAGACCTGTTTTCTTCCCTCAAGAGGACATTGTCTTTCCCACTGAGGACATTTTCTCCCAGAAGTGCCGCTACTCTGTGAAACACCTCCATTTCCTCCCAAATCTACTCCATGACACGCCTCAGGATGACACTTACTCCCCGATTTGGGGCATTTTCTCCCAGAAATACCACTTCTCTCCCAAAGGGATGGCCTTTTCCCTCTCTAGCATCTGTTTCCTCACCAATACCTGGCATTTTCTCCCAGAAACACCAGCTTTCTCACAGATACATCACCTTCCCCCCCCCACATCAGACCTCTTCTCCCAGAAATACCAGGACTCTGCTGAATATTTCCCATTTCCTCCGGAACATACAGCATTACACTCCGCAAGAGGACAGTTTCTTTCAGAAACGTGGCATTTTATCACAGATACACCATTTTTATGCCCAGTAGAGCTCCTTTTCTCCCAGAAATAGCACTGCTCTTAGGAAGAGCTCCCATTTTCTAACCAAAATGCTGCTTTACACTCCTCAAGATCACACTTACCCCCATCAAGATGGCAGTGTCACAGAAATACCAGCTTCTGCCCCCAAAATGGGACTTTGGCTCTCCAAAACAAGACATTTTCTCCCAGAAATACCAGGACTCTTAGAAATACCTCACGTTTCATCTCAAGAATACTGCTTTCCACTCCTCAAGATCACACTGACTCCCATCACAATGGCCTTTTCTCCCACATACACCAGCTTTCTCCCAAATACACGACATTTTCTCCCACATACACCCGTTTTCTCCCAAAGATGGGACATATTCTCCCAGAAATGCCAGCTTATTCTTTAAAAAACGGCCTTTTTTCCCCAAAATACCAGCTTTCTCACAAACACCTGTCATTTTCCAACCAAGTCTGCTACTATCTCCCAGAAACAGCCGGTTTCCGAGAAATACCTGACGTTTGCTCTCCCAAATACTACTTGACACTCCTCCAGAGGACATTGTCTCCCCTATTTACCACGTTGTCTCCCCAAGAGACCACTTGGCACACCAAAAAGACCACCGTTGCTCTCCAGTACAAGATCTTCTTTCCCACCGGTTCCCGCTTTTCTCCCCCAGCTATGTCATTTCCTCCCAGAAATGCCACTTTTCCCTTGGAAATTTCACCTTCTCTTCCAAAAAGAGGAGATTTGCTCCCAGAAATACCCCTTCTCTTACAACTGCCACACGCTTTCTCCCCAAAAAGCCTCCATGACAATGCCAAATGGGACACTTGCAGCCAAGAAGAGGACACCTTCTCTCAGAAAGACCACTTTTCTCCCCAAGAGAGGAGATTTTCTCCCAATTGGATGACATTTGCTGTAAGAAAGACCTGTTTTCTTCCCTCAAGAGGACATTGTCTTTCCCACTGAGGACATTTTCTCCCAGAAGTGCCGCTACTCTGTGAAACACCTCCATTTCCTCCCAAATCTACTCCATGACACGCCTCAGGATGACACTTACTCCCCGATTTGGGGCATTTTCTCCCAGAAATACCACTTCTCTCCCAAAGGGATGGCCTTTTCCCTCTCTAGCATCTGTTTCCTCACCAATACCTGGCATTTTCTCCCAGAAACACCAGCTTTCTCACAGATACATCACCTTCCCCCCCACATCAGACCTCTTCTCCCAGAAATACCAGGACTCTGCTGAATATTTCCCATTTCCTCCGGAACATACAGCATTACACTCCGCAAGAGGACAGTTTCTTTCAGAAACGTGGCATTTTATCACAGATACACCATTTTTATGCCCAGTAGAGCTCCTTTTCTCCCAGAAATAGCACTGCTCTTAGGAAGAGCTCCCATTTTCTAACCAAAATGCTGCTTTACACTCCTCAAGATCACACTTACCCCCATCAAGATGGCAGTGTCACAGAAATACCAGCTTCTGCCCCCAAAATGGGACTTTGGCTCTCCAAAACAAGACATTTTCTCCCAGAAATACCAGGACTCTTAGAAATACCTCACGTTTCATCTCAAGAATACTGCTTTCCACTCCTCAAGATCACACTGACTCCCATCACAATGGCCTTTTCTCCCACATACACCAGCTTTCTCCCAAATACACGACATTTTCTCCCACATACACCCGTTTTCTCCCAAAGATGGGACATATTCTCCCAGAAATGCCAGCTTATTCTTTAAAAAACGGCCTTTTTTCCCCAAAATACCAGCTTTCTCACAAACACCTGTCATTTTCCAACCAAGTCTGCTACTATCTCCCAGAAACAGCCGGTTTCCGAGAAATACCTGACGTTTGCTCTCCCAAATACTACTTGACACTCCTCCAGAGGACATTGTCTCCCCTATTTACCACGTTGTCTCCCCAAGAGACCACTTGGCACACCAAAAAGACCACCGTTGCTCTCCAGTACAAGATCTTCTTTCCCACCGGTTCCCGCTTTTCTCCCCCAGCTATGTCATTTCCTCCCAGAAATGCCACTTTTCCCTTGGAAATTTCACCTTCTCTTCCAAAAAGAGGAGATTTGCTCCCAGAAATACCCCTTCTCTTACAACTGCCACACGCTTTCTCCCCAAAAAGCCTCCATGACAATGCCAAATGGGACACTTGCAGCCAAGAAGAGGACACCTTCTCTCAGAAAGACCACTTTTCTCCCCAAGAGAGGAGATTTTCTCCCAATTGGATGACATTTGCTGTAAGAAAGACCTGTTTTCTTCCCTCAAGAGGACATTGTCTTTCCCACTGAGGACATTTTCTCCCAGAAGTGCCGCTACTCTGTGAAACACCTCCATTTCCTCCCAAATCTACTCCATGACACGCCTCAGGATGACACTTACTCCCCGATTTGGGGCATTTTCTCCCAGAAATACCACTTCTCTCCCAAAGGGATGGCCTTTTCCCTCTCTAGCATCTGTTTCCTCACCAATACCTGGCATTTTCTCCCAGAAACACCAGCTTTCTCACAGATACATCACCTTCCCCCCCCCACATCAGACCTCTTCTCCCAGAAATACCAGGACTCTGCTGAATATTTCCCATTTCCTCCGGAACATACAGCATTACACTCCGCAAGAGGACAGTTTCTTTCAGAAACGTGGCATTTTATCACAGATACACCATTTTTATGCCCAGTAGAGCTCCTTTTCTCCCAGAAATAGCACTGCTCTTAGGAAGAGCTCCCATTTTCTAACCAAAATGCTGCTTTACACTCCTCAAGATCACACTTACCCCCATCAAGATGGCAGTGTCACAGAAATACCAGCTTCTGCCCCCAAAATGGGACTTTGGCTCTCCAAAACAAGACATTTTCTCCCAGAAATACCAGGACTCTTAGAAATACCTCACGTTTCATCTCAAGAATACTGCTTTCCACTCCTCAAGATCACACTGACTCCCATCACAATGGCCTTTTCTCCCACATACACCAGCTTTCTCCCAAATACACGACATTTTCTCCCACATACACCCGTTTTCTCCCAAAGATGGGACATATTCTCCCAGAAATGCCAGCTTATTCTTTAAAAAACGGCCTTTTTTCCCCAAAATACCAGCTTTCTCACAAACACCTGTCATTTTCCAACCAAGTCTGCTACTATCTCCCAGAAACAGCCGGTTTCCGAGAAATACCTGACGTTTGCTCTCCCAAATACTACTTGACACTCCTCCAGAGGACATTGTCTCCCCTATTTACCACGTTGTCTCCCCAAGAGACCACTTGGCACACCAAAAAGACCACCGTTGCTCTCCAGTACAAGATCTTCTTTCCCACCGGTTCCCGCTTTTCTCCCCCAGCTATGTCATTTCCTCCCAGAAATGCCACTTTTCCCTTGGAAATTTCACCTTCTCTTCCAAAAAGAGGAGATTTGCTCCCAGAAATACCCCTTCTCTTACAACTGCCACACGCTTTCTCCCCAAAAAGCCTCCATGACAATGCCAAATGGGACACTTGCAGCCAAGAAGAGGACACCTTCTCTCAGAAAGACCACTTTTCTCCCCAAGAGAGGAGATTTTCTCCCAATTGGATGACATTTGCTGTAAGAAAGACCTGTTTTCTTCCCTCAAGAGGACATTGTCTTTCCCACTGAGGACATTTTCTCCCAGAAGTGCCGCTACTCTGTGAAACACCTCCATTTCCTCCCAAATCTACTCCATGACACGCCTCAGGATGACACTTACTCCCCGATTTGGGGCATTTTCTCCCAGAAATACCACTTCTCTCCCAAAGGGATGGCCTTTTCCCTCTCTAGCATCTGTTTCCTCACCAATACCTGGCATTTTCTCCCAGAAACACCAGCTTTCTCACAGATACATCACCTTCCCCCCCACATCAGACCTCTTCTCCCAGAAATACCAGGACTCTGCTGAATATTTCCCATTTCCTCCGGAACATACAGCATTACACTCCGCAAGAGGACAGTTTCTTTCAGAAACGTGGCATTTTATCACAGATACACCATTTTTATGCCCAGTAGAGCTCCTTTTCTCCCAGAAATAGCACTGCTCTTAGGAAGAGCTCCCATTTTCTAACCAAAATGCTGCTTTACACTCCTCAAGATCACACTTACCCCCATCAAGATGGCAGTGTCACAGAAATACCAGCTTCTGCCCCCAAAATGGGACTTTGGCTCTCCAAAACAAGACATTTTCTCCCAGAAATACCAGGACTCTTAGAAATACCTCACGTTTCATCTCAAGAATACTGCTTTCCACTCCTCAAGATCACACTGACTCCCATCACAATGGCCTTTTCTCCCACATACACCAGCTTTCTCCCAAATACACGACATTTTCTCCCACATACACCCGTTTTCTCCCAAAGATGGGACATATTCTCCCAGAAATGCCAGCTTATTCTTTAAAAAACGGCCTTTTTTCCCCAAAATACCAGCTTTCTCACAAACACCTGTCATTTTCCAACCAAGTCTGCTACTATCTCCCAGAAACAGCCGGTTTCCGAGAAATACCTGACGTTTGCTCTCCCAAATACTACTTGACACTCCTCCAGAGGACATTGTCTCCCCTATTTACCACGTTGTCTCCCCAAGAGACCACTTGGCACACCAAAAAGACCACCGTTGCTCTCCAGTACAAGATCTTCTTTCCCACCGGTTCCCGCTTTTCTCCCCCAGCTATGTCATTTCCTCCCAGAAATGCCACTTTTCCCTTGGAAATTTCACCTTCTCTTCCAAAAAGAGGAGATTTGCTCCCAGAAATACCCCTTCTCTTACAACTGCCACACGCTTTCTCCCCAAAAAGCCTCCATGACAATGCCAAATGGGACACTTGCAGCCAAGAAGAGGACACCTTCTCTCAGAAAGACCACTTTTCTCCCCAAGAGAGGAGATTTTCTCCCAATTGGATGACATTTGCTGTAAGAAAGACCTGTTTTCTTCCCTCAAGAGGACATTGTCTTTCCCACTGAGGACATTTTCTCCCAGAAGTGCCGCTACTCTGTGAAACACCTCCATTTCCTCCCAAATCTACTCCATGACACGCCTCAGGATGACACTTACTCCCCGATTTGGGGCATTTTCTCCCAGAAATACCACTTCTCTCCCAAAGGGATGGCCTTTTCCCTCTCTAGCATCTGTTTCCTCACCAATACCTGGCATTTTCTCCCAGAAACACCAGCTTTCTCACAGATACATCACCTTCCCCCCCACATCAGACCTCTTCTCCCAGAAATACCAGGACTCTGCTGAATATTTCCCATTTCCTCCGGAACATACAGCATTACACTCCGCAAGAGGACAGTTTCTTTCAGAAACGTGGCATTTTATCACAGATACACCATTTTTATGCCCAGTAGAGCTCCTTTTCTCCCAGAAATAGCACTGCTCTTAGGAAGAGCTCCCATTTTCTAACCAAAATGCTGCTTTACACTCCTCAAGATCACACTTACCCCCATCAAGATGGCAGTGTCACAGAAATACCAGCTTCTGCCCCCAAAATGGGACTTTGGCTCTCCAAAACAAGACATTTTCTCCCAGAAATACCAGGACTCTTAGAAATACCTCACGTTTCATCTCAAGAATACTGCTTTCCACTCCTCAAGATCACACTGACTCCCATCACAATGGCCTTTTCTCCCACATACACCAGCTTTCTCCCAAATACACGACATTTTCTCCCACATACACCCGTTTTCTCCCAAAGATGGGACATATTCTCCCAGAAATGCCAGCTTATTCTTTAAAAAACGGCCTTTTTTCCCCAAAATACCAGCTTTCTCACAAACACCTGTCATTTTCCAACCAAGTCTGCTACTATCTCCCAGAAACAGCCGGTTTCCGAGAAATACCTGACGTTTGCTCTCCCAAATACTACTTGACACTCCTCCAGAGGACATTGTCTCCCCTATTTACCACGTTGTCTCCCCAAGAGACCACTTGGCACACCAAAAAGACCACCGTTGCTCTCCAGTACAAGATCTTCTTTCCCACCGGTTCCCGCTTTTCTCCCCCAGCTATGTCATTTCCTCCCAGAAATGCCACTTTTCCCTTGGAAATTTCACCTTCTCTTCCAAAAAGAGGAGATTTGCTCCCAGAAATACCCCTTCTCTTACAACTGCCACACGCTTTCTCCCCAAAAAGCCTCCATGACAATGCCAAATGGGACACTTGCAGCCAAGAAGAGGACACCTTCTCTCAGAAAGACCACTTTTCTCCCCAAGAGAGGAGATTTTCTCCCAATTGGATGACATTTGCTGTAAGAAAGACCTGTTTTCTTCCCTCAAGAGGACATTGTCTTTCCCACTGAGGACATTTTCTCCCAGAAGTGCCGCTACTCTGTGAAACACCTCCATTTCCTCCCAAATCTACT
This sequence comes from Phasianus colchicus, assembly GCF_987193195.1. Taxonomy (NCBI): domain Eukaryota; kingdom Metazoa; phylum Chordata; class Aves; order Galliformes; family Phasianidae; genus Phasianus; species Phasianus colchicus. Next base: position 834,765 of record NW_028325225.1, read on the forward strand.
CCATGACACGCCTCAGGATGACACTTACTCCCCGATTTGGGGCATTTTCTCCCAGAAATACCACTTCTCTCCCAAAGGGATGGCCTTTTCCCTCTCTAGCATCTGTTTCCTCACCAATACCTGGCATTTTCTCCCAGAAACACCAGCTCTCTCACAGATACATCACCTTCCCCCCCACATCAGACCTCTTCTCCCAGAAATACCAGGACTCTGCTGAATATTTCCCATTTCCTCCGGAACATACAGCATTACACTCCGCAAGAGGACAGTTTCTTTCAGAAATGTGGCATTTTATCACAGATACACCGTTTTTATGCCCAGTAGAGCTCCTTTTCTCCCAGAAATAGCACTGCTCTTAGGAAGAGCTCCCATTTTCTAACCAAAATGCTGCTTTACACTCCTCAAGATCACACTTACCCCCATCAAGATGGCAGTGTCACAGAAATACCAGCTTCTGCCCCCAAAATGGGACTTTGGCTCTCCAAAACAAGACATTTTCTCCCAGAAATACCAGGACTCTTAGAAATACCTCACGTTTCATCTCAAGAATACTGCTTTCCACTCCTCAAGATCACACTGACTCCCATCACAATGGCCTTTTCTCCCACATACACCAGCTTTCTCCCAAATACACGACATTTTCTCCCACATACACCCGTTTTCTCCCAAAGATGGGACATATTCTCCCAGAAATGCCAGCTTATTCTTTAAAAAACGGCCTTTTTTCCCCAAAATACCAGCTTTCTCACAAACACCTGTCATTTTCCAACCAAGTCTGCTACTATCTCCCAGAAACAGCCGGTTTCCGAGAAATACCTGACGTTTGCTCTCCCAAATACTACTTGACACTCCTCCAGAGGACATTGTCTCCCCTATTTACCACGTTGTCTCCCCAAGAGACCACTTGGCACACCAAAAAGACCACCGTTGCTCTCCAGTACAAGATCTTCTTTCCCACCGGTTCCCGCTTTTCTCCCCCAGCTATGTCATTTCCTCCCAGAAATGCCACTTTTCCCTTGGAAATTTCACCTTCTCTTCCAAAAAGAGGAGATTTGCTCCCAGAAATACCCCTTCTCTTACAACTGCCACACGCTTTCTCCCCAAAAAGCCTCCATGACAATGCCAAATGGGACACTTGCAGCCAAGAAGAGGACACCTTCTCTCAGAAAGACCACTTTTCTCCCCAAGAGAGGAGATTTTCTCCCAATTGGATGACATTTGCTGTAAGAAAGACCTGTTTTCTTCCCTCAAGAGGACATTGTCTTTCCCACTGAGGACATTTTCTCCCAGAAGTGCCGCTACTCTGTGAAACACCTCCATTTCCTCCCAAATCTACTCCATGACACGCCTCAGGATGACACTTACTCCCCGATTTGGGGCATTTTCTCCCAGAAATACCACTTCTCTCCCAAAGGGATGGCCTTTTCCCTCTCTAGCATCTGTTTCCTCACCAATACCTGGCATTTTCTCCCAGAAACACCAGCTTTCTCACAGATACATCACCTTCCCCCCCACATCAGACCTCTTCTCCCAGAAATACCAGGACTCTGCTGAATATTTCCCATTTCCTCCGGAACATACAGCATTACACTCCGCAAGAGGACAGTTTCTTTCAGAAACGTGGCATTTTATCACAGATACACCATTTTTATGCCCAGTAGAGCTCCTTTTCTCCCAGAAATAGCACTGCTCTTAGGAAGAGCTCCCATTTTCTAACCAAAATGCTGCTTTACACTCCTCAAGATCACACTTACCCCCATCAAGATGGCAGTGTCACAGAAATACCAGCTTCTGCCCCCAAAATGGGACTTTGGCTCTCCAAAACAAGACATTTTCTCCCAGAAATACCAGGACTCTTAGAAATACCTCACGTTTCATCTCAAGAATACTGCTTTCCACTCCTCAAGATCACACTGACTCCCATCACAATGGCCTTTTCTCCCACATACACCAGCTTTCTCCCAAATACACGACATTTTCTCCCACATACACCCGTTTTCTCCCAAAGATGGGACATATTCTCCCAGAAATGCCAGCTTATTCTTTAAAAAACGGCCTTTTTTCCCCAAAATACCAGCTTTCTCACAAACACCTGTCATTTTCCAACCAAGTCTGCTACTATCTCCCAGAAACAGCCGGTTTCCGAGAAATACCTGACGTTTGCTCTCCCAAATACTACTTGACACTCCTCCAGAGGACATTGTCTCCCCTATTTACCACGTTGTCTCCCCAAGAGACCACTTGGCACACCAAAAAGACCACCGTTGCTCTCCAGTACAAGATCTTCTTTCCCACCGGTTCCCGCTTTTCTCCCCCAGCTATGTCATTTCCTCCCAGAAATGCCACTTTTCCCTTGGAAATTTCACCTTCTCTTCCAAAAAGAGGAGATTTGCTCCCAGAAATACCCCTTCTCTTACAACTGCCACACGCTTTCTCCCCAAAAAGCCTCCATGACAATGCCAAATGGGACACTTGCAGCCAAGAAGAGGACACCTTCTCTCAGAAAGACCACTTTTCTCCCCAAGAGAGGAGATTTTCTCCCAATTGGATGACATTTGCTGTAAGAAAGACCTGTTTTCTTCCCTCAAGAGGACATTGTCTTTCCCACTGAGGACATTTTCTCCCAGAAGTGCCGCTACTCTGTGAAACACCTCCATTTCCTCCCAAATCTACTCCATGACACGCCTCAGGATGACACTTACTCCCCGATTTGGGGCATTTTCTCCCAGAAATACCACTTCTCTCCCAAAGGGATGGCCTTTTCCCTCTCTAGCATCTGTTTCCTCACCAATACCTGGCATTTTCTCCCAGAAACACCAGCTTTCTCACAGATACATCACCTTCCCCCCCCCACATCAGACCTCTTCTCCCAGAAATACCAGGACTCTGCTGAATATTTCCCATTTCCTCCGGAACATACAGCATTACACTCCGCAAGAGGACAGTTTCTTTCAGAAACGTGGCATTTTATCACAGATACACCATTTTTATGCCCAGTAGAGCTCCTTTTCTCCCAGAAATAGCACTGCTCTTAGGAAGAGCTCCCATTTTCTAACCAAAATGCTGCTTTACACTCCTCAAGATCACACTTACCCCCATCAAGATGGCAGTGTCACAGAAATACCAGCTTCTGCCCCCAAAATGGGACTTTGGCTCTCCAAAACAAGACATTTTCTCCCAGAAATACCAGGACTTTTAGAAATACCTCACGTTTCATCTCAAGAATACTGCTTTCCACTCCTCAAGATCACACTGACTCCCATCACAATGGCCTTTTCTCCCACATACACCAGCTTTCTCCCAAATACACGACATTTTCTCCCACATACACCCGTTTTCTCCCAAAGATGGGACATATTCTCCCAGAAATGCCAGCTTATTCTTTAAAAAACGGCCTTTTTTTCCCAAAATACCAGCTTTCTCACAAACACCTGTCATTTTCCAACCAAGTCTGCTACTATCTCCCAGAAACAGCCGGTTTCCGAGAAATACCTGACGTTTGCTCTCCCAAATACTACTTGACACTCCTCCAGAGGACATTGTCTCCCCTATTTACCACGTTGTCTCCCCAAGAGACCACTTGGCACACCAAAAAGACCACCGTTGCTCTCCAGTACAAGATCTTCTTTCCCACCGGTTCCCGCTTTTCTCCCCCAGCTATGTCATTTCCTCCCAGAAATGCCACTTTTCCCTTGGAAATTTCACCTTCTCTTCCAAAAAGAGGAGATTTGCTCCCAGAAATACCCCTTCTCTTACAACTGCCACACGCTTTCTCCCCAAAAAGCCTCCATGACAATGCCAAATGGGACACTTGCAGCCAAGAAGAGGACACCTTCTCTCAGAAAGACCACTTTTCTCCCCAAGAGAGGAGATTTTCTCCCAATTGGATGACATTTGCTGTAAGAAAGACCTGTTTTCTTCCCTCAAGAGGACATTGTCTTTCCCACTGAGGACATTTTCTCCCAGAAGTGCCGCTACTCTGTGAAACACCTCCATTTCCTCCCAAATCTACTCCATGACACGCCTCAGGATGACACTTACTCCCCGATTTGGGGCATTTTCTCCCAGAAATACCACTTCTCTCCCAAAGGGATGGCCTTTTCCCTCTCTAGCATCTGTTTCCTCACCAATACCTGGCATTTTCTCCCAGAAACACCAGCTCTCTCACAGATACATCACCTTCCCCCCCCCACATCAGACCTCTTCTCCCAGAAATACCAGGACTCTGCTGAATATTTCCCATTTCCTCCGGAACATACAGCATTACACTCCGCAAGAGGACAGTTTCTTTCAGAAATGTGGCATTTTATCACAGATACACCGTTTTTATGCCCAGTAGAGCTCCTTTTCTCCCAGAAATAGCACTGCTCTTAGGAAGAGCTCCCATTTTCTAACCAAAATGCTGCTTTACACTCCTCAAGATCACACTTACCCCCATCAAGATGGCAGTGTCACAGAAATACCAGCTTCTGCCCCCAAAATGGGACTTTGGCTCTCCAAAACAAGACATTTTCTCCCAGAAATACCAGGACTCTTAGAAATACCTCACGTTTCATCTCAAGAATACTGCTTTCCACTCCTCAAGATCACACTGACTCCCATCACAATGGCCTTTTCTCCCACATACACCAGCTTTCTCCCAAATACACGACATTTTCTCCCACATACACCCGTTTTCTCCCAAAGATGGGACATATTCTCCCAGAAATGCCAGCTTATTCTTTAAAAAACGGCCTTTTTTCCCCAAAATACCAGCTTTCTCACAAACACCTGTCATTTTCCAACCAAGTCTGCTACTATCTCCCAGAAACAGCCGGTTTCCGAGAAATACCTGACGTTTGCTCTCCCAAATACTACTTGACACTCCTCCAGAGGACATTGTCTCCCCTATTTACCACGTTGTCTCCCCAAGAGACCACTTGGCACACCAAAAAGACCACCGTTGCTCTCCAGTACAAGATCTTCTTTCCCACCGGTTCCCGCTTTTCTCCCCCAGCTATGTCATTTCCTCCCAGAAATGCCACTTTTCCCTTGGAAATTTCACCTTCTCTTCCAAAAAGAGGAGATTTGCTCCCAGAAATACCCCTTCTCTTACAACTGCCACACGCTTTCTCCCCAAAAAGCCTCCATGACAATGCCAAATGGGACACTTGCAGCCAAGAAGAGGACACCTTCTCTCAGAAAGACCACTTTTCTCCCCAAGAGAGGAGATTTTCTCCCAATTGGATGACATTTGCTGTAAGAAAGACCTGTTTTCTTCCCTCAAGAGGACATTGTCTTTCCCACTGAGGACATTTTCTCCCAGAAGTGCCGCTACTCTGTGAAACACCTCCATTTCCTCCCAAATCTACTCCATGACACGCCTCAGGATGACACTTACTCCCCGATTTGGGGCATTTTCTCCCAGAAATACCACTTCTCTCCCAAAGGGATGGCCTTTTCCCTCTCTAGCATCTGTTTCCTCACCAATACCTGGCATTTTCTCCCAGAAACACCAGCTCTCTCACAGATACATCACCTTCCCCCCCCCACATCAGACCTCTTCTCCCAGAAATACCAGGACTCTGCTGAATATTTCCCATTTCCTCCGGAACATACAGCATTACACTCCGCAAGAGGACAGTTTCTTTCAGAAATGTGGCATTTTATCACAGATACACCGTTTTTATGCCCAGTAGAGCTCCTTTTCTCCCAGAAATAGCACTGCTCTTAGGAAGAGCTCCCATTTTCTAACCAAAATGCTGCTTTACACTCCTCAAGATCACACTTACCCCCATCAAGATGGCAGTGTCACAGAAATACCAGCTTCTGCCCCCAAAATGGGACTTTGGCTCTCCAAAACAAGACATTTTCTCCCAGAAATACCAGGACTCTTAGAAATACCTCACGTTTCATCTCAAGAATACTGCTTTCCACTCCTCAAGATCACACTGACTCCCATCACAATGGCCTTTTCTCCCACATACACCAGCTTTCTCCCAAATACACGACATTTTCTCCCACATACACCCGTTTTCTCCCAAAGATGGGACATATTCTCCCAGAAATGCCAGCTTATTCTTTAAAAAACGGCCTTTTTTCCCCAAAATACCAGCTTTCTCACAAACACCTGTCATTTTCCAACCAAGTCTGCTACTATCTCCCAGAAACAGCCGGTTTCCGAGAAATACCTGACGTTTGCTCTCCCAAATACTACTTGACACTCCTCCAGAGGACATTGTCTCCCCTATTTACCACGTTGTCTCCCCAAGAGACCACTTGGCACACCAAAAAGACCACCGTTGCTCTCCAGTACAAGATCTTCTTTCCCACCGGTTCCCGCTTTTCTCCCCCAGCTATGTCATTTCCTCCCAGAAATGCCACTTTTCCCTTGGAAATTTCACCTTCTCTTCCAAAAAGAGGAGATTTGCTCCCAGAAATACCCCTTCTCTTACAACTGCCACACGCTTTCTCCCCAAAAAGCCTCCATGACAATGCCAAATGGGACACTTGCAGCCAAGAAGAGGACACCTTCTCTCAGAAAGACCACTTTTCTCCCCAAGAGAGGAGATTTTCTCCCAATTGGATGACATTTGCTGTAAGAAAGACCTGTTTTCTTCCCTCAAGAGGACATTGTCTTTCCCACTGAGGACATTTTCTCCCAGAAGTGCCGCTACTCTGTGAAACACCTCCATTTCCTCCCAAATCTACTCCATGACACGCCTCAGGATGACACTTACTCCCCGATTTGGGGCATTTTCTCCCAGAAATACCACTTCTCTCCCAAAGGGATGGCCTTTTCCCTCTCTAGCATCTGTTTCCTCACCAATACCTGGCATTTTCTCCCAGAAACACCAGCTTTCTCACAGATACATCACCTTCCCCCCCCCACATCAGACCTCTTCTCCCAGAAATACCAGGACTCTGCTGAATATTTCCCATTTCCTCCGGAACATACAGCATTACACTCCGCAAGAGGACAGTTTCTTTCAGAAACGTGGCATTTTATCACAGATACACCATTTTTATGCCCAGTAGAGCTCCTTTTCTCCCAGAAATAGCACTGCTCTTAGGAAGAGCTCCCATTTTCTAACCAAAATGCTGCTTTACACTCCTCAAGATCACACTTACCCCCATCAAGATGGCAGTGTCACAGAAATACCAGCTTCTGCCCCCAAAATGGGACTTTGGCTCTCCAAAACAAGACATTTTCTCCCAGAAATACCAGGACTCTTAGAAATACCTCACGTTTCATCTCAAGAATACTGCTTTCCACTCCTCAAGATCACACTGACTCCCATCACAATGGCCTTTTCTCCCACATACACCAGCTTTCTCCCAAATACACAACATTTTCTCCCACATACACCCGTTTTCTCCCAAAGATGGGACATATTCTCCCAGAAATGCCAGCTTATTCTTTAAAAAACGGCCTTTTTTCCCCAAAATACCAGCTTTCTCACAAACACCTGTCATTTTCCAACCAAGTCTGCTACTATCTCCCAGAAACAGCCGGTTTCCGAGAAATACCTGACGTTTGCTCTCCCAAATACTACTTGACACTCCTCCAGAGGACATTGTCTCCCCTATTTACCACGTTGTCTCCCCAAGAGACCACTTGGCACACCAAAAAGACCACCGTTGCTCTCCAGTACAAGATCTTCTTTCCCACCGGTTCCCGCTTTTCTCCCCCAGCTATGTCATTTCCTCCCAGAAATGCCACTTTTCCCTTGGAAATTTCACCTTCTCTTCCAAAAAGAGGAGATTTGCTCCCAGAAATACCCCTTCTCTTACAACTGCCACACGCTTTCTCCCCAAAAAGCCTCCATGACAATGCCAAATGGGACACTTGCAGCCAAGAAGAGGACACCTTCTCTCAGAAAGACCACTTTTCTCCCCAAGAGAGGAGATTTTCTCCCAATTGGATGACATTTGCTGTAAGAAAGACCTGTTTTCTTCCCTCAAGAGGACATTGTCTTTCCCACTGAGGACATTTTCTCCCAGAAGTGCCGCTACTCTGTGAAACACCTCCATTTCCTCCCAAATCTACTCCATGACACGCCTCAGGATGACACTTACTCCCCGATTTGGGGCATTTTCTCCCAGAAATACCACTTCTCTCCCAAAGGGATGGCCTTTTCCCTCTCTAGCATCTGTTTCCTCACCAATACCTGGCATTTTCTCCCAGAAACACCAGCTCTCTCACAGATACATCACCTTCCCCCCCCCACATCAGACCTCTTCTCCCAGAAATACCAGGACTCTGCTGAATATTTCCCATTTCCTCCGGAACATACAGCATTACACTCCGCAAGAGGACAGTTTCTTTCAGAAACGTGGCATTTTATCACAGATACACCGTTTTTATGCCCAGTAGAGCTCCTTTTCTCCCAGAAATAGCACTGCTCTTAGGAAGAGCTCCCATTTTCTAACCAAAATGCTGCTTTACACTCCTCAAGATCACACTTACCCCCATCAAGATGGCAGTGTCACAGAAATACCAGCTTCTGCCCCCAAAATGGGACTTTGGCTCTCCAAAACAAGACATTTTCTCCCAGAAATACCAGGACTCTTAGAAATACCTCACGTTTCATCTCAAGAATACTGCTTTCCACTCCTCAAGATCACACTGACTCCCATCACAATGGCCTTTTCTCCCACATACACCAGCTTTCTCCCAAATACACGACATTTTCTCCCACATACACCCGTTTTCTCCCAAAGATGGGACATATTCTCCCAGAAATGCCAGCTTATTCTTTAAAAAACGGCCTTTTTTCCCCAAAATACCAGCTTTCTCACAAACACCTGTCATTTTCCAACCAAGTCTGCTACTATCTCCCAGAAACAGCCGGTTTCCGAGAAATACCTGACGTTTGCTCTCCCAAATACTACTTGACACTCCTCCAGAGGACATTGTCTCCCCTATTTACCACGTTGTCTCCCCAAGAGACCACTTGGCACACCAAAAAGACCACCGTTGCTCTCCAGTACAAGATCTTCTTTCCCACCGGTTCCCGCTTTTCTCCCCCAGCTATGTCATTTCCTCCCAGAAATGCCACTTTTCCCTTGGAAATTTCACCTTCTCTTCCAAAAAGAGGAGATTTGCTCCCAGAAATACCCCTTCTCTTACAACTGCCACACGCTTTCTCCCCAAAAAGCCTCCATGACAATGCCAAATGGGACACTTGCAGCCAAGAAGAGGACACCTTCTCTCAGAAAGACCACTTTTCTCCCCAAGAGAGGAGATTTTCTCCCAATTGGATGACATTTGCTGTAAGAAAGACCTGTTTTCTTCCCTCAAGAGGACATTGTCTTTCCCACTGAGGACATTTTCTCCCAGAAGTGCCGCTACTCTGTGAAACACCTCCATTTCCTCCCAAATCTACTCCATGACACGCCTCAGGATGACACTTACTCCCCGATTTGGGGCATTTTCTCCCAGAAATACCACTTCTCTCCCAAAGGGATGGCCTTTTCCCTCTCTAGCATCTGTTTCCTCACCAATACCTGGCATTTTCTCCCAGAAACACCAGCTTTCTCACAGATACATCACCTTCCCCCCCCCCACATCAGACCTCTTCTCCCAGAAATACCAGGACTCTGCTGAATATTTCCCATTTCCTCCGGAACATACAGCATTACACTCCGCAAGAGGACAGTTTCTTTCAGAAATGTGGCATTTTATCACAGATACACCATTTTTATGCCCAGTAGAGCTCCTTTTCTCCCAGAAATAGCACTGCTCTTAGGAAGAGCTCCCATTTTCTAACCAAAATGCTGCTTTACACTCCTCAAGATCACACTTACCCCCATCAAGATGGCAGTGTCACAGAAATACCAGCTTCTGCCCCCAAAATGGGACTTTGGCTCTCCAAAACAAGACATTTTCTCCCAGAAATACCAGGACTCTTAGAAATACCTCACGTTTCATCTCAAGAATACTGCTTTCCACTCCTCAAGATCACACTGACTCCCATCACAATGGCCTTTTCTCCCACATACACCAGCTTTCTCCCAAATACACGACATTTTCTCCCACATACACCCGTTTTCTCCCAAAGATGGGACATATTCTCCCAGAAATGCCAGCTTATTCTTTAAAAAACGGCCTTTTTTCCCCAAAATACCAGCTTTCTCACAAACACCTGTCATTTTCCAACCAAGTCTGCTACTATCTCCCAGAAACAGCCGGTTTCCGAGAAATACCTGACGTTTGCTCTCCCAAATACTACTTGACACTCCTCCAGAGGACATTGTCTCCCCTATTTACCACGTTGTCTCCCCAAGAGACCACTTGGCACACCAAAAAGACCACCGTTGCTCTCCAGTACAAGATCTTCTTTCCCACCGGTTCCCGCTTTTCTCCCCCAGCTATGTCATTTCCTCCCAGAAATGCCACTTTTCCCTTGGAAATTTCACCTTCTCTTCCAAAAAGAGGAGATTTGCTCCCAGAAATACCCCTTCTCTTACAACTGCCACACGCTTTCTCCCCAAAAAGCCTCCATGACAATGCCAAATGGGACACTTGCAGCCAAGAAGAGGACACCTTCTCTCAGAAAGACCACTTTTCTCCCCAAGAGAGGAGATTTTCTCCCAATTGGATGACATTTGCTGTAAGAAAGACCTGTTTTCTTCCCTCAAGAGGACATTGTCTTTCCCACTGAGGACATTTTCTCCCAGAAGTGCCGCTACTCTGTGAAACACCTCCATTTCCTCCCAAATCTACTCCATGACACGCCTCAGGATGACACTTACTCCCCGATTTGGGGCATTTTCTCCCAGAAATACCACTTCTCTCCCAAAGGGATGGCCTTTTCCCTCTCTAGCATCTGTTTCCTCACCAATACCTGGCATTTTCTCCCAGAAACACCAGCTTTCTCACAGATACATCACCTTCCCCCCCCCACATCAGACCTCTTCTCCCAGAAATACCAGGACTCTGCTGAATATTTCCCATTTCCTCCGGAACATACAGCATTACACTCCGCAAGAGGACAGTTTCTTTCAGAAACGTGGCATTTTATCACAGATACACCATTTTTATGCCCAGTAGAGCTCCTTTTCTCCCAGAAATAGCACTGCTCTTAGGAAGAGCTCCCATTTTCTAACCAAAATGCTGCTTTACACTCCTCAAGATCACACTTACCCCCATCAAGATGGCAGTGTCACAGAAATACCAGCTTCTGCCCCCAAAATGGGACTTTGGCTCTCCAAAACAAGACATTTTCTCCCAGAAATACCAGGACTCTTAGAAATACCTCACGTTTCATCTCAAGAATACTGCTTTCCACTCCTCAAGATCACACTGACTCCCATCACAATGGCCTTTTCTCCCACATACACCAGCTTTCTCCCAAATACACGACATTTTCTCCCACATACACCCGTTTTCTCCCAAAGATGGGACATATTCTCCCAGAAATGCCAGCTTATTCTTTAAAAAACGGCCTTTTTTCCCCAAAATACCAGCTTTCTCACAAACACCTGTCATTTTCCAACCAAGTCTGCTACTATCTCCCAGAAACAGCCGGTTTCCGAGAAATACCTGACGTTTGCTCTCCCAAGTACTACTTGACACTCCTCCAGAGGACATTGTCTCCCCTATTTACCACGTTGTCTCCCCAAGAGACCACTTGGCACACCAAAAAGACCACCGTTGCTCTCCAGTACAAGATCTTCTTTCCCACCGGTTCCCGCTTTTCTCCCCCAGCTATGTCATTTCCTCCCAGAAATGCCACTTTTCCCTTGGAAATTTCACCTTCTCTTCCAAAAAGAGGAGATTTGCTCCCAGAAATACCCCTTCTCTTACAACTGCCACACGCTTTCTCCCCAAAAAGCCTCCATGACAATGCCAAATGGGACACTTGCAGCCAAGAAGAGGACACCTTCTCTCAGAAAGACCACTTTTCTCCCCAAGAGAGGAGATTTTCTCCCAATTGGATGACATTTGCTGTAAGAAAGACCCGTTTTCTTCCCTCAAGAGGACATTGTCTTTCCCACTGAGGACATTTTCTCCCAGAAGTGCCGCTACTCTGTGAAACACCTCCATTTCCTCCCAAATCTACTCCATGACACGCCTCAGGATGACACTTACTCCCCGATTTGGGGCATTTTCTCCCAGAAATACCACTTCTCTCCCAAAGGGATGGCCTTTTCCCTCTCTAGCATCTGTTTCCTCACCAATACCTGGCATTTTCTCCCAGAAACACCAGCTCTCTCACAGATACATCACCTTCCCCCCCACATCAGACCTCTTCTCCCAGAAATACCAGGACTCTGCTGAATATTTCCCATTTCCTCCGGAACATACAGCATTACACTCCGCAAGAGGACAGTTTCTTTCAGAAATGTGGCATTTTATCACAGATACACCATTTTTATGCCCAGTAGAGCTCCTTTTCTCCCAGAAATAGCACTGCTCTTAGGAAGAGCTCCCATTTTCTAACCAAAATGCTGCTTTACACTCCTCAAGATCACACTTACCCCCATCAAGATGGCAGTGTCACAGAAATACCAGCTTCTGCCCCCAAAATGGGACTTTGGCTCTCCAAAACAAGACATTTTCTCCCAGAAATACCAGGACTCTTAGAAATACCTCACGTTTCATCTCAAGAATACTGCTTTCCACTCCTCAAGATCACACTGACTCCCATCACAATGGCCTTTTCTCCCACATACACCAGCTTTCTCCCAAATACACGACATTTTCTCCCACATACACCCGTTTTCTCCCAAAGATGGGACATATTCTCCCAGAAATGCCAGCTTATTCTTTAAAAAACGGCCTTTTTTCCCCAAAATACCAGCTTTCTCACAAACACCTGTCATTTTCCAACCAAGTCTGCTACTATCTCCCAGAAACAGCCGGTTTCCGAGAAATACCTGACGTTTGCTCTCCCAAGTACTACTTGACACTCCTCCAGAGGACATTGTCTCCCCTATTTACCACGTTGTCTCCCCAAGAGACCACTTGGCACACCAAAAAGACCACCGTTGCTCTCCAGTACAAGATCTTCTTTCCCACCGGTTCCCGCTTTTCTCCCCCAGCTATGTCATTTCCTCCCAGAAATGCCACTTTTCCCTTGGAAATTTCACCTTCTCTTCCAAAAAGAGGAGATTTGCTCCCAGAAATACCCCTTCTCTTACAACTGCCACACGCTTTCTCCCCAAAAAGCCTCCATGACAATGCCAAATGGGACACTTGCAGCCAAGAAGAGGACACCTTCTCTCAGAAAGACCACTTTTCTCCCCAAGAGAGGAGATTTTCTCCCAATTGGATGACATTTGCTGTAAGAAAGACCCGTTTTCTTCCCTCAAGAGGACATTGTCTTTCCCACTGAGGACATTTTCTCCCAGAAGTGCCGCTACTCTGTGAAACACCTCCATTTCCTCCCAAATCTACTCCATGACACGCCTCAGGATGACACTTACTCCCCGATTTGGGGCATTTTCTCCCAGAAATACCACTTCTCTCCCAAAGGGATGGCCTTTTCCCTCTCTAGCATCTGTTTCCTCACCAATACCTGGCATTTTCTCCCAGAAACACCAGCTCTCTCACAGATACATCACCTTCCCCCCCCCACATCAGACCTCTTCTCCCAGAAATACCAGGACTCTGCTGAATATTTCCCATTTCCTCCGGAACATACTGCATTACACTCCGCAAGAGGACAGTTTCTTTCAGAAATGTGGCATTTTATCACAGATACACCATTTTTATGCCCAGTAGAGCTCCTTTTCTCCCAGAAATAGCACTGCTCTTAGGAAGAGCTCCCATTTTCTAACCAAAATGCTGCTTTACACTCCTCAAGATCACACTTACCCCCATCAAGATGGCAGTGTCACAGAAATACCAGCTTCTGCCCCCAAAATGGGACTTTGGCTCTCCAAAACAAGACATTTTCTCCCAGAAATACCAGGACTCTTAGAAATACCTCACGTTTCATCTCAAGAATACTGCTTTCCACTCCTCAAGATCACACTGACTCCCATCACAATGGCCTTTTCTCCCACATACACCAGCTTTCTCCCAAATACACGACATTTTCTCCCACATACACCCGTTTTCTCCCAAAGATGGGACATATTCTCCCAGAAATGCCAGCTTATTCTTTAAAAAACGGCCTTTTTTCCCCAAAATACCAGCTTTCTCACAAACACCTGTCATTTTCCAACCAAGTCTGCTACTATCTCCCAGAAACAGCCGGTTTCCGAGAAATACCTGACGTTTGCTCTCCCAAATACTACTTGACACTCCTCCAGAGGACATTGTCTCCCCTATTTACCACGTTGTCTCCCCAAGAGACCACTTGGCACACCAAAAAGACCACCGTTGCTCTCCAGTACAAGATCTTCTTTCCCACCGGTTCCCGCTTTTCTCCCCCAGCTATGTCATTTCCTCCCAGAAATGCCACTTTTCCCTTGGAAATTTCACCTTCTCTTCCAAAAAGAGGAGATTTGCTCCCAGAAATACCCCTTCTCTTACAACTGCCACACGCTTTCTCCCCAAAAAGCCTCCATGACAATGCCAAATGGGACACTTGCAGCCAAGAAGAGGACACCTTCTCTCAGAAAGACCACTTTTCTCCCCAAGAGAGGAGATTTTCTCCCAATTGGATGACATTTGCTGTAAGAAAGACCCGTTTTCTTCCCTCAAGAGGACATTGTCTTTCCCACTGAGGACATTTTCTCCCAGAAGTGCCGCTACTCTGTGAAACACCTCCATTTCCTCCCAAATCTACTCCATGACACGCCTCAGGATGACACTTACTCCCCGATTTGGGGCATTTTCTCCCAGAAATACCACTTCTCTCCCAAAGGGATGGCCTTTTCCCTCTCTAGCATCTGTTTCCTCACCAATACCTGGCATTTTCTCCCAGAAACACCAGCTTTCTCACAGATACATCACCTTCCCCCCCCCACATCAGACCTCTTCTCCCAGAAATACCAGGACTCTGCTGAATATTTCCCATTTCCTCCGGAACATACAGCATTACACTCCGCAAGAGGACAGTTTCTTTCAGAAATGTGGCATTTTATCACAGATACACTATTTTTATGCCCAGTAGAGCTCCTTTTCTCCCAGAAATAGCACTGCTCTTAGGAAGAGCTCCCATTTTCTAACCAAAATGCTGCTTTACACTCCTCAAGATCACACTTACCCCCATCAAGATGGCAGTGTCACAGAAATACCAGCTTCTGCCCCCAAAATGGGACTTTGGCTCTCCAAAACAAGACATTTTCTCCCAGAAATACCAGGACTCTTAGAAATACCTCACGTTTCATCTCAAGAATACTGCTTTCCACTCCTCAAGATCACACTGACTCCCATCACAATGGCCTTTTCTCCCACATACACCAGCTTTCTCCCAAATACACGACATTTTCTCCCACATACACCCGTTTTCTCCCAAAGATGGGACATATTCTCCCAGAAATGCCAGCTTATTCTTTAAAAAACGGCCTTTTTTCCCCAAAATACCAGCTTTCTCACAAACACCTGTCATTTTCCAACCAAGTCTGCTACTATCTCCCAGAAACAGCCGGTTTCCGAGAAATACCTGACGTTTGCTCTCCCAAGTACTACTTGACACTCCTCCAGAGGACATTGTCTCCCCTATTTACCACGTTGTCTCCCCAAGAGACCACTTGGCACACCAAAAAGACCACCGTTGCTCTCCAGTACAAGATCTTCTTTCCCACCGGTTCCCGCTTTTCTCCCCCAGCTATGTCATTTCCTCCCAGAAATGCCACTTTTCCCTTGGAAATTTCACCTTCTCTTCCAAAAAGAGGAGATTTGCTCCCAGAAATACCCCTTCTCTTACAACTGCCACACGCTTTCTCCCCAAAAAGCCTCCATGACAATGCCAAATGGGACACTTGCAGCCAAGAAGAGGACACCTTCTCTCAGAAAGACCACTTTTCTCCCCAAGAGAGGAGATTTTCTCCCAATTGGATGACATTTGCTGTAAGAAAGACCTGTTTTCTTCCCTCAAGAGGACATTGTCTTTCCCACTGAGGACATTTTCTCCCAGAAGTGCCGCTACTCTGTGAAACACCTCCATTTCCTCCCAAATCTACTCCATGACACGCCTCAGGATGACACTTACTCCCCGATTTGGGGCATTTTCTCCCAGAAATACCACTTCTCTCCCAAAGGGATGGCCTTTTCCCTCTCTAGCATCTGTTTCCTCACCAATACCTGGCATTTTCTCCCAGAAACACCAGCTCTCTCACAGATACATCACCTTCCCCCCCCCACATCAGACCTCTTCTCCCAGAAATACCAGGACTCTGCTGAATATTTCCCATTTCCTCCGGAACATACAGCATTACACTCCGCAAGAGGACAGTTTCTTTCAGAAACGTGGCATTTTATCACAGATACACCGTTTTTATGCCCAGTAGAGCTCCTTTTCTCCCAGAAATAGCACTGCTCTTAGGAAGAGCTCCCATTTTCTAACCAAAATGCTGCTTTACACTCCTCAAGATCACACTTACCCCCATCAAGATGGCAGTGTCACAGAAATACCAGCTTCTGCCCCCAAAATGGGACTTTGGCTCTCCAAAACAAGACATTTTCTCCCAGAAATACCAGGACTCTTAGAAATACCTCACGTTTCATCTCAAGAATACTGCTTTCCACTCCTCAAGATCACACTGACTCCCATCACAATGGCCTTTTCTCCCACATACACCAGCTTTCTCCCAAATACACGACATTTTCTCCCACATACACCCGTTTTCTCCCAAAGATGGGACATATTCTCCCAGAAATGCCAGCTTATTCTTTAAAAAACGGCCTTTTTTCCCCAAAATACCAGCTTTCTCACAAACACCTGTCATTTTCCAACCAAGTCTGCTACTATCTCCCAGAAACAGCCGGTTTCCGAGAAATACCTGACGTTTGCTCTCCCAAGTACTACTTGACACTCCTCCAGAGGACATTGTCTCCCCTATTTACCACGTTGTCTCCCCAAGAGACCACTTGGCACACCAAAAAGACCACCGTTGCTCTCCAGTACAAGATCTTCTTTCCCACCGGTTCCCGCTTTTCTCCCCCAGCTATGTCATTTCCTCCCAGAAATGCCACTTTTCCCTTGGAAATTTCACCTTCTCTTCCAAAAAGAGGAGATTTGCTCCCAGAAATACCCCTTCTCTTACAACTGCCACACGCTTTCTCCCCAAAAAGCCTCCATGACAATGCCAAATGGGACACTTGCAGCCAAGAAGAGGACACCTTCTCTCAGAAAGACCACTTTTCTCCCCAAGAGAGGAGATTTTCTCCCAATTGGATGACATTTGCTGTAAGAAAGACCTGTTTTCTTCCCTCAAGAGGACATTGTCTTTCCCACTGAGGACATTTTCTCCCAGAAGTGCCGCTACTCTGTGAAACACCTCCATTTCCTCCCAAATCTACTCCATGACACGCCTCAGGATGACACTTACTCCCCGATTTGGGGCATTTTCTCCCAGAAATACCACTTCTCTCCCAAAGGGATGGCCTTTTCCCTCTCTAGCATCTGTTTCCTCACCAATACCTGGCATTTTCTCCCAGAAACACCAGCTCTCTCACAGATACATCACCTTCCCCCCCCCACATCAGACCTCTTCTCCCAGAAATACCAGGACTCTGCTGAATATTTCCCATTTCCTCCGGAACATACAGCATTACACTCCGCAAGAGGACAGTTTCTTTCAGAAACGTGGCATTTTATCACAGATACACCGTTTTTATGCCCAGTAGAGCTCCTTTTCTCCCAGAAATAGCACTGCTCTTAGGAAGAGCTCCCATTTTCTAACCAAAATGCTGCTTTACACTCCTCAAGATCACACTTACCCCCATCAAGATGGCAGTGTCACAGAAATACCAGCTTCTGCCCCCAAAATGGGACTTTGGCTCTCCAAAACAAGACATTTTCTCCCAGAAATACCAGGACTCTTAGAAATACCTCACGTTTCATCTCAAGAATACTGCTTTCCACTCCTCAAGATCACACTGACTCCCATCACAATGGCCTTTTCTCCCACATACACCAGCTTTCTCCCAAATACACGACATTTTCTCCCACATACACCCGTTTTCTCCCAAAGATGGGACATATTCTCCCAGAAA
This sequence comes from Phasianus colchicus, assembly GCF_987193195.1. Taxonomy (NCBI): domain Eukaryota; kingdom Metazoa; phylum Chordata; class Aves; order Galliformes; family Phasianidae; genus Phasianus; species Phasianus colchicus. The sequence continues at coordinate 852,862 of NW_028325225.1, forward strand.
TGCCAGCTTATTCTTTAAAAAACGGCCTTTTTTCCCCAAAATACCAGCTTTCTCACAAACACCTGTCATTTTCCAACCAAGTCTGCTACTATCTCCCAGAAACAGCCGGTTTCCGAGAAATACCTGACGTTTGCTCTCCCAAGTACTACTTGACACTCCTCCAGAGGACATTGTCTCCCCTATTTACCACGTTGTCTCCCCAAGAGACCACTTGGCACACCAAAAAGACCACCGTTGCTCTCCAGTACAAGATCTTCTTTCCCACCGGTTCCCGCTTTTCTCCCCCAGCTATGTCATTTCCTCCCAGAAATGCCACTTTTCCCTTGGAAATTTCACCTTCTCTTCCAAAAAGAGGAGATTTGCTCCCAGAAATACCCCTTCTCTTACAACTGCCACACGCTTTCTCCCCAAAAAGCCTCCATGACAATGCCAAATGGGACACTTGCAGCCAAGAAGAGGACACCTTCTCTCAGAAAGACCACTTTTCTCCCCAAGAGAGGAGATTTTCTCCCAATTGGATGACATTTGCTGTAAGAAAGACCTGTTTTCTTCCCTCAAGAGGACATTGTCTTTCCCACTGAGGACATTTTCTCCCAGAAGTGCCGCTACTCTGTGAAACACCTCCATTTCCTCCCAAATCTACTCCATGACACGCCTCAGGATGACACTTACTCCCCGATTTGGGGCATTTTCTCCCAGAAATACCACTTCTCTCCCAAAGGGATGGCCTTTTCCCTCTCTAGCATCTGTTTCCTCACCAATACCTGGCATTTTCTCCCAGAAACACCAGCTCTCTCACAGATACATCACCTTCCCCCCCCCACATCAGACCTCTTCTCCCAGAAATACCAGGACTCTGCTGAATATTTCCCATTTCCTCCGGAACATACAGCATTACACTCCGCAAGAGGACAGTTTCTTTCAGAAATGTGGCATTTTATCACAGATACACCGTTTTTATGCCCAGTAGAGCTCCTTTTCTCCCAGAAATAGCACTGCTCTTAGGAAGAGCTCCCATTTTCTAACCAAAATGCTGCTTTACACTCCTCAAGATCACACTTACCCCCATCAAGATGGCAGTGTCACAGAAATACCAGCTTCTGCCCCCAAAATGGGACTTTGGCTCTCCAAAACAAGACATTTTCTCCCAGAAATACCAGGACTCTTAGAAATACCTCACGTTTCATCTCAAGAATACTGCTTTCCACTCCTCAAGATCACACTGACTCCCATCACAATGGCCTTTTCTCCCACATACACCAGCTTTCTCCCAAATACACGACATTTTCTCCCACATACACCCGTTTTCTCCCAAAGATGGGACATATTCTCCCAGAAATGCCAGCTTATTCTTTAAAAAACGGCCTTTTTTCCCCAAAATACCAGCTTTCTCACAAACACCTGTCATTTTCCAACCAAGTCTGCTACTATCTCCCAGAAACAGCCGGTTTCCGAGAAATACCTGACGTTTGCTCTCCCAAGTACTACTTGACACTCCTCCAGAGGACATTGTCTCCCCTATTTACCACGTTGTCTCCCCAAGAGACCACTTGGCACACCAAAAAGACCACCGTTGCTCTCCAGTACAAGATCTTCTTTCCCACCGGTTCCCGCTTTTCTCCCCCAGCTATGTCATTTCCTCCCAGAAATGCCACTTTTCCCTTGGAAATTTCACCTTCTCTTCCAAAAAGAGGAGATTTGCTCCCAGAAATACCCCTTCTCTTACAACTGCCACACGCTTTCTCCCCAAAAAGCCTCCATGACAATGCCAAATGGGACACTTGCAGCCAAGAAGAGGACACCTTCTCTCAGAAAGACCACTTTTCTCCCCAAGAGAGGAGATTTTCTCCCAATTGGATGACATTTGCTGTAAGAAAGACCTGTTTTCTTCCCTCAAGAGGACATTGTCTTTCCCACTGAGGACATTTTCTCCCAGAAGTGCCGCTACTCTGTGAAACACCTCCATTTCCTCCCAAATCTACTCCATGACACGCCTCAGGATGACACTTACTCCCCGATTTGGGGCATTTTCTCCCAGAAATACCACTTCTCTCCCAAAGGGATGGCCTTTTCCCTCTCTAGCATCTGTTTCCTCACCAATACCTGGCATTTTCTCCCAGAAACACCAGCTCTCTCACAGATACATCACCTTCCCCCCCCCACATCAGACCTCTTCTCCCAGAAATACCAGGACTCTGCTGAATATTTCCCATTTCCTCCGGAACATACAGCATTACACTCCGCAAGAGGACAGTTTCTTTCAGAAACGTGGCATTTTATCACAGATACACCGTTTTTATGCCCAGTAGAGCTCCTTTTCTCCCAGAAATAGCACTGCTCTTAGGAAGAGCTCCCATTTTCTAACCAAAATGCTGCTTTACACTCCTCAAGATCACACTTACCCCCATCAAGATGGCAGTGTCACAGAAATACCAGCTTCTGCCCCCAAAATGGGACTTTGGCTCTCCAAAACAAGACATTTTCTCCCAGAAATACCAGGACTCTTAGAAATACCTCACGTTTCATCTCAAGAATACTGCTTTCCACTCCTCAAGATCACACTGACTCCCATCACAATGGCCTTTTCTCCCACATACACCAGCTTTCTCCCAAATACACGACATTTTCTCCCACATACACCCGTTTTCTCCCAAAGATGGGACATATTCTCCCAGAAATGCCAGCTTATTCTTTAAAAAACGGCCTTTTTTCCCCAAAATACCAGCTTTCTCACAAACACCTGTCATTTTCCAACCAAGTCTGCTACTATCTCCCAGAAACAGCCGGTTTCCGAGAAATACCTGACGTTTGCTCTCCCAAATACTACTTGACACTCCTCCAGAGGACATTGTCTCCCCTATTTACCACGTTGTCTCCCCAAGAGACCACTTGGCACACCAAAAAGACCACCGTTGCTCTCCAGTACAAGATCTTCTTTCCCACCGGTTCCCGCTTTTCTCCCCCAGCTATGTCATTTCCTCCCAGAAATGCCACTTTTCCCTTGGAAATTTCACCTTCTCTTCCAAAAAGAGGAGATTTGCTCCCAGAAATACCCCTTCTCTTACAACTGCCACACGCTTTCTCCCCAAAAAGCCTCCATGACAATGCCAAATGGGACACTTGCAGCCAAGAAGAGGACACCTTCTCTCAGAAAGACCACTTTTCTCCCCAAGAGAGGAGATTTTCTCCCAATTGGATGACATTTGCTGTAAGAAAGACCTGTTTTCTTCCCTCAAGAGGACATTGTCTTTCCCACTGAGGACATTTTCTCCCAGAAGTGCCGCTACTCTGTGAAACACCTCCATTTCCTCCCAAATCTACTCCATGACACGCCTCAGGATGACACTTACTCCCCGATTTGGGGCATTTTCTCCCAGAAATACCACTTCTCTCCCAAAGGGATGGCCTTTTCCCTCTCTAGCATCTGTTTCCTCACCAATACCTGGCATTTTCTCCCAGAAACACCAGCTCTCTCACAGATACATCACCTTCCCCCCCCCACATCAGACCTCTTCTCCCAGAAATACCAGGACTCTGCTGAATATTTCCCATTTCCTCCGGAACATACAGCATTACACTCCGCAAGAGGACAGTTTCTTTCAGAAACGTGGCATTTTATCACAGATACACCGTTTTTATGCCCAGTAGAGCTCCTTTTCTCCCAGAAATAGCACTGCTCTTAGGAAGAGCTCCCATTTTCTAACCAAAATGCTGCTTTACACTCCTCAAGATCACACTTACCCCCATCAAGATGGCAGTGTCACAGAAATACCAGCTTCTGCCCCCAAAATGGGACTTTGGCTCTCCAAAACAAGACATTTTCTCCCAGAAATACCAGGACTCTTAGAAATACCTCACGTTTCATCTCAAGAATACTGCTTTCCACTCCTCAAGATCACACTGACTCCCATCACAATGGCCTTTTCTCCCACATACACCAGCTTTCTCCCAAATACACGACATTTTCTCCCACATACACCCGTTTTCTCCCAAAGATGGGACATATTCTCCCAGAAATGCCAGCTTATTCTTTAAAAAACGGCCTTTTTTCCCCAAAATACCAGCTTTCTCACAAACACCTGTCATTTTCCAACCAAGTCTGCTACTATCTCCCAGAAACAGCCGGTTTCCGAGAAATACCTGACGTTTGCTCTCCCAAGTACTACTTGACACTCCTCCAGAGGACATTGTCTCCCCTATTTACCACGTTGTCTCCCCAAGAGACCACTTGGCACACCAAAAAGACCACCGTTGCTCTCCAGTACAAGATCTTCTTTCCCACCGGTTCCCGCTTTTCTCCCCCAGCTATGTCATTTCCTCCCAGAAATGCCACTTTTCCCTTGGAAATTTCACCTTCTCTTCCAAAAAGAGGAGATTTGCTCCCAGAAATACCCCTTCTCTTACAACTGCCACACGCTTTCTCCCCAAAAAGCCTCCATGACAATGCCAAATGGGACACTTGCAGCCAAGAAGAGGACACCTTCTCTCAGAAAGACCACTTTTCTCCCCAAGAGAGGAGATTTTCTCCCAATTGGATGACATTTGCTGTAAGAAAGACCTGTTTTCTTCCCTCAAGAGGACATTGTCTTTCCCACTGAGGACATTTTCTCCCAGAAGTGCCGCTACTCTGTGAAACACCTCCATTTCCTCCCAAATCTACTCCATGACACGCCTCAGGATGACACTTACTCCCCGATTTGGGGCATTTTCTCCCAGAAATACCACTTCTCTCCCAAAGGGATGGCCTTTTCCCTCTCTAGCATCTGTTTCCTCACCAATACCTGGCATTTTCTCCCAGAAACACCAGCTCTCTCACAGATACATCACCTTCCCCCCCCCACATCAGACCTCTTCTCCCAGAAATACCAGGACTCTGCTGAATATTTCCCATTTCCTCCGGAACATACAGCATTACACTCCGCAAGAGGACAGTTTCTTTCAGAAATGTGGCATTTTATCACAGATACACCGTTTTTATGCCCAGTAGAGCTCCTTTTCTCCCAGAAATAGCACTGCTCTTAGGAAGAGCTCCCATTTTCTAACCAAAATGCTGCTTTACACTCCTCAAGATCACACTTACCCCCATCAAGATGGCAGTGTCACAGAAATACCAGCTTCTGCCCCCAAAATGGGACTTTGGCTCTCCAAAACAAGACATTTTCTCCCAGAAATACCAGGACTCTTAGAAATACCTCACGTTTCATCTCAAGAATACTGCTTTCCACTCCTCAAGATCACACTGACTCCCATCACAATGGCCTTTTCTCCCACATACACCAGCTTTCTCCCAAATACACGACATTTTCTCCCACATACACCCGTTTTCTCCCAAAGATGGGACATATTCTCCCAGAAATGCCAGCTTATTCTTTAAAAAACGGCCTTTTTTCCCCAAAATACCAGCTTTCTCACAAACACCTGTCATTTTCCAACCAAGTCTGCTACTATCTCCCAGAAACAGCCGGTTTCCGAGAAATACCTGACGTTTGCTCTCCCAAGTACTACTTGACACTCCTCCAGAGGACATTGTCTCCCCTATTTACCACGTTGTCTCCCCAAGAGACCACTTGGCACACCAAAAAGACCACCGTTGCTCTCCAGTACAAGATCTTCTTTCCCACCGGTTCCCGCTTTTCTCCCCCAGCTATGTCATTTCCTCCCAGAAATGCCACTTTTCCCTTGGAAATTTCACCTTCTCTTCCAAAAAGAGGAGATTTGCTCCCAGAAATACCCCTTCTCTTACAACTGCCACACGCTTTCTCCCCAAAAAGCCTCCATGACAATGCCAAATGGGACACTTGCAGCCAAGAAGAGGACACCTTCTCTCAGAAAGACCACTTTTCTCCCCAAGAGAGGAGATTTTCTCCCAATTGGATGACATTTGCTGTAAGAAAGACCTGTTTTCTTCCCTCAAGAGGACATTGTCTTTCCCACTGAGGACATTTTCTCCCAGAAGTGCCGCTACTCTGTGAAACACCTCCATTTCCTCCCAAATCTACTCCATGACACGCCTCAGGATGACACTTACTCCCCGATTTGGGGCATTTTCTCCCAGAAATACCACTTCTCTCCCAAAGGGATGGCCTTTTCCCTCTCTAGCATCTGTTTCCTCACCAATACCTGGCATTTTCTCCCAGAAACACCAGCTCTCTCACAGATACATCACCTTCCCCCCCCCACATCAGACCTCTTCTCCCAGAAATACCAGGACTCTGCTGAATATTTCCCATTTCCTCCGGAACATACAGCATTACACTCCGCAAGAGGACAGTTTCTTTCAGAAACGTGGCATTTTATCACAGATACACCGTTTTTATGCCCAGTAGAGCTCCTTTTCTCCCAGAAATAGCACTGCTCTTAGGAAGAGCTCCCATTTTCTAACCAAAATGCTGCTTTACACTCCTCAAGATCACACTTACCCCCATCAAGATGGCAGTGTCACAGAAATACCAGCTTCTGCCCCCAAAATGGGACTTTGGCTCTCCAAAACAAGACATTTTCTCCCAGAAATACCAGGACTCTTAGAAATACCTCACGTTTCATCTCAAGAATACTGCTTTCCACTCCTCAAGATCACACTGACTCCCATCACAATGGCCTTTTCTCCCACATACACCAGCTTTCTCCCAAATACACGACATTTTCTCCCACATACACCCGTTTTCTCCCAAAGATGGGACATATTCTCCCAGAAATGCCAGCTTATTCTTTAAAAAACGGCCTTTTTTCCCCAAAATACCAGCTTTCTCACAAACACCTGTCATTTTCCAACCAAGTCTGCTACTATCTCCCAGAAACAGCCGGTTTCCGAGAAATACCTGACGTTTGCTCTCCCAAATACTACTTGACACTCCTCCAGAGGACATTGTCTCCCCTATTTACCACGTTGTCTCCCCAAGAGACCACTTGGCACACCAAAAAGACCACCGTTGCTCTCCAGTACAAGATCTTCTTTCCCACCGGTTCCCGCTTTTCTCCCCCAGCTATGTCATTTCCTCCCAGAAATGCCACTTTTCCCTTGGAAATTTCACCTTCTCTTCCAAAAAGAGGAGATTTGCTCCCAGAAATACCCCTTCTCTTACAACTGCCACACGCTTTCTCCCCAAAAAGCCTCCATGACAATGCCAAATGGGACACTTGCAGCCAAGAAGAGGACACCTTCTCTCAGAAAGACCACTTTTCTCCCCAAGAGAGGAGATTTTCTCCCAATTGGATGACATTTGCTGTAAGAAAGACCTGTTTTCTTCCCTCAAGAGGACATTGTCTTTCCCACTGAGGACATTTTCTCCCAGAAGTGCCGCTACTCTGTGAAACACCTCCATTTCCTCCCAAATCTACTCCATGACACGCCTCAGGATGACACTTACTCCCCGATTTGGGGCATTTTCTCCCAGAAATACCACTTCTCTCCCAAAGGGATGGCCTTTTCCCTCTCTAGCATCTGTTTCCTCACCAATACCTGGCATTTTCTCCCAGAAACACCAGCTCTCTCACAGATACATCACCTTCCCCCCCCCACATCAGACCTCTTCTCCCAGAAATACCAGGACTCTGCTGAATATTTCCCATTTCCTCCGGAACATACAGCATTACACTCCGCAAGAGGACAGTTTCTTTCAGAAACGTGGCATTTTATCACAGATACACCGTTTTTATGCCCAGTAGAGCTCCTTTTCTCCCAGAAATAGCACTGCTCTTAGGAAGAGCTCCCATTTTCTAACCAAAATGCTGCTTTACACTCCTCAAGATCACACTTACCCCCATCAAGATGGCAGTGTCACAGAAATACCAGCTTCTGCCCCCAAAATGGGACTTTGGCTCTCCAAAACAAGACATTTTCTCCCAGAAATACCAGGACTCTTAGAAATACCTCACGTTTCATCTCAAGAATACTGCTTTCCACTCCTCAAGATCACACTGACTCCCATCACAATGGCCTTTTCTCCCACATACACCAGCTTTCTCCCAAATACACGACATTTTCTCCCACATACACCCGTTTTCTCCCAAAGATGGGACATATTCTCCCAGAAATGCCAGCTTATTCTTTAAAAAACGGCCTTTTTTCCCCAAAATACCAGCTTTCTCACAAACACCTGTCATTTTCCAACCAAGTCTGCTACTATCTCCCAGAAACAGCCGGTTTCCGAGAAATACCTGACGTTTGCTCTCCCAAGTACTACTTGACACTCCTCCAGAGGACATTGTCTCCCCTATTTACCACGTTGTCTCCCCAAGAGACCACTTGGCACACCAAAAAGACCACCGTTGCTCTCCAGTACAAGATCTTCTTTCCCACCGGTTCCCGCTTTTCTCCCCCAGCTATGTCATTTCCTCCCAGAAATGCCACTTTTCCCTTGGAAATTTCACCTTCTCTTCCAAAAAGAGGAGATTTGCTCCCAGAAATACCCCTTCTCTTACAACTGCCACACGCTTTCTCCCCAAAAAGCCTCCATGACAATGCCAAATGGGACACTTGCAGCCAAGAAGAGGACACCTTCTCTCAGAAAGACCACTTTTCTCCCCAAGAGAGGAGATTTTCTCCCAATTGGATGACATTTGCTGTAAGAAAGACCTGTTTTCTTCCCTCAAGAGGACATTGTCTTTCCCACTGAGGACATTTTCTCCCAGAAGTGCCGCTACTCTGTGAAACACCTCCATTTCCTCCCAAATCTACTCCATGACACGCCTCAGGATGACACTTACTCCCCGATTTGGGGCATTTTCTCCCAGAAATACCACTTCTCTCCCAAAGGGATGGCCTTTTCCCTCTCTAGCATCTGTTTCCTCACCAATACCTGGCATTTTCTCCCAGAAACACCAGCTCTCTCACAGATACATCACCTTCCCCCCCCCACATCAGACCTCTTCTCCCAGAAATACCAGGACTCTGCTGAATATTTCCCATTTCCTCCGGAACATACAGCATTACACTCCGCAAGAGGACAGTTTCTTTCAGAAACGTGGCATTTTATCACAGATACACCGTTTTTATGCCCAGTAGAGCTCCTTTTCTCCCAGAAATAGCACTGCTCTTAGGAAGAGCTCCCATTTTCTAACCAAAATGCTGCTTTACACTCCTCAAGATCACACTTACCCCCATCAAGATGGCAGTGTCACAGAAATACCAGCTTCTGCCCCCAAAATGGGACTTTGGCTCTCCAAAACAAGACATTTTCTCCCAGAAATACCAGGACTCTTAGAAATACCTCACGTTTCATCTCAAGAATACTGCTTTCCACTCCTCAAGATCACACTGACTCCCATCACAATGGCCTTTTCTCCCACATACACCAGCTTTCTCCCAAATACACGACATTTTCTCCCACATACACCCGTTTTCTCCCAAAGATGGGACATATTCTCCCAGAAATGCCAGCTTATTCTTTAAAAAACGGCCTTTTTTCCCCAAAATACCAGCTTTCTCACAAACACCTGTCATTTTCCAACCAAGTCTGCTACTATCTCCCAGAAACAGCCGGTTTCCGAGAAATACCTGACGTTTGCTCTCCCAAGTACTACTTGACACTCCTCCAGAGGACATTGTCTCCCCTATTTACCACGTTGTCTCCCCAAGAGACCACTTGGCACACCAAAAAGACCACCGTTGCTCTCCAGTACAAGATCTTCTTTCCCACCGGTTCCCGCTTTTCTCCCCCAGCTATGTCATTTCCTCCCAGAAATGCCACTTTTCCCTTGGAAATTTCACCTTCTCTTCCAAAAAGAGGAGATTTGCTCCCAGAAATACCCCTTCTCTTACAACTGCCACACGCTTTCTCCCCAAAAAGCCTCCATGACAATGCCAAATGGGACACTTGCAGCCAAGAAGAGGACACCTTCTCTCAGAAAGACCACTTTTCTCCCCAAGAGAGGAGATTTTCTCCCAATTGGATGACATTTGCTGTAAGAAAGACCTGTTTTCTTCCCTCAAGAGGACATTGTCTTTCCCACTGAGGACATTTTCTCCCAGAAGTGCCGCTACTCTGTGAAACACCTCCATTTCCTCCCAAATCTACTCCATGACACGCCTCAGGATGACACTTACTCCCCGATTTGGGGCATTTTCTCCCAGAAATACCACTTCTCTCCCAAAGGGATGGCCTTTTCCCTCTCTAGCATCTGTTTCCTCACCAATACCTGGCATTTTCTCCCAGAAACACCAGCTCTCTCACAGATACATCACCTTCCCCCCCCCACATCAGACCTCTTCTCCCAGAAATACCAGGACTCTGCTGAATATTTCCCATTTCCTCCGGAACATACAGCATTACACTCCGCAAGAGGACAGTTTCTTTCAGAAATGTGGCATTTTATCACAGATACACCGTTTTTATGCCCAGTAGAGCTCCTTTTCTCCCAGAAATAGCACTGCTCTTAGGAAGAGCTCCCATTTTCTAACCAAAATGCTGCTTTACACTCCTCAAGATCACACTTACCCCCATCAAGATGGCAGTGTCACAGAAATACCAGCTTCTGCCCCCAAAATGGGACTTTGGCTCTCCAAAACAAGACATTTTCTCCCAGAAATACCAGGACTCTTAGAAATACCTCACGTTTCATCTCAAGAATACTGCTTTCCACTCCTCAAGATCACACTGACTCCCATCACAATGGCCTTTTCTCCCACATACACCAGCTTTCTCCCAAATACACGACATTTTCTCCCACATACACCCGTTTTCTCCCAAAGATGGGACATATTCTCCCAGAAATGCCAGCTTATTCTTTAAAAAACGGCCTTTTTTCCCCAAAATACCAGCTTTCTCACAAACACCTGTCATTTTCCAACCAAGTCTGCTACTATCTCCCAGAAACAGCCGGTTTCCGAGAAATACCTGACGTTTGCTCTCCCAAATACTACTTGACACTCCTCCAGAGGACATTGTCTCCCCTATTTACCACGTTGTCTCCCCAAGAGACCACTTGGCACACCAAAAAGACCACCGTTGCTCTCCAGTACAAGATCTTCTTTCCCACCGGTTCCCGCTTTTCTCCCCCAGCTATGTCATTTCCTCCCAGAAATGCCACTTTTCCCTTGGAAATTTCACCTTCTCTTCCAAAAAGAGGAGATTTGCTCCCAGAAATACCCCTTCTCTTACAACTGCCACACGCTTTCTCCCCAAAAAGCCTCCATGACAATGCCAAATGGGACACTTGCAGCCAAGAAGAGGACACCTTCTCTCAGAAAGACCACTTTTCTCCCCAAGAGAGGAGATTTTCTCCCAATTGGATGACATTTGCTGTAAGAAAGACCTGTTTTCTTCCCTCAAGAGGACATTGTCTTTCCCACTGAGGACATTTTCTCCCAGAAGTGCCGCTACTCTGTGAAACACCTCCATTTCCTCCCAAATCTACTCCATGACACGCCTCAGGATGACACTTACTCCCCGATTTGGGGCATTTTCTCCCAGAAATACCACTTCTCTCCCAAAGGGATGGCCTTTTCCCTCTCTAGCATCTGTTTCCTCACCAATACCTGGCATTTTCTCCCAGAAACACCAGCTTTCTCACAGATACATCACCTTCCCCCCCCCACATCAGACCTCTTCTCCCAGAAATACCAGGACTCTGCTGAATATTTCCCATTTCCTCCGGAACATACAGCATTACACTCCGCAAGAGGACAGTTTCTTTCAGAAATGTGGCATTTTATCACAGATACACCGTTTTTATGCCCAGTAGAGCTCCTTTTCTCCCAGAAATAGCACTGCTCTTAGGAAGAGCTCCCATTTTCTAACCAAAATGCTGCTTTACACTCCTCAAGATCACACTTACCCCCATCAAGATGGCAGTGTCACAGAAATACCAGCTTCTGCCCCCAAAATGGGACTTTGGCTCTCCAAAACAAGACATTTTCTCCCAGAAATACCAGGACTCTTAGAAATACCTCACGTTTCATCTCAAGAATACTGCTTTCCACTCCTCAAGATCACACTGACTCCCATCACAATGGCCTTTTCTCCCACATACACCAGCTTTCTCCCAAATACACGACATTTTCTCCCACATACACCCGTTTTCTCCCAAAGATGGGACATATTCTCCCAGAAATGCCAGCTTATTCTTTAAAAAACGGCCTTTTTTCCCCAAAATACCAGCTTTCTCACAAACACCTGTCATTTTCCAACCAAGTCTGCTACTATCTCCCAGAAACAGCCGGTTTCCGAGAAATACCTGACGTTTGCTCTCCCAAGTACTACTTGACACTCCTCCAGAGGACATTGTCTCCCCTATTTACCACGTTGTCTCCCCAAGAGACCACTTGGCACACCAAAAAGACCACCGTTGCTCTCCAGTACAAGATCTTCTTTCCCACCGGTTCCCGCTTTTCTCCCCCAGCTATGTCATTTCCTCCCAGAAATGCCACTTTTCCCTTGGAAATTTCACCTTCTCTTCCAAAAAGAGGAGATTTGCTCCCAGAAATACCCCTTCTCTTACAACTGCCACACGCTTTCTCCCCAAAAAGCCTCCATGACAATGCCAAATGGGACACTTGCAGCCAAGAAGAGGACACCTTCTCTCAGAAAGACCACTTTTCTCCCCAAGAGAGGAGATTTTCTCCCAATTGGATGACATTTGCTGTAAGAAAGACCTGTTTTCTTCCCTCAAGAGGACATTGTCTTTCCCACTGAGGACATTTTCTCCCAGAAGTGCCGCTACTCTGTGAAACACCTCCATTTCCTCCCAAATCTACTCCATGACACGCCTCAGGATGACACTTACTCCCCGATTTGGGGCATTTTCTCCCAGAAATACCACTTCTCTCCCAAAGGGATGGCCTTTTCCCTCTCTAGCATCTGTTTCCTCACCAATACCTGGCATTTTCTCCCAGAAACACCAGCTCTCTCACAGATACATCACCTTCCCCCCCCCCACATCAGACCTCTTCTCCCAGAAATACCAGGACTCTGCTGAATATTTCCCATTTCCTCCGGAACATACAGCATTACACTCCGCAAGAGGACAGTTTCTTTCAGAAACGTGGCATTTTATCACAGATACACCGTTTTTATGCCCAGTAGAGCTCCTTTTCTCCCAGAAATAGCACTGCTCTTAGGAAGAGCTCCCATTTTCTAACCAAAATGCTGCTTTACACTCCTCAAGATCACACTTACCCCCATCAAGATGGCAGTGTCACAGAAATACCAGCTTCTGCCCCCAAAATGGGACTTTGGCTCTCCAAAACAAGACATTTTCTCCCAGAAATACCAGGACTCTTAGAAATACCTCACGTTTCATCTCAAGAATACTGCTTTCCACTCCTCAAGATCACACTGACTCCCATCACAATGGCCTTTTCTCCCACATACACCAGCTTTCTCCCAAATACACGACATTTTCTCCCACATACACCCGTTTTCTCCCAAAGATGGGACATATTCTCCCAGAAATGCCAGCTTATTCTTTAAAAAACGGCCTTTTTTCCCCAAAATACCAGCTTTCTCACAAACACCTGTCATTTTCCAACCAAGTCTGCTACTATCTCCCAGAAACAGCCGGTTTCCGAGAAATACCTGACGTTTGCTCTCCCAAATACTACTTGACACTCCTCCAGAGGACATTGTCTCCCCTATTTACCACGTTGTCTCCCCAAGAGACCACTTGGCACACCAAAAAGACCACCGTTGCTCTCCAGTACAAGATCTTCTTTCCCACCGGTTCCCGCTTTTCTCCCCCAGCTATGTCATTTCCTCCCAGAAATGCCACTTTTCCCTTGGAAATTTCACCTTCTCTTCCAAAAAGAGGAGATTTGCTCCCAGAAATACCCCTTCTCTTACAACTGCCACACGCTTTCTCCCCAAAAAGCCTCCATGACAATGCCAAATGGGACACTTGCAGCCAAGAAGAGGACACCTTCTCTCAGAAAGACCACTTTTCTCCCCAAGAGAGGAGATTTTCTCCCAATTGGATGACATTTGCTGTAAGAAAGACCTGTTTTCTTCCCTCAAGAGGACATTGTCTTTCCCACTGAGGACATTTTCTCCCAGAAGTGCCGCTACTCTGTGAAACACCTCCATTTCCTCCCAAATCTACTCCATGACACGCCTCAGGATGACACTTACTCCCCGATTTGGGGCATTTTCTCCCAGAAATACCACTTCTCTCCCAAAGGGATGGCCTTTTCCCTCTCTAGCATCTGTTTCCTCACCAATACCTGGCATTTTCTCCCAGAAACACCAGCTCTCTCACAGATACATCACCTTCCCCCCCCCCACATCAGACCTCTTCTCCCAGAAATACCAGGACTCTGCTGAATATTTCCCATTTCCTCCGGAACATACAGCATTACACTCCGCAAGAGGACAGTTTCTTTCAGAAACGTGGCATTTTATCACAGATACACCGTTTTTATGCCCAGTAGAGCTCCTTTTCTCCCAGAAATAGCACTGCTCTTAGGAAGAGCTCCCATTTTCTAACCAAAATGCTGCTTTACACTCCTCAAGATCACACTTACCCCCATCAAGATGGCAGTGTCACAGAAATACCAGCTTCTGCCCCCAAAATGGGACTTTGGCTCTCCAAAACAAGACATTTTCTCCCAGAAATACCAGGACTCTTAGAAATACCTCACGTTTCATCTCAAGAATACTGCTTTCCACTCCTCAAGATCACACTGACTCCCATCACAATGGCCTTTTCTCCCACATACACCAGCTTTCTCCCAAATACACGACATTTTCTCCCACATACACCCGTTTTCTCCCAAAGATGGGACATATTCTCCCAGAAATGCCAGCTTATTCTTTAAAAAACGGCCTTTTTTCCCCAAAATACCAGCTTTCTCACAAACACCTGTCATTTTCCAACCAAGTCTGCTACTATCTCCCAGAAACAGCCGGTTTCCGAGAAATACCTGACGTTTGCTCTCCCAAATACTACTTGACACTCCTCCAGAGGACATTGTCTCCCCTATTTACCACGTTGTCTCCCCAAGAGACCACTTGGCACACCAAAAAGACCACCGTTGCTCTCCAGTACAAGATCTTCTTTCCCACCGGTTCCCGCTTTTCTCCCCCAGCTATGTCATTTCCTCCCAGAAATGCCACTTTTCCCTTGGAAATTTCACCTTCTCTTCCAAAAAGAGGAGATTTGCTCCCAGAAATACCCCTTCTCTTACAACTGCCACACGCTTTCTCCCCAAAAAGCCTCCATGACAATGCCAAATGGGACACTTGCAGCCAAGAAGAGGACACCTTCTCTCAGAAAGACCACTTTTCTCCCCAAGAGAGGAGATTTTCTCCCAATTGGATGACATTTGCTGTAAGAAAGACCTGTTTTCTTCCCTCAAGAGGACATTGTCTTTCCCACTGAGGACATTTTCTCCCAGAAGTGCCGCTACTCTGTGAAACACCTCCATTTCCTCCCAAATCTACTCCATGACACGCCTCAGGATGACACTTACTCCCCGATTTGGGGCATTTTCTCCCAGAAATACCACTTCTCTCCCAAAGGGATGGCCTTTTCCCTCTCTAGCATCTGTTTCCTCACCAATACCTGGCATTTTCTCCCAGAAACACCAGCTTTCTCACAGATACATCACCTTCCCCCCCCCACATCAGACCTCTTCTCCCAGAAATACCAGGACTCTGCTGAATATTTCCCATTTCCTCCGGAACATACAGCATTACACTCCGCAAGAGGACAGTTTCTTTCAGAAATGTGGCATTTTATCACAGATACACCATTTTTATGCCCAGTAGAGCTCCTTTTCTCCCAGAAATAGCACTGCTCTTAGGAAGAGCTCCCATTTTCTAACCAAAATGCTGCTTTACACTCCTCAAGATCACACTTACCCCCATCAAGATGGCAGTGTCACAGAAATACCAGCTTCTGCCCCCAAAATGGGACTTTGGCTCTCCAAAACAAGACATTTTCTCCCAGAAATACCAGGACTCTTAGAAATACCTCACGTTTCATCTCAAGAATACTGCTTTCCACTCCTCAAGATCACACTGACTCCCATCACAATGGCCTTTTCTCCCACATACACCAGCTTTCTCCCAAATACACGACATTTTCTCCCACATACACCCGTTTTCTCCCAAAGATGGGACATATTCTCCCAGAAATGCCAGCTTATTCTTTAAAAAACGGCCTTTTTTCCCCAAAATACCAGCTTTCTCACAAACACCTGTCATTTTCCAACCAAGTCTGCTACTATCTCCCAGAAACAGCCGGTTTCCGAGAAATACCTGACGTTTGCTCTCCCAAATACTACTTGACACTCCTCCAGAGGACATTGTCTCCCCTATTTACCACGTTGTCTCCCCAAGAGACCACTTGGCACACCAAAAAGACCACCGTTGCTCTCCAGTACAAGATCTTCTTTCCCACCGGTTCCCGCTTTTCTCCCCCAGCTATGTCATTTCCTCCCAGAAATGCCACTTTTCCCTTGGAAATTTCACCTTCTCTTCCAAAAAGAGGAGATTTGCTCCCAGAAATACCCCTTCTCTTACAACTGCCACACGCTTTCTCCCCAAAAAGCCTCCATGACAATGCCAAATGGGACACTTGCAGCCAAGAAGAGGACACCTTCTCTCAGAAAGACCACTTTTCTCCCCAAGAGAGGAGATTTTCTCCCAATTGGATGACATTTGCTGTAAGAAAGACCTGTTTTCTTCCCTCAAGAGGACATTGTCTTTCCCACTGAGGACATTTTCTCCCAGAAGTGCCGCTACTCTGTGAAACACCTCCATTTCCTCCCAAATCTACTCCATGACACGCCTCAGGATGACACTTACTCCCCGATTTGGGGCATTTTCTCCCAGAAATACCACTTCTCTCCCAAAGGGATGGCCTTTTCCCTCTCTAGCATCTGTTTCCTCACCAATACCTGGCATTTTCTCCCAGAAACACCAGCTCTCTCACAGATACATCACCTTCCCCCCCCCACATCAGACCTCTTCTCCCAGAAATACCAGGACTCTGCTGAATATTTCCCATTTCCTCCGGAACATACAGCATTACACTCCGCAAGAGGACAGTTTCTTTCAGAAATGTGGCATTTTATCACAGATACACCGTTTTTATGCCCAGTAGAGCTCCTTTTCTCCCAGAAATAGCACTGCTCTTAGGAAGAGCTCCCATTTTCTAACCAAAATGCTGCTTTACACTCCTCAAGATCACACTTACCCCCATCAAGATGGCAGTGTCACAGAAATACCAGCTTCTGCCCCCAAAATGGGACTTTGGCTCTCCAAAACAAGACATTTTCTCCCAGAAATACCAGGACTCTTAGAAATACCTCACGTTTCATCTCAAGAATACTGCTTTCCACTCCTCAAGATCACACTGACTCCCATCACAATGGCCTTTTCTCCCACATACACCAGCTTTCTCCCAAATACACGACATTTTCTCCCACATACACCCGTTTTCTCCCAAAGATGGGACATATTCTCCCAGAAATGCCAGCTTATTCTTTAAAAAACGGCCTTTTTTCCCCAAAATACCAGCTTTCTCACAAACACCTGTCATTTTCCAACCAAGTCTGCTACTATCTCCCAGAAACAGCCGGTTTCCGAGAAATACCTGACGTTTGCTCTCCCAAATACTACTTGACACTCCTCCAGAGGACATTGTCTCCCCTATTTACCACGTTGTCTCCCCAAGAGACCACTTGGCACACCAAAAAGACCACCGTTGCTCTCCAGTACAAGATCTTCTTTCCCACCGGTTCCCGCTTTTCTCCCCCAGCTATGTCATTTCCTCCCAGAAATGCCACTTTTCCCTTGGAAATTTCACCTTCTCTTCCAAAAAGAGGAGATTTGCTCCCAGAAATACCCCTTCTCTTACAACTGCCACACGCTTTCTCCCCAAAAAGCCTCCATGACAATGCCAAATGGGACACTTGCAGCCAAGAAGAGGACACCTTCTCTCAGAAAGACCACTTTTCTCCCCAAGAGAGGAGATTTTCTCCCAATTGGATGACATTTGCTGTAAGAAAGACCTGTTTTCTTCCCTCAAGAGGACATTGTCTTTCCCACTGAGGACATTTTCTCCCAGAAGTGCCGCTACTCTGTGAAACACCTCCATTTCCTCCCAAATCTACTCCATGACACGCCTCAGGATGACACTTACTCCCCGATTTGGGGCATTTTCTCCCAGAAATACCACTTCTCTCCCAAAGGGATGGCCTTTTCCCTCTCTAGCATCTGTTTCCTCACCAATACCTGGCATTTTCTCCCAGAAACACCAGCTCTCTCACAGATACATCACCTTCCCCCCCCCACATCAGACCTCTTCTCCCAGAAATACCAGGACTCTGCTGAATATTTCCCATTTCCTCCGGAACATACAGCATTACACTCCGCAAGAGGACAGTTTCTTTCAGAAATGTGGCATTTTATCACAGATACACCGTTTTTATGCCCAGTAGAGCTCCTTTTCTCCCAGAAATAGCACTGCTCTTAGGAAGAGCTCCCATTTTCTAACCAAAATGCTGCTTTACACTCCTCAAGATCACACTTACCCCCATCAAGATGGCAGTGTCACAGAAATACCAGCTTCTGCCCCCAAAATGGGACTTTGGCTCTCCAAAACAAGACATTTTCTCCCAGAAATACCAGGACTTTTAGAAATACCTCACGTTTCATCTCAAGAATACTGCTTTCCACTCCTCAAGATCACACTGACTCCCATCACAATGGCCTTTTCTCCCACATACACCAGCTTTCTCCCAAATACACGACATTTTCTCCCACATACACCCGTTTTCTCCCAAAGATGGGACATATTCTCCCAGAAATGCCAGCTTATTCTTTAAAAAACGGCCTTTTTTCCCCAAAATACCAGCTTTCTCACAAACACCTGTCATTTTCCAACCAAGTCTGCTACTATCTCCCAGAAACAGCCGGTTTCCGAGAAATACCTGACGTTTGCTCTCCCAAATACTACTTGACACTCCTCCAGAGGACATTGTCTCCCCTATTTACCACGTTGTCTCCCCAAGAGACCACTTGGCACACCAAAAAGACCACCGTTGCTCTCCAGTACAAGATCTTCTTTCCCACCGGTTCCCGCTTTTCTCCCCCAGCTATGTCATTTCCTCCCAGAAATGCCACTTTTCCCTTGGAAATTTCACCTTCTCTTCCAAAAAGAGGAGATTTGCTCCCAGAAATACCCCTTCTCTTACAACTGCCACACGCTTTCTCCCCAAAAAGCCTCCATGACAATGCCAAATGGGACACTTGCAGCCAAGAAGAGGACACCTTCTCTCAGAAAGACCACTTTTCTCCCCAAGAGAGGAGATTTTCTCCCAATTGGATGACATTTGCTGTAAGAAAGACCTGTTTTCTTCCCTCAAGAGGACATTGTCTTTCCCACTGAGGACATTTTCTCCCAGAAGTGCCGCTACTCTGTGAAACACCTCCATTTCCTCCCAAATCTACTCCATGACACGCCTCAGGATGACACTTACTCCCCGATTTGGGGCATTTTCTCCCAGAAATACCACTTCTCTCCCAAAGGGATGGCCTTTTCCCTCTCTAGCATCTGTTTCCTCACCAATACCTGGCATTTTCTCCCAGAAACACCAGCTTTCTCACAGATACATCACCTTCCCCCCCCCACATCAGACCTCTTCTCCCAGAAATACCAGGACTCTGCTGAATATTTCCCATTTCCTCCGGAACATACAGCATTACACTCCGCAAGAGGACAGTTTCTTTCAGAAATGTGGCATTTTATCACAGATACACCGTTTTTATGCCCAGTAGAGCTCCTTTTCTCCCAGAAATAGCACTGCTCTTAGGAAGAGCTCCCATTTTCTAACCAAAATGCTGCTTTACACTCCTCAAGATCACACTTACCCCCATCAAGATGGCAGTGTCACAGAAATACCAGCTTCTGCCCCCAAAATGGGACTTTGGCTCTCCAAAACAAGACATTTTCTCCCAGAAATACCAGGACTCTTAGAAATACCTCACGTTTCATCTCAAGAATACTGCTTTCCACTCCTCAAGATCACACTGACTCCCATCACAATGGCCTTTTCTCCCACATACACCAGCTTTCTCCCAAATACACGACATTTTCTCCCACATACACCCGTTTTCTCCCAAAGATGGGACATATTCTCCCAGAAATGCCAGCTTATTCTTTAAAAAACGGCCTTTTTTCCCCAAAAAATACCAGCTTTCTCACAAACACCTGTCATTTTCCGACCAAGTCTGCTACTATCTCCCAGAAACAGCCGGTTTCCGAGAAATACCTGACGTTTGCTCTCCCAAATACTACTTGACACTCCTCCAGAGGACATTGTCTCCCCTATTTACCACGTTGTCTCCCCAAGAGACCACTTGGCACACCAAAAAGACCACCGTTGCTCTCCAGTACAAGTTCTTCTTTCCCACCGGTTCCCGCTTTTCTCCCCCAGCTATGTCATTTCCTCCCAGAAATGCCACTTTTCCCTTGGAAATTTCACCTTCTCTTCCAAAAAGAGGAGATTTGCTCCCAGAAATACCCCTTCTCTTACAACTGCCACACGCTTTCTCCCCAAAAAGCCTCCATGACAATGCCAAATGGGACACTTGCAGCCAAGAAGAGGACACCTTCTCTCAGAAAGACCACTTTTCTCCCCAAGAGAGGAGATTTTCTCCCAATTGGATGACATTTGCTGTAAGAAAGACCTGTTTTCTTCCCTCAAGAGGACATTGTCTTTCCCACTGAGGACATTTTCTCCCAGAAGTGCCGCTACTCTGTGAAACACCTCCATTTCCTCCCAAATCTACTCCATGACACGCCTCAGGATGACACTTACTCCCCGATTTGGGGCATTTTCTCCCAGAAATACCACTTCTCTCCCAAAGGGATGGCCTTTTCCCTCTCTAGCATCTGTTTCCTCACCAATACCTGGCATTTTCTCCCAGAAACACCAGCTCTCTCACAGATACATCTCCTTCCCCCCCACATCAGACCTCTTCTCCCAGAAATACCAGGACTCTGCTGAATATTTCCCATTTCCTCCGGAACATACAGCATTACACTCCGCAAGAGGACAGTTTCTTTCAGAAACGTGGCATTTTATCACAGATACACCATTTTTATGCCCAGTAGAGCTCCTTTTCTCCCAGAAATAGCACTGCTCTTAGGAAGAGCTCCCATTTTCTAACCAAAATGCTGCTTTACACTCCTCAAGATCACACTTACCCCCATCAAGATGGCAGTGTCACAGACATACCAGCTTCTGCCCCCAAAATGGGACTTTGGCTCTCCAAAACAAGACATTTTCTCCCAGAAATACCAGGACTCTTAGAAATACCTCACGTTTCATCTCAAGAATACTGCTTTCCACTCCTCAAGATCACACTGACTCCCATCACAATGGCCTTTTCTCCCACATACACCAGCTTTCTCCCAAATACACGACATTTTCTCCCACATACACCCGTTTTCTCCCAAAGATGGGACATATTCTCCCAGAAATGCCAGCTTATTCTTTAAAAAACGGCCTTTTTTCCCCAAAAAATACCAGCTTTCTCACAAACACCTGTCATTTTCCGACCAAGTCTGCTACTATCTCCCAGAAACAGCCGGTTTCCGAGAAATACCTGACGTTTGCTCTCCCAAATACTACTTGACACTCCTCCAGAGGACATTGTCTCCCCTATTTACCACGTTGTCTCCCCAAGAGACCACTTGGCACACCAAAAAGACCACCGTTGCTCTCCAGTACAAGTTCTTCTTTCCCACCGGTTCCCGCTTTTCTCCCCCAGCTATGTCATTTCCTCCCAGAAATGCCACTTTTCCCTTGGAAATTTCACCTTCTCTTCCAAAAAGAGGAGATTTGCTCCCAGAAATACCCCTTCTCTTACAACTGCCACACGCTTTCTCCCCAAAAAGCCTCCATGACAATGCCAAATGGGACACTTGCAGCCAAGAAGAGGACACCTTCTCTCAGAAAGACCACTTTTCTCCCCAAGAGAGGAGATTTTCTCCCAATTGGATGACATTTGCTGTAAGAAAGACCTGTTTTCTTCCCTCAAGAGGACATTGTCTTTCCCACTGAGGACATTTTCTCCCAGAAGTGCCGCTACTCTGTGAAACACCTCCATTTCCTCCCAAATCTACTCCATGACACGCCTCAGGATGACACTTACTCCCCGATTTGGGGCATTTTCTCCCAGAAATACCACTTCTCTCCCAAAGGGATGGCCTTTTCCCTCTCTAGCATCTGTTTCCTCACCAATACCTGGCATTTTCTCCCAGAAACACCAGCTCTCTAACAGATACATCTCCTTCCCCCCCCCACATCAGACCTCTTCTCCCAGAAATACCAGGACTCTGCTGAATATTTCCCATTTCCTCCGGAACATACAGCATTACACTCCGCAAGAGGACAGTTTCTTTCAGAAACGTGGCATTTTATCACAGATACACCATTTTTATGCCCAGTAGAGCTCCTTTTCTCCCAGAAATAGCACTGCTCTTAGGAAGAGCTCCCATTTTCTAACCAAAATGCTGCTTTACACTCCTCAAGATCACACTTACCCCCATCAAGATGGCAGTGTCACAGACATACCAGCTTCTGCCCCCAAAATGGGACTTTGGCTCTCCAAAACAAGACATTTTCTCCCAGAAATACCAGGACTCTTAGAAATACCTCACGTTTCATCTCAAGAATACTGCTTTCCACTCCTCAAGATCACACTGGGAGTGGTCTTTCTGAGAGAAGGTGTCCTCTTCTTGGCTGCAAGTGTCCCATTTGGCATTGTCATGGAGGCTTTTTGGGGAGAAAGCGTGTGGCAGTTGTAAGAGAAGGGGTATTTCTGGGAGCAAATCTCCTCTTTTTGGAAGAGAAGGTGAAATTTCCAAGGGAAAAGTGGCATTTCTGGGAGGAAATGACATAGCTGGGGGAGAAAAGTGGGAACCGGTGGGAAAGAAGATCTTGTACTGGAGAGCAACGGTGGTCTTTTTGGTGTGCCAAGTGGTCTCTTGGGGAGACAACGTGGTAAATAGGGGAGACAATGTCCTCTGGAGGAGTGTCAAGTAGTATTTGGGAGAGCAAACGTCAGGTATTTCTCGGAAACCGGCTGTTTCTGGGAGATAGTAGCAGACTTGGTTGGAAAATGACAGGTGTTTGTGAGAAAGCTGGTATTTTGGGAAAAAAAGGCCGTTTTTTAAAGAATAAGCTGGCATTTCTGGGAGAATATGTCCCATCTTTGGGAGAAAACGGGTGTATGTGGGAGAAAATGTCGTGTATTTGGGAGAAAGCTGGTGTATGTGGGAGAAAAGGCCATTGTGATGGGAGTCAGTGTGATCTTGAGGAGTGGAAAGCAGTATTCTTGAGATGAAACGTGAGGTATTTCTAAGAGTCCTGGTATTTCTGGGAGAAAATGTCTTGTTTTGGAGAGCCAAAGTCCCATTTTGGGGGCAGAAGCTGGTATGTCTGTGACACTGCCATCTTGATGGGGGTAAGTGTGATCTTGAGGAGTGTAAAGCAGCATTTTGGTTAGAAAATGGGAGCTCTTCCTAAGAGCAGTGCTATTTCTGGGAGAAAAGGAGCTCTACTGGGCATAAAAATGGTGTATCTGTGATAAAATGCCACGTTTCTGAAAGAAACTGTCCTCTTGCGGAGTGTAATGCTGTATGTTCCGGAGGAAATGGGAAATATTCAGCAGAGTCCTGGTATTTCTGGGAGAAGAGGTCTGATGTGGGGGGGGGAAGGTGATGTATCTGTGAGAGAGCTGGTGTTTCTGGGAGAAAATGCCAGGTATTGGTGAGGAAACAGATGCTAGAGAGGGAAAAGGCCATCCCTTTGGGAGAGAAGTGGTATTTCTGGGAGAAAATGCCCCAAATCGGGGAGTAAGTGTCATCCTGAGGCGTGTCATGGAGTAGATTTGGGAGGAAATGGAGGTGTTTCACAGAGTAGCGGCACTTCTGGGAGAAAATGTCCTCAGTGGGAAAGACAATGTCCTCTTGAGGGAAGAAAACAGGTCTTTCTTACAGCAAATGTCATCCAATTGGGAGAAAATCTCCTCTCTTGGGGAGAAAAGTGGTCTTTCTGAGAGAAGGTGTCCTCTTCTTGGCTGCAAGTGTCCCATTTGGCATTGTCATGGAGGCTTTTTGGGGAGAAAGCGTGTGGCAGTTGTAAGAGAAGGGGTATTTCTGGGAGCAAATCTCCTCTTTTTGGAAGAGAAGGTGAAATTTCCAAGGGAAAAGTGGCATTTCTGGGAGGAAATGACATAGCTGGGGGAGAAAAGCGGGAACCGGTGGGAAAGAAGATCTTGTACTGGAGAGCAACGGTGGTCTTTTTGGTGTGCCAAGTGGTCTCTTGGGGAGACAACGTGGTAAATAGGGGAGACAATGTCCTCTGGAGGAGTGTCAAGTAGTATTTGGGAGAGCAAACGTCAGGTATTTCTCGGAAACCGGCTGTTTCTGGGAGATAGTAGCAGACTTGGTTGGAAAATGACAGGTGTTTGTGAGAAAGCTGGTATTTTGGGAAAAAAAGGCCGTTTTTTAAAGAATAAGCTGGCATTTCTGGGAGAATATGTCCCATCTTTGGGAGAAAACGGGTGTATGTGGGAGAAAATGTCGTGTATTTGGGAGAAAGCTGGTGTATGTGGGAGAAAAGGCCATTGTGATGGGAGTCAGTGTGATCTTGAGGAGTGGAAAGCAGTATTCTTGAGATGAAACGTGAGGTATTTCTAAGAGTCCTGGTATTTCTGGGAGAAAATGTCTTGTTTTGGAGAGCCAAAGTCCCATTTTGGGGGCAGAAGCTGGTATTTCTGTGACACTGCCATCTTGATGGGGGTAAGTGTGATCTTGAGGAGTGTAAAGCAGCATTTTGGTTAGAAAATGGGAGCTCTTCCTAAGAGCAGTGCTATTTCTGGGAGAAAAGGAGCTCTACTGGGCATAAAAATGGTGTATCTGTGATAAAATGCCACGTTTCTGAAAGAAACTGTCCTCTTGCGGAGTGTAATGCTGTATGTTCCGGAGGAAATGGGAAATATTCAGCAGAGTCCTGGTATTTCTGGGAGAAGAGGTCTGATGTGGGGGGGGAAGGTGATGTATCTGTGAGAGAGCTGGTGTTTCTGGGAGAAAATGCCAGGTATTGGTGAGGAAACAGATGCTAGAGAGGGAAAAGGCCATCCCTTTGGGAGAGAAGTGGTATTTCTGGGAGAAAATGCCCCAAATCGGGGAGTAAGTGTCATCCTGAGGCGTGTCATGGAGTAGATTTGGGAGGAAATGGAGGTGTTTCACAGAGTAGCGGCACTTCTGGGAGAAAATGTCCTCAGTGGGAAAGACAATGTCCTCTTGAGGGAAGAAAACAGGTCTTTCTTACAGCAAATGTCATCCAATTGGGAGAAAATCTCCTCTCTTGGGGAGAAAAGTGGTCTTTCTGAGAGAAGGTGTCCTCTTCTTGGCTGCAAGTGTCCCATTTGGCATTGTCATGGAGGCTTTTTGGGGAGAAAGCGTGTGGCAGTTGTAAGAGAAGGGGTATTTCTGGGAGCAAATCTCCTCTTTTTGGAAGAGAAGGTGAAATTTCCAAGGGAAAAGTGGCATTTCTGGGAGGAAATGACATAGCTGGGGGAGAAAAGCGGGAACCGGTGGGAAAGAAGATCTTGTACTGGAGAGCAACGGTGGTCTTTTTGGTGTGCCAAGTGGTCTCTTGGGGAGACAACGTGGTAAATAGGGGAGACAATGTCCTCTGGAGGAGTGTCAAGTAGTATTTGGGAGAGCAAACGTCAGGTATTTCTCGGAAACCGGCTGTTTCTGGGAGATAGTAGCAGACTTGGTTGGAAAATGACAGGTGTTTGTGAGAAAGCTGGTATTTTGGGAAAAAAAGGCCGTTTTTTAAAGAATAAGCTGGCATTTCTGGGAGAATATGTCCCATCTTTGGGAGAAAACGGGTGTATGTGGGAGAAAATGTCGTGTATTTGGGAGAAAGCTGGTGTATGTGGGAGAAAAGGCCATTGTGATGGGAGTCAGTGTGATCTTGAGGAGTGGAAAGCAGTATTCTTGAGATGAAACGTGAGGTATTTCTAAGAGTCCTGGTATTTCTGGGAGAAAATGTCTTGTTTTGGAGAGCCAAAGTCCCATTTTGGGGGCAGAAGCTGGTATTTCTGTGACACTGCCATCTTGATGGGGGTAAGTGTGATCTTGAGGAGTGTAAAGCAGCATTTTGGTTAGAAAATGGGAGCTCTTCCTAAGAGCAGTGCTATTTCTGGGAGAAAAGGAGCTCTACTGGGCATAAAAATGGTGTATCTGTGATAAAATGCCACGTTTCTGAAAGAAACTGTCCTCTTGCGGAGTGTAATGCTGTATGTTCCGGAGGAAATGGGAAATATTCAGCAGAGTCCTGGTATTTCTGGGAGAAGAGGTCTGATGTGGGGGGGGGAAGGTGATGTATCTGTGAGAAAGCTGGTGTTTCTGGGAGAAAATGCCAGGTATTGGTGAGGAAACAGATGCTAGAGAGGGAAAAGGCCATCCCTTTGGGAGAGAAGTGGTATTTCTGGGAGAAAATGCCCCAAATCGGGGAGTAAGTGTCATCCTGAGGCGTGTCATGGAGTAGATTTGGGAGGAAATGGAGGTGTTTCACAGAGTAGCGGCACTTCTGGGAGAAAATGTCCTCAGTGGGAAAGACAATGTCCTCTTGAGGGAAGAAAACAGGTCTTTCTTACAGCAAATGTCATCCAATTGGGAGAAAATCTCCTCTCTTGGGGAGAAAAGTGGTCTTTCTGAGAGAAGGTGTCCTCTTCTTGGCTGCAAGTGTCCCATTTGGCATTGTCATGGAGGCTTTTTGGGGAGAAAGCGTGTGGCAGTTGTAAGAGAAGGGGTATTTCTGGGAGCAAATCTCCTCTTTTTGGAAGAGAAGGTGAAATTTCCAAGGGAAAAGTGGCATTTCTGGGAGGAAATGACATAGCTGGGGGAGAAAAGCGGGAACCGGTGGGAAAGAAGATCTTGTACTGGAGAGCAACGGTGGTCTTTTTGGTGTGCCAAGTGGTCTCTTGGGGAGACAACGTGGTAAATAGGGGAGACAATGTCCTCTGGAGGAGTGTCAAGTAGTATTTGGGAGAGCAAACGTCAGGTATTTCTCGGAAACCGGCTGTTTCTGGGAGATAGTAGCAGACTTGGTTGGAAAATGACAGGTGTTTGTGAGAAAGCTGGTATTTTGGGAAAAAAAGGCCGTTTTTTAAAGAATAAGCTGGCATTTCTGGGAGAATATGTCCCATCTTTGGGAGAAAACGGGTGTATGTGGGAGAAAATGTCGTGTATTTGGGAGAAAGCTGGTGTATGTGGGAGAAAAGGCCATTGTGATGGGAGTCAGTGTGATCTTGAGGAGTGGAAAGCAGTATTCTTGAGATGAAACGTGAGGTATTTCTAAGAGTCCTGGTATTTCTGGGAGAAAATGTCTTGTTTTGGAGAGCCAAAGTCCCATTTTGGGGGCAGAAGCTGGTATGTCTGTGACACTGCCATCTTGATGGGGGTAAGTGTGATCTTGAGGAGTGTAAAGCAGCATTTTGGTTAGAAAATGGGAGCTCTTCCTAAGAGCAGTGCTATTTCTGGGAGAAAAGGAGCTCTACTGGGCATAAAAATGGTGTATCTGTGATAAAATGCCACGTTTCTGAAAGAAACTGTCCTCTTGCGGAGTGTAATGCTGTATGTTCCGGAGGAAATGGGAAATATTCAGCAGAGTCCTGGTATTTCTGGGAGAAGAGGTCTGATGTGGGGGGGGGAAGGTGATGTATCTGTGAGAGAGCTGGTGTTTCTGGGAGAAAATGCCAGGTATTGGTGAGGAAACAGATGCTAGAGAGGGAAAAGGCCATCCCTTTGGGAGAGAAGTGGTATTTCTGGGAGAAAATGCCCCAAATCGGGGAGTAAGTGTCATCCTGAGGCGTGTCATGGAGTAGATTTGGGAGGAAATGGAGGTGTTTCACAGAGTAGCGGCACTTCTGGGAGAAAATGTCCTCAGTGGGAAAGACAATGTCCTCTTGAGGGAAGAAAACAGGTCTTTCTTACAGCAAATGTCATCCAATTGGGAGAAAATCTCCTCTCTTGGGGAGAAAAGTGGTCTTTCTGAGAGAAGGTGTCCTCTTCTTGGCTGCAAGTGTCCCATTTGGCATTGTCATGGAGGCTTTTTGGGGAGAAAGCGTGTGGCAGTTGTAAGAGAAGGGGTATTTCTGGGAGCAAATCTCCTCTTTTTGGAAGAGAAGGTGAAATTTCCAAGGGAAAAGTGGCATTTCTGGGAGGAAATGACATAGCTGGGGGAGAAAAGCGGGAACCGGTGGGAAAGAAGATCTTGTACTGGAGAGCAACGGTGGTCTTTTTGGTGTGCCAAGTGGTCTCTTGGGGAGACAACGTGGTAAATAGGGGAGACAATGTCCTCTGGAGGAGTGTCAAGTAGTATTTGGGAGAGCAAACGTCAGGTATTTCTCGGAAACCGGCTGTTTCTGGGAGATAGTAGCAGACTTGGTTGGAAAATGACAGGTGTTTGTGAGAAAGCTGGTATTTTGGGAAAAAAAGGCCGTTTTTTAAAGAATAAGCTGGCATTTCTGGGAGAATATGTCCCATCTTTGGGAGAAAACGGGTGTATGTGGGAGAAAATGTCGTGTATTTGGGAGAAAGCTGGTGTATGTGGGAGAAAAGGCCATTGTGATGGGAGTCAGTGTGATCTTGAGGAGTGGAAAGCAGTATTCTTGAGATGAAACGTGAGGTATTTCTAAGAGTCCTGGTATTTCTGGGAGAAAATGTCTTGTTTTGGAGAGCCAAAGTCCCATTTTGGGGGCAGAAGCTGGTATTTCTGTGACACTGCCATCTTGATGGGGGTAAGTGTGATCTTGAGGAGTGTAAAGCAGCATTTTGGTTAGAAAATGGGAGCTCTTCCTAAGAGCAGTGCTATTTCTGGGAGAAAAGGAGCTCTACTGGGCATAAAAATGGTGTATCTGTGATAAAATGCCACGTTTCTGAAAGAAACTGTCCTCTTGCGGAGTGTAATGCTGTATGTTCCGGAGGAAATGGGAAATATTCAGCAGAGTCCTGGTATTTCTGGGAGAAGAGGTCTGATGTGGGGGGGGGAAGGTGATGTATCTGTGAGAAAGCTGGTGTTTCTGGGAGAAAATGCCAGGTATTGGTGAGGAAACAGATGCTAGAGAGGGAAAAGGGAGAGAAGTGGTTTCTCCCCTTTGGGAGAGAAGTGGTATTTCTGGGAGAAAATGCCCCAAATCGGGGAGTAAGTGTCATCCTGAGGCGTGTCATGGAGTAGATTTGGGAAGAAATGGAGGTGTTTCACAGAGTAGCGGCACTTCTGGGAGAAAATGTCCTCAGTGGGAAAGACAATGTCCTCTTGAGGGAAGAAAACAGGTCTTTCTTACAGCAAATGTCATCCAAGTGGTCTCTTGGGGACACAACGTGTGTCGCTCCTGGAACTTCTAGCTGCCTTATTAGAGGGGCTTTTCCCTTCCACTCTGTTCGTCACAGAATGCTGAAGTGTAGCATCGGAAAAACAGAGAAAAACGAAATGTCCCTAGGAATAAACGGAAAGGCATAAGAATGAGAGAGAAGCGTAGTGCAGAATGCATGGACACAAGGAGAAGACAAGATCCGCTCCTTTGCGATGTGCGCAGAAGAAGCCGCTCGTCCGAGAAAAGCATCCGGCTGAAGTCGCTCTTTCTCGGCATGCGAGAGAGACGAGACCGCTGCTGAAGGCACACAGCGGCATTCGGGGAGAACCGCGATTTCTCGGCCAGCAACTGCAAACTCTCCGAAGCGGTTAACAGAGAGTGGCGCCGTCCACCCACGAGAGCGAAATAGCGAAATTGCTATGCCGAGAACGTGCGATTTCAGAATACTGCATTTCCTGAAAACAGGGGGTTTTTTCTCCGCAGGAAAGAATCCACATCTCTCGACTTTCTGTAACGTCCTCTCTGAAAGCACAACGTGTGTCGCTCCTGGAACTTCTAGCTGCCTTATTAGAGGGGCTTTTCCCTTCCACTCTGTTCGTCACAGAATGCTGAAGTGTAGCATCGGAAAAACAGAGAAAAACGAAATGTCCCTAGGAATAAACGGAAAGGCATAAGAATGAGAGAGAAGCGTAGTGCAGAATGCATGGACACAAGGAGAAGACAAGAACCGCTCCTTTGCGATGTGCGCAGAAGAAGCCGCTCGTCCGAGAAAAGCATCCGGCTGAAGTCGCTCTTTCTCGGCATGCGAGAGAGACGAGAGCGCTGCTGAAGGCACACAGCGGCATTCGGGGAGAACCGCGATTTCTCGGCCAGCAACTGCAAACTCTCCGAAGCGGTTAACAGAGAGTGGCGCCGTCCACCCACGAGAGCGAAATAGCGAAATTGCTATGCCGAGAACGTGCGATTTCAGAATACTGCATTTCCTGAAAACAGGGGGTTTTTTCTCCGCAGGAAAGAATCCACATCTCTCGACTTTCTGTAACGTCCTCTCTGAAAGCACAACGTGTGTCGCTCCTGGAACTTCTAGCTGCCTTATTAGAGGGGCTTTTCCCTTCCACTCTGTTCGTCACAGAATGCTGAAGTGTAGCATCGGAAAAACAGAGAAAAACGAAATGTCCCTAGGAATAAACGGAAAGGCATAAGAATGAGAGAGAAGCGTAGTGCAGAATGCATGGACACAAGGAGAAGACAAGAACCGCTCCTTTGCGATGTGCGCAGAAGAAGCCGCTCGTCCGAGAAAAGCATCCGGCTGAAGTCGCTCTTTCTCGGCATGCGAGAGAGACGAGACCGCTGCTGAAGGCACACAGCGGCATTCGGGGAGAACCGCGATTTCT
The DNA here is from genome assembly GCF_987193195.1 of Phasianus colchicus. Taxonomy (NCBI): domain Eukaryota; kingdom Metazoa; phylum Chordata; class Aves; order Galliformes; family Phasianidae; genus Phasianus; species Phasianus colchicus. The sequence goes on from NW_028325225.1 coordinate 883,601, forward strand.
CGGCCAGCAACTGCAAACTCTCCGAAGCGGTTAACAGAGAGTGGCGCCGTCCACCCACGAGAGCGAAATAGCGAAATTGCTATGCCGAGAACGTGCGATTTCAGAATACTGCATTTCCTGAAAACAGGGGGTTTTTTCTCCGCAGGAAAGAATCCACATCTCTCGACTTTCTGTAACGTCCTCTCTGAAAGCACAACGTGTGTCGCTCCTGGAACTTCTAGCTGCCTTATTAGAGGGGCTTTTCCCTTCCACTCTGTTCGTCACAGAATGCTGAAGTGTAGCATCGGAAAAACAGAGAAAAACGAAATGTCCCTAGGAATAAACGGAAAGGCATAAGAATGAGAGAGAAGCGTAGTGCAGAATGCATGGACACAAGGAGAAGACAAGATCCGCTCCTTTGCGATGTGCGCAGAAGAAGCCGCTCGTCCGAGAAAAGCATCCGGCTGAAGTCGCTCTTTCTCGGCATGCGAGAGAGACGAGACCGCTGCTGAAGGCACACAGCGGCATTCGGGGAGAACCGCGATTTCTCGGCCAGCAACTGCAAACTCTCCGAAGCGGTTAACAGAGAGTGGCGCCGTCCACCCACGAGAGCGAAATAGCGAAATTGCTATGCCGAGAACGTGCGATTTCAGAATACTGCATTTCCTGAAAACAGGGGGTTTTTTCTCCGCAGGAAAGAATCCACATCTCTCGACTTTCTGTAACGTCCTCTCTGAAAGCACAACGTGTGTCGCTCCTGGAACTTCTAGCTGCCTTATTAGAGGGGCTTTTCCCTTCCACTCTGTTCGTCACAGAATGCTGAAGTGTAGCATCGGAAAAACAGAGAAAAACGAAATGTCCCTAGGAATAAACGGAAAGGCATAAGAATGAGAGAGAAGCGTAGTGCAGAATGCATGGACACAAGGAGAAGACAAGATCCGCTCCTTTGCGATGTGCGCAGAAGAAGCCGCTCGTCCGAGAAAAGCATCCGGCTGAAGTCGCTCTTTCTCGGCATGCGAGAGAGACGAGACCGCTGCTGAAGGCACACAGCGGCATTCGGGGAGAACCGCGATTTCTCGGCCAGCAACTGCAAACTCTCCGAAGCGGTTAACAGAGAGTGGCGCCGTCCACCCACGAGAGCGAAATAGCGAAATTGCTATGCCGAGAACGTGCGATTTCAGAATACTGCATTTCCTGAAAACAGGGGGCTTTTTCTCCGCAGGAAAGAATCCACATCTCTCGACTTTCTGTAACGTCCTCTCTGAAAGCACAACGTGTGTCGCTCCTGGAACTTCTAGCTGCCTTATTAGAGGGGCTTTTCCCTTTCACTCTGTTCGTCCCAGAATGCTGAAGTGTAGCATCGGAAAAACAGAGAAAAACGAAATGTCCCTAGGAATAAACGGAAAGGCATAAGAATGAGAGAGAAGCGTAGTGCAGAATGCATGGACACAAGGAGAAGACAAGAACCGCTCCTTTGCGATGTGCGCAGAAGAAGCCGCTCGTCCGAGAAAAGCATCCGGCTGAAGTCGCTCTTTCTCGGCATGCGAGAGAGACGAGACCGCTGCTGAAGGCACACAGCGGCATTCGGGGAGAACCGCGATTTCTCGGCCAGCAACTGCAAACTCTCCGAAGCGGTTAACAGAGAGTGGCGCCGTCCACCCACGAGAGCGAAATAGCGAAATTGCTATGCCGAGAACGTGCGATTTCAGAATACTGCATTTCCTGAAAACAGGGGGTTTTTTCTCCGCAGGAAAGAATCCACATCTCTCGACTTTCTGTAACGTCCTCTCTGAAAGCACAACGTGTGTCGCTCCTGGAACTTCTAGCTGCCTTATTAGAGGGGCTTTTCCCTTCCACTCTGTTCGTCACAGAATGCTGAAGTGTAGCATCGGAAAAACAGAGAAAAACGAAATGTCCCTAGGAATAAACGGAAAGGCATAAGAATGAGAGAGAAGCGTAGTGCAGAATGCATGGACACAAGGAGAAGACAAGAACCGCTCCTTTGCGATGTGCGCAGAAGAAGCCGCTCGTCCGAGAAAAGCATCCGGCTGAAGTCGCTCTTTCTCGGCATGCGAGAGAGACGAGAGCGCTGCTGAAGGCACACAGCGGCATTCGGGGAGAACCGCGATTTCTCGGCCAGCAACTGCAAACTCTCCGAAGCGGTTAACAGAGAGTGGCGCCGTCCACCCACGAGAGCGAAATAGCGAAATTGCTATGCCGAGAAAGTGCGATTTCAGAATACTGCATTTCCTGAAAACAGGGGGTTTTTTCTCCGCAGGAAAGAATCCACATCTCTCGACTTTCTGTAACGTCCTCTCTGAAAGCACAACGTGTGTCGCTCCTGGAACTTCTAGCTGCCTTATTAGAGGGGCTTTTCCCTTCCACTCTGTTCGTCACAGAATGCTGAAGTGTAGCATCGGAAAAACAGAGAAAAACGAAATGTCCCTAGGAATAAACGGAAAGGCATAAGAATGAGAGAGAAGCGTAGTGCAGAATGCATGGACACAAGGAGAAGACAAGAACCGCTCCTTTGCGATGTGCGCAGAAGAAGCCGCTCGTCCGAGAAAAGCATCCGGCTGAAGTCGCCCTTTCTCGGCATGCGAGAGAGACGAGACCGCTGCTGAAGGCACACAGCGGCATCCGGGGAGAACCGCGATTTCTCGGCCAGCAACTGCAAACTCTCCGAAGCGGTTAACAGAGAGTGGCGCCGTCCACCCACGAGAGCGAAATAGCGAAATTGCTATGCCGAGAACGTGCGATTTCAGAATACTGCATTTCCTGAAAACAGGGGGTTTTTTCTCCGCAGGAAAGAATCCACATCTCTCGACTTTCTGTAACGTCCTCTCTGAAAGCACAACGTGTGTCGCTCCTGGAACTTCTAGCTGCCTTATTAGAGGGGCTTTTCCCTTCCACTCTGTTCGTCACAGAATGCTGAAGTGTAGCATCGGAAAAACAGAGAAAAACGAAATGTCCCTAGGAATAAACGGAAAGGCATAAGAATGAGAGAGAAGCGTAGTGCAGAATGCATGGACACAAGGAGAAGACAAGAACCGCTCCTTTGCGATGTGCGCAGAAGAAGCCGCTCGTCCGAGAAAAGCATCCGGCTGAAGTCGCTCTTTCTCGGCATGCGAGAGAGACGAGACCGCTGCTGAAGGCACACAGCGGCATTCGGGGAGAACCGCGATTTCTCGGCCAGCAACTGCAAACTCTCCGAAGCGGTTAACAGAGAGTGGCGCCGTCCACCCACGAGAGCGAACTAGCGAAATTGCTATGCCGAGAACGTGCGATTTCAGAATACTGCATTTCCTGAAAACAGGGGGTTTTTTCTCCGCAGGAAAGAATCCACATCTCTCGACTTTCTGTAACGTCCTCTCTGAAAGCACAACGTGTGTCGCTCCTGGAACTTCTAGCTGCCTTATTAGAGGGGCTTTTCCCTTCCACTCTGTTCGTCACAGAATGCTGAAGTGTAGCATCGGAAAAACAGAGAAAAACGAAATGTCCCTAGGAATAAACGGAAAGGCATAAGAATGAGAGAGAAGCGTAGTGCAGAATGCATGGACACAAGGAGAAGACAAGAACCGCTCCTTTGCGATGTGCGCAGAAGAAGCCGCTCGTCCGAGAAAAGCATCCGGCTGAAGTCGCTCTTTCTCGGCATGCGAGAGAGACGAGACCGCTGCTGAAGGCACACAGCGGCATTCGGGGAGAACCGCGATTTCTCGGCCAGCAACTGCAAACTCTCCGAAGCGGTTAACAGAGAGTGGCGCCGTCCACCCACGAGAGCGAAATAGCGAAATTGCTATGCCGAGAACGTGCGATTTCAGAATACTGCATTTCCTGAAAACAGGGGGTTTTTTCTCCGCAGGAAAGAATCCACATCTCTCGACTTTCTGTAACGTCCTCTCTGAAAGCACAACGTGTGTCGCTCCTGGAACTTCTAGCTGCCTTATTAGAGGGGCTTTTCCCTTCCACTCTGTTCGTCACAGAATGCTGAAGTGTAGCATCGGAAAAACAGAGAAAAACGAAATGTCCCTAGGAATAAACGGAAAGGCATAAGAATGAGAGAGAAGCGTAGTGCAGAATGCATGGACACAAGGAGAAGACAAGAACCGCTCCTTTGCGATGTGCGCAGAAGAAGCCGCTCGTCCGAGAAAAGCATCCGGCTGAAGTCGCTCTTTCTCGGCATGCGAGAGAGACGAGACCGCTGCTGAAGGCACACAGCGGCATTCGGGGAGAACCGCGATTTCTCGGCCAGCAACTGCAAACTCTCCGAAGCGGTTAACAGAGAGTGGCGCCGTCCACCCACGAGAGCGAAATAGCGAAATTGCTATGCCGAGAACGTGCGATTTCAGAATACTGCATTTCCTGAAAACAGGGGGTTTTTTCTCCGCAGGAAAGAATCCACATCTCTCGACTTTCTGTAACGTCCTCTCTGAAAGCACAACGTGTGTCGCTCCTGGAACTTCTAGCTGCCTTATTAGAGGGGCTTTTCCCTTCCACTCTGTTCGTCACAGAATGCTGAAGTGTAGCATCGGAAAAACAGAGAAAAACGAAATGTCCCTAGGAATAAACGGAAAGGCATAAGAATGAGAGAGAAGCGTAGTGCAGAATGCATGGACACAAGGAGAAGACAAGAACCGCTCCTTTGCGATGTGCGCAGAAGAAGCCGCTCGTCCGAGAAAAGCATCCGGCTGAAGTCGCTCTTTCTCGGCATGCGAGAGAGACGAGAGCGCTGCTGAAGGCACACAGCGGCATTCGGGGAGAACCGCGATTTCTCGGCCAGCAACTGCAAACTCTCCGAAGCGGTTAACAGAGAGTGGCGCCGTCCACCCACGAGAGCGAACTAGCGAAATTGCTATGCCGAGAACGTGCGATTTCAGAATACTGCATTGCCTGAAAACAGGGGGTTTTTTCTCCGCAGGAAAGAATCCACATCTCTCGACTTTCTGTAACGTCCTCTCTGAAAGCACAACGTGTGTCGCTCCTGGAACTTCTAGCTGCCTTATTAGAGGGGCTTTTCCCTTCCACTCTGTTCGTCACAGAATGCTGAAGTGTAGCATCGGAAAAACAGAGAAAAACGAAATGTCCCTAGGAATAAACGGAAAGGCATAAGAATGAGAGAGAAGCGTAGTGCAGAATGCATGGACACAAGGAGAAGACAAGAACCGCTCCTTTGCGATGTGCGCAGAAGAAGCCGCTCGTCCGAGAAAAGCATCCGGCTGAAGTCGCTCTTTCTCGGCATGCGAGAGAGACGAGACCGCTGCTGAAGGCACACAGCGGCATTCGGGGAGAACCGCGATTTCTCGGCCAGCAACTGCAAACTCTCCGAAGCGGTTAACAGAGAGTGGCGCCGTCCACCCACGAGAGCGAAATAGCGAAATTGCTATGCCGAGAAAGTGCGATTTCAGAATACTGCATTTCCTGAAAACAGGGGGTTTTTTCTCCGCAGGAAAGAATCCACATCTCTCGACTTTCTGTAACGTCCTCTCTGAAAGCACAACGTGTGTCGCTCCTGGAACTTCTAGCTGCCTTATTAGAGGGGCTTTTCCCTTCCACTCTGTTCGTCACAGAATGCTGAAGTGTAGCATCGGAAAAACAGAGAAAAACGAAATGTCCCTAGGAATAAACGGAAAGGCATAAGAATGAGAGAGAAGCGTAGTGCAGAATGCATGGACACAAGGAGAAGACAAGAACCGCTCCTTTGCGATGTGCGCAGAAGAAGCCGCTCGTCCGAGAAAAGCATCCGGCTGAAGTCGCTCTTTCTCGGCATGCGAGAGAGACGAGAGCGCTGCTGAAGGCACACAGCGGCATTCGGGGAGAACCGCGATTTCTCGGCCAGCAACTGCAAACTCTCCGAAGCGGTTAACAGAGAGTGGCGCCGTCCACCCACGAGAGCGAACTAGCGAAATTGCTATGCCGAGAACGTGCGATTTCAGAATACTGCATTTCCTGAAAACAGGGGGTTTTTTCTCCGCAGGAAAGAATCCACATCTCTCGACTTTCTGTAACGTCCTCTCTGAAAGCACAACGTGTGTCGCTCCTGGAACTTCTAGCTGCCTTATTAGAGGGGCTTTTCCCTTCCACTCTGTTCGTCACAGAATGCTGAAGTGTAGCATCGGAAAAACAGAGAAAAACGAAATGTCCCTAGGAATAAACGGAAAGGCATAAGAATGAGAGAGAAGCGTAGTGCAGAATGCATGGACACAAGGAGAAGACAAGAACCGCTCCTTTGCGATGTGCGCAGAAGAAGCCGCTCGTCCGAGAAAAGCATCCGGCTGAAGTCGCTCTTTCTCGGCATGCGAGAGAGACGAGAGCGCTGCTGAAGGCACACAGCGGCATTCGGGGAGAACCGCGATTTCTCGGCCAGCAACTGCAAACTCTCCGAAGCGGTTAACAGAGAGTGGCGCCGTCCACCCACGAGAGCGAAATAGCGAAATTGCTATGCCGAGAAAGTGCGATTTCAGAATACTGCATTTCCTGAAAACAGGGGGTTTTTTCTCCGCAGGAAAGAATCCACATCTCTCGACTTTCTGTAACGTCCTCTCTGAAAGCACAACGTGTGTCGCTCCTGGAACTTCTAGCTGCCTTATTAGAGGGGCTTTTCCCTTCCACTCTGTTCGTCACAGAATGCTGAAGTGTAGCATCGGAAAAACAGAGAAAAACGAAATGTCCCTAGGAATAAACGGAAAGGCATAAGAATGAGAGAGAAGCGTAGTGCAGAATGCATGGACACAAGGAGAAGACAAGATCCGCTCCTTTGCGATGTGCGCAGAAGAAGCCGCTCGTCCGAGAAAAGCATCCGGCTGAAGTCGCTCTTTCTCGGCATGCGAGAGAGACGAGACCGCTGCTGAAGGCACACAGCGGCATTCGGGGAGAACCGCGATTTCTCGGCCAGCAACTGCAAACTCTCCGAAGCGGTTAACAGAGAGTGGCGCCGTCCACCCACGAGAGCGAAATAGCGAAATTGCTATGCCGAGAACGTGCGATTTCAGAATACTGCATTTCCTGAAAACAGGGGGTTTTTTCTCCGCAGGAAAGAATCCACATCTCTCGACTTTCTGTAACGTCCTCTCTGAAAGCACAACGTGTGTCGCTCCTGGAACTTCTAGCTGCCTTATTAGAGGGGCTTTTCCCTTCCACTCTGTTCGTCACAGAATGCTGAAGTGTAGCATCGGAAAAACAGAGAAAAACGAAATGTCCCTAGGAATAAACGGAAAGGCATAAGAATGAGAGAGAAGCGTAGTGCAGAATGCATGGACACAAGGAGAAGACAAGAACCGCTCCTTTGCGATGTGCGCAGAAGAAGCCGCTCGTCCGAGAAAAGCATCCGGCTGAAGTCGCTCTTTCTCGGCATGCGAGAGAGACGAGAGCGCTGCTGAAGGCACACAGCGGCATTCGGGGAGAACCGCGATTTCTCGGCCAGCAACTGCAAACTCTCCGAAGCGGTTAACAGAGAGTGGCGCCGTCCACCCACGAGAGCGAACTAGCGAAATTGCTATGCCGAGAACGTGCGATTTCAGAATACTGCATTGCCTGAAAACAGGGGTTTTTTTCTCCGCAGGAAAGAATCCACATCTCTCGACTTTCTGTAACGTCCTCTCTGAAAGCACAACGTGTGTCGCTCCTGGAACTTCTAGCTGCCTTATTAGAGGGGCTTTTCCCTTCCACTCTGTTCGTCACAGAATGCTGAAGTGTAGCATCGGAAAAACAGAGAAAAACGAAATGTCCCTAGGAATAAACGGAAAGGCATAAGAATGAGAGAGAAGCGTAGTGCAGAATGCATGGACACAAGGAGAAGACAAGAACCGCTCCTTTGCGATGTGCGCAGAAGAAGCCGCTCGTCCGAGAAAAGCATCCGGCTGAAGTCGCTCTTTCTCGGCATGCGAGAGAGACGAGAGCGCTGCTGAAGGCACACAGCGGCATTCGGGGAGAACCGCGATTTCTCGGCCAGCAACTGCAAACTCTCCGAAGCGGTTAACAGAGAGTGGCGCCGTCCACCCACGAGAGCGAAATAGCGAAATTGCTATGCCGAGAAAGTGCGATTTCAGAATACTGCATTTCCTGAAAACAGGGGGTTTTTTCTCCGCAGGAAAGAATCCACATCTCTCGACTTTCTGTAACGTCCTCTCTGAAAGCACAACGTGTGTCGCTCCTGGAACTTCTAGCTGCCTTATTAGAGGGGCTTTTCCCTTCCACTCTGTTCGTCACAGAATGCTGAAGTGTAGCATCGGAAAAACAGAGAAAAACGAAATGTCCCTAGGAATAAACGGAAAGGCATAAGAATGAGAGAGAAGCGTAGTGCAGAATGCATGGACACAAGGAGAAGACAAGAACCGCTCCTTTGCGATGTGCGCAGAAGAAGCCGCTCGTCCGAGAAAAGCATCCGGCTGAAGTCGCCCTTTCTCGGCATGCGAGAGAGACGAGACCGCTGCTGAAGGCACACAGCGGCATCCGGGGAGAACCGCGATTTCTCGGCCAGCAACTGCAAACTCTCCGAAGCGGTTAACAGAGAGTGGCGCCGTCCACCCACGAGAGCGAAATAGCGAAATTGCTATGCCGAGAACGTGCGATTTCAGAATACTGCATTTCCTGAAAACAGGGGGTTTTTTCTCCGCAGGAAAGAATCCACATCTCTCGACTTTCTGTAACGTCCTCTCTGAAAGCACAACGTGTGTCGCTCCTGGAACTTCTAGCTGCCTTATTAGAGGGGCTTTTCCCTTCCACTCTGTTCGTCACAGAATGCTGAAGTGTAGCATCGGAAAAACAGAGAAAAACGAAATGTCCCTAGGAATAAACGGAAAGGCATAAGAATGAGAGAGAAGCGTAGTGCAGAATGCATGGACACAAGGAGAAGACAAGAACCGCTCCTTTGCGATGTGCGCAGAAGAAGCCGCTCGTCCGAGAAAAGCATCCGGCTGAAGTCGCTCTTTCTCGGCATGCGAGAGAGACGAGACCGCTGCTGAAGGCACACAGCGGCATTCGGGGAGAACCGCGATTTCTCGGCCAGCAACTGCAAACTCTCCGAAGCGGTTAACAGAGAGTGGCGCCGTCCACCCACGAGAGCGAAATAGCGAAATTGCTATGCCGAGAAAGTGCGATTTCAGAATACTGCATTTCCTGAAAACAGGGGGTTTTTTCTCCGCAGGAAAGAATCCACATCTCTCGACTTTCTGTAACGTCCTCTCTGAAAGCACAACGTGTGTCGCTCCTGGAACTTCTAGCTGCCTTATTAGAGGGGCTTTTCCCTTCCACTCTGTTCGTCACAGAATGCTGAAGTGTAGCATCGGAAAAACAGAGAAAAACGAAATGTCCCTAGGAATAAACGGAAAGGCATAAGAATGAGAGAGAAGCGTAGTGCAGAATGCATGGACACAAGGAGAAGACAAGAACCGCTCCTTTGCGATGTGCGCAGAAGAAGCCGCTCGTCCGAGAAAAGCATCCGGCTGAAGTCGCTCTTTCTCGGCATGCGAGAGAGACGAGAGCGCTGCTGAAGGCACACAGCGGCATTCGGGGAGAACCGCGATTTAACGGCCAGCAACTGCAAACTCTCCGAAGCGGTTAACAGAGAGTGGCGCCGTCCACCCACGAGAGCGAACTAGCGAAATTGCTATGCCGAGAACGTGCGATTTCAGAATACTGCATTTCCTGAAAACAGGGGGTTTTTTCTCCGCAGGAAAGAATCCACATCTCTCGACTTTCTGTAACGTCCTCTCTGAAAGCACAACGTGTGTCGCTCCTGGAACTTCTAGCTGCCTTATTAGAGGGGCTTTTCCCTTCCACTCTGTTCGTCACAGAATGCTGAAGTGTAGCATCGGAAAAACAGAGAAAAACGAAATGTCCCTAGGAATAAACGGAAAGGCATAAGAATGAGAGAGAAGCGTAGTGCAGAATGCATGGACACAAGGAGAAGACAAGATCCGCTCCTTTGCGATGTGCGCAGAAGAAGCCGCTCGTCCGAGAAAAGCATCCGGCTGAAGTCGCTCTTTCTCGGCATGCGAGAGAGACGAGACCGCTGCTGAAGGCACACAGCGGCATTCGGGGAGAACCGCGATTTCTCGGCCAGCAACTGCAAACTCTCCGAAGCGGTTAACAGAGAGTGGCGCCGTCCACCCACGAGAGCGAAATAGCGAAATTGCTATGCCGAGAACGTGCGATTTCAGAATACTGCATTTCCTGAAAACAGGGGGTTTTTTCTCCGCAGGAAAGAATCCACATCTCTCGACTTTCTGTAACGTCCTCTCTGAAAGCACAACGTGTGTCGCTCCTGGAACTTCTAGCTGCCTTATTAGAGGGGCTTTTCCCTTCCACTCTGTTCGTCACAGAATGCTGAAGTGTAGCATCGGAAAAACAGAGAAAAACGAAATGTCCCTAGGAATAAACGGAAAGGCATAAGAATGAGAGAGAAGCGTAGTGCAGAATGCATGGACACAAGGAGAAGACAAGAACCGCTCCTTTGCGATGTGCGCAGAAGAAGCCGCTCGTCCGAGAAAAGCATCCGGCTGAAGTCGCTCTTTCTCGGCATGCGAGAGAGACGAGAGCGCTGCTGAAGGCACACAGCGGCATTCGGGGAGAACCGCGATTTCTCGGCCAGCAACTGCAAACTCTCCGAAGCGGTTAACAGAGAGTGGCGCCGTCCACCCACGAGAGCGAACTAGCGAAATTGCTATGCCGAGAACGTGCGATTTCAGAATACTGCATTTCCTGAAAACAGGGGTTTTTTTCTCCGCAGGAAAGAATCCACATCTCTCGACTTTCTGTAACGTCCTCTCTGAAAGCACAACGTGTGTCGCTCCTGGAACTTCTAGCTGCCTTATTAGAGGGGCTTTTCCCTTCCACTCTGTTCGTCACAGAATGCTGAAGTGTAGCATCGGAAAAACAGAGAAAAACGAAATGTCCCTAGGAATAAACGGAAAGGCATAAGAATGAGAGAGAAGCGTAGTGCAGAATGCATGGACACAAGGAGAAGACAAGAACCGCTCCTTTGCGATGTGCGCAGAAGAAGCCGCTCGTCCGAGAAAAGCATCCGGCTGAAGTCGCTCTTTCTCGGCATGCGAGAGAGACGAGACCGCTGCTGAAGGCACACAGCGGCATTCGGGGAGAACCGCGATTTCTCGGCCAGCAACTGCAAACTCTCCGAAGCGGTTAACAGAGAGTGGCGCCGTCCACCCACGAGAGCGAAATAGCGAAATTGCTATGCCGAGAAAGTGCGATTTCAGAATACTGCATTTCCTGAAAACAGGGGGTTTTTTCTCCGCAGGAAAGAATCCACATCTCTCGACTTTCTGTAACGTCCTCTCTGAAAGCACAACGTGTGTCGCTCCTGGAACTTCTAGCTGCCTTATTAGAGGGGCTTTTCCCTTCCACTCTGTTCGTCACAGAATGCTGAAGTGTAGCATCGGAAAAACAGAGAAAAACGAAATGTCCCTAGGAATAAACGGAAAGGCATAAGAATGAGAGAGAAGCGTAGTGCAGAATGCATGGACACAAGGAGAAGACAAGAACCGCTCCTTTGGGATGTGCGCAGAAGAAGCCGCTCGTCCGAGAAAAGCATCCGGCTGAAGTCGCCCTTTCTCGGCATGCGAGAGAGACGAGACCGCTGCTGAAGGCACACAGCGGCATTCGGGGAGAACCGCGATTTCTCGGCCAGCAACTGCAAACTCTCCGAAGCGGTTAACAGAGAGTGGCGCCGTCCACCCACGAGAGAGAAATAGCGAAATTGCTATGCCGAGAACGTGCGATTTCAGAATACTGCATTTCCTGAAAACAGGGGGTTTTTTCTCCGCAGGAAAGAATCCACATCTCTCGACTTTCTGTAACGTCCTCTCTGAAAGCACAACGTGTGTCGCTCCTGGAACTTCTAGCTGCCTTATTAGAGGGGCTTTTCCCTTCCACTCTGTTCGTCACAGAATGCTGAAGTGTAGCATCGGAAAAACAGAGAAAAACGAAATGTCCCTAGGAATAAACGGAAAGGCATAAGAATGAGAGAGAAGCGTAGTGCAGAATGCATGGACACAAGGAGAAGACAAGAACCGCTCCTTTGCGATGTGCGCAGAAGAAGCCGCTCGTCCGAGAAAAGCATCCGGCTGAAGTCGCTCTTTCTCGGCATGCGAGAGAGACGAGACCGCTGCTGAAGGCACACAGCGGCATTCGGGGAGAACCGCGATTTCTCGGCCAGCAACTGCAAACTCTCCGAAGCGGTTAACAGAGAGTGGCGCCGTCCACCCACGAGAGCGAAATAGCGAAATTGCTATGCCGAGAACGTGCGATTTCAGAATACTGCATTTCCTGAAAACAGGGGGTTTTTTCTCCGCAGGAAAGAATCCACATCTCTCGACTTTCTGTAACGTCCTCTCTGAAAGCACAACGTGTGTCGCTCCTGGAACTTCTAGCTGCCTTATTAGAGGGGCTTTTCCCTTCCACTCTGTTCGTCACAGAATGCTGAAGTGTAGCTTCGGAAAAACAGAGAAAAACGAAATGTCCCTAGGAATAAACGGAAAGGCATAAGAATGAGAGAGAAGCGTAGTGCAGAATGCATGGACACAAGGAGAAGACAAGAACCGCTCCTTTGCGATGTGCGCAGAAGAAGCCGCTCGTCCGAGAAAAGCATCCGGCTGAAGTCGCTCTTTCTCGGCATGCGAGAGAGACGAGACCGCTGCTGAAGGCACACAGCGGCATTCGGGGAGAACCGCGATTTCTCGGCCAGCAACTGCAAACTCTCCGAAGCGGTTAACAGAGAGTGGCGCCGTCCACCCACGAGAGCGAACTAGCGAAATTGCTATGCCGAGAACGTGCGATTTCAGAATACTGCATTTCCTGAAAACAGGGGGTTTTTTCTCCGCAGGAAAGAATCCACATCTCTCGACTTTCTGTAACGTCCTCTCTGAAAGCACAACGTGTGTCGCTCCTGGAACTTCTAGCTGCCTTATTAGAGGGGCTTTTCCCTTCCACTCTGTTCGTCACAGAATGCTGAAGTGTAGCATCGGAAAAACAGAGAAAAACGAAATGTCCCTAGGAATAAACGGAAAGGCATAAGAATGAGAGAGAAGCGTAGTGCAGAATGCATGGACACAAGGAGAAGACAAGATCCGCTCCTTTGCGATGTGCGCAGAAGAAGCCGCTCGTCCGAGAAAAGCATCCGGCTGAAGTCGCTCTTTCTCGGCATGCGAGAGAGACGAGACCGCTGCTGAAGGCACACAGCGGCATTCGGGGAGAACCGCGATTTCTCGGCCAGCAACTGCAAACTCTCCGAAGCGGTTAACAGAGAGTGGCGCCGTCCACCCACGAGAGCGAAATAGCGAAATTGCTATGCCGAGAAAGTGCGATTTCAGAATACTGCATTTCCTGAAAACAGGGGGTTTTTTCTCCGCAGGAAAGAATCCACATCTCTCGACTTTCTGTAACGTCCTCTCTGAAAGCACAACGTGTGTCGCTCCTGGAACTTCTAGCTGCCTTATTAGAGGGGCTTTTCCCTTCCACTCTGTTCGTCACAGAATGCTGAAGTGTAGCATCGGAAAAACAGAGAAAAACGAAATGTCCCTAGGAATAAACGGAAAGGCATAAGAATGAGAGAGAAGCGTAGTGCAGAATGCATGGACACAAGGAGAAGACAAGAACCGCTCCTTTGCGATGTGCGCAGAAGAAGCCGCTCGTCCGAGAAAAGCATCCGGCTGAAGTCGCCCTTTCTCGGCATGCGAGAGAGACGAGACCGCTGCTGAAGGCACACAGCGGCATTCGGGGAGAACCGCGATTTCTCGGCCAGCAACTGCAAACTCTCCGAAGCGGTTAACAGAGAGTGGCGCCGTCCACCCACGAGAGCGAAATAGCGAAATTGCTATGCCGAGAAAGTGCGATTTCAGAATACTGCATTTCCTGAAAACAGGGGGTTTTTTCTCCGCAGGAAAGAATCCACATCTCTCGACTTTCTGTAACGTCCTCTCTGAAAGCACAACGTGTGTCGCTCCTGGAACTTCTAGCTGCCTTATTAGAGGGGCTTTTCCCTTCCACTCTGTTCGTCACAGAATGCTGAAGTGTAGCATCGGAAAAACAGAGAAAAACGAAATGTCCCTAGGAATAAACGGAAAGGCATAAGAATGAGAGAGAAGCGTAGTGCAGAATGCATGGACACAAGGAGAAGACAAGAACCGCTCCTTTGCGATGTGCGCAGAAGAAGCCGCTCGTCCGAGAAAAGCATCCGGCTGAAGTCGCTCTTTCTCGGCATGCGAGAGAGACGAGAGCGCTGCTGAAGGCACACAGCGGCATTCGGGGAGAACCGCGATTTCTCGGCCAGCAACTGCAAACTCTCCGAAGCGGTTAACAGAGAGTGGCGCCGTCCACCCACGAGAGCGAACTAGCGAAATTGCTATGCCGAGAACGTGCGATTTCAGAATACTGCATTTCCTGAAAACAGGGGGTTTTTTCTCCGCAGGAAAGAATCCACATCTCTCGACTTTCTGTAACGTCCTCTCTGAAAGCACAACGTGTGTCGCTCCTGGAACTTCTAGCTGCCTTATTAGAGGGGCTTTTCCCTTCCACTCTGTTCGTCACAGAATGCTGAAGTGTAGCATCGGAAAAACAGAGAAAAACGAAATGTCCCTAGGAATAAACGGAAAGGCATAAGAATGAGAGAGAAGCGTAGTGCAGAATGCATGGACACAAGGAGAAGACAAGAACCGCTCCTTTGCGATGTGCGCAGAAGAAGCCGCTCGTCCGAGAAAAGCATCCGGCTGAAGTCGCTCTTTCTCGGCATGCGAGAGAGACGAGACCGCTGCTGAAGGCACACAGCGGCATTCGGGGAGAACCGCGATTTCTCGGCCAGCAACTGCAAACTCTCCGAAGCGGTTAACAGAGAGTGGCGCCGTCCACCCACGAGAGCGAAATAGCGAAATTGCTATGCCGAGAACGTGCGATTTCAGAATACTGCATTTCCTGAAAACAGGGGGTTTTTTCTCCGCAGGAAAGAATCCACATCTCTCGACTTTCTGTAACGTCCTCTCTGAAAGCACAACGTGTGTCGCTCCTGGAACTTCTAGCTGCCTTATTAGAGGGGCTTTTCCCTTCCACTCTGTTCGTCACAGAATGCTGAAGTGTAGCTTCGGAAAAACAGAGAAAAACGAAATGTCCCTAGGAATAAACGGAAAGGCATAAGAATGAGAGAGAAGCGTAGTGCAGAATGCATGGACACAAGGAGAAGACAAGAACCGCTCCTTTGCGATGTGCGCAGAAGAAGCCGCTCGTCCGAGAAAAGCATCCGGCTGAAGTCGCTCTTTCTCGGCATGCGAGAGAGACGAGAGCGCTGCTGAAGGCACACAGCGGCATTCGGGGAGAACCGCGATTTCTCGGCCAGCAACTGCAAACTCTCCGAAGCGGTTAACAGAGAGTGGCGCCGTCCACCCACGAGAGCGAACTAGCGAAATTGCTATGCCGAGAACGTGCGATTTCAGAATACTGCATTTCCTGAAAACAGGGGGTTTTTTCTCCGCAGGAAAGAATCCACATCTCTCGACTTTCTGTAACGTCCTCTCTGAAAGCACAACGTGTGTCGCTCCTGGAACTTCTAGCTGCCTTATTAGAGGGGCTTTTCCCTTCCACTCTGTTCGTCACAGAATGCTGAAGTGTAGCATCGGAAAAACAGAGAAAAACGAAATGTCCCTAGGAATAAACGGAAAGGCATAAGAATGAGAGAGAAGCGTAGTGCAGAATGCATGGACACAAGGAGAAGACAAGATCCGCTCCTTTGCGATGTGCGCAGAAGAAGCCGCTCGTCCGAGAAAAGCATCCGGCTGAAGTCGCTCTTTCTCGGCATGCGAGAGAGACGAGACCGCTGCTGAAGGCACACAGCGGCATTCGGGGAGAACCGCGATTTCTCGGCCAGCAACTGCAAACTCTCCGAAGCGGTTAACAGAGAGTGGCGCCGTCCACCCACGAGAGCGAAATAGCGAAATTGCTATGCCGAGAAAGTGCGATTTCAGAATACTGCATTTCCTGAAAACAGGGGGTTTTTTCTCCGCAGGAAAGAATCCACATCTCTCGACTTTCTGTAACGTCCTCTCTGAAAGCACAACGTGTGTCGCTCCTGGAACTTCTAGCTGCCTTATTAGAGGGGCTTTTCCCTTCCACTCTGTTCGTCACAGAATGCTGAAGTGTAGCATCGGAAAAACAGAGAAAAACGAAATGTCCCTAGGAATAAACGGAAAGGCATAAGAATGAGAGAGAAGCGTAGTGCAGAATGCATGGACACAAGGAGAAGACAAGAACCGCTCCTTTGCGATGTGCGCAGAAGAAGCCGCTCGTCCGAGAAAAGCATCCGGCTGAAGTCGCTCTTTCTCGGCATGCGAGAGAGACGAGACCGCTGCTGAAGGCACACAGCGGCATTCGGGGAGAACCGCGATTTCTCGGCCAGCAACTGCAAACTCTCCGAAGCGGTTAACAGAGAGTGGCGCCGTCCACCCACGAGAGCGAAATAGCGAAATTGCTATGCCGAGAAAGTGCGATTTCAGAATACTGCATTTCCTGAAAACAGGGGTTTTTTTCTCCGCAGGAAAGAATCCACATCTCTCGACTTTCTGTAACGTCCTCTCTGAAAGCACAACGTGTGTCGCTCCTGGAACTTCTAGCTGCCTTATTAGAGGGGCTTTTCCCTTCCACTCTGTTCGTCACAGAATGCTGAAGTGTAGCATCGGAAAAACAGAGAAAAACGAAATGTCCCTAGGAATAAACGGAAAGGCATAAGAATGAGAGAGAAGCGTAGTGCAGAATGCATGGACACAAGGAGAAGACAAGAACCGCTCCTTTGGGATGTGCGCAGAAGAAGCCGCTCGTCCGAGAAAAGCATCCGGCTGAAGTCGCCCTTTCTCGGCATGCGAGAGAGACGAGACCGCTGCTGAAGGCACACAGCGGCATTCGGGGAGAACCGCGATTTCTCGGCCAGCAACTGCAAACTCTCCGAAGCGGTTAACAGAGAGTGGCGCCGTCCACCCACGAGAGCGAAATAGCGAAATTGCTATGCCGAGAACGTGCGATTTCAGAATACTGCATTTCCTGAAAACAGGGGGTTTTTTCTCCGCAGGAAAGAATCCACATCTCTCGACTTTCTGTAACGTCCTCTCTGAAAGCACAACGTGTGTCGCTCCTGGAACTTCTAGCTGCCTTATTAGAGGGGCTTTTCCCTTCCACTCTGTTCGTCACAGAATGCTGAAGTGTAGCATCGGAAAAACAGAGAAAAACGAAATGTCCCTAGGAATAAACGGAAAGGCATAAGAATGAGAGAGAAGCGTAGTGCAGAATGCATGGACACAAGGAGAAGACAAGAACCGCTCCTTTGCGATGTGCGCAGAAGAAGCCGCTCGTCCGAGAAAAGCATCCGGCTGAAGTCGCTCTTTCTCGGCATGCGAGAGAGACGAGACCGCTGCTGAAGGCACACAGCGGCATTCGGGGAGAACCGCGATTTCTCGGCCAGCAACTGCAAACTCTCCGAAGCGGTTAACAGAGAGTGGCGCCGTCCACCCACGAGAGCGAAATAGCGAAATTGCTATGCCGAGAAAGTGCGATTTCAGAATACTGCATTTCCTGAAAACAGGGGGTTTTTTCTCCGCAGGAAAGAATCCACATCTCTCGACTTTCTGTAACGTCCTCTCTGAAAGCACAACGTGTGTCGCTCCTGGAACTTCTAGCTGCCTTATTAGAGGGGCTTTTCCCTTCCACTCTGTTCGTCACAGAATGCTGAAGTGTAGCATCGGAAAAACAGAGAAAAACGAAATGTCCCTAGGAATAAACGGAAAGGCATAAGAATGAGAGAGAAGCGTAGTGCAGAATGCATGGACACAAGGAGAAGACAAGAACCGCTCCTTTGCGATGTGCGCAGAAGAAGCCGCTCGTCCGAGAAAAGCATCCGGCTGAAGTCGCTCTTTCTCGGCATGCGAGAGAGACGAGACCGCTGCTGAAGGCACACAGCGGCATTCGGGGAGAACCGCGATTTCTCGGCCAGCAACTGCAAACTCTCCGAAGCGGTTAACAGAGAGTGGCGCCGTCCACCCACGAGAGCGAAATAGCGAAATTGCTATGCCGAGAACGTGCGATTTCAGAATACTGCATTTCCTGAAAACAGGGGGTTTTTTCTCCGCAGGAAAGAATCCACATCTCTCGACTTTCTGTAACGTCCTCTCTGAAAGCACAACGTGTGTCGCTCCTGGAACTTCTAGCTGCCTTATTAGAGGGGCTTTTCCCTTCCACTCTGTTCGTCACAGAATGCTGAAGTGTAGCATCGGAAAAACAGAGAAAAACGAAATGTCCCTAGGAATAAACGGAAAGGCATAAGAATGAGAGAGAAGCGTAGTGCAGAATGCATGGACACAAGGAGAAGACAAGAACCGCTCCTTTGCGATGTGCGCAGAAGAAGCCGCTCGTCCGAGAAAAGCATCCGGCTGAAGTCGCTCTTTCTCGGCATGCGAGAGAGACGAGACCGCTGCTGAAGGCACACAGCGGCATTCGGGGAGAACCGCGATTTCTCGGCCAGCAACTGCAAACTCTCCGAAGCGGTTAACAGAGAGTGGCGCCGTCCACCCACGAGAGCGAAATAGCGAAATTGCTATGCCGAGAACGTGCGATTTCAGAATACTGCATTTCCTGAAAACAGGGGGTTTTTTCTCCGCAGGAAAGAATCCACATCTCTCGACTTTCTGTAACGTCCTCTCTGAAAGCACAACGTGTGTCGCTCCTGGAACTTCTAGCTGCCTTATTAGAGGGGCTTTTCCCTTCCACTCTGTTCGTCACAGAATGCTGAAGTGTAGCATCGGAAAAACAGAGAAAAACGAAATGTCCCTAGGAATAAACGGAAAGGCATAAGAATGAGAGAGAAGCGTAGTGCAGAATGCATGGACACAAGGAGAAGACAAGAACCGCTCCTTTGCGATGTGCGCAGAAGAAGCCGCTCGTCCGAGAAAAGCATCCGGCTGAAGTCGCTCTTTCTCGGCATGCGAGAGAGACGAGACCGCTGCTGAAGGCACACAGCGGCATTCGGGGAGAACCGCGATTTCTCGGCCAGCAACTGCAAACTCTCCGAAGCGGTTAACAGAGAGTGGCGCCGTCCACCCACGAGAGCGAAATAGCGAAATTGCTATGCCGAGAACGTGCGATTTCAGAATACTGCATTTCCTGAAAACAGGGGGTTTTTTCTCCGCAGGAAAGAATCCACATCTCTCGACTTTCTGTAACGTCCTCTCTGAAAGCACAACGTGTGTCGCTCCTGGAACTTCTAGCTGCCTTATTAGAGGGGCTTTTCCCTTCCACTCTGTTCGTCACAGAATGCTGAAGTGTAGCATCGGAAAAACAGAGAAAAACGAAATGTCCCTAGGAATAAACGGAAAGGCATAAGAATGAGAGAGAAGCGTAGTGCAGAATGCATGGACACAAGGAGAAGACAAGAACCGCTCCTTTGCGATGTGCGCAGAAGAAGCCGCTCGTCCGAGAAAAGCATCCGGCTGAAGTCGCTCTTTCTCGGCATGCGAGAGAGACGAGACCGCTGCTGAAGGCACACAGCGGCATTCGGGGAGAACCGCGATTTCTCGGCCAGCAACTGCAAACTCTCCGAAGCGGTTAACAGAGAGTGGCGCCGTCCACCCACGAGAGCGAAATAGCGAAATTGCTATGCCGAGAACGTGCGATTTCAGAATACTGCATTTCCTGAAAACAGGGGGTTTTTTCTCCGCAGGAAAGAATCCACATCTCTCGACTTTCTGTAACGTCCTCTCTGAAAGCACAACGTGTGTCGCTCCTGGAACTTCTAGCTGCCTTATTAGAGGGGCTTTTCCCTTCCACTCTGTTCGTCACAGAATGCTGAAGTGTAGCATCGGAAAAACAGAGAAAAACGAAATGTCCCTAGGAATAAACGGAAAGGCATAAGAATGAGAGAGAAGCGTAGTGCAGAATGCATGGACACAAGGAGAAGACAAGAACCGCTCCTTTGCGATGTGCGCAGAAGAAGCCGCTCGTCCGAGAAAAGCATCCGGCTGAAGTCGCTCTTTCTCGGCATGCGAGAGAGACGAGAGCGCTGCTGAAGGCACACAGCGGCATTCGGGGAGAACCGCGATTTCTCGGCCAGCAACTGCAAACTCTCCGAAGCGGTTAACAGAGAGTGGCGCCGTCCACCCACGAGAGCGAACTAGCGAAATTGCTATGCCGAGAACGTGCGATTTCAGAATACTGCATTTCCTGAAAACAGGGGGTTTTTTCTCCGCAGGAAAGAATCCACATCTCTCGACTTTCTGTAACGTCCTCTCTGAAAGCACAACGTGTGTCGCTCCTGGAACTTCTAGCTGCCTTATTAGAGGGGCTTTTCCCTTCCACTCTGTTCGTCACAGAATGCTGAAGTGTAGCATCGGAAAAACAGAGAAAAACGAAATGTCCCTAGGAATAAACGGAAAGGCATAAGAATGAGAGAGAAGCGTAGTGCAGAATGCATGGACACAAGGAGAAGACAAGAACCGCTCCTTTGCGATGTGCGCAGAAGAAGCCGCTCGTCCGAGAAAAGCATCCGGCTGAAGTCGCTCTTTCTCGGCATGCGAGAGAGACGAGAGCGCTGCTGAAGGCACACAGCGGCATTCGGGGAGAACCGCGATTTCTCGGCCAGCAACTGCAAACTCTCCGAAGCGGTTAACAGAGAGTGGCGCCGTCCACCCACGAGAGCGAACTAGCGAAATTGCTATGCCGAGAACGTGCGATTTCAGAATACTGCATTTCCTGAAAACAGGGGGTTTTTTCTCCGCAGGAAAGAATCCACATCTCTCGACTTTCTGTAACGTCCTCTCTGAAAGCACAACGTGTGTCGCTCCTGGAACTTCTAGCTGCCTTATTAGAGGGGCTTTTCCCTTCCACTCTGTTCGTCACAGAATGCTGAAGTGTAGCATCGGAAAAACAGAGAAAAACGAAATGTCCCTAGGAATAAACGGAAAGGCATAAGAATGAGAGAGAAGCGTAGTGCAGAATGCATGGACACAAGGAGAAGACAAGAACCGCTCCTTTGCGATGTGCGCAGAAGAAGCCGCTCGTCCGAGAAAAGCATCCGGCTGAAGTCGCTCTTTCTCGGCATGCGAGAGAGACGAGACCGCTGCTGAAGGCACACAGCGGCATTCGGGGAGAACCGCGATTTCTCGGCCAGCAACTGCAAACTCTCCGAAGCGGTTAACAGAGAGTGGCGCCGTCCACCCACGAGAGCGAACTAGCGAAATTGCTATGCCGAGAACGTGCGATTTCAGAATACTGCATTTCCTGAAAACAGGGGGTTTTTTCTCCGCAGGAAAGAATCCACATCTCTCGACTTTCTGTAACGTCCTCTCTGAAAGCACAACGTGTGTCGCTCCTGGAACTTCTAGCTGCCTTATTAGAGGGGCTTTTCCCTTCCACTCTGTTCGTCACAGAATGCTGAAGTGTAGCATCGGAAAAACAGAGAAAAACGAAATGTCCCTAGGAATAAACGGAAAGGCATAAGAATGAGAGAGAAGCGTAGTGCAGAATGCATGGACACAAGGAGAAGACAAGAACCGCTCCTTTGCGATGTGCGCAGAAGAAGCCGCTCGTCCGAGAAAAGCATCCGGCTGAAGTCGCTCTTTCTCGGCATGCGAGAGAGACGAGACCGCTGCTGAAGGCACACAGCGGCATTCGGGGAGAACCGCGATTTCTCGGCCAGCAACTGCAAACTCTCCGAAGCGGTTAACAGAGAGTGGCGCCGTCCACCCACGAGAGCGAACTAGCGAAATTGCTATGCCGAGAACGTGCGATTTCAGAATACTGCATTTCCTGAAAACAGGGGGTTTTTTCTCCGCAGGAAAGAATCCACATCTCTCGACTTTCTGTAACGTCCTCTCTGAAAGCACAACGTGTGTCGCTCCTGGAACTTCTAGCTGCCTTATTAGAGGGGCTTTTCCCTTCCACTCTGTTCGTCACAGAATGCTGAAGTGTAGCATCGGAAAAACAGAGAAAAACGAAATGTCCCTAGGAATAAACGGAAAGGCATAAGAATGAGAGAGAAGCGTAGTGCAGAATGCATGGACACAAGGAGAAGACAAGAACCGCTCCTTTGCGATGTGCGCAGAAGAAGCCGCTCGTCCGAGAAAAGCATCCGGCTGAAGTCGCTCTTTCTCGGCATGCGAGAGAGACGAGACCGCTGCTGAAGGCACACAGCGGCATTCGGGGAGAACCGCGATTTCTCGGCCAGCAACTGCAAACTCTCCGAAGCGGTTAACAGAGAGTGGCGCCGTCCACCCACGAGAGCGAACTAGCGAAATTGCTATGCCGAGAACGTGCGATTTCAGAATACTGCATTTCCTGAAAACAGGGGGTTTTTTCTCCGCAGGAAAGAATCCACATCTCTCGACTTTCTGTAACGTCCTCTCTGAAAGCACAACGTGTGTCGCTCCTGGAACTTCTAGCTGCCTTATTAGAGGGGCTTTTCCCTTCCACTCTGTTCGTCACAGAATGCTGAAGTGTAGCATCGGAAAAACAGAGAAAAACGAAATGTCCCTAGGAATAAACGGAAAGGCATAAGAATGAGAGAGAAGCGTAGTGCAGAATGCATGGACACAAGGAGAAGACAAGATCCGCTCCTTTGCGATGTGCGCAGAAGAAGCCGCTCGTCCGAGAAAAGCATCCGGCTGAAGTCGCTCTTTCTCGGCATGCGAGAGAGACGAGAGCGCTGCTGAAGGCACACAGCGGCATTCGGGGAGAACCGCGATTTCTCGGCCAGCAACTGCAAACTCTCCGAAGCGGTTAACAGAGAGTGGCGCCGTCCACCCACGAGAGCGAACTAGCGAAATTGCTATGCCGAGAACGTGCGATTTCAGAATACTGCATTTCCTGAAAACAGGGGGTTTTTTCTCCGCAGGAAAGAATCCACATCTCTCGACTTTCTGTAACGTCCTCTCTGAAAGCACAACGTGTGTCGCTCCTGGAACTTCTAGCTGCCTTATTAGAGGGGCTTTTCCCTTCCACTCTGTTCGTCACAGAATGCTGAAGTGTAGCATCGGAAAAACAGAGAAAAACGAAATGTCCCTAGGAATAAACGGAAAGGCATAAGAATGAGAGAGAAGCGTAGTGCAGAATGCATGGACACAAGGAGAAGACAAGAACCGCTCCTTTGCGATGTGCGCAGAAGAAGCCGCTCGTCCGAGAAAAGCATCCGGCTGAAGTCGCTCTTTCTCGGCATGCGAGAGAGACGAGACCGCTGCTGAAGGCACACAGCGGCATTCGGGGAGAACCGCGATTTCTCGGCCAGCAACTGCAAACTCTCCGAAGCGGTTAACAGAGAGTGGCGCCGTCCACCCACGAGAGCGAAATAGCGAAATTGCTATGCCGAGAACGTGCGATTTCAGAATACTGCATTTCCTGAAAACAGGGGGTTTTTTCTCCGCAGGAAAGAATCCACATCTCTCGACTTTCTGTAACGTCCTCTCTGAAAGCACAACGTGTGTCGCTCCTGGAACTTCTAGCTGCCTTATTAGAGGGGCTTTTCCCTTCCACTCTGTTCGTCACAGAATGCTGAAGTGTAGCATCGGAAAAACAGAGAAAAACGAAATGTCCCTAGGAATAAACGGAAAGGCATAAGAATGAGAGAGAAGCGTAGTGCAGAATGCATGGACACAAGGAGAAGACAAGAACCGCTCCTTTGCGATGTGCGCAGAAGAAGCCGCTCGTCCGAGAAAAGCATCCGGCTGAAGTCGCTCTTTCTCGGCATGCGAGAGAGACGAGACCGCTGCTGAAGGCACACAGCGGCATTCGGGGAGAACCGCGATTTCTCGGCCAGCAACTGCAAACTCTCCGAAGCGGTTAACAGAGAGTGGCGCCGTCCACCCACGAGAGCGAAATAGCGAAATTGCTATGCCGAGAACGTGCGATTTCAGAATACTGCATTTCCTGAAAACAGGGGGTTTTTTCTCCGCAGGAAAGAATCCACATCTCTCGACTTTCTGTAACGTCCTCTCTGAAAGCACAACGTGTGTCGCTCCTGGAACTTCTAGCTGCCTTATTAGAGGGGCTTTTCCCTTCCACTCTGTTCGTCACAGAATGCTGAAGTGTAGCATCGGAAAAACAGAGAAAAACGAAATGTCCCTAGGAATAAACGGAAAGGCATAAGAATGAGAGAGAAGCGTAGTGCAGAATGCATGGACACAAGGAGAAGACAAGAACCGCTCCTTTGCGATGTGCGCAGAAGAAGCCGCTCGTCCGAGAAAAGCATCCGGCTGAAGTCGCTCTTTCTCGGCATGCGAGAGAGACGAGACCGCTGCTGAAGGCACACAGCGGCATTCGGGGAGAACCGCGATTTCTCGGCCAGCAACTGCAAACTCTCCGAAGCGGTTAACAGAGAGTGGCGCCGTCCACCCACGAGAGCGAAATAGCGAAATTGCTATGCCGAGAACGTGCGATTTCAGAATACTGCATTTCCTGAAAACAGGGGGTTTTTTCTCCGCAGGAAAGAATCCACATCTCTCGACTTTCTGTAACGTCCTCTCTGAAAGCACAACGTGTGTCGCTCCTGGAACTTCTAGCTGCCTTATTAGAGGGGCTTTTCCCTTCCACTCTGTTCGTCACAGAATGCTGAAGTGTAGCATCGGAAAAACAGAGAAAAACGAAATGTCCCTAGGAATAAACGGAAAGGCATAAGAATGAGAGAGAAGCGTAGTGCAGAATGCATGGACACAAGGAGAAGACAAGAACCGCTCCTTTGCGATGTGCGCAGAAGAAGCCGCTCGTCCGAGAAAAGCATCCGGCTGAAGTCGCTCTTTCTCGGCATGCGAGAGAGACGAGACCGCTGCTGAAGGCACACAGCGGCATTCGGGGAGAACCGCGATTTCTCGGCCAGCAACTGCAAACTCTCCGAAGCGGTTAACAGAGAGTGGCGCCGTCCACCCACGAGAGCGAAATAGCGAAATTGCTATGCCGAGAACGTGCGATTTCAGAATACTGCATTTCCTGAAAACAGGGGGTTTTTTCTCCGCAGGAAAGAATCCACATCTCTCGACTTTCTGTAACGTCCTCTCTGAAAGCACAACGTGTGTCGCTCCTGGAACTTCTAGCTGCCTTATTAGAGGGGCTTTTCCCTTCCACTCTGTTCGTCACAGAATGCTGAAGTGTAGCATCGGAAAAACAGAGAAAAACGAAATGTCCCTAGGAATAAACGGAAAGGCATAAGAATGAGAGAGAAGCGTAGTGCAGAATGCATGGACACAAGGAGAAGACAAGAACCGCTCCTTTGCGATGTGCGCAGAAGAAGCCGCTCGTCCGAGAAAAGCATCCGGCTGAAGTCGCTCTTTCTCGGCATGCGAGAGAGACGAGACCGCTGCTGAAGGCACACAGCGGCATTCGGGGAGAACCGCGATTTCTCGGCCAGCAACTGCAAACTCTCCGAAGCGGTTAACAGAGAGTGGCGCCGTCCACCCACGAGAGCGAAATAGCGAAATTGCTATGCCGAGAACGTGCGATTTCAGAATACTGCATTTCCTGAAAACAGGGGGTTTTTTCTCCGCAGGAAAGAATCCACATCTCTCGACTTTCTGTAACGTCCTCTCTGAAAGCACAACGTGTGTCGCTCCTGGAACTTCTAGCTGCCTTATTAGAGGGGCTTTTCCCTTCCACTCTGTTCGTCACAGAATGCTGAAGTGTAGCATCGGAAAAACAGAGAAAAACGAAATGTCCCTAGGAATAAACGGAAAGGCATAAGAATGAGAGAGAAGCGTAGTGCAGAATGCATGGACACAAGGAGAAGACAAGAACCGCTCCTTTGCGATGTGCGCAGAAGAAGCCGCTCGTCCGAGAAAAGCATCCGGCTGAAGTCGCTCTTTCTCGGCATGCGAGAGAGACGAGACCGCTGCTGAAGGCACACAGCGGCATTCGGGGAGAACCGCGATTTCTCGGCCAGCAACTGCAAACTCTCCGAAGCGGTTAACAGAGAGTGGCGCCGTCCACCCACGAGAGCGAACTAGCGAAATTGCTATGCCGAGAACGTGCGATTTCAGAATACTGCATTTCCTGAAAACAGGGGGTTTTTTCTCCGCAGGAAAGAATCCACATCTCTCGACTTTCTGTAACGTCCTCTCTGAAAGCACAACGTGTGTCGCTCCTGGAACTTCTAGCTGCCTTATTAGAGGGGCTTTTCCCTTCCACTCTGTTCGTCACAGAATGCTGAAGTGTAGCATCGGAAAAACAGAGAAAAACGAAATGTCCCTAGGAATAAACGGAAAGGCATAAGAATGAGAGAGAAGCGTAGTGCAGAATGCATGGACACAAGGAGAAGACAAGAACCGCTCCTTTGCGATGTGCGCAGAAGAAGCCGCTCGTCCGAGAAAAGCATCCGGCTGAAGTCGCTCTTTCTCGGCATGCGAGAGAGAC
Organism: Phasianus colchicus; assembly: GCF_987193195.1. Lineage (NCBI taxonomy): Eukaryota > Metazoa > Chordata > Aves > Galliformes > Phasianidae > Phasianus > Phasianus colchicus. The sequence continues at coordinate 909,950 of NW_028325225.1, forward strand.
GAGACCGCTGCTGAAGGCACACAGCGGCATTCGGGGAGAACCGCGATTTCTCGGCCAGCAACTGCAAACTCTCCGAAGCGGTTAACAGAGAGTGGCGCCGTCCACCCACGAGAGCGAACTAGCGAAATTGCTATGCCGAGAACGTGCGATTTCAGAATACTGCATTTCCTGAAAACAGGGGGTTTTTTCTCCGCAGGAAAGAATCCACATCTCTCGACTTTCTGTAACGTCCTCTCTGAAAGCACAACGTGTGTCGCTCCTGGAACTTCTAGCTGCCTTATTAGAGGGGCTTTTCCCTTCCACTCTGTTCGTCACAGAATGCTGAAGTGTAGCATCGGAAAAACAGAGAAAAACGAAATGTCCCTAGGAATAAACGGAAAGGCATAAGAATGAGAGAGAAGCGTAGTGCAGAATGCATGGACACAAGGAGAAGACAAGAACCGCTCCTTTGCGATGTGCGCAGAAGAAGCCGCTCGTCCGAGAAAAGCATCCGGCTGAAGTCGCTCTTTCTCGGCATGCGAGAGAGACGAGACCGCTGCTGAAGGCACACAGCGGCATTCGGGGAGAACCGCGATTTCTCGGCCAGCAACTGCAAACTCTCCGAAGCGGTTAACAGAGAGTGGCGCCGTCCACCCACGAGAGCGAACTAGCGAAATTGCTATGCCGAGAACGTGCGATTTCAGAATACTGCATTTCCTGAAAACAGGGGGTTTTTTCTCCGCAGGAAAGAATCCACATCTCTCGACTTTCTGTAACGTCCTCTCTGAAAGCACAACGTGTGTCGCTCCTGGAACTTCTAGCTGCCTTATTAGAGGGGCTTTTCCCTTCCACTCTGTTCGTCACAGAATGCTGAAGTGTAGCATCGGAAAAACAGAGAAAAACGAAATGTCCCTAGGAATAAACGGAAAGGCATAAGAATGAGAGAGAAGCGTAGTGCAGAATGCATGGACACAAGGAGAAGACAAGAACCGCTCCTTTGCGATGTGCGCAGAAGAAGCCGCTCGTCCGAGAAAAGCATCCGGCTGAAGTCGCTCTTTCTCGGCATGCGAGAGAGACGAGACCGCTGCTGAAGGCACACAGCGGCATTCGGGGAGAACCGCGATTTCTCGGCCAGCAACTGCAAACTCTCCGAAGCGGTTAACAGAGAGTGGCGCCGTCCACCCACGAGAGCGAACTAGCGAAATTGCTATGCCGAGAACGTGCGATTTCAGAATACTGCATTTCCTGAAAACAGGGGGTTTTTTCTCCGCAGGAAAGAATCCACATCTCTCGACTTTCTGTAACGTCCTCTCTGAAAGCACAACGTGTGTCGCTCCTGGAACTTCTAGCTGCCTTATTAGAGGGGCTTTTCCCTTCCACTCTGTTCGTCACAGAATGCTGAAGTGTAGCATCGGAAAAACAGAGAAAAACGAAATGTCCCTAGGAATAAACGGAAAGGCATAAGAATGAGAGAGAAGCGTAGTGCAGAATGCATGGACACAAGGAGAAGACAAGAACCGCTCCTTTGCGATGTGCGCAGAAGAAGCCGCTCGTCCGAGAAAAGCATCCGGCTGAAGTCGCTCTTTCTCGGCATGCGAGAGAGACGAGAGCGCTGCTGAAGGCACACAGCGGCATTCGGGGAGAACCGCGATTTCTCGGCCAGCAACTGCAAACTCTCCGAAGCGGTTAACAGAGAGTGGCGCCGTCCACCCACGAGAGCGAAATAGCGAAATTGCTATGCCGAGAAAGTGCGATTTCAGAATACTGCATTTCCTGAAAACAGGGGGTTTTTTCTCCGCAGGAAAGAATCCACATCTCTCGACTTTCTGTAACGTCCTCTCTGAAAGCACAACGTGTGTCGCTCCTGGAACTTCTAGCTGCCTTATTAGAGGGGCTTTTCCCTTCCACTCTGTTCGTCACAGAATGCTGAAGTGTAGCATCGGAAAAACAGAGAAAAACGAAATGTCCCTAGGAATAAACGGAAAGGCATAAGAATGAGAGAGAAGCGTAGTGCAGAATGCATGGACACAAGGAGAAGACAAGAACCGCTCCTTTGCGATGTGCGCAGAAGAAGCCGCTCGTCCGAGAAAAGCATCCGGCTGAAGTCGCTCTTTCTCGGCATGCGAGAGAGACGAGACCGCTGCTGAAGGCACACAGCGGCATTCGGGGAGAACCGCGATTTCTCGGCCAGCAACTGCAAACTCTCCGAAGCGGTTAACAGAGAGTGGCGCCGTCCACCCACGAGAGCGAAATAGCGAAATTGCTATGCCGAGAACGTGCGATTTCAGAATACTGCATTTCCTGAAAACAGGGGGTTTTTTCTCCGCAGGAAAGAATCCACATCTCTCGACTTTCTGTAACGTCCTCTCTGAAAGCACAACGTGTGTCGCTCCTGGAACTTCTAGCTGCCTTATTAGAGGGGCTTTTCCCTTCCACTCTGTTCGTCACAGAATGCTGAAGTGTAGCATCGGAAAAACAGAGAAAAACGAAATGTCCCTAGGAATAAACGGAAAGGCATAAGAATGAGAGAGAAGCGTAGTGCAGAATGCATGGACACAAGGAGAAGACAAGAACCGCTCCTTTGCGATGTGCGCAGAAGAAGCCGCTCGTCCGAGAAAAGCATCCGGCTGAAGTCGCTCTTTCTCGGCATGCGAGAGAGACGAGACCGCTGCTGAAGGCACACAGCGGCATTCGGGGAGAACCGCGATTTCTCGGCCAGCAACTGCAAACTCTCCGAAGCGGTTAACAGAGAGTGGCGCCGTCCACCCACGAGAGCGAAATAGCGAAATTGCTATGCCGAGAACGTGCGATTTCAGAATACTGCATTTCCTGAAAACAGGGGGTTTTTTCTCCGCAGGAAAGAATCCACATCTCTCGACTTTCTGTAACGTCCTCTCTGAAAGCACAACGTGTGTCGCTCCTGGAACTTCTAGCTGCCTTATTAGAGGGGCTTTTCCCTTCCACTCTGTTCGTCACAGAATGCTGAAGTGTAGCATCGGAAAAACAGAGAAAAACGAAATGTCCCTAGGAATAAACGGAAAGGCATAAGAATGAGAGAGAAGCGTAGTGCAGAATGCATGGACACAAGGAGAAGACAAGAACCGCTCCTTTGCGATGTGCGCAGAAGAAGCCGCTCGTCCGAGAAAAGCATCCGGCTGAAGTCGCTCTTTCTCGGCATGCGAGAGAGACGAGAGCGCTGCTGAAGGCACACAGCGGCATTCGGGGAGAACCGCGATTTCTCGGCCAGCAACTGCAAACTCTCCGAAGCGGTTAACAGAGAGTGGCGCCGTCCACCCACGAGAGCGAAATAGCGAAATTGCTATGCCGAGAACGTGCGATTTCAGAATACTGCATTTCCTGAAAACAGGGGGTTTTTTCTCCGCAGGAAAGAATCCACATCTCTCGACTTTCTGTAACGTCCTCTCTGAAAGCACAACGTGTGTCGCTCCTGGAACTTCTAGCTGCCTTATTAGAGGGGCTTTTCCCTTCCACTCTGTTCGTCACAGAATGCTGAAGTGTAGCATCGGAAAAACAGAGAAAAACGAAATGTCCCTAGGAATAAACGGAAAGGCATAAGAATGAGAGAGAAGCGTAGTGCAGAATGCATGGACACAAGGAGAAGACAAGATCCGCTCCTTTGCGATGTGCGCAGAAGAAGCCGCTCGTCCGAGAAAAGCATCCGGCTGAAGTCGCTCTTTCTCGGCATGCGAGAGAGACGAGAGCGCTGCTGAAGGCACACAGCGGCATTCGGGGAGAACCGCGATTTCTCGGCCAGCAACTGCAAACTCTCCGAAGCGGTTAACAGAGAGTGGCGCCGTCCACCCACGAGAGCGAACTAGCGAAATTGCTATGCCGAGAACGTGCGATTTCAGAATACTGCATTTCCTGAAAACAGGGGGTTTTTTCTCCGCAGGAAAGAATCCACATCTCTCGACTTTCTGTAACGTCCTCTCTGAAAGCACAACGTGTGTCGCTCCTGGAACTTCTAGCTGCCTTATTAGAGGGGCTTTTCCCTTCCACTCTGTTCGTCACAGAATGCTGAAGTGTAGCATCGGAAAAACAGAGAAAAACGAAATGTCCCTAGGAATAAACGGAAAGGCATAAGAATGAGAGAGAAGCGTAGTGCAGAATGCATGGACACAAGGAGAAGACAAGAACCGCTCCTTTGCGATGTGCGCAGAAGAAGCCGCTCGTCCGAGAAAAGCATCCGGCTGAAGTCGCTCTTTCTCGGCATGCGAGAGAGACGAGACCGCTGCTGAAGGCACACAGCGGCATTCGGGGAGAACCGCGATTTCTCGGCCAGCAACTGCAAACTCTCCGAAGCGGTTAACAGAGAGTGGCGCCGTCCACCCACGAGAGCGAACTAGCGAAATTGCTATGCCGAGAAAGTGCGATTTCAGAATACTGCATTTCCTGAAAACAGGGGGTTTTTTCTCCGCAGGAAAGAATCCACATCTCTCGACTTTCTGTAACGTCCTCTCTGAAAGCACAACGTGTGTCGCTCCTGGAACTTCTAGCTGCCTTATTAGAGGGGCTTTTCCCTTCCACTCTGTTCGTCACAGAATGCTGAAGTGTAGCATCGGAAAAACAGAGAAAAACGAAATGTCCCTAGGAATAAACGGAAAGGCATAAGAATGAGAGAGAAGCGTAGTGCAGAATGCATGGACACAAGGAGAAGACAAGAACCGCTCCTTTGCGATGTGCGCAGAAGAAGCCGCTCGTCCGAGAAAAGCATCCGGCTGAAGTCGCTCTTTCTCGGCATGCGAGAGAGACGAGACCGCTGCTGAAGGCACACAGCGGCATTCGGGGAGAACCGCGATTTCTCGGCCAGCAACTGCAAACTCTCCGAAGCGGTTAACAGAGAGTGGCGCCGTCCACCCACGAGAGCGAACTAGCGAAATTGCTATGCCGAGAACGTGCGATTTCAGAATACTGCATTTCCTGAAAACAGGGGGTTTTTTCTCCGCAGGAAAGAATCCACATCTCTCGACTTTCTGTAACGTCCTCTCTGAAAGCACAACGTGTGTCGCTCCTGGAACTTCTAGCTGCCTTATTAGAGGGGCTTTTCCCTTCCACTCTGTTCGTCACAGAATGCTGAAGTGTAGCATCGGAAAAACAGAGAAAAACGAAATGTCCCTAGGAATAAACGGAAAGGCATAAGAATGAGAGAGAAGCGTAGTGCAGAATGCATGGACACAAGGAGAAGACAAGAACCGCTCCTTTGCGATGTGCGCAGAAGAAGCCGCTCGTCCGAGAAAAGCATCCGGCTGAAGTCGCTCTTTCTCGGCATGCGAGAGAGACGAGACCGCTGCTGAAGGCACACAGCGGCATTCGGGGAGAACCGCGATTTCTCGGCCAGCAACTGCAAACTCTCCGAAGCGGTTAACAGAGAGTGGCGCCGTCCACCCACGAGAGCGAACTAGCGAAATTGCTATGCCGAGAACGTGCGATTTCAGAATACTGCATTTCCTGAAAACAGGGGGTTTTTTCTCCGCAGGAAAGAATCCACATCTCTCGACTTTCTGTAACGTCCTCTCTGAAAGCACAACGTGTGTCGCTCCTGGAACTTCTAGCTGCCTTATTAGAGGGGCTTTTCCCTTCCACTCTGTTCGTCACAGAATGCTGAAGTGTAGCATCGGAAAAACAGAGAAAAACGAAATGTCCCTAGGAATAAACGGAAAGGCATAAGAATGAGAGAGAAGCGTAGTGCAGAATGCATGGACACAAGGAGAAGACAAGAACCGCTCCTTTGCGATGTGCGCAGAAGAAGCCGCTCGTCCGAGAAAAGCATCCGGCTGAAGTCGCTCTTTCTCGGCATGCGAGAGAGACGAGACCGCTGCTGAAGGCACACAGCGGCATTCGGGGAGAACCGCGATTTCTCGGCCAGCAACTGCAAACTCTCCGAAGCGGTTAACAGAGAGTGGCGCCGTCCACCCACGAGAGCGAAATAGCGAAATTGCTATGCCGAGAACGTGCGATTTCAGAATACTGCATTTCCTGAAAACAGGGGGTTTTTTCTCCGCAGGAAAGAATCCACATCTCTCGACTTTCTGTAACGTCCTCTCTGAAAGCACAACGTGTGTCGCTCCTGGAACTTCTAGCTGCCTTATTAGAGGGGCTTTTCCCTTCCACTCTGTTCGTCACAGAATGCTGAAGTGTAGCATCGGAAAAACAGAGAAAAACGAAATGTCCCTAGGAATAAACGGAAAGGCATAAGAATGAGAGAGAAGCGTAGTGCAGAATGCATGGACACAAGGAGAAGACAAGAACCGCTCCTTTGCGATGTGCGCAGAAGAAGCCGCTCGTCCGAGAAAAGCATCCGGCTGAAGTCGCTCTTTCTCGGCATGCGAGAGAGACGAGACCGCTGCTGAAGGCACACAGCGGCATTCGGGGAGAACCGCGATTTCTCGGCCAGCAACTGCAAACTCTCCGAAGCGGTTAACAGAGAGTGGCGCCGTCCACCCACGAGAGCGAAATAGCGAAATTGCTATGCCGAGAACGTGCGATTTCAGAATACTGCATTTCCTGAAAACAGGGGGTTTTTTCTCCGCAGGAAAGAATCCACATCTCTCGACTTTCTGTAACGTCCTCTCTGAAAGCACAACGTGTGTCGCTCCTGGAACTTCTAGCTGCCTTATTAGAGGGGCTTTTCCCTTCCACTCTGTTCGTCACAGAATGCTGAAGTGTAGCATCGGAAAAACAGAGAAAAACGAAATGTCCCTAGGAATAAACGGAAAGGCATAAGAATGAGAGAGAAGCGTAGTGCAGAATGCATGGACACAAGGAGAAGACAAGAACCGCTCCTTTGCGATGTGCGCAGAAGAAGCCGCTCGTCCGAGAAAAGCATCCGGCTGAAGTCGCTCTTTCTCGGCATGCGAGAGAGACGAGACCGCTGCTGAAGGCACACAGCGGCATTCGGGGAGAACCGCGATTTCTCGGCCAGCAACTGCAAACTCTCCGAAGCGGTTAACAGAGAGTGGCGCCGTCCACCCACGAGAGCGAACTAGCGAAATTGCTATGCCGAGAACGTGCGATTTCAGAATACTGCATTTCCTGAAAACAGGGGGTTTTTTCTCCGCAGGAAAGAATCCACATCTCTCGACTTTCTGTAACGTCCTCTCTGAAAGCACAACGTGTGTCGCTCCTGGAACTTCTAGCTGCCTTATTAGAGGGGCTTTTCCCTTCCACTCTGTTCGTCACAGAATGCTGAAGTGTAGCATCGGAAAAACAGAGAAAAACGAAATGTCCCTAGGAATAAACGGAAAGGCATAAGAATGAGAGAGAAGCGTAGTGCAGAATGCATGGACACAAGGAGAAGACAAGAACCGCTCCTTTGCGATGTGCGCAGAAGAAGCCGCTCGTCCGAGAAAAGCATCCGGCTGAAGTCGCTCTTTCTCGGCATGCGAGAGAGACGAGACCGCTGCTGAAGGCACACAGCGGCATTCGGGGAGAACCGCGATTTCTCGGCCAGCAACTGCAAACTCTCCGAAGCGGTTAACAGAGAGTGGCGCCGTCCACCCACGAGAGCGAAATAGCGAAATTGCTATGCCGAGAACGTGCGATTTCAGAATACTGCATTTCCTGAAAACAGGGGGTTTTTTCTCCGCAGGAAAGAATCCACATCTCTCGACTTTCTGTAACGTCCTCTCTGAAAGCACAACGTGTGTCGCTCCTGGAACTTCTAGCTGCCTTATTAGAGGGGCTTTTCCCTTCCACTCTGTTCGTCACAGAATGCTGAAGTGTAGCATCGGAAAAACAGAGAAAAACGAAATGTCCCTAGGAATAAACGGAAAGGCATAAGAATGAGAGAGAAGCGTAGTGCAGAATGCATGGACACAAGGAGAAGACAAGAACCGCTCCTTTGCGATGTGCGCAGAAGAAGCCGCTCGTCCGAGAAAAGCATCCGGCTGAAGTCGCTCTTTCTCGGCATGCGAGAGAGACGAGACCGCTGCTGAAGGCACACAGCGGCATTCGGGGAGAACCGCGATTTCTCGGCCAGCAACTGCAAACTCTCCGAAGCGGTTAACAGAGAGTGGCGCCGTCCACCCACGAGAGCGAACTAGCGAAATTGCTATGCCGAGAACGTGCGATTTCAGAATACTGCATTTCCTGAAAACAGGGGGTTTTTTCTCCGCAGGAAAGAATCCACATCTCTCGACTTTCTGTAACGTCCTCTCTGAAAGCACAACGTGTGTCGCTCCTGGAACTTCTAGCTGCCTTATTAGAGGGGCTTTTCCCTTCCACTCTGTTCGTCACAGAATGCTGAAGTGTAGCATCGGAAAAACAGAGAAAAACGAAATGTCCCTAGGAATAAACGGAAAGGCATAAGAATGAGAGAGAAGCGTAGTGCAGAATGCATGGACACAAGGAGAAGACAAGAACCGCTCCTTTGCGATGTGCGCAGAAGAAGCCGCTCGTCCGAGAAAAGCATCCGGCTGAAGTCGCTCTTTCTCGGCATGCGAGAGAGACGAGACCGCTGCTGAAGGCACACAGCGGCATTCGGGGAGAACCGCGATTTCTCGGCCAGCAACTGCAAACTCTCCGAAGCGGTTAACAGAGAGTGGCGCCGTCCACCCACGAGAGCGAACTAGCGAAATTGCTATGCCGAGAACGTGCGATTTCAGAATACTGCATTTCCTGAAAACAGGGGGTTTTTTCTCCGCAGGAAAGAATCCACATCTCTCGACTTTCTGTAACGTCCTCTCTGAAAGCACAACGTGTGTCGCTCCTGGAACTTCTAGCTGCCTTATTAGAGGGGCTTTTCCCTTCCACTCTGTTCGTCACAGAATGCTGAAGTGTAGCATCGGAAAAACAGAGAAAAACGAAATGTCCCTAGGAATAAACGGAAAGGCATAAGAATGAGAGAGAAGCGTAGTGCAGAATGCATGGACACAAGGAGAAGACAAGAACCGCTCCTTTGCGATGTGCGCAGAAGAAGCCGCTCGTCCGAGAAAAGCATCCGGCTGAAGTCGCTCTTTCTCGGCATGCGAGAGAGACGAGACCGCTGCTGAAGGCACACAGCGGCATTCGGGGAGAACCGCGATTTCTCGGCCAGCAACTGCAAACTCTCCGAAGCGGTTAACAGAGAGTGGCGCCGTCCACCCACGAGAGCGAACTAGCGAAATTGCTATGCCGAGAACGTGCGATTTCAGAATACTGCATTTCCTGAAAACAGGGGGTTTTTTCTCCGCAGGAAAGAATCCACATCTCTCGACTTTCTGTAACGTCCTCTCTGAAAGCACAACGTGTGTCGCTCCTGGAACTTCTAGCTGCCTTATTAGAGGGGCTTTTCCCTTCCACTCTGTTCGTCACAGAATGCTGAAGTGTAGCATCGGAAAAACAGAGAAAAACGAAATGTCCCTAGGAATAAACGGAAAGGCATAAGAATGAGAGAGAAGCGTAGTGCAGAATGCATGGACACAAGGAGAAGACAAGAACCGCTCCTTTGCGATGTGCGCAGAAGAAGCCGCTCGTCCGAGAAAAGCATCCGGCTGAAGTCGCTCTTTCTCGGCATGCGAGAGAGACGAGACCGCTGCTGAAGGCACACAGCGGCATTCGGGGAGAACCGCGATTTCTCGGCCAGCAACTGCAAACTCTCCGAAGCGGTTAACAGAGAGTGGCGCCGTCCACCCACGAGAGCGAACTAGCGAAATTGCTATGCCGAGAACGTGCGATTTCAGAATACTGCATTTCCTGAAAACAGGGGGTTTTTTCTCCGCAGGAAAGAATCCACATCTCTCGACTTTCTGTAACGTCCTCTCTGAAAGCACAACGTGTGTCGCTCCTGGAACTTCTAGCTGCCTTATTAGAGGGGCTTTTCCCTTCCACTCTGTTCGTCACAGAATGCTGAAGTGTAGCATCGGAAAAACAGAGAAAAACGAAATGTCCCTAGGAATAAACGGAAAGGCATAAGAATGAGAGAGAAGCGTAGTGCAGAATGCATGGACACAAGGAGAAGACAAGAACCGCTCCTTTGCGATGTGCGCAGAAGAAGCCGCTCGTCCGAGAAAAGCATCCGGCTGAAGTCGCTCTTTCTCGGCATGCGAGAGAGACGAGACCGCTGCTGAAGGCACACAGCGGCATTCGGGGAGAACCGCGATTTCTCGGCCAGCAACTGCAAACTCTCCGAAGCGGTTAACAGAGAGTGGCGCCGTCCACCCACGAGAGCGAACTAGCGAAATTGCTATGCCGAGAACGTGCGATTTCAGAATACTGCATTTCCTGAAAACAGGGGGTTTTTTCTCCGCAGGAAAGAATCCACATCTCTCGACTTTCTGTAACGTCCTCTCTGAAAGCACAACGTGTGTCGCTCCTGGAACTTCTAGCTGCCTTATTAGAGGGGCTTTTCCCTTCCACTCTGTTCGTCACAGAATGCTGAAGTGTAGCATCGGAAAAACAGAGAAAAACGAAATGTCCCTAGGAATAAACGGAAAGGCATAAGAATGAGAGAGAAGCGTAGTGCAGAATGCATGGACACAAGGAGAAGACAAGAACCGCTCCTTTGCGATGTGCGCAGAAGAAGCCGCTCGTCCGAGAAAAGCATCCGGCTGAAGTCGCTCTTTCTCGGCATGCGAGAGAGACGAGAGCGCTGCTGAAGGCACACAGCGGCATTCGGGGAGAACCGCGATTTCTCGGCCAGCAACTGCAAACTCTCCGAAGCGGTTAACAGAGAGTGGCGCCGTCCACCCACGAGAGCGAAATAGCGAAATTGCTATGCCGAGAAAGTGCGATTTCAGAATACTGCATTTCCTGAAAACAGGGGGTTTTTTCTCCGCAGGAAAGAATCCACATCTCTCGACTTTCTGTAACGTCCTCTCTGAAAGCACAACGTGTGTCGCTCCTGGAACTTCTAGCTGCCTTATTAGAGGGGCTTTTCCCTTCCACTCTGTTCGTCACAGAATGCTGAAGTGTAGCATCGGAAAAACAGAGAAAAACGAAATGTCCCTAGGAATAAACGGAAAGGCATAAGAATGAGAGAGAAGCGTAGTGCAGAATGCATGGACACAAGGAGAAGACAAGAACCGCTCCTTTGCGATGTGCGCAGAAGAAGCCGCTCGTCCGAGAAAAGCATCCGGCTGAAGTCGCTCTTTCTCGGCATGCGAGAGAGACGAGACCGCTGCTGAAGGCACACAGCGGCATTCGGGGAGAACCGCGATTTCTCGGCCAGCAACTGCAAACTCTCCGAAGCGGTTAACAGAGAGTGGCGCCGTCCACCCACGAGAGCGAAATAGCGAAATTGCTATGCCGAGAACGTGCGATTTCAGAATACTGCATTTCCTGAAAACAGGGGGTTTTTTCTCCGCAGGAAAGAATCCACATCTCTCGACTTTCTGTAACGTCCTCTCTGAAAGCACAACGTGTGTCGCTCCTGGAACTTCTAGCTGCCTTATTAGAGGGGCTTTTCCCTTCCACTCTGTTCGTCACAGAATGCTGAAGTGTAGCATCGGAAAAACAGAGAAAAACGAAATGTCCCTAGGAATAAACGGAAAGGCATAAGAATGAGAGAGAAGCGTAGTGCAGAATGCATGGACACAAGGAGAAGACAAGAACCGCTCCTTTGCGATGTGCGCAGAAGAAGCCGCTCGTCCGAGAAAAGCATCCGGCTGAAGTCGCTCTTTCTCGGCATGCGAGAGAGACGAGACCGCTGCTGAAGGCACACAGCGGCATTCGGGGAGAACCGCGATTTCTCGGCCAGCAACTGCAAACTCTCCGAAGCGGTTAACAGAGAGTGGCGCCGTCCACCCACGAGAGCGAAATAGCGAAATTGCTATGCCGAGAACGTGCGATTTCAGAATACTGCATTTCCTGAAAACAGGGGGTTTTTTCTCCGCAGGAAAGAATCCACATCTCTCGACTTTCTGTAACGTCCTCTCTGAAAGCACAACGTGTGTCGCTCCTGGAACTTCTAGCTGCCTTATTAGAGGGGCTTTTCCCTTCCACTCTGTTCGTCACAGAATGCTGAAGTGTAGCATCGGAAAAACAGAGAAAAACGAAATGTCCCTAGGAATAAACGGAAAGGCATAAGAATGAGAGAGAAGCGTAGTGCAGAATGCATGGACACAAGGAGAAGACAAGAACCGCTCCTTTGCGATGTGCGCAGAAGAAGCCGCTCGTCCGAGAAAAGCATCCGGCTGAAGTCGCTCTTTCTCGGCATGCGAGAGAGACGAGAGCGCTGCTGAAGGCACACAGCGGCATTCGGGGAGAACCGCGATTTCTCGGCCAGCAACTGCAAACTCTCCGAAGCGGTTAACAGAGAGTGGCGCCGTCCACCCACGAGAGCGAACTAGCGAAATTGCTATGCCGAGAACGTGCGATTTCAGAATACTGCATTTCCTGAAAACAGGGGGTTTTTTCTCCGCAGGAAAGAATCCACATCTCTCGACTTTCTGTAACGTCCTCTCTGAAAGCACAACGTGTGTCGCTCCTGGAACTTCTAGCTGCCTTATTAGAGGGGCTTTTCCCTTCCACTCTGTTCGTCACAGAATGCTGAAGTGTAGCATCGGAAAAACAGAGAAAAACGAAATGTCCCTAGGAATAAACGGAAAGGCATAAGAATGAGAGAGAAGCGTAGTGCAGAATGCATGGACACAAGGAGAAGACAAGAACCGCTCCTTTGCGATGTGCGCAGAAGAAGCCGCTCGTCCGAGAAAAGCATCCGGCTGAAGTCGCTCTTTCTCGGCATGCGAGAGAGACGAGACCGCTGCTGAAGGCACACAGCGGCATTCGGGGAGAACCGCGATTTCTCGGCCAGCAACTGCAAACTCTCCGAAGCGGTTAACAGAGAGTGGCGCCGTCCACCCACGAGAGCGAACTAGCGAAATTGCTATGCCGAGAACGTGCGATTTCAGAATACTGCATTTCCTGAAAACAGGGGGTTTTTTCTCCGCAGGAAAGAATCCACATCTCTCGACTTTCTGTAACGTCCTCTCTGAAAGCACAACGTGTGTCGCTCCTGGAACTTCTAGCTGCCTTATTAGAGGGGCTTTTCCCTTCCACTCTGTTCGTCACAGAATGCTGAAGTGTAGCATCGGAAAAACAGAGAAAAACGAAATGTCCCTAGGAATAAACGGAAAGGCATAAGAATGAGAGAGAAGCGTAGTGCAGAATGCATGGACACAAGGAGAAGACAAGAACCGCTCCTTTGCGATGTGCGCAGAAGAAGCCGCTCGTCCGAGAAAAGCATCCGGCTGAAGTCGCTCTTTCTCGGCATGCGAGAGAGACGAGAGCGCTGCTGAAGGCACACAGCGGCATTCGGGGAGAACCGCGATTTCTCGGCCAGCAACTGCAAACTCTCCGAAGCGGTTAACAGAGAGTGGCGCCGTCCACCCACGAGAGCGAAATAGCGAAATTGCTATGCCGAGAACGTGCGATTTCAGAATACTGCATTTCCTGAAAACAGGGGGTTTTTTCTCCGCAGGAAAGAATCCACATCTCTCGACTTTCTGTAACGTCCTCTCTGAAAGCACAACGTGTGTCGCTCCTGGAACTTCTAGCTGCCTTATTAGAGGGGCTTTTCCCTTCCACTCTGTTCGTCACAGAATGCTGAAGTGTAGCATCGGAAAAACAGAGAAAAACGAAATGTCCCTAGGAATAAACGGAAAGGCATAAGAATGAGAGAGAAGCGTAGTGCAGAATGCATGGACACAAGGAGAAGACAAGAACCGCTCCTTTGCGATGTGCGCAGAAGAAGCCGCTCGTCCGAGAAAAGCATCCGGCTGAAGTCGCTCTTTCTCGGCATGCGAGAGAGACGAGACCGCTGCTGAAGGCACACAGCGGCATTCGGGGAGAACCGCGATTTCTCGGCCAGCAACTGCAAACTCTCCGAAGCGGTTAACAGAGAGTGGCGCCGTCCACCCACGAGAGCGAACTAGCGAAATTGCTATGCCGAGAACGTGCGATTTCAGAATACTGCATTTCCTGAAAACAGGGGGTTTTTTCTCCGCAGGAAAGAATCCACATCTCTCGACTTTCTGTAACGTCCTCTCTGAAAGCACAACGTGTGTCGCTCCTGGAACTTCTAGCTGCCTTATTAGAGGGGCTTTTCCCTTCCACTCTGTTCGTCACAGAATGCTGAAGTGTAGCATCGGAAAAACAGAGAAAAACGAAATGTCCCTAGGAATAAACGGAAAGGCATAAGAATGAGAGAGAAGCGTAGTGCAGAATGCATGGACACAAGGAGAAGACAAGAACCGCTCCTTTGCGATGTGCGCAGAAGAAGCCGCTCGTCCGAGAAAAGCATCCGGCTGAAGTCGCTCTTTCTCGGCATGCGAGAGAGACGAGAGCGCTGCTGAAGGCACACAGCGGCATTCGGGGAGAACCGCGATTTCTCGGCCAGCAACTGCAAACTCTCCGAAGCGGTTAACAGAGAGTGGCGCCGTCCACCCACGAGAGCGAACTAGCGAAATTGCTATGCCGAGAACGTGCGATTTCAGAATACTGCATTTCCTGAAAACAGGGGGTTTTTTCTCCGCAGGAAAGAATCCACATCTCTCGACTTTCTGTAACGTCCTCTCTGAAAGCACAACGTGTGTCGCTCCTGGAACTTCTAGCTGCCTTATTAGAGGGGCTTTTCCCTTCCACTCTGTTCGTCACAGAATGCTGAAGTGTAGCATCGGAAAAACAGAGAAAAACGAAATGTCCCTAGGAATAAACGGAAAGGCATAAGAATGAGAGAGAAGCGTAGTGCAGAATGCATGGACACAAGGAGAAGACAAGAACCGCTCCTTTGCGATGTGCGCAGAAGAAGCCGCTCGTCCGAGAAAAGCATCCGGCTGAAGTCGCTCTTTCTCGGCATGCGAGAGAGACGAGAGCGCTGCTGAAGGCACACAGCGGCATTCGGGGAGAACCGCGATTTCTCGGCCAGCAACTGCAAACTCTCCGAAGCGGTTAACAGAGAGTGGCGCCGTCCACCCACGAGAGCGAACTAGCGAAATTGCTATGCCGAGAACGTGCGATTTCAGAATACTGCATTTCCTGAAAACAGGGGGTTTTTTCTCCGCAGGAAAGAATCCACATCTCTCGACTTTCTGTAACGTCCTCTCTGAAAGCACAACGTGTGTCGCTCCTGGAACTTCTAGCTGCCTTATTAGAGGGGCTTTTCCCTTCCACTCTGTTCGTCACAGAATGCTGAAGTGTAGCATCGGAAAAACAGAGAAAAACGAAATGTCCCTAGGAATAAACGGAAAGGCATAAGAATGAGAGAGAAGCGTAGTGCAGAATGCATGGACACAAGGAGAAGACAAGAACCGCTCCTTTGCGATGTGCGCAGAAGAAGCCGCTCGTCCGAGAAAAGCATCCGGCTGAAGTCGCTCTTTCTCGGCATGCGAGAGAGACGAGACCGCTGCTGAAGGCACACAGCGGCATTCGGGGAGAACCGCGATTTCTCGGCCAGCAACTGCAAACTCTCCGAAGCGGTTAACAGAGAGTGGCGCCGTCCACCCACGAGAGCGAAATAGCGAAATTGCTATGCCGAGAAAGTGCGATTTCAGAATACTGCATTTCCTGAAAACAGGGGGTTTTTTCTCCGCAGGAAAGAATCCACATCTCTCGACTTTCTGTAACGTCCTCTCTGAAAGCACAACGTGTGTCGCTCCTGGAACTTCTAGCTGCCTTATTAGAGGGGCTTTTCCCTTCCACTCTGTTCGTCACAGAATGCTGAAGTGTAGCATCGGAAAAACAGAGAAAAACGAAATGTCCCTAGGAATAAACGGAAAGGCATAAGAATGAGAGAGAAGCGTAGTGCAGAATGCATGGACACAAGGAGAAGACAAGAACCGCTCCTTTGCGATGTGCGCAGAAGAAGCCGCTCGTCCGAGAAAAGCATCCGGCTGAAGTCGCTCTTTCTCGGCATGCGAGAGAGACGAGACCGCTGCTGAAGGCACACAGCGGCATTCGGGGAGAACCGCGATTTCTCGGCCAGCAACTGCAAACTCTCCGAAGCGGTTAACAGAGAGTGGCGCCGTCCACCCACGAGAGCGAACTAGCGAAATTGCTATGCCGAGAACGTGCGATTTCAGAATACTGCATTTCCTGAAAACAGGGGGTTTTTTCTCCGCAGGAAAGAATCCACATCTCTCGACTTTCTGTAACGTCCTCTCTGAAAGCACAACGTGTGTCGCTCCTGGAACTTCTAGCTGCCTTATTAGAGGGGCTTTTCCCTTCCACTCTGTTCGTCACAGAATGCTGAAGTGTAGCATCGGAAAAACAGAGAAAAACGAAATGTCCCTAGGAATAAACGGAAAGGCATAAGAATGAGAGAGAAGCGTAGTGCAGAATGCATGGACACAAGGAGAAGACAAGAACCGCTCCTTTGCGATGTGCGCAGAAGAAGCCGCTCGTCCGAGAAAAGCATCCGGCTGAAGTCGCTCTTTCTCGGCATGCGAGAGAGACGAGACCGCTGCTGAAGGCACACAGCGGCATTCGGGGAGAACCGCGATTTCTCGGCCAGCAACTGCAAACTCTCCGAAGCGGTTAACAGAGAGTGGCGCCGTCCACCCACGAGAGCGAAATAGCGAAATTGCTATGCCGAGAACGTGCGATTTCAGAATACTGCATTTCCTGAAAACAGGGGGTTTTTTCTCCGCAGGAAAGAATCCACATCTCTCGACTTTCTGTAACGTCCTCTCTGAAAGCACAACGTGTGTCGCTCCTGGAACTTCTAGCTGCCTTATTAGAGGGGCTTTTCCCTTCCACTCTGTTCGTCACAGAATGCTGAAGTGTAGCATCGGAAAAACAGAGAAAAACGAAATGTCCCTAGGAATAAACGGAAAGGCATAAGAATGAGAGAGAAGCGTAGTGCAGAATGCATGGACACAAGGAGAAGACAAGAACCGCTCCTTTGCGATGTGCGCAGAAGAAGCCGCTCGTCCGAGAAAAGCATCCGGCTGAAGTCGCTCTTTCTCGGCATGCGAGAGAGACGAGACCGCTGCTGAAGGCACACAGCGGCATTCGGGGAGAACCGCGATTTCTCGGCCAGCAACTGCAAACTCTCCGAAGCGGTTAACAGAGAGTGGCGCCGTCCACCCACGAGAGCGAACTAGCGAAATTGCTATGCCGAGAACGTGCGATTTCAGAATACTGCATTTCCTGAAAACAGGGGGTTTTTTCTCCGCAGGAAAGAATCCACATCTCTCGACTTTCTGTAACGTCCTCTCTGAAAGCACAACGTGTGTCGCTCCTGGAACTTCTAGCTGCCTTATTAGAGGGGCTTTTCCCTTCCACTCTGTTCGTCACAGAATGCTGAAGTGTAGCATCGGAAAAACAGAGAAAAACGAAATGTCCCTAGGAATAAACGGAAAGGCATAAGAATGAGAGAGAAGCGTAGTGCAGAATGCATGGACACAAGGAGAAGACAAGAACCGCTCCTTTGCGATGTGCGCAGAAGAAGCCGCTCGTCCGAGAAAAGCATCCGGCTGAAGTCGCTCTTTCTCGGCATGCGAGAGAGACGAGACCGCTGCTGAAGGCACACAGCGGCATTCGGGGAGAACCGCGATTTCTCGGCCAGCAACTGCAAACTCTCCGAAGCGGTTAACAGAGAGTGGCGCCGTCCACCCACGAGAGCGAAATAGCGAAATTGCTATGCCGAGAACGTGCGATTTCAGAATACTGCATTTCCTGAAAACAGGGGGTTTTTTCTCCGCAGGAAAGAATCCACATCTCTCGACTTTCTGTAACGTCCTCTCTGAAAGCACAACGTGTGTCGCTCCTGGAACTTCTAGCTGCCTTATTAGAGGGGCTTTTCCCTTCCACTCTGTTCGTCACAGAATGCTGAAGTGTAGCATCGGAAAAACAGAGAAAAACGAAATGTCCCTAGGAATAAACGGAAAGGCATAAGAATGAGAGAGAAGCGTAGTGCAGAATGCATGGACACAAGGAGAAGACAAGAACCGCTCCTTTGCGATGTGCGCAGAAGAAGCCGCTCGTCCGAGAAAAGCATCCGGCTGAAGTCGCCCTTTCTCGGCATGCGAGAGAGACGAGACCGCTGCTGAAGGCACACAGCGGCATTCGGGGAGAACCGCGATTTCTCGGCCAGCAACTGCAAACTCTCCGAAGCGGTTAACAGAGAGTGGCGCCGTCCACCCACGAGAGCGAAATAGCGAAATTGCTATGCCGTGAAAGTGCGATTTCAGAATACTGCATTTCCTGAAAACAGGGGGTTTTTTCTCCGCAGGAAAGAATCCACATCTCTCGACTTTCTGTAACGTCCTCTCTGAAAGCACAACGTGTGTCGCTCCTGGAACTTCTAGCTGCCTTATTAGAGGGGCTTTTCCCTTCCACTCTGTTCGTCACAGAATGCTGAAGTGTAGCATCGGAAAAACAGAGAAAAACGAAATGTCCCTAGGAATAAACGGAAAGGCATAAGAATGAGAGAGAAGCGTAGTGCAGAATGCATGGACACAAGGAGAAGACAAGAACCGCTCCTTTGCGATGTGCGCAGAAGAAGCCGCTCGTCCGAGAAAAGCATCCGGCTGAAGTCGCTCTTTCTCGGCATGCGAGAGAGACGAGAGCGCTGCTGAAGGCACACAGCGGCATTCGGGGAGAACCGCGATTTCTCGGCCAGCAACTGCAAACTCTCCGAAGCGGTTAACAGAGAGTGGCGCCGTCCACCCACGAGAGCGAAATAGCGAAATTGCTATGCCGAGAACGTGCGATTTCAGAATACTGCATTTCCTGAAAACAGGGGGTTTTTTCTCCGCAGGAAAGAATCCACATCTCTCGACTTTCTGTAACGTCCTCTCTGAAAGCACAACGTGTGTCGCTCCTGGAACTTCTAGCTGCCTTATTAGAGGGGCTTTTCCCTTCCACTCTGTTCGTCACAGAATGCTGAAGTGTAGCATCGGAAAAACAGAGAAAAACGAAATGTCCCTAGGAATAAACGGAAAGGCATAAGAATGAGAGAGAAGCGTAGTGCAGAATGCATGGACACAAGGAGAAGACAAGAACCGCTCCTTTGCGATGTGCGCAGAAGAAGCCGCTCGTCCGAGAAAAGCATCCGGCTGAAGTCGCTCTTTCTCGGCATGCGAGAGAGACGAGACCGCTGCTGAAGGCACACAGCGGCATTCGGGGAGAACCGCGATTTCTCGGCCAGCAACTGCAAACTCTCCGAAGCGGTTAACAGAGAGTGGCGCCGTCCACCCACGAGAGCGAAATAGCGAAATTGCTATGCCGAGAACGTGCGATTTCAGAATACTGCATTTCCTGAAAACAGGGGGTTTTTTCTCCGCAGGAAAGAATCCACATCTCTCGACTTTCTGTAACGTCCTCTCTGAAAGCACAACGTGTGTCGCTCCTGGAACTTCTAGCTGCCTTATTAGAGGGGCTTTTCCCTTCCACTCTGTTCGTCACAGAATGCTGAAGTGTAGCATCGGAAAAACAGAGAAAAACGAAATGTCCCTAGGAATAAACGGAAAGGCATAAGAATGAGAGAGAAGCGTAGTGCAGAATGCATGGACACAAGGAGAAGACAAGAACCGCTCCTTTGCGATGTGCGCAGAAGAAGCCGCTCGTCCGAGAAAAGCATCCGGCTGAAGTCGCTCTTTCTCGGCATGCGAGAGAGACGAGAGCGCTGCTGAAGGCACACAGCGGCATTCGGGGAGAACCGCGATTTCTCGGCCAGCAACTGCAAACTCTCCGAAGCGGTTAACAGAGAGTGGCGCCGTCCACCCACGAGAGCGAAATAGCGAAATTGCTATGCCGAGAACGTGCGATTTCAGAATACTGCATTTCCTGAAAACAGGGGGTTTTTTCTCCGCAGGAAAGAATCCACATCTCTCGACTTTCTGTAACGTCCTCTCTGAAAGCACAACGTGTGTCGCTCCTGGAACTTCTAGCTGCCTTATTAGAGGGGCTTTTCCCTTCCACTCTGTTCGTCACAGAATGCTGAAGTGTAGCATCGGAAAAACAGAGAAAAACGAAATGTCCCTAGGAATAAACGGAAAGGCATAAGAATGAGAGAGAAGCGTAGTGCAGAATGCATGGACACAAGGAGAAGACAAGAACCGCTCCTTTGCGATGTGCGCAGAAGAAGCCGCTCGTCCGAGAAAAGCATCCGGCTGAAGTCGCTCTTTCTCGGCATGCGAGAGAGACGAGACCGCTGCTGAAGGCACACAGCGGCATTCGGGGAGAACCGCGATTTCTCGGCCAGCAACTGCAAACTCTCCGAAGCGGTTAACAGAGAGTGGCGCCGTCCACCCACGAGAGCGAAATAGCGAAATTGCTATGCCGAGAACGTGCGATTTCAGAATACTGCATTTCCTGAAAACAGGGGGTTTTTTCTCCGCAGGAAAGAATCCACATCTCTCGACTTTCTGTAACGTCCTCTCTGAAAGCACAACGTGTGTCGCTCCTGGAACTTCTAGCTGCCTTATTAGAGGGGCTTTTCCCTTCCACTCTGTTCGTCACAGAATGCTGAAGTGTAGCATCGGAAAAACAGAGAAAAACGAAATGTCCCTAGGAATAAACGGAAAGGCATAAGAATGAGAGAGAAGCGTAGTGCAGAATGCATGGACACAAGGAGAAGACAAGAACCGCTCCTTTGCGATGTGCGCAGAAGAAGCCGCTCGTCCGAGAAAAGCATCCGGCTGAAGTCGCTCTTTCTCGGCATGCGAGAGAGACGAGAGCGCTGCTGAAGGCACACAGCGGCATTCGGGGAGAACCGCGATTTCTCGGCCAGCAACTGCAAACTCTCCGAAGCGGTTAACAGAGAGTGGCGCCGTCCACCCACGAGAGCGAAATAGCGAAATTGCTATGCCGAGAACGTGCGATTTCAGAATACTGCATTTCCTGAAAACAGGGGGTTTTTTCTCCGCAGGAAAGAATCCACATCTCTCGACTTTCTGTAACGTCCTCTCTGAAAGCACAACGTGTGTCGCTCCTGGAACTTCTAGCTGCCTTATTAGAGGGGCTTTTCCCTTCCACTCTGTTCGTCACAGAATGCTGAAGTGTAGCATCGGAAAAACAGAGAAAAACGAAATGTCCCTAGGAATAAACGGAAAGGCATAAGAATGAGAGAGAAGCGTAGTGCAGAATGCATGGACACAAGGAGAAGACAAGAACCGCTCCTTTGCGATGTGCGCAGAAGAAGCCGCTCGTCCGAGAAAAGCATCCGGCTGAAGTCGCTCTTTCTCGGCATGCGAGAGAGACGAGACCGCTGCTGAAGGCACACAGCGGCATTCGGGGAGAACCGCGATTTCTCGGCCAGCAACTGCAAACTCTCCGAAGCGGTTAACAGAGAGTGGCGCCGTCCACCCACGAGAGCGAAATAGCGAAATTGCTATGCCGAGAACGTGCGATTTCAGAATACTGCATTTCCTGAAAACAGGGGGTTTTTTCTCCGCAGGAAAGAATCCACATCTCTCGACTTTCTGTAACGTCCTCTCTGAAAGCACAACGTGTGTCGCTCCTGGAACTTCTAGCTGCCTTATTAGAGGGGCTTTTCCCTTCCACTCTGTTCGTCACAGAATGCTGAAGTGTAGCATCGGAAAAACAGAGAAAAACGAAATGTCCCTAGGAATAAACGGAAAGGCATAAGAATGAGAGAGAAGCGTAGTGCAGAATGCATGGACACAAGGAGAAGACAAGAACCGCTCCTTTGCGATGTGCGCAGAAGAAGCCGCTCGTCCGAGAAAAGCATCCGGCTGAAGTCGCTCTTTCTCGGCATGCGAGAGAGACGAGAGCGCTGCTGAAGGCACACAGCGGCATTCGGGGAGAACCGCGATTTCTCGGCCAGCAACTGCAAACTCTCCGAAGCGGTTAACAGAGAGTGGCGCCGTCCACCCACGAGAGCGAACTAGCGAAATTGCTATGCCGAGAACGTGCGATTTCAGAATACTGCATTTCCTGAAAACAGGGGTTTTTTTCTCCGCAGGAAAGAATCCACATCTCTCGACTTTCTGTAACGTCCTCTCTGAAAGCACAACGTGTGTCGCTCCTGGAACTTCTAGCTGCCTTATTAGAGGGGCTTTTCCCTTCCACTCTGTTCGTCACAGAATGCTGAAGTGTAGCATCGGAAAAACAGAGAAAAACGAAATGTCCCTAGGAATAAACGGAAAGGCATAAGAATGAGAGAGAAGCGTAGTGCAGAATGCATGGACACAAGGAGAAGACAAGAACCGCTCCTTTGCGATGTGCGCAGAAGAAGCCGCTCGTCCGAGAAAAGCATCCGGCTGAAGTCGCTCTTTCTCGGCATGCGAGAGAGACGAGACCGCTGCTGAAGGCACACAGCGGCATTCGGGGAGAACCGCGATTTCTCGGCCAGCAACTGCAAACTCTCCGAAGCGGTTAACAGAGAGTGGCGCCGTCCACCCACGAGAGCGAAATAGCGAAATTGCTATGCCGAGAAAGTGCGATTTCAGAATACTGCATTTCCTGAAAACAGGGGGTTTTTTCTCCGCAGGAAAGAATCCACATCTCTCGACTTTCTGTAACGTCCTCTCTGAAAGCACAACGTGTGTCGCTCCTGGAACTTCTAGCTGCCTTATTAGAGGGGCTTTTCCCTTCCACTCTGTTCGTCACAGAATGCTGAAGTGTAGCATCGGAAAAACAGAGAAAAACGAAATGTCCCTAGGAATAAACGGAAAGGCATAAGAATGAGAGAGAAGCGTAGTGCAGAATGCATGGACACAAGGAGAAGACAAGAACCGCTCCTTTGCGATGTG
This sequence comes from Phasianus colchicus, assembly GCF_987193195.1. NCBI lineage: Eukaryota > Metazoa > Chordata > Aves > Galliformes > Phasianidae > Phasianus > Phasianus colchicus. Next base: position 932,584 of record NW_028325225.1, read on the forward strand.
CGCAGAAGAAGCCGCTCGTCCGAGAAAAGCATCCGGCTGAAGTCGCTCTTTCTCGGCATGCGAGAGAGACGAGAGCGCTGCTGAAGGCACACAGCGGCATTCGGGGAGAACCGCGATTTCTCGGCCAGCAACTGCAAACTCTCCGAAGCGGTTAACAGAGAGTGGCGCCGTCCACCCACGAGAGCGAAATAGCGAAATTGCTATGCCGAGAACGTGCGATTTCAGAATACTGCATTTCCTGAAAACAGGGGGTTTTTTCTCCGCAGGAAAGAATCCACATCTCTCGACTTTCTGTAACGTCCTCTCTGAAAGCACAACGTGTGTCGCTCCTGGAACTTCTAGCTGCCTTATTAGAGGGGCTTTTCCCTTCCACTCTGTTCGTCACAGAATGCTGAAGTGTAGCATCGGAAAAACAGAGAAAAACGAAATGTCCCTAGGAATAAACGGAAAGGCATAAGAATGAGAGAGAAGCGTAGTGCAGAATGCATGGACACAAGGAGAAGACAAGAACCGCTCCTTTGCGATGTGCGCAGAAGAAGCCGCTCGTCCGAGAAAAGCATCCGGCTGAAGTCGCTCTTTCTCGGCATGCGAGAGAGACGAGAGCGCTGCTGAAGGCACACAGCGGCATTCGGGGAGAACCGCGATTTCTCGGCCAGCAACTGCAAACTCTCCGAAGCGGTTAACAGAGAGTGGCGCCGTCCACCCACGAGAGCGAAATAGCGAAATTGCTATGCCGAGAACGTGCGATTTCAGAATACTGCATTTCCTGAAAACAGGGGGTTTTTTCTCCGCAGGAAAGAATCCACATCTCTCGACTTTCTGTAACGTCCTCTCTGAAAGCACAACGTGTGTCGCTCCTGGAACTTCTAGCTGCCTTATTAGAGGGGCTTTTCCCTTCCACTCTGTTCGTCACAGAATGCTGAAGTGTAGCATCGGAAAAACAGAGAAAAACGAAATGTCCCTAGGAATAAACGGAAAGGCATAAGAATGAGAGAGAAGCGTAGTGCAGAATGCATGGACACAAGGAGAAGACAAGAACCGCTCCTTTGCGATGTGCGCAGAAGAAGCCGCTCGTCCGAGAAAAGCATCCGGCTGAAGTCGCTCTTTCTCGGCATGCGAGAGAGACGAGAGCGCTGCTGAAGGCACACAGCGGCATTCGGGGAGAACCGCGATTTCTCGGCCAGCAACTGCAAACTCTCCGAAGCGGTTAACAGAGAGTGGCGCCGTCCACCCACGAGAGCGAAATAGCGAAATTGCTATGCCGAGAACGTGCGATTTCAGAATACTGCATTTCCTGAAAACAGGGGGTTTTTTCTCCGCAGGAAAGAATCCACATCTCTCGACTTTCTGTAACGTCCTCTCTGAAAGCACAACGTGTGTCGCTCCTGGAACTTCTAGCTGCCTTATTAGAGGGGCTTTTCCCTTCCACTCTGTTCGTCACAGAATGCTGAAGTGTAGCATCGGAAAAACAGAGAAAAACGAAATGTCCCTAGGAATAAACGGAAAGGCATAAGAATGAGAGAGAAGCGTAGTGCAGAATGCATGGACACAAGGAGAAGACAAGAACCGCTCCTTTGCGATGTGCGCAGAAGAAGCCGCTCGTCCGAGAAAAGCATCCGGCTGAAGTCGCTCTTTCTCGGCATGCGAGAGAGACGAGACCGCTGCTGAAGGCACACAGCGGCATTCGGGGAGAACCGCGATTTCTCGGCCAGCAACTGCAAACTCTCCGAAGCGGTTAACAGAGAGTGGCGCCGTCCACCCACGAGAGCGAAATAGCGAAATTGCTATGCCGAGAACGTGCGATTTCAGAATACTGCATTTCCTGAAAACAGGGGGTTTTTTCTCCGCAGGAAAGAATCCACATCTCTCGACTTTCTGTAACGTCCTCTCTGAAAGCACAACGTGTGTCGCTCCTGGAACTTCTAGCTGCCTTATTAGAGGGGCTTTTCCCTTCCACTCTGTTCGTCACAGAATGCTGAAGTGTAGCATCGGAAAAACAGAGAAAAACGAAATGTCCCTAGGAATAAACGGAAAGGCATAAGAATGAGAGAGAAGCGTAGTGCAGAATGCATGGACACAAGGAGAAGACAAGATCCGCTCCTTTGCGATGTGCGCAGAAGAAGCCGCTCGTCCGAGAAAAGCATCCGGCTGAAGTCGCTCTTTCTCGGCATGCGAGAGAGACGAGAGCGCTGCTGAAGGCACACAGCGGCATTCGGGGAGAACCGCGATTTCTCGGCCAGCAACTGCAAACTCTCCGAAGCGGTTAACAGAGAGTGGCGCCGTCCACCCACGAGAGCGAAATAGCGAAATTGCTATGCCGAGAACGTGCGATTTCAGAATACTGCATTTCCTGAAAACAGGGGGTTTTTTCTCCGCAGGAAAGAATCCACATCTCTCGACTTTCTGTAACGTCCTCTCTGAAAGCACAACGTGTGTCGCTCCTGGAACTTCTAGCTGCCTTATTAGAGGGGCTTTTCCCTTCCACTCTGTTCGTCACAGAATGCTGAAGTGTAGCATCGGAAAAACAGAGAAAAACGAAATGTCCCTAGGAATAAACGGAAAGGCATAAGAATGAGAGAGAAGCGTAGTGCAGAATGCATGGACACAAGGAGAAGACAAGAACCGCTCCTTTGCGATGTGCGCAGAAGAAGCCGCTCGTCCGAGAAAAGCATCCGGCTGAAGTCGCTCTTTCTCGGCATGCGAGAGAGACGAGACCGCTGCTGAAGGCACACAGCGGCATTCGGGGAGAACCGCGATTTCTCGGCCAGCAACTGCAAACTCTCCGAAGCGGTTAACAGAGAGTGGCGCCGTCCACCCACGAGAGCGAAATAGCGAAATTGCTATGCCGAGAACGTGCGATTTCAGAATACTGCATTTCCTGAAAACAGGGGGTTTTTTCTCCGCAGGAAAGAATCCACATCTCTCGACTTTCTGTAACGTCCTCTCTGAAAGCACAACGTGTGTCGCTCCTGGAACTTCTAGCTGCCTTATTAGAGGGGCTTTTCCCTTCCACTCTGTTCGTCACAGAATGCTGAAGTGTAGCATCGGAAAAACAGAGAAAAACGAAATGTCCCTAGGAATAAACGGAAAGGCATAAGAATGAGAGAGAAGCGTAGTGCAGAATGCATGGACACAAGGAGAAGACAAGATCCGCTCCTTTGCGATGTGCGCAGAAGAAGCCGCTCGTCCGAGAAAAGCATCCGGCTGAAGTCGCTCTTTCTCGGCATGCGAGAGAGACGAGAGCGCTGCTGAAGGCACACAGCGGCATTCGGGGAGAACCGCGATTTCTCGGCCAGCAACTGCAAACTCTCCGAAGCGGTTAACAGAGAGTGGCGCCGTCCACCCACGAGAGCGAAATAGCGAAATTGCTATGCCGAGAACGTGCGATTTCAGAATACTGCATTTCCTGAAAACAGGGGGTTTTTTCTCCGCAGGAAAGAATCCACATCTCTCGACTTTCTGTAACGTCCTCTCTGAAAGCACAACGTGTGTCGCTCCTGGAACTTCTAGCTGCCTTATTAGAGGGGCTTTTCCCTTCCACTCTGTTCGTCACAGAATGCTGAAGTGTAGCATCGGAAAAACAGAGAAAAACGAAATGTCCCTAGGAATAAACGGAAAGGCATAAGAATGAGAGAGAAGCGTAGTGCAGAATGCATGGACACAAGGAGAAGACAAGATCCGCTCCTTTGCGATGTGCGCAGAAGAAGCCGCTCGTCCGAGAAAAGCATCCGGCTGAAGTCGCTCTTTCTCGGCATGCGAGAGAGACGAGAGCGCTGCTGAAGGCACACAGCGGCATTCGGGGAGAACCGCGATTTCTCGGCCAGCAACTGCAAACTCTCCGAAGCGGTTAACAGAGAGTGGCGCCGTCCACCCACGAGAGCGAAATAGCGAAATTGCTATGCCGAGAACGTGCGATTTCAGAATACTGCATTTCCTGAAAACAGGGGGTTTTTTCTCCGCAGGAAAGAATCCACATCTCTCGACTTTCTGTAACGTCCTCTCTGAAAGCACAACGTGTGTCGCTCCTGGAACTTCTAGCTGCCTTATTAGAGGGGCTTTTCCCTTCCACTCTGTTCGTCACAGAATGCTGAAGTGTAGCATCGGAAAAACAGAGAAAAACGAAATGTCCCTAGGAATAAACGGAAAGGCATAAGAATGAGAGAGAAGCGTAGTGCAGAATGCATGGACACAAGGAGAAGACAAGAACCGCTCCTTTGCGATGTGCGCAGAAGAAGCCGCTCGTCCGAGAAAAGCATCCGGCTGAAGTCGCTCTTTCTCGGCATGCGAGAGAGACGAGAGCGCTGCTGAAGGCACACAGCGGCATTCGGGGAGAACCGCGATTTCTCGGCCAGCAACTGCAAACTCTCCGAAGCGGTTAACAGAGAGTGGCGCCGTCCACCCACGAGAGCGAAATAGCGAAATTGCTATGCCGAGAACGTGCGATTTCAGAATACTGCATTTCCTGAAAACAGGGGGTTTTTTCTCCGCAGGAAAGAATCCACATCTCTCGACTTTCTGTAACGTCCTCTCTGAAAGCACAACGTGTGTCGCTCCTGGAACTTCTAGCTGCCTTATTAGAGGGGCTTTTCCCTTCCACTCTGTTCGTCACAGAATGCTGAAGTGTAGCATCGGAAAAACAGAGAAAAACGAAATGTCCCTAGGAATAAACGGAAAGGCATAAGAATGAGAGAGAAGCGTAGTGCAGAATGCATGGACACAAGGAGAAGACAAGAACCGCTCCTTTGCGATGTGCGCAGAAGAAGCCGCTCGTCCGAGAAAAGCATCCGGCTGAAGTCGCTCTTTCTCGGCATGCGAGAGAGACGAGACCGCTGCTGAAGGCACACAGCGGCATTCGGGGAGAACCGCGATTTCTCGGCCAGCAACTGCAAACTCTCCGAAGCGGTTAACAGAGAGTGGCGCCGTCCACCCACGAGAGCGAAATAGCGAAATTGCTATGCCGAGAAAGTGCGATTTCAGAATACTGCATTTCCTGAAAACAGGGGGTTTTTTCTCCGCAGGAAAGAATCCACATCTCTCGACTTTCTGTAACGTCCTCTCTGAAAGCACAACGTGTGTCGCTCCTGGAACTTCTAGCTGCCTTATTAGAGGGGCTTTTCCCTTCCACTCTGTTCGTCACAGAATGCTGAAGTGTAGCATCGGAAAAACAGAGAAAAACGAAATGTCCCTAGGAATAAACGGAAAGGCATAAGAATGAGAGAGAAGCGTAGTGCAGAATGCATGGACACAAGGAGAAGACAAGAACCGCTCCTTTGCGATGTGCGCAGAAGAAGCCGCTCGTCCGAGAAAAGCATCCGGCTGAAGTCGCCCTTTCTCGGCATGCGAGAGAGACGAGACCGCTGCTGAAGGCACACAGCGGCATTCGGGGAGAACCGCGATTTCTCGGCCAGCAACTGCAAACTCTCCGAAGCGGTTAACAGAGAGTGGCGCCGTCCACCCACGAGAGCGAAATAGCGAAATTGCTATGCCGAGAACGTGCGATTTCAGAATACTGCATTTCCTGAAAACAGGGGGTTTTTTCTCCGCAGGAAAGAATCCACATCTCTCGACTTTCTGTAACGTCCTCTCTGAAAGCACAACGTGTGTCGCTCCTGGAACTTCTAGCTGCCTTATTAGAGGGGCTTTTCCCTTCCACTCTGTTCGTCACAGAATGCTGAAGTGTAGCATCGGAAAAACAGAGAAAAACGAAATGTCCCTAGGAATAAACGGAAAGGCATAAGAATGAGAGAGAAGCGTAGTGCAGAATGCATGGACACAAGGAGAAGACAAGAACCGCTCCTTTGCGATGTGCGCAGAAGAAGCCGCTCGTCCGAGAAAAGCATCCGGCTGAAGTCGCTCTTTCTCGGCATGCGAGAGAGACGAGACCGCTGCTGAAGGCACACAGCGGCATTCGGGGAGAACCGCGATTTCTCGGCCAGCAACTGCAAACTCTCCGAAGCGGTTAACAGAGAGTGGCGCCGTCCACCCACGAGAGCGAAATAGCGAAATTGCTATGCCGAGAACGTGCGATTTCAGAATACTGCATTTCCTGAAAACAGGGGGTTTTTTCTCCGCAGGAAAGAATCCACATCTCTCGACTTTCTGTAACGTCCTCTCTGAAAGCACAACGTGTGTCGCTCCTGGAACTTCTAGCTGCCTTATTAGAGGGGCTTTTCCCTTCCACTCTGTTCGTCACAGAATGCTGAAGTGTAGCATCGGAAAAACAGAGAAAAACGAAATGTCCCTAGGAATAAACGGAAAGGCATAAGAATGAGAGAGAAGCGTAGTGCAGAATGCATGGACACAAGGAGAAGACAAGAACCGCTCCTTTGCGATGTGCGCAGAAGAAGCCGCTCGTCCGAGAAAAGCATCCGGCTGAAGTCGCTCTTTCTCGGCATGCGAGAGAGACGAGACCGCTGCTGAAGGCACACAGCGGCATTCGGGGAGAACCGCGATTTCTCGGCCAGCAACTGCAAACTCTCCGAAGCGGTTAACAGAGAGTGGCGCCGTCCACCCACGAGAGCGAAATAGCGAAATTGCTATGCCGAGAACGTGCGATTTCAGAATACTGCATTTCCTGAAAACAGGGGGTTTTTTCTCCGCAGGAAAGAATCCACATCTCTCGACTTTCTGTAACGTCCTCTCTGAAAGCACAACGTGTGTCGCTCCTGGAACTTCTAGCTGCCTTATTAGAGGGGCTTTTCCCTTCCACTCTGTTCGTCACAGAATGCTGAAGTGTAGCATCGGAAAAACAGAGAAAAACGAAATGTCCCTAGGAATAAACGGAAAGGCATAAGAATGAGAGAGAAGCGTAGTGCAGAATGCATGGACACAAGGAGAAGACAAGAACCGCTCCTTTGCGATGTGCGCAGAAGAAGCCGCTCGTCCGAGAAAAGCATCCGGCTGAAGTCGCTCTTTCTCGGCATGCGAGAGAGACGAGACCGCTGCTGAAGGCACACAGCGGCATTCGGGGAGAACCGCGATTTCTCGGCCAGCAACTGCAAACTCTCCGAAGCGGTTAACAGAGAGTGGCGCCGTCCACCCACGAGAGCGAAATAGCGAAATTGCTATGCCGAGAACGTGCGATTTCAGAATACTGCATTTCCTGAAAACAGGGGGTTTTTTCTCCGCAGGAAAGAATCCACATCTCTCGACTTTCTGTAACGTCCTCTCTGAAAGCACAACGTGTGTCGCTCCTGGAACTTCTAGCTGCCTTATTAGAGGGGCTTTTCCCTTCCACTCTGTTCGTCACAGAATGCTGAAGTGTAGCATCGGAAAAACAGAGAAAAACGAAATGTCCCTAGGAATAAACGGAAAGGCATAAGAATGAGAGAGAAGCGTAGTGCAGAATGCATGGACACAAGGAGAAGACAAGAACCGCTCCTTTGCGATGTGCGCAGAAGAAGCCGCTCGTCCGAGAAAAGCATCCGGCTGAAGTCGCTCTTTCTCGGCATGCGAGAGAGACGAGAGCGCTGCTGAAGGCACACAGCGGCATTCGGGGAGAACCGCGATTTCTCGGCCAGCAACTGCAAACTCTCCGAAGCGGTTAACAGAGAGTGGCGCCGTCCACCCACGAGAGCGAACTAGCGAAATTGCTATGCCGAGAACGTGCGATTTCAGAATACTGCATTTCCTGAAAACAGGGGGTTTTTTCTCCGCAGGAAAGAATCCACATCTCTCGACTTTCTGTAACGTCCTCTCTGAAAGCACAACGTGTGTCGCTCCTGGAACTTCTAGCTGCCTTATTAGAGGGGCTTTTCCCTTCCACTCTGTTCGTCACAGAATGCTGAAGTGTAGCATCGGAAAAACAGAGAAAAACGAAATGTCCCTAGGAATAAACGGAAAGGCATAAGAATGAGAGAGAAGCGTAGTGCAGAATGCATGGACACAAGGAGAAGACAAGAACCGCTCCTTTGCGATGTGCGCAGAAGAAGCCGCTCGTCCGAGAAAAGCATCCGGCTGAAGTCGCTCTTTCTCGGCATGCGAGAGAGACGAGAGCGCTGCTGAAGGCACACAGCGGCATTCGGGGAGAACCGCGATTTCTCGGCCAGCAACTGCAAACTCTCCGAAGCGGTTAACAGAGAGTGGCGCCGTCCACCCACGAGAGCGAACTAGCGAAATTGCTATGCCGAGAACGTGCGATTTCAGAATACTGCATTTCCTGAAAACAGGGGGTTTTTTCTCCGCAGGAAAGAATCCACATCTCTCGACTTTCTGTAACGTCCTCTCTGAAAGCACAACGTGTGTCGCTCCTGGAACTTCTAGCTGCCTTATTAGAGGGGCTTTTCCCTTCCACTCTGTTCGTCACAGAATGCTGAAGTGTAGCATCGGAAAAACAGAGAAAAACGAAATGTCCCTAGGAATAAACGGAAAGGCATAAGAATGAGAGAGAAGCGTAGTGCAGAATGCATGGACACAAGGAGAAGACAAGAACCGCTCCTTTGCGATGTGCGCAGAAGAAGCCGCTCGTCCGAGAAAAGCATCCGGCTGAAGTCGCTCTTTCTCGGCATGCGAGAGAGACGAGAGCGCTGCTGAAGGCACACAGCGGCATTCGGGGAGAACCGCGATTTCTCGGCCAGCAACTGCAAACTCTCCGAAGCGGTTAACAGAGAGTGGCGCCGTCCACCCACGAGAGCGAACTAGCGAAATTGCTATGCCGAGAACGTGCGATTTCAGAATACTGCATTTCCTGAAAACAGGGGGTTTTTTCTCCGCAGGAAAGAATCCACATCTCTCGACTTTCTGTAACGTCCTCTCTGAAAGCACAACGTGTGTCGCTCCTGGAACTTCTAGCTGCCTTATTAGAGGGGCTTTTCCCTTCCACTCTGTTCGTCACAGAATGCTGAAGTGTAGCATCGGAAAAACAGAGAAAAACGAAATGTCCCTAGGAATAAACGGAAAGGCATAAGAATGAGAGAGAAGCGTAGTGCAGAATGCATGGACACAAGGAGAAGACAAGAACCGCTCCTTTGCGATGTGCGCAGAAGAAGCCGCTCGTCCGAGAAAAGCATCCGGCTGAAGTCGCTCTTTCTCGGCATGCGAGAGAGACGAGACCGCTGCTGAAGGCACACAGCGGCATTCGGGGAGAACCGCGATTTCTCGGCCAGCAACTGCAAACTCTCCGAAGCGGTTAACAGAGAGTGGCGCCGTCCACCCACGAGAGCGAAATAGCGAAATTGCTATGCCGAGAACGTGCGATTTCAGAATACTGCATTTCCTGAAAACAGGGGGTTTTTTCTCCGCAGGAAAGAATCCACATCTCTCGACTTTCTGTAACGTCCTCTCTGAAAGCACAACGTGTGTCGCTCCTGGAACTTCTAGCTGCCTTATTAGAGGGGCTTTTCCCTTCCACTCTGTTCGTCACAGAATGCTGAAGTGTAGCATCGGAAAAACAGAGAAAAACGAAATGTCCCTAGGAATAAACGGAAAGGCATAAGAATGAGAGAGAAGCGTAGTGCAGAATGCATGGACACAAGGAGAAGACAAGAACCGCTCCTTTGCGATGTGCGCAGAAGAAGCCGCTCGTCCGAGAAAAGCATCCGGCTGAAGTCGCTCTTTCTCGGCATGCGAGAGAGACGAGAGCGCTGCTGAAGGCACACAGCGGCATTCGGGGAGAACCGCGATTTCTCGGCCAGCAACTGCAAACTCTCCGAAGCGGTTAACAGAGAGTGGCGCCGTCCACCCACGAGAGCGAACTAGCGAAATTGCTATGCCGAGAACGTGCGATTTCAGAATACTGCATTTCCTGAAAACAGGGGGTTTTTTCTCCGCAGGAAAGAATCCACATCTCTCGACTTTCTGTAACGTCCTCTCTGAAAGCACAACGTGTGTCGCTCCTGGAACTTCTAGCTGCCTTATTAGAGGGGCTTTTCCCTTCCACTCTGTTCGTCACAGAATGCTGAAGTGTAGCATCGGAAAAACAGAGAAAAACGAAATGTCCCTAGGAATAAACGGAAAGGCATAAGAATGAGAGAGAAGCGTAGTGCAGAATGCATGGACACAAGGAGAAGACAAGAACCGCTCCTTTGCGATGTGCGCAGAAGAAGCCGCTCGTCCGAGAAAAGCATCCGGCTGAAGTCGCTCTTTCTCGGCATGCGAGAGAGACGAGAGCGCTGCTGAAGGCACACAGCGGCATTCGGGGAGAACCGCGATTTCTCGGCCAGCAACTGCAAACTCTCCGAAGCGGTTAACAGAGAGTGGCGCCGTCCACCCACGAGAGCGAACTAGCGAAATTGCTATGCCGAGAACGTGCGATTTCAGAATACTGCATTTCCTGAAAACAGGGGGTTTTTTCTCCGCAGGAAAGAATCCACATCTCTCGACTTTCTGTAACGTCCTCTCTGAAAGCACAACGTGTGTCGCTCCTGGAACTTCTAGCTGCCTTATTAGAGGGGCTTTTCCCTTCCACTCTGTTCGTCACAGAATGCTGAAGTGTAGCATCGGAAAAACAGAGAAAAACGAAATGTCCCTAGGAATAAACGGAAAGGCATAAGAATGAGAGAGAAGCGTAGTGCAGAATGCATGGACACAAGGAGAAGACAAGAACCGCTCCTTTGCGATGTGCGCAGAAGAAGCCGCTCGTCCGAGAAAAGCATCCGGCTGAAGTCGCTCTTTCTCGGCATGCGAGAGAGACGAGAGCGCTGCTGAAGGCACACAGCGGCATTCGGGGAGAACCGCGATTTCTCGGCCAGCAACTGCAAACTCTCCGAAGCGGTTAACAGAGAGTGGCGCCGTCCACCCACGAGAGCGAACTAGCGAAATTGCTATGCCGAGAACGTGCGATTTCAGAATACTGCATTTCCTGAAAACAGGGGGTTTTTTCTCCGCAGGAAAGAATCCACATCTCTCGACTTTCTGTAACGTCCTCTCTGAAAGCACAACGTGTGTCGCTCCTGGAACTTCTAGCTGCCTTATTAGAGGGGCTTTTCCCTTCCACTCTGTTCGTCACAGAATGCTGAAGTGTAGCATCGGAAAAACAGAGAAAAACGAAATGTCCCTAGGAATAAACGGAAAGGCATAAGAATGAGAGAGAAGCGTAGTGCAGAATGCATGGACACAAGGAGAAGACAAGAACCGCTCCTTTGCGATGTGCGCAGAAGAAGCCGCTCGTCCGAGAAAAGCATCCGGCTGAAGTCGCTCTTTCTCGGCATGCGAGAGAGACGAGAGCGCTGCTGAAGGCACACAGCGGCATTCGGGGAGAACCGCGATTTCTCGGCCAGCAACTGCAAACTCTCCGAAGCGGTTAACAGAGAGTGGCGCCGTCCACCCACGAGAGCGAACTAGCGAAATTGCTATGCCGAGAACGTGCGATTTCAGAATACTGCATTTCCTGAAAACAGGGGGTTTTTTCTCCGCAGGAAAGAATCCACATCTCTCGACTTTCTGTAACGTCCTCTCTGAAAGCACAACGTGTGTCGCTCCTGGAACTTCTAGCTGCCTTATTAGAGGGGCTTTTCCCTTCCACTCTGTTCGTCACAGAATGCTGAAGTGTAGCATCGGAAAAACAGAGAAAAACGAAATGTCCCTAGGAATAAACGGAAAGGCATAAGAATGAGAGAGAAGCGTAGTGCAGAATGCATGGACACAAGGAGAAGACAAGAACCGCTCCTTTGCGATGTGCGCAGAAGAAGCCGCTCGTCCGAGAAAAGCATCCGGCTGAAGTCGCTCTTTCTCGGCATGCGAGAGAGACGAGAGCGCTGCTGAAGGCACACAGCGGCATTCGGGGAGAACCGCGATTTCTCGGCCAGCAACTGCAAACTCTCCGAAGCGGTTAACAGAGAGTGGCGCCGTCCACCCACGAGAGCGAACTAGCGAAATTGCTATGCCGAGAACGTGCGATTTCAGAATACTGCATTTCCTGAAAACAGGGGGTTTTTTCTCCGCAGGAAAGAATCCACATCTCTCGACTTTCTGTAACGTCCTCTCTGAAAGCACAACGTGTGTCGCTCCTGGAACTTCTAGCTGCCTTATTAGAGGGGCTTTTCCCTTCCACTCTGTTCGTCACAGAATGCTGAAGTGTAGCATCGGAAAAACAGAGAAAAACGAAATGTCCCTAGGAATAAACGGAAAGGCATAAGAATGAGAGAGAAGCGTAGTGCAGAATGCATGGACACAAGGAGAAGACAAGAACCGCTCCTTTGCGATGTGCGCAGAAGAAGCCGCTCGTCCGAGAAAAGCATCCGGCTGAAGTCGCTCTTTCTCGGCATGCGAGAGAGACGAGAGCGCTGCTGAAGGCACACAGCGGCATTCGGGGAGAACCGCGATTTCTCGGCCAGCAACTGCAAACTCTCCGAAGCGGTTAACAGAGAGTGGCGCCGTCCACCCACGAGAGCGAAATAGCGAAATTGCTATGCCGAGAACGTGCGATTTCAGAATACTGCATTTCCTGAAAACAGGGGGTTTTTTCTCCGCAGGAAAGAATCCACATCTCTCGACTTTCTGTAACGTCCTCTCTGAAAGCACAACGTGTGTCGCTCCTGGAACTTCTAGCTGCCTTATTAGAGGGGCTTTTCCCTTCCACTCTGTTCGTCACAGAATGCTGAAGTGTAGCATCGGAAAAACAGAGAAAAACGAAATGTCCCTAGGAATAAACGGAAAGGCATAAGAATGAGAGAGAAGCGTAGTGCAGAATGCATGGACACAAGGAGAAGACAAGAACCGCTCCTTTGCGATGTGCGCAGAAGAAGCCGCTCGTCCGAGAAAAGCATCCGGCTGAAGTCGCTCTTTCTCGGCATGCGAGAGAGACGAGAGCGCTGCTGAAGGCACACAGCGGCATTCGGGGAGAACCGCGATTTCTCGGCCAGCAACTGCAAACTCTCCGAAGCGGTTAACAGAGAGTGGCGCCGTCCACCCACGAGAGCGAACTAGCGAAATTGCTATGCCGAGAACGTGCGATTTCAGAATACTGCATTTCCTGAAAACAGGGGGTTTTTTCTCCGCAGGAAAGAATCCACATCTCTCGACTTTCTGTAACGTCCTCTCTGAAAGCACAACGTGTGTCGCTCCTGGAACTTCTAGCTGCCTTATTAGAGGGGCTTTTCCCTTCCACTCTGTTCGTCACAGAATGCTGAAGTGTAGCATCGGAAAAACAGAGAAAAACGAAATGTCCCTAGGAATAAACGGAAAGGCATAAGAATGAGAGAGAAGCGTAGTGCAGAATGCATGGACACAAGGAGAAGACAAGAACCGCTCCTTTGCGATGTGCGCAGAAGAAGCCGCTCGTCCGAGAAAAGCATCCGGCTGAAGTCGCTCTTTCTCGGCATGCGAGAGAGACGAGAGCGCTGCTGAAGGCACACAGCGGCATTCGGGGAGAACCGCGATTTCTCGGCCAGCAACTGCAAACTCTCCGAAGCGGTTAACAGAGAGTGGCGCCGTCCACCCACGAGAGCGAACTAGCGAAATTGCTATGCCGAGAACGTGCGATTTCAGAATACTGCATTTCCTGAAAACAGGGGGTTTTTTCTCCGCAGGAAAGAATCCACATCTCTCGACTTTCTGTAACGTCCTCTCTGAAAGCACAACGTGTGTCGCTCCTGGAACTTCTAGCTGCCTTATTAGAGGGGCTTTTCCCTTCCACTCTGTTCGTCACAGAATGCTGAAGTGTAGCATCGGAAAAACAGAGAAAAACGAAATGTCCCTAGGAATAAACGGAAAGGCATAAGAATGAGAGAGAAGCGTAGTGCAGAATGCATGGACACAAGGAGAAGACAAGAACCGCTCCTTTGCGATGTGCGCAGAAGAAGCCGCTCGTCCGAGAAAAGCATCCGGCTGAAGTCGCTCTTTCTCGGCATGCGAGAGAGACGAGAGCGCTGCTGAAGGCACACAGCGGCATTCGGGGAGAACCGCGATTTCTCGGCCAGCAACTGCAAACTCTCCGAAGCGGTTAACAGAGAGTGGCGCCGTCCACCCACGAGAGCGAACTAGCGAAATTGCTATGCCGAGAACGTGCGATTTCAGAATACTGCATTTCCTGAAAACAGGGGGTTTTTTCTCCGCAGGAAAGAATCCACATCTCTCGACTTTCTGTAACGTCCTCTCTGAAAGCACAACGTGTGTCGCTCCTGGAACTTCTAGCTGCCTTATTAGAGGGGCTTTTCCCTTCCACTCTGTTCGTCACAGAATGCTGAAGTGTAGCATCGGAAAAACAGAGAAAAACGAAATGTCCCTAGGAATAAACGGAAAGGCATAAGAATGAGAGAGAAGCGTAGTGCAGAATGCATGGACACAAGGAGAAGACAAGAACCGCTCCTTTGCGATGTGCGCAGAAGAAGCCGCTCGTCCGAGAAAAGCATCCGGCTGAAGTCGCTCTTTCTCGGCATGCGAGAGAGACGAGAGCGCTGCTGAAGGCACACAGCGGCATTCGGGGAGAACCGCGATTTCTCGGCCAGCAACTGCAAACTCTCCGAAGCGGTTAACAGAGAGTGGCGCCGTCCACCCACGAGAGCGAACTAGCGAAATTGCTATGCCGAGAACGTGCGATTTCAGAATACTGCATTTCCTGAAAACAGGGGGTTTTTTCTCCGCAGGAAAGAATCCACATCTCTCGACTTTCTGTAACGTCCTCTCTGAAAGCACAACGTGTGTCGCTCCTGGAACTTCTAGCTGCCTTATTAGAGGGGCTTTTCCCTTCCACTCTGTTCGTCACAGAATGCTGAAGTGTAGCATCGGAAAAACAGAGAAAAACGAAATGTCCCTAGGAATAAACGGAAAGGCATAAGAATGAGAGAGAAGCGTAGTGCAGAATGCATGGACACAAGGAGAAGACAAGAACCGCTCCTTTGCGATGTGCGCAGAAGAAGCCGCTCGTCCGAGAAAAGCATCCGGCTGAAGTCGCTCTTTCTCGGCATGCGAGAGAGACGAGACCGCTGCTGAAGGCACACAGCGGCATTCGGGGAGAACCGCGATTTCTCGGCCAGCAACTGCAAACTCTCCGAAGCGGTTAACAGAGAGTGGCGCCGTCCACCCACGAGAGCGAAATAGCGAAATTGCTATGCCGAGAACGTGCGATTTCAGAATACTGCATTTCCTGAAAACAGGGGGTTTTTTCTCCGCAGGAAAGAATCCACATCTCTCGACTTTCTGTAACGTCCTCTCTGAAAGCACAACGTGTGTCGCTCCTGGAACTTCTAGCTGCCTTATTAGAGGGGCTTTTCCCTTCCACTCTGTTCGTCACAGAATGCTGAAGTGTAGCATCGGAAAAACAGAGAAAAACGAAATGTCCCTAGGAATAAACGGAAAGGCATAAGAATGAGAGAGAAGCGTAGTGCAGAATGCATGGACACAAGGAGAAGACAAGAACCGCTCCTTTGCGATGTGCGCAGAAGAAGCCGCTCGTCCGAGAAAAGCATCCGGCTGAAGTCGCTCTTTCTCGGCATGCGAGAGAGACGAGACCGCTGCTGAAGGCACACAGCGGCATTCGGGGAGAACCGCGATTTCTCGGCCAGCAACTGCAAACTCTCCGAAGCGGTTAACAGAGAGTGGCGCCGTCCACCCACGAGAGCGAAATAGCGAAATTGCTATGCCGAGAACGTGCGATTTCAGAATACTGCATTTCCTGAAAACAGGGGGTTTTTTCTCCGCAGGAAAGAATCCACATCTCTCGACTTTCTGTAACGTCCTCTCTGAAAGCACAACGTGTGTCGCTCCTGGAACTTCTAGCTGCCTTATTAGAGGGGCTTTTCCCTTCCACTCTGTTCGTCACAGAATGCTGAAGTGTAGCATCGGAAAAACAGAGAAAAACGAAATGTCCCTAGGAATAAACGGAAAGGCATAAGAATGAGAGAGAAGCGTAGTGCAGAATGCATGGACACAAGGAGAAGACAAGAACCGCTCCTTTGCGATGTGCGCAGAAGAAGCCGCTCGTCCGAGAAAAGCATCCGGCTGAAGTCGCTCTTTCTCGGCATGCGAGAGAGACGAGACCGCTGCTGAAGGCACACAGCGGCATTCGGGGAGAACCGCGATTTCTCGGCCAGCAACTGCAAACTCTCCGAAGCGGTTAACAGAGAGTGGCGCCGTCCACCCACGAGAGCGAAATAGCGAAATTGCTATGCCGAGAAAGTGCGATTTCAGAATACTGCATTTCCTGAAAACAGGGGGTTTTTTCTCCGCAGGAAAGAATCCACATCTCTCGACTTTCTGTAACGTCCTCTCTGAAAGCACAACGTGTGTCGCTCCTGGAACTTCTAGCTGCCTTATTAGAGGGGCTTTTCCCTTCCACTCTGTTCGTCACAGAATGCTGAAGTGTAGCATCGGAAAAACAGAGAAAAACGAAATGTCCCTAGGAATAAACGGAAAGGCATAAGAATGAGAGAGAAGCGTAGTGCAGAATGCATGGACACAAGGAGAAGACAAGAACCGCTCCTTTGCGATGTGCGCAGAAGAAGCCGCTCGTCCGAGAAAAGCATCCGGCTGAAGTCGCTCTTTCTCGGCATGCGAGAGAGACGAGACCGCTGCTGAAGGCACACAGCGGCATTCGGGGAGAACCGCGATTTCTCGGCCAGCAACTGCAAACTCTCCGAAGCGGTTAACAGAGAGTGGCGCCGTCCACCCACGAGAGCGAAATAGCGAAATTGCTATGCCGAGAACGTGCGATTTCAGAATACTGCATTTCCTGAAAACAGGGGGTTTTTTCTCCGCAGGAAAGAATCCACATCTCTCGACTTTCTGTAACGTCCTCTCTGAAAGCACAACGTGTGTCGCTCCTGGAACTTCTAGCTGCCTTATTAGAGGGGCTTTTCCCTTCCACTCTGTTCGTCACAGAATGCTGAAGTGTAGCATCGGAAAAACAGAGAAAAACGAAATGTCCCTAGGAATAAACGGAAAGGCATAAGAATGAGAGAGAAGCGTAGTGCAGAATGCATGGACACAAGGAGAAGACAAGAACCGCTCCTTTGCGATGTGCGCAGAAGAAGCCGCTCGTCCGAGAAAAGCATCCGGCTGAAGTCGCTCTTTCTCGGCATGCGAGAGAGACGAGAGCGCTGCTGAAGGCACACAGCGGCATTCGGGGAGAACCGCGATTTCTCGGCCAGCAACTGCAAACTCTCCGAAGCGGTTAACAGAGAGTGGCGCCGTCCACCCACGAGAGCGAACTAGCGAAATTGCTATGCCGAGAACGTGCGATTTCAGAATACTGCATTTCCTGAAAACAGGGGGTTTTTTCTCCGCAGGAAAGAATCCACATCTCTCGACTTTCTGTAACGTCCTCTCTGAAAGCACAACG
Organism: Phasianus colchicus; assembly: GCF_987193195.1. Lineage (NCBI taxonomy): Eukaryota > Metazoa > Chordata > Aves > Galliformes > Phasianidae > Phasianus > Phasianus colchicus. The sequence goes on from NW_028325225.1 coordinate 949,799, forward strand.
TGTGTCGCTCCTGGAACTTCTAGCTGCCTTATTAGAGGGGCTTTTCCCTTCCACTCTGTTCGTCACAGAATGCTGAAGTGTAGCATCGGAAAAACAGAGAAAAACGAAATGTCCCTAGGAATAAACGGAAAGGCATAAGAATGAGAGAGAAGCGTAGTGCAGAATGCATGGACACAAGGAGAAGACAAGAACCGCTCCTTTGCGATGTGCGCAGAAGAAGCCGCTCGTCCGAGAAAAGCATCCGGCTGAAGTCGCTCTTTCTCGGCATGCGAGAGAGACGAGACCGCTGCTGAAGGCACACAGCGGCATTCGGGGAGAACCGCGATTTCTCGGCCAGCAACTGCAAACTCTCCGAAGCGGTTAACAGAGAGTGGCGCCGTCCACCCACGAGAGCGAAATAGCGAAATTGCTATGCCGAGAACGTGCGATTTCAGAATACTGCATTTCCTGAAAACAGGGGGTTTTTTCTCCGCAGGAAAGAATCCACATCTCTCGACTTTCTGTAACGTCCTCTCTGAAAGCACAACGTGTGTCGCTCCTGGAACTTCTAGCTGCCTTATTAGAGGGGCTTTTCCCTTCCACTCTGTTCGTCACAGAATGCTGAAGTGTAGCATCGGAAAAACAGAGAAAAACGAAATGTCCCTAGGAATAAACGGAAAGGCATAAGAATGAGAGAGAAGCGTAGTGCAGAATGCATGGACACAAGGAGAAGACAAGAACCGCTCCTTTGCGATGTGCGCAGAAGAAGCCGCTCGTCCGAGAAAAGCATCCGGCTGAAGTCGCTCTTTCTCGGCATGCGAGAGAGACGAGACCGCTGCTGAAGGCACACAGCGGCATTCGGGGAGAACCGCGATTTCTCGGCCAGCAACTGCAAACTCTCCGAAGCGGTTAACAGAGAGTGGCGCCGTCCACCCACGAGAGCGAACTAGCGAAATTGCTATGCCGAGAACGTGCGATTTCAGAATACTGCATTTCCTGAAAACAGGGGGTTTTTTCTCCGCAGGAAAGAATCCACATCTCTCGACTTTCTGTAACGTCCTCTCTGAAAGCACAACGTGTGTCGCTCCTGGAACTTCTAGCTGCCTTATTAGAGGGGCTTTTCCCTTCCACTCTGTTCGTCACAGAATGCTGAAGTGTAGCATCGGAAAAACAGAGAAAAACGAAATGTCCCTAGGAATAAACGGAAAGGCATAAGAATGAGAGAGAAGCGTAGTGCAGAATGCATGGACACAAGGAGAAGACAAGAACCGCTCCTTTGCGATGTGCGCAGAAGAAGCCGCTCGTCCGAGAAAAGCATCCGGCTGAAGTCGCTCTTTCTCGGCATGCGAGAGAGACGAGACCGCTGCTGAAGGCACACAGCGGCATTCGGGGAGAACCGCGATTTCTCGGCCAGCAACTGCAAACTCTCCGAAGCGGTTAACAGAGAGTGGCGCCGTCCACCCACGAGAGCGAAATAGCGAAATTGCTATGCCGAGAACGTGCGATTTCAGAATACTGCATTTCCTGAAAACAGGGGGTTTTTTCTCCGCAGGAAAGAATCCACATCTCTCGACTTTCTGTAACGTCCTCTCTGAAAGCACAACGTGTGTCGCTCCTGGAACTTCTAGCTGCCTTATTAGAGGGGCTTTTCCCTTCCACTCTGTTCGTCACAGAATGCTGAAGTGTAGCATCGGAAAAACAGAGAAAAACGAAATGTCCCTAGGAATAAACGGAAAGGCATAAGAATGAGAGAGAAGCGTAGTGCAGAATGCATGGACACAAGGAGAAGACAAGAACCGCTCCTTTGCGATGTGCGCAGAAGAAGCCGCTCGTCCGAGAAAAGCATCCGGCTGAAGTCGCTCTTTCTCGGCATGCGAGAGAGACGAGACCGCTGCTGAAGGCACACAGCGGCATTCGGGGAGAACCGCGATTTCTCGGCCAGCAACTGCAAACTCTCCGAAGCGGTTAACAGAGAGTGGCGCCGTCCACCCACGAGAGCGAAATAGCGAAATTGCTATGCCGAGAACGTGCGATTTCAGAATACTGCATTTCCTGAAAACAGGGGGTTTTTTCTCCGCAGGAAAGAATCCACATCTCTCGACTTTCTGTAACGTCCTCTCTGAAAGCACAACGTGTGTCGCTCCTGGAACTTCTAGCTGCCTTATTAGAGGGGCTTTTCCCTTCCACTCTGTTCGTCACAGAATGCTGAAGTGTAGCATCGGAAAAACAGAGAAAAACGAAATGTCCCTAGGAATAAACGGAAAGGCATAAGAATGAGAGAGAAGCGTAGTGCAGAATGCATGGACACAAGGAGAAGACAAGAACCGCTCCTTTGCGATGTGCGCAGAAGAAGCCGCTCGTCCGAGAAAAGCATCCGGCTGAAGTCGCTCTTTCTCGGCATGCGAGAGAGACGAGACCGCTGCTGAAGGCACACAGCGGCATTCGGGGAGAACCGCGATTTCTCGGCCAGCAACTGCAAACTCTCCGAAGCGGTTAACAGAGAGTGGCGCCGTCCAACCACGAGAGCGAAATAGCGAAATTGCTATGCCGAGAACGTGCGATTTCAGAATACTGCATTTCCTGAAAACAGGGGTTTTTTTCTCCGCAGGAAAGAATCCACATCTCTCGACTTTCTGTAACGTACTCCCTGAAAGCACAACGTGTGTCGCTCCTGGAACTTCTAGCTGCCTTATTAGAGGGGCTTTTCCCTTCCACTCTGTTCGTCACAGAATGCTGAAGTGTAGCATCGGAAAAACAGAGAAAAACGAAATGTCCCTAGGAATAAACGGAAAGGCATAAGAATGAGAGAGAAGCGTAGTGCAGAATGCATGGACACAAGGAGAAGACAAGAACCGCTCCTTTGCGATGTGCGCAGAAGAAGCCGCTCGTCCGAGAAAAGCATCCGGCTGAAGTCGCTCTTTCTCGGCATGCGAGAGAGACGAGAGCGCTGCTGAAGGCACACAGCGGCATTCGGGGAGAACCGCGATTTCTCGGCCAGCAACTGCAAACTCTCCGAAGCGGTTAACAGAGAGTGGCGCCGTCCACCCACGAGAGCGAACTAGCGAAATTGCTATGCCGAGAACGTGCGATTTCAGAATACTGCATTTCCTGAAAACAGGGGGTTTTTTCTCCGCAGGAAAGAATCCACATCTCTCGACTTTCTGTAACGTCCTCTCTGAAAGCACAACGTGTGTCGCTCCTGGAACTTCTAGCTGCCTTATTAGAGGGGCTTTTCCCTTCCACTCTGTTCGTCACAGAATGCTGAAGTGTAGCATCGGAAAAACAGAGAAAAACGAAATGTCCCTAGGAATAAACGGAAAGGCATAAGAATGAGAGAGAAGCGTAGTGCAGAATGCATGGACACAAGGAGAAGACAAGAACCGCTCCTTTGCGATGTGCGCAGAAGAAGCCGCTCGTCCGAGAAAAGCATCCGGCTGAAGTCGCTCTTTCTCGGCATGCGAGAGAGACGAGACCGCTGCTGAAGGCACACAGCGGCATTCGGGGAGAACCGCGATTTCTCGGCCAGCAACTGCAAACTCTCCGAAGCGGTTAACAGAGAGTGGCGCCGTCCACCCACGAGAGCGAAATAGCGAAATTGCTATGCCGAGAACGTGCGATTTCAGAATACTGCATTTCCTGAAAACAGGGGGTTTTTTCTCCGCAGGAAAGAATCCACATCTCTCGACTTTCTGTAACGTCCTCTCTGAAAGCACAACGTGTGTCGCTCCTGGAACTTCTAGCTGCCTTATTAGAGGGGCTTTTCCCTTCCACTCTGTTCGTCACAGAATGCTGAAGTGTAGCATCGGAAAAACAGAGAAAAACGAAATGTCCCTAGGAATAAACGGAAAGGCATAAGAATGAGAGAGAAGCGTAGTGCAGAATGCATGGACACAAGGAGAAGACAAGAACCGCTCCTTTGCGATGTGCGCAGAAGAAGCCGCTCGTCCGAGAAAAGCATCCGGCTGAAGTCGCTCTTTCTCGGCATGCGAGAGAGACGAGACCGCTGCTGAAGGCACACAGCGGCATTCGGGGAGAACCGCGATTTCTCGGCCAGCAACTGCAAACTCTCCGAAGCGGTTAACAGAGAGTGGCGCCGTCCACCCACGAGAGCGAAATAGCGAAATTGCTATGCCGAGAACGTGCGATTTCAGAATACTGCATTTCCTGAAAACAGGGGGTTTTTTCTCCGCAGGAAAGAATCCACATCTCTCGACTTTCTGTAACGTCCTCTCTGAAAGCACAACGTGTGTCGCTCCTGGAACTTCTAGCTGCCTTATTAGAGGGGCTTTTCCCTTCCACTCTGTTCGTCACAGAATGCTGAAGTGTAGCATCGGAAAAACAGAGAAAAACGAAATGTCCCTAGGAATAAACGGAAAGGCATAAGAATGAGAGAGAAGCGTAGTGCAGAATGCATGGACACAAGGAGAAGACAAGAACCGCTCCTTTGCGATGTGCGCAGAAGAAGCCGCTCGTCCGAGAAAAGCATCCGGCTGAAGTCGCTCTTTCTCGGCATGCGAGAGAGACGAGACCGCTGCTGAAGGCACACAGCGGCATTCGGGGAGAACCGCGATTTCTCGGCCAGCAACTGCAAACTCTCCGAAGCGGTTAACAGAGAGTGGCGCCGTCCACCCACGAGAGCGAAATAGCGAAATTGCTATGCCGAGAAAGTGCGATTTCAGAATACTGCATTTCCTGAAAACAGGGGGTTTTTTCTCCGCAGGAAAGAATCCACATCTCTCGACTTTCTGTAACGTCCTCTCTGAAAGCACAACGTGTGTCGCTCCTGGAACTTCTAGCTGCCTTATTAGAGGGGCTTTTCCCTTCCACTCTGTTCGTCACAGAATGCTGAAGTGTAGCATCGGAAAAACAGAGAAAAACGAAATGTCCCTAGGAATAAACGGAAAGGCATAAGAATGAGAGAGAAGCGTAGTGCAGAATGCATGGACACAAGGAGAAGACAAGAACCGCTCCTTTGCGATGTGCGCAGAAGAAGCCGCTCGTCCGAGAAAAGCATCCGGCTGAAGTCGCTCTTTCTCGGCATGCGAGAGAGACGAGACCGCTGCTGAAGGCACACAGCGGCATTCGGGGAGAACCGCGATTTCTCGGCCAGCAACTGCAAACTCTCCGAAGCGGTTAACAGAGAGTGGCGCCGTCCACCCACGAGAGCGAAATAGCGAAATTGCTATGCCGAGAACGTGCGATTTCAGAATACTGCATTTCCTGAAAACAGGGGGTTTTTTCTCCGCAGGAAAGAATCCACATCTCTCGACTTTCTGTAACGTCCTCTCTGAAAGCACAACGTGTGTCGCTCCTGGAACTTCTAGCTGCCTTATTAGAGGGGCTTTTCCCTTCCACTCTGTTCGTCACAGAATGCTGAAGTGTAGCATCGGAAAAACAGAGAAAAACGAAATGTCCCTAGGAATAAACGGAAAGGCATAAGAATGAGAGAGAAGCGTAGTGCAGAATGCATGGACACAAGGAGAAGACAAGAACCGCTCCTTTGCGATGTGCGCAGAAGAAGCCGCTCGTCCGAGAAAAGCATCCGGCTGAAGTCGCTCTTTCTCGGCATGCGAGAGAGACGAGAGCGCTGCTGAAGGCACACAGCGGCATTCGGGGAGAACCGCGATTTCTCGGCCAGCAACTGCAAACTCTCCGAAGCGGTTAACAGAGAGTGGCGCCGTCCACCCACGAGAGCGAACTAGCGAAATTGCTATGCCGAGAACGTGCGATTTCAGAATACTGCATTTCCTGAAAACAGGGGGTTTTTTCTCCGCAGGAAAGAATCCACATCTCTCGACTTTCTGTAACGTCCTCTCTGAAAGCACAACGTGTGTCGCTCCTGGAACTTCTAGCTGCCTTATTAGAGGGGCTTTTCCCTTCCACTCTGTTCGTCACAGAATGCTGAAGTGTAGCATCGGAAAAACAGAGAAAAACGAAATGTCCCTAGGAATAAACGGAAAGGCATAAGAATGAGAGAGAAGCGTAGTGCAGAATGCATGGACACAAGGAGAAGACAAGAACCGCTCCTTTGCGATGTGCGCAGAAGAAGCCGCTCGTCCGAGAAAAGCATCCGGCTGAAGTCGCTCTTTCTCGGCATGCGAGAGAGACGAGACCGCTGCTGAAGGCACACAGCGGCATTCGGGGAGAACCGCGATTTCTCGGCCAGCAACTGCAAACTCTCCGAAGCGGTTAACAGAGAGTGGCGCCGTCCACCCACGAGAGCGAAATAGCGAAATTGCTATGCCGAGAACGTGCGATTTCAGAATACTGCATTTCCTGAAAACAGGGGGTTTTTTCTCCGCAGGAAAGAATCCACATCTCTCGACTTTCTGTAACGTCCTCTCTGAAAGCACAACGTGTGTCGCTCCTGGAACTTCTAGCTGCCTTATTAGAGGGGCTTTTCCCTTCCACTCTGTTCGTCACAGAATGCTGAAGTGTAGCATCGGAAAAACAGAGAAAAACGAAATGTCCCTAGGAATAAACGGAAAGGCATAAGAATGAGAGAGAAGCGTAGTGCAGAATGCATGGACACAAGGAGAAGACAAGAACCGCTCCTTTGCGATGTGCGCAGAAGAAGCCGCTCGTCCGAGAAAAGCATCCGGCTGAAGTCGCTCTTTCTCGGCATGCGAGAGAGACGAGACCGCTGCTGAAGGCACACAGCGGCATTCGGGGAGAACCGCGATTTCTCGGCCAGCAACTGCAAACTCTCCGAAGCGGTTAACAGAGAGTGGCGCCGTCCACCCACGAGAGCGAAATAGCGAAATTGCTATGCCGAGAACGTGCGATTTCAGAATACTGCATTTCCTGAAAACAGGGGGTTTTTTCTCCGCAGGAAAGAATCCACATCTCTCGACTTTCTGTAACGTCCTCTCTGAAAGCACAACGTGTGTCGCTCCTGGAACTTCTAGCTGCCTTATTAGAGGGGCTTTTCCCTTCCACTCTGTTCGTCACAGAATGCTGAAGTGTAGCATCGGAAAAACAGAGAAAAACGAAATGTCCCTAGGAATAAACGGAAAGGCATAAGAATGAGAGAGAAGCGTAGTGCAGAATGCATGGACACAAGGAGAAGACAAGAACCGCTCCTTTGCGATGTGCGCAGAAGAAGCCGCTCGTCCGAGAAAAGCATCCGGCTGAAGTCGCTCTTTCTCGGCATGCGAGAGAGACGAGACCGCTGCTGAAGGCACACAGCGGCATTCGGGGAGAACCGCGATTTCTCGGCCAGCAACTGCAAACTCTCCGAAGCGGTTAACAGAGAGTGGCGCCGTCCAACCACGAGAGCGAAATAGCGAAATTGCTATGCCGAGAACGTGCGATTTCAGAATACTGCATTTCCTGAAAACAGGGGTTTTTTTCTCCGCAGGAAAGAATCCACATCTCTCGACTTTCTGTAACGTACTCCCTGAAAGCACAACGTGTGTCGCTCCTGGAACTTCTAGCTGCCTTATTAGAGGGGCTTTTCCCTTCCACTCTGTTCGTCACAGAATGCTGAAGTGTAGCATCGGAAAAACAGAGAAAAACGAAATGTCCCTAGGAATAAACGGAAAGGCATAAGAATGAGAGAGAAGCGTAGTGCAGAATGCATGGACACAAGGAGAAGACAAGAACCGCTCCTTTGCGATGTGCGCAGAAGAAGCCGCTCGTCCGAGAAAAGCATCCGGCTGAAGTCGCTCTTTCTCGGCATGCGAGAGAGACGAGACCGCTGCTGAAGGCACACAGCGGCATTCGGGGAGAACCGCGATTTCTCGGCCAGCAACTGCAAACTCTCCGAAGCGGTTAACAGAGAGTGGCGCCGTCCACCCACGAGAGCGAAATAGCGAAATTGCTATGCCGAGAAAGTGCGATTTCAGAATACTGCATTTCCTGAAAACAGGGGGTTTTTTCTCCGCAGGAAAGAATCCACATCTCTCGACTTTCTGTAACGTCCTCTCTGAAAGCACAACGTGTGTCGCTCCTGGAACTTCTAGCTGCCTTATTAGAGGGGCTTTTCCCTTCCACTCTGTTCGTCACAGAATGCTGAAGTGTAGCATCGGAAAAACAGAGAAAAACGAAATGTCCCTAGGAATAAACGGAAAGGCATAAGAATGAGAGAGAAGCGTAGTGCAGAATGCATGGACACAAGGAGAAGACAAGAACCGCTCCTTTGCGATGTGCGCAGAAGAAGCCGCTCGTCCGAGAAAAGCATCCGGCTGAAGTCGCTCTTTCTCGGCATGCGAGAGAGACGAGAGCGCTGCTGAAGGCACACAGCGGCATTCGGGGAGAACCGGGATTTCTCGGCCAGCAACTGCAAACTCTCCGAAGCGGTTAACAGAGAGTGGCGCCGTCCACCCACGAGAGCGAACTAGCGAAATTGCTATGCCGAGAACGTGCGATTTCAGAATACTGCATTTCCTGAAAACAGGGGGTTTTTTCTCCGCAGGAAAGAATCCACATCTCTCGACTTTCTGTAACGTCCTCTCTGAAAGCACAACGTGTGTCGCTCCTGGAACTTCTAGCTGCCTTATTAGAGGGGCTTTTCCCTTCCACTCTGTTCGTCACAGAATGCTGAAGTGTAGCATCGGAAAAACAGAGAAAAACGAAATGTCCCTAGGAATAAACGGAAAGGCATAAGAATGAGAGAGAAGCGTAGTGCAGAATGCATGGACACAAGGAGAAGACAAGAACCGCTCCTTTGCGATGTGCGCAGAAGAAGCCGCTCGTCCGAGAAAAGCATCCGGCTGAAGTCGCTCTTTCTCGGCATGCGAGAGAGACGAGACCGCTGCTGAAGGCACACAGCGGCATTCGGGGAGAACCGCGATTTCTCGGCCAGCAACTGCAAACTCTCCGAAGCGGTTAACAGAGAGTGGCGCCGTCCACCCACGAGAGCGAAATAGCGAAATTGCTATGCCGAGAACGTGCGATTTCAGAATACTGCATTTCCTGAAAACAGGGGGTTTTTTCTCCGCAGGAAAGAATCCACATCTCTCGACTTTCTGTAACGTCCTCTCTGAAAGCACAACGTGTGTCGCTCCTGGAACTTCTAGCTGCCTTATTAGAGGGGCTTTTCCCTTCCACTCTGTTCGTCACAGAATGCTGAAGTGTAGCATCGGAAAAACAGAGAAAAACGAAATGTCCCTAGGAATAAACGGAAAGGCATAAGAATGAGAGAGAAGCGTAGTGCAGAATGCATGGACACAAGGAGAAGACAAGAACCGCTCCTTTGCGATGTGCGCAGAAGAAGCCGCTCGTCCGAGAAAAGCATCCGGCTGAAGTCGCTCTTTCTCGGCATGCGAGAGAGACGAGAGCGCTGCTGAAGGCACACAGCGGCATTCGGGGAGAACCGCGATTTCTCGGCCAGCAACTGCAAACTCTCCGAAGCGGTTAACAGAGAGTGGCGCCGTCCACCCACGAGAGCGAAATAGCGAAATTGCTATGCCGAGAACGTGCGATTTCAGAATACTGCATTTCCTGAAAACAGGGGGTTTTTTCTCCGCAGGAAAGAATCCACATCTCTCGACTTTCTGTAACGTCCTCTCTGAAAGCACAACGTGTGTCGCTCCTGGAACTTCTAGCTGCCTTATTAGAGGGGCTTTTCCCTTCCACTCTGTTCGTCACAGAATGCTGAAGTGTAGCATCGGAAAAACAGAGAAAAACGAAATGTCCCTAGGAATAAACGGAAAGGCATAAGAATGAGAGAGAAGCGTAGTGCAGAATGCATGGACACAAGGAGAAGACAAGAACCGCTCCTTTGCGATGTGCGCAGAAGAAGCCGCTCGTCCGAGAAAAGCATCCGGCTGAAGTCGCTCTTTCTCGGCATGCGAGAGAGACGAGACCGCTGCTGAAGGCACACAGCGGCATTCGGGGAGAACCGCGATTTCTCGGCCAGCAACTGCAAACTCTCCGAAGCGGTTAACAGAGAGTGGCGCCGTCCACCCACGAGAGCGAAATAGCGAAATTGCTATGCCGAGAACGTGCGATTTCAGAATACTGCATTTCCTGAAAACAGGGGGTTTTTTCTCCGCAGGAAAGAATCCACATCTCTCGACTTTCTGTAACGTCCTCTCTGAAAGCACAACGTGTGTCGCTCCTGGAACTTCTAGCTGCCTTATTAGAGGGGCTTTTCCCTTCCACTCTGTTCGTCACAGAATGCTGAAGTGTAGCATCGGAAAAACAGAGAAAAACGAAATGTCCCTAGGAATAAACGGAAAGGCATAAGAATGAGAGAGAAGCGTAGTGCAGAATGCATGGACACAAGGAGAAGACAAGAACCGCTCCTTTGCGATGTGCGCAGAAGAAGCCGCTCGTCCGAGAAAAGCATCCGGCTGAAGTCGCTCTTTCTCGGCATGCGAGAGAGACGAGAGCGCTGCTGAAGGCACACAGCGGCATTCGGGGAGAACCGCGATTTCTCGGCCAGCAACTGCAAACTCTCCGAAGCGGTTAACAGAGAGTGGCGCCGTCCACCCACGAGAGCGAAATAGCGAAATTGCTATGCCGAGAACGTGCGATTTCAGAATACTGCATTTCCTGAAAACAGGGGGTTTTTTCTCCGCAGGAAAGAATCCACATCTCTCGACTTTCTGTAACGTCCTCTCTGAAAGCACAACGTGTGTCGCTCCTGGAACTTCTAGCTGCCTTATTAGAGGGGCTTTTCCCTTCCACTCTGTTCGTCACAGAATGCTGAAGTGTAGCATCGGAAAAACAGAGAAAAACGAAATGTCCCTAGGAATAAACGGAAAGGCATAAGAATGAGAGAGAAGCGTAGTGCAGAATGCATGGACACAAGGAGAAGACAAGAACCGCTCCTTTGCGATGTGCGCAGAAGAAGCCGCTCGTCCGAGAAAAGCATCCGGCTGAAGTCGCTCTTTCTCGGCATGCGAGAGAGACGAGACCGCTGCTGAAGGCACACAGCGGCATTCGGGGAGAACCGCGATTTCTCGGCCAGCAACTGCAAACTCTCCGAAGCGGTTAACAGAGAGTGGCGCCGTCCACCCACGAGAGCGAAATAGCGAAATTGCTATGCCGAGAAAGTGCGATTTCAGAATACTGCATTTCCTGAAAACAGGGGGTTTTTTCTCCGCAGGAAAGAATCCACATCTCTCGACTTTCTGTAACGTCCTCTCTGAAAGCACAACGTGTGTCGCTCCTGGAACTTCTAGCTGCCTTATTAGAGGGGCTTTTCCCTTCCACTCTGTTCGTCACAGAATGCTGAAGTGTAGCATCGGAAAAACAGAGAAAAACGAAATGTCCCTAGGAATAAACGGAAAGGCATAAGAATGAGAGAGAAGCGTAGTGCAGAATGCATGGACACAAGGAGAAGACAAGAACCGCTCCTTTGCGATGTGCGCAGAAGAAGCCGCTCGTCCGAGAAAAGCATCCGGCTGAAGTCGCTCTTTCTCGGCATGCGAGAGAGACGAGAGCGCTGCTGAAGGCACACAGCGGCATTCGGGGAGAACCGCGATTTCTCGGCCAGCAACTGCAAACTCTCCGAAGCGGTTAACAGAGAGTGGCGCCGTCCACCCACGAGAGCGAACTAGCGAAATTGCTATGCCGAGAACGTGCGATTTCAGAATACTGCATTTCCTGAAAACAGGGGGTTTTTTCTCCGCAGGAAAGAATCCACATCTCTCGACTTTCTGTAACGTCCTCTCTGAAAGCACAACGTGTGTCGCTCCTGGAACTTCTAGCTGCCTTATTAGAGGGGCTTTTCCCTTCCACTCTGTTCGTCACAGAATGCTGAAGTGTAGCATCGGAAAAACAGAGAAAAACGAAATGTCCCTAGGAATAAACGGAAAGGCATAAGAATGAGAGAGAAGCGTAGTGCAGAATGCATGGACACAAGGAGAAGACAAGAACCGCTCCTTTGCGATGTGCGCAGAAGAAGCCGCTCGTCCGAGAAAAGCATCCGGCTGAAGTCGCTCTTTCTCGGCATGCGAGAGAGACGAGACCGCTGCTGAAGGCACACAGCGGCATTCGGGGAGAACCGCGATTTCTCGGCCAGCAACTGCAAACTCTCCGAAGCGGTTAACAGAGAGTGGCGCCGTCCACCCACGAGAGCGAAATAGCGAAATTGCTATGCCGAGAACGTGCGATTTCAGAATACTGCATTTCCTGAAAACAGGGGGTTTTTTCTCCGCAGGAAAGAATCCACATCTCTCGACTTTCTGTAACGTCCTCTCTGAAAGCACAACGTGTGTCGCTCCTGGAACTTCTAGCTGCCTTATTAGAGGGGCTTTTCCCTTCCACTCTGTTCGTCACAGAATGCTGAAGTGTAGCATCGGAAAAACAGAGAAAAACGAAATGTCCCTAGGAATAAACGGAAAGGCATAAGAATGAGAGAGAAGCGTAGTGCAGAATGCATGGACACAAGGAGAAGACAAGAACCGCTCCTTTGCGATGTGCGCAGAAGAAGCCGCTCGTCCGAGAAAAGCATCCGGCTGAAGTCGCTCTTTCTCGGCATGCGAGAGAGACGAGACCGCTGCTGAAGGCACACAGCGGCATTCGGGGAGAACCGCGATTTCTCGGCCAGCAACTGCAAACTCTCCGAAGCGGTTAACAGAGAGTGGCGCCGTCCACCCACGAGAGCGAAATAGCGAAATTGCTATGCCGAGAACGTGCGATTTCAGAATACTGCATTTCCTGAAAACAGGGGGTTTTTTCTCCGCAGGAAAGAATCCACATCTCTCGACTTTCTGTAACGTCCTCTCTGAAAGCACAACGTGTGTCGCTCCTGGAACTTCTAGCTGCCTTATTAGAGGGGCTTTTCCCTTCCACTCTGTTCGTCACAGAATGCTGAAGTGTAGCATCGGAAAAACAGAGAAAAACGAAATGTCCCTAGGAATAAACGGAAAGGCATAAGAATGAGAGAGAAGCGTAGTGCAGAATGCATGGACACAAGGAGAAGACAAGAACCGCTCCTTTGCGATGTGCGCAGAAGAAGCCGCTCGTCCGAGAAAAGCATCCGGCTGAAGTCGCTCTTTCTCGGCATGCGAGAGAGACGAGACCGCTGCTGAAGGCACACAGCGGCATTCGGGGAGAACCGCGATTTCTCGGCCAGCAACTGCAAACTCTCCGAAGCGGTTAACAGAGAGTGGCGCCGTCCACCCACGAGAGCGAACTAGCGAAATTGCTATGCCGAGAACGTGCGATTTCAGAATACTGCATTTCCTGAAAACAGGGGGTTTTTTCTCCGCAGGAAAGAATCCACATCTCTCGACTTTCTGTAACGTCCTCTCTGAAAGCACAACGTGTGTCGCTCCTGGAACTTCTAGCTGCCTTATTAGAGGGGCTTTTCCCTTCCACTCTGTTCGTCACAGAATGCTGAAGTGTAGCATCGGAAAAACAGAGAAAAACGAAATGTCCCTAGGAATAAACGGAAAGGCATAAGAATGAGAGAGAAGCGTAGTGCAGAATGCATGGACACAAGGAGAAGACAAGAACCGCTCCTTTGCGATGTGCGCAGAAGAAGCCGCTCGTCCGAGAAAAGCATCCGGCTGAAGTCGCTCTTTCTCGGCATGCGAGAGAGACGAGACCGCTGCTGAAGGCACACAGCGGCATTCGGGGAGAACCGCGATTTCTCGGCCAGCAACTGCAAACTCTCCGAAGCGGTTAACAGAGAGTGGCGCCGTCCACCCACGAGAGCGAAATAGCGAAATTGCTATGCCGAGAACGTGCGATTTCAGAATACTGCATTTCCTGAAAACAGGGGGTTTTTTCTCCGCAGGAAAGAATCCACATCTCTCGACTTTCTGTAACGTCCTCTCTGAAAGCACAACGTGTGTCGCTCCTGGAACTTCTAGCTGCCTTATTAGAGGGGCTTTTCCCTTCCACTCTGTTCGTCACAGAATGCTGAAGTGTAGCATCGGAAAAACAGAGAAAAACGAAATGTCCCTAGGAATAAACGGAAAGGCATAAGAATGAGAGAGAAGCGTAGTGCAGAATGCATGGACACAAGGAGAAGACAAGAACCGCTCCTTTGCGATGTGCGCAGAAGAAGCCGCTCGTCCGAGAAAAGCATCCGGCTGAAGTCGCTCTTTCTCGGCATGCGAGAGAGACGAGACCGCTGCTGAAGGCACACAGCGGCATTCGGGGAGAACCGCGATTTCTCGGCCAGCAACTGCAAACTCTCCGAAGCGGTTAACAGAGAGTGGCGCCGTCCACCCACGAGAGCGAAATAGCGAAATTGCTATGCCGAGAACGTGCGATTTCAGAATACTGCATTTCCTGAAAACAGGGGGTTTTTTCTCCGCAGGAAAGAATCCACATCTCTCGACTTTCTGTAACGTCCTCTCTGAAAGCACAACGTGTGTCGCTCCTGGAACTTCTAGCTGCCTTATTAGAGGGGCTTTTCCCTTCCACTCTGTTCGTCACAGAATGCTGAAGTGTAGCATCGGAAAAACAGAGAAAAACGAAATGTCCCTAGGAATAAACGGAAAGGCATAAGAATGAGAGAGAAGCGTAGTGCAGAATGCATGGACACAAGGAGAAGACAAGAACCGCTCCTTTGCGATGTGCGCAGAAGAAGCCGCTCGTCCGAGAAAAGCATCCGGCTGAAGTCGCTCTTTCTCGGCATGCGAGAGAGACGAGAGCGCTGCTGAAGGCACACAGCGGCATTCGGGGAGAACCGCGATTTCTCGGCCAGCAACTGCAAACTCTCCGAAGCGGTTAACAGAGAGTGGCGCCGTCCACCCACGAGAGCGAAATAGCGAAATTGCTATGCCGAGAACGTGCGATTTCAGAATACTGCATTTCCTGAAAACAGGGGGTTTTTTCTCCGCAGGAAAGAATCCACATCTCTCGACTTTCTGTAACGTCCTCTCTGAAAGCACAACGTGTGTCGCTCCTGGAACTTCTAGCTGCCTTATTAGAGGGGCTTTTCCCTTCCACTCTGTTCGTCACAGAATGCTGAAGTGTAGCATCGGAAAAACAGAGAAAAACGAAATGTCCCTAGGAATAAACGGAAAGGCATAAGAATGAGAGAGAAGCGTAGTGCAGAATGCATGGACACAAGGAGAAGACAAGAACCGCTCCTTTGCGATGTGCGCAGAAGAAGCCGCTCGTCCGAGAAAAGCATCCGGCTGAAGTCGCTCTTTCTCGGCATGCGAGAGAGACGAGAGCGCTGCTGAAGGCACACAGCGGCATTCGGGGAGAACCGCGATTTCTCGGCCAGCAACTGCAAACTCTCCGAAGCGGTTAACAGAGAGTGGCGCCGTCCACCCACGAGAGCGAACTAGCGAAATTGCTATGCCGAGAACGTGCGATTTCAGAATACTGCATTTCCTGAAAACAGGGGGTTTTTTCTCCGCAGGAAAGAATCCACATCTCTCGACTTTCTGTAACGTCCTCTCTGAAAGCACAACGTGTGTCGCTCCTGGAACTTCTAGCTGCCTTATTAGAGGGGCTTTTCCCTTCCACTCTGTTCGTCACAGAATGCTGAAGTGTAGCATCGGAAAAACAGAGAAAAACGAAATGTCCCTAGGAATAAACGGAAAGGCATAAGAATGAGAGAGAAGCGTAGTGCAGAATGCATGGACACAAGGAGAAGACAAGATCCGCTCCTTTGCGATGTGCGCAGAAGAAGCCGCTCGTCCGAGAAAAGCATCCGGCTGAAGTCGCTCTTTCTCGGCATGCGAGAGAGACGAGACCGCTGCTGAAGGCACACAGCGGCATTCGGGGAGAACCGCGATTTCTCGGCCAGCAACTGCAAACTCTCCGAAGCGGTTAACAGAGAGTGGCGCCGTCCACCCACGAGAGCGAAATAGCGAAATTGCTATGCCGAGAAAGTGCGATTTCAGAATACTGCATTTCCTGAAAACAGGGGGTTTTTTCTCCGCAGGAAAGAATCCACATCTCTCGACTTTCTGTAACGTCCTCTCTGAAAGCACAACGTGTGTCGCTCCTGGAACTTCTAGCTGCCTTATTAGAGGGGCTTTTCCCTTCCACTCTGTTCGTCACAGAATGCTGAAGTGTAGCATCGGAAAAACAGAGAAAAACGAAATGTCCCTAGGAATAAACGGAAAGGCATAAGAATGAGAGAGAAGCGTAGTGCAGAATGCATGGACACAAGGAGAAGACAAGAACCGCTCCTTTGCGATGTGCGCAGAAGAAGCCGCTCGTCCGAGAAAAGCATCCGGCTGAAGTCGCCCTTTCTCGGCATGCGAGAGAGACGAGACCGCTGCTGAAGGCACACAGCGGCATTCGGGGAGAACCGCGATTTCTCGGCCAGCAACTGCAAACTCTCCGAAGCGGTTAACAGAGAGTGGCGCCGTCCACCCACGAGAGCGAAATAGCGAAATTGCTATGCCGTGAAAGTGCGATTTCAGAATACTGCATTTCCTGAAAACAGGGGGTTTTTTCTCCGCAGGAAAGAATCCACATCTCTCGACTTTCTGTAACGTCCTCTCTGAAAGCACAACGTGTGTCGCTCCTGGAACTTCTAGCTGCCTTATTAGAGGGGCTTTTCCCTTCCACTCTGTTCGTCACAGAATGCTGAAGTGTAGCATCGGAAAAACAGAGAAAAACGAAATGTCCCTAGGAATAAACGGAAAGGCATAAGAATGAGAGAGAAGCGTAGTGCAGAATGCATGGACACAAGGAGAAGACAAGAACCGCTCCTTTGCGATGTGCGCAGAAGAAGCCGCTCGTCCGAGAAAAGCATCCGGCTGAAGTCGCTCTTTCTCGGCATGCGAGAGAGACGAGACCGCTGCTGAAGGCACACAGCGGCATTCGGGGAGAACCGCGATTTCTCGGCCAGCAACTGCAAACTCTCCGAAGCGGTTAACAGAGAGTGGCGCCGTCCACCCACGAGAGCGAAATAGCGAAATTGCTATGCCGAGAACGTGCGATTTCAGAATACTGCATTTCCTGAAAACAGGGGGTTTTTTCTCCGCAGGAAAGAATCCACATCTCTCGACTTTCTGTAACGTCCTCTCTGAAAGCACAACGTGTGTCGCTCCTGGAACTTCTAGCTGCCTTATTAGAGGGGCTTTTCCCTTCCACTCTGTTCGTCACAGAATGCTGAAGTGTAGCATCGGAAAAACAGAGAAAAACGAAATGTCCCTAGGAATAAACGGAAAGGCATAAGAATGAGAGAGAAGCGTAGTGCAGAATGCATGGACACAAGGAGAAGACAAGAACCGCTCCTTTGGGATGTGCGCAGAAGAAGCCGCTCGTCCGAGAAAAGCATCCGGCTGAAGTCGCCCTTTCTCGGCATGCGAGAGAGACGAGACCGCTGCTGAAGGCACACAGCGGCATTCGGGGAGAACCGCGATTTCTCGGCCAGCAACTGCAAACTCTCCGAAGCGGTTAACAGAGAGTGGCGCCGTCCACCCACGAGAGCGAAATAGCGAAATTGCTATGCCGAGAACGTGCGATTTCAGAATACTGCATTTCCTGAAAACAGGGGGTTTTTTCTCCGCAGGAAAGAATCCACATCTCTCGACTTTCTGTAACGTCCTCTCTGAAAGCACAACGTGTGTCGCTCCTGGAACTTCTAGCTGCCTTATTAGAGGGGCTTTTCCCTTCCACTCTGTTCGTCACAGAATGCTGAAGTGTAGCATCGGAAAAACAGAGAAAAACGAAATGTCCCTAGGAATAAACGGAAAGGCATAAGAATGAGAGAGAAGCGTAGTGCAGAATGCATGGACACAAGGAGAAGACAAGAACCGCTCCTTTGCGATGTGCGCAGAAGAAGCCGCTCGTCCGAGAAAAGCATCCGGCTGAAGTCGCTCTTTCTCGGCATGCGAGAGAGACGAGACCGCTGCTGAAGGCACACAGCGGCATTCGGGGAGAACCGCGATTTCTCGGCCAGCAACTGCAAACTCTCCGAAGCGGTTAACAGAGAGTGGCGCCGTCCACCCACGAGAGCGAAATAGCGAAATTGCTATGCCGAGAAAGTGCGATTTCAGAATACTGCATTTCCTGAAAACAGGGGGTTTTTTCTCCGCAGGAAAGAATCCACATCTCTCGACTTTCTGTAACGTCCTCTCTGAAAGCACAACGTGTGTCGCTCCTGGAACTTCTAGCTGCCTTATTAGAGGGGCTTTTCCCTTCCACTCTGTTCGTCACAGAATGCTGAAGTGTAGCATCGGAAAAACAGAGAAAAACGAAATGTCCCTAGGAATAAACGGAAAGGCATAAGAATGAGAGAGAAGCGTAGTGCAGAATGCATGGACACAAGGAGAAGACAAGAACCGCTCCTTTGCGATGTGCGCAGAAGAAGCCGCTCGTCCGAGAAAAGCATCCGGCTGAAGTCGCTCTTTCTCGGCATGCGAGAGAGACGAGAGCGCTGCTGAAGGCACACAGCGGCATTCGGGGAGAACCGCGATTTCTCGGCCAGCAACTGCAAACTCTCCGAAGCGGTTAACAGAGAGTGGCGCCGTCCACCCACGAGAGCGAAATAGCGAAATTGCTATGCCGAGAACGTGCGATTTCAGAATACTGCATTTCCTGAAAACAGGGGGTTTTTTCTCCGCAGGAAAGAATCCACATCTCTCGACTTTCTGTAACGTCCTCTCTGAAAGCACAACGTGTGTCGCTCCTGGAACTTCTAGCTGCCTTATTAGAGGGGCTTTTCCCTTCCACTCTGTTCGTCACAGAATGCTGAAGTGTAGCATCGGAAAAACAGAGAAAAACGAAATGTCCCTAGGAATAAACGGAAAGGCATAAGAATGAGAGAGAAGCGTAGTGCAGAATGCATGGACACAAGGAGAAGACAAGAACCGCTCCTTTGCGATGTGCGCAGAAGAAGCCGCTCGTCCGAGAAAAGCATCCGGCTGAAGTCGCTCTTTCTCGGCATGCGAGAGAGACGAGACCGCTGCTGAAGGCACACAGCGGCATTCGGGGAGAACCGCGATTTCTCGGCCAGCAACTGCAAACTCTCCGAAGCGGTTAACAGAGAGTGGCGCCGTCCACCCACGAGAGCGAAATAGCGAAATTGCTATGCCGAGAACGTGCGATTTCAGAATACTGCATTTCCTGAAAACAGGGGGTTTTTTCTCCGCAGGAAAGAATCCACATCTCTCGACTTTCTGTAACGTCCTCTCTGAAAGCACAACGTGTGTCGCTCCTGGAACTTCTAGCTGCCTTATTAGAGGGGCTTTTCCCTTCCACTCTGTTCGTCACAGAATGCTGAAGTGTAGCATCGGAAAAACAGAGAAAAACGAAATGTCCCTAGGAATAAACGGAAAGGCATAAGAATGAGAGAGAAGCGTAGTGCAGAATGCATGGACACAAGGAGAAGACAAGAACCGCTCCTTTGCGATGTGCGCAGAAGAAGCCGCTCGTCCGAGAAAAGCATCCGGCTGAAGTCGCTCTTTCTCGGCATGCGAGAGAGACGAGACCGCTGCTGAAGGCACACAGCGGCATTCGGGGAGAACCGCGATTTCTCGGCCAGCAACTGCAAACTCTCCGAAGCGGTTAACAGAGAGTGGCGCCGTCCACCCACGAGAGCGAAATAGCGAAATTGCTATGCCGAGAACGTGCGATTTCAGAATACTGCATTTCCTGAAAACAGGGGGTTTTTTCTCCGCAGGAAAGAATCCACATCTCTCGACTTTCTGTAACGTCCTCTCTGAAAGCACAACGTGTGTCGCTCCTGGAACTTCTAGCTGCCTTATTAGAGGGGCTTTTCCCTTCCACTCTGTTCGTCACAGAATGCTGAAGTGTAGCATCGGAAAAACAGAGAAAAACGAAATGTCCCTAGGAATAAACGGAAAGGCATAAGAATGAGAGAGAAGCGTAGTGCAGAATGCATGGACACAAGGAGAAGACAAGATCCGCTCCTTTGCGATGTGCGCAGAAGAAGCCGCTCGTCCGAGAAAAGCATCCGGCTGAAGTCGCTCTTTCTCGGCATGCGAGAGAGACGAGACCGCTGCTGAAGGCACACAGCGGCATTCGGGGAGAACCGCGATTTCTCGGCCAGCAACTGCAAACTCTCCGAAGCGGTTAACAGAGAGTGGCGCCGTCCACCCACGAGAGCGAACTAGCGAAATTGCTATGCCGAGAACGTGCGATTTCAGAATACTGCATTTCCTGAAAACAGGGGGTTTTTTCTCCGCAGGAAAGAATCCACATCTCTCGACTTTCTGTAACGTCCTCTCTGAAAGCACAACGTGTGTCGCTCCTGGAACTTCTAGCTGCCTTATTAGAGGGGCTTTTCCCTTCCACTCTGTTCGTCACAGAATGCTGAAGTGTAGCATCGGAAAAACAGAGAAAAACGAAATGTCCCTAGGAATAAACGGAAAGGCATAAGAATGAGAGAGAAGCGTAGTGCAGAATGCATGGACACAAGGAGAAGACAAGAACCGCTCCTTTGCGATGTGCGCAGAAGAAGCCGCTCGTCCGAGAAAAGCATCCGGCTGAAGTCGCTCTTTCTCGGCATGCGAGAGAGACGAGAGCGCTGCTGAAGGCACACAGCGGCATTCGGGGAGAACCGCGATTTCTCGGCCAGCAACTGCAAACTCTCCGAAGCGGTTAACAGAGAGTGGCGCCGTCCACCCACGAGAGCGAAATAGCGAAATTGCTATGCCGAGAAAGTGCGATTTCAGAATACTGCATTTCCTGAAAACAGGGGGTTTTTTCTCCGCAGGAAAGAATCCACATCTCTCGACTTTCTGTAACGTCCTCTCTGAAAGCACAACGTGTGTCGCTCCTGGAACTTCTAGCTGCCTTATTAGAGGGGCTTTTCCCTTCCACTCTGTTCGTCACAGAATGCTGAAGTGTAGCATCGGAAAAACAGAGAAAAACGAAATGTCCCTAGGAATAAACGGAAAGGCATAAGAATGAGAGAGAAGCGTAGTGCAGAATGCATGGACACAAGGAGAAGACAAGAACCGCTCCTTTGCGATGTGCGCAGAAGAAGCCGCTCGTCCGAGAAAAGCATCCGGCTGAAGTCGCTCTTTCTCGGCATGCGAGAGAGACGAGACCGCTGCTGAAGGCACACAGCGGCATTCGGGGAGAACCGCGATTTCTCGGCCAGCAACTGCAAACTCTCCGAAGCGGTTAACAGAGAGTGGCGCCGTCCACCCACGAGAGCGAACTAGCGAAATTGCTATGCCGAGAACGTGCGATTTCAGAATACTGCATTTCCTGAAAACAGGGGGTTTTTTCTCCGCAGGAAAGAATCCACATCTCTCGACTTTCTGTAACGTCCTCTCTGAAAGCACAACGTGTGTCGCTCCTGGAACTTCTAGCTGCCTTATTAGAGGGGCTTTTCCCTTCCACTCTGTTCGTCACAGAATGCTGAAGTGTAGCATCGGAAAAACAGAGAAAAACGAAATGTCCCTAGGAATAAACGGAAAGGCATAAGAATGAGAGAGAAGCGTAGTGCAGAATGCATGGACACAAGGAGAAGACAAGAACCGCTCCTTTGCGATGTGCGCAGAAGAAGCCGCTCGTCCGAGAAAAGCATCCGGCTGAAGTCGCTCTTTCTCGGCATGCGAGAGAGACGAGACCGCTGCTGAAGGCACACAGCGGCATTCGGGGAGAACCGCGATTTCTCGGCCAGCAACTGCAAACTCTCCGAAGCGGTTAACAGAGAGTGGCGCCGTCCACCCACGAGAGCGAAATAGCGAAATTGCTATGCCGAGAACGTGCGATTTCAGAATACTGCATTTCCTGAAAACAGGGGGTTTTTTCTCCGCAGGAAAGAATCCACATCTCTCGACTTTCTGTAACGTCCTCTCTGAAAGCACAACGTGTGTCGCTCCTGGAACTTCTAGCTGCCTTATTAGAGGGGCTTTTCCCTTCCACTCTGTTCGTCACAGAATGCTGAAGTGTAGCATCGGAAAAACAGAGAAAAACGAAATGTCCCTAGGAATAAACGGAAAGGCATAAGAATGAGAGAGAAGCGTAGTGCAGAATGCATGGACACAAGGAGAAGACAAGATCCGCTCCTTTGCGATGTGCGCAGAAGAAGCCGCTCGTCCGAGAAAAGCATCCGGCTGAAGTCGCTCTTTCTCGGCATGCGAGAGAGACGAGAGCGCTGCTGAAGGCACACAGCGGCATTCGGGGAGAACCGCGATTTCTCGGCCAGCAACTGCAAACTCTCCGAAGCGGTTAACAGAGAGTGGCGCCGTCCACCCACGAGAGCGAAATAGCGAAATTGCTATGCCGAGAACGTGCGATTTCAGAATACTGCATTTCCTGAAAACAGGGGGTTTTTTCTCCGCAGGAAAGAATCCACATCTCTCGACTTTCTGTAACGTCCTCTCTGAAAGCACAACGTGTGTCGCTCCTGGAACTTCTAGCTGCCTTATTAGAGGGGCTTTTCCCTTCCACTCTGTTCGTCACAGAATGCTGAAGTGTAGCATCGGAAAAACAGAGAAAAACGAAATGTCCCTAGGAATAAACGGAAAGGCATAAGAATGAGAGAGAAGCGTAGTGCAGAATGCATGGACACAAGGAGAAGACAAGAACCGCTCCTTTGCGATGTGCGCAGAAGAAGCCGCTCGTCCGAGAAAAGCATCCGGCTGAAGTCGCTCTTTCTCGGCATGCGAGAGAGACGAGACCGCTGCTGAAGGCACACAGCGGCATTCGGGGAGAACCGCGATTTCTCGGCCAGCAACTGCAAACTCTCCGAAGCGGTTAACAGAGAGTGGCGCCGTCCACCCACGAGAGCGAAATAGCGAAATTGCTATGCCGAGAACGTGCGATTTCAGAATACTGCATTTCCTGAAAACAGGGGGTTTTTTCTCCGCAGGAAAGAATCCACATCTCTCGACTTTCTGTAACGTCCTCTCTGAAAGCACAACGTGTGTCGCTCCTGGAACTTCTAGCTGCCTTATTAGAGGGGCTTTTCCCTTCCACTCTGTTCGTCACAGAATGCTGAAGTGTAGCATCGGAAAAACAGAGAAAAACGAAATGTCCCTAGGAATAAACGGAAAGGCATAAGAATGAGAGAGAAGCGTAGTGCAGAATGCATGGACACAAGGAGAAGACAAGATCCGCTCCTTTGCGATGTGCGCAGAAGAAGCCGCTCGTCCGAGAAAAGCATCCGGCTGAAGTCGCTCTTTCTCGGCATGCGAGAGAGACGAGAGCGCTGCTGAAGGCACACAGCGGCATTCGGGGAGAACCGCGATTTCTCGGCCAGCAACTGCAAACTCTCCGAAGCGGTTAACAGAGAGTGGCGCCGTCCACCCACGAGAGCGAAATAGCGAAATTGCTATGCCGAGAACGTGCGATTTCAGAATACTGCATTTCCTGAAAACAGGGGGTTTTTTCTCCGCAGGAAAGAATCCACATCTCTCGACTTTCTGTAACGTCCTCTCTGAAAGCACAACGTGTGTCGCTCCTGGAACTTCTAGCTGCCTTATTAGAGGGGCTTTTCCCTTCCACTCTGTTCGTCACAGAATGCTGAAGTGTAGCATCGGAAAAACAGAGAAAAACGAAATGTCCCTAGGAATAAACGGAAAGGCATAAGAATGAGAGAGAAGCGTAGTGCAGAATGCATGGACACAAGGAGAAGACAAGATCCGCTCCTTTGCGATGTGCGCAGAAGAAGCCGCTCGTCCGAGAAAAGCATCCGGCTGAAGTCGCTCTTTCTCGGCATGCGAGAGAGACGAGAGCGCTGCTGAAGGCACACAGCGGCATTCGGGGAGAACCGCGATTTCTCGGCCAGCAACTGCAAACTCTCCGAAGCGGTTAACAGAGAGTGGCGCCGTCCACCCACGAGAGCGAAATAGCGAAATTGCTATGCCGAGAACGTGCGATTTCAGAATACTGCATTTCCTGAAAACAGGGGGTTTTTTCTCCGCAGGAAAGAATCCACATCTCTCGACTTTCTGTAACGTCCTCTCTGAAAGCACAACGTGTGTCGCTCCTGGAACTTCTAGCTGCCTTATTAGAGGGGCTTTTCCCTTCCACTCTGTTCGTCACAGAATGCTGAAGTGTAGCATCGGAAAAACAGAGAAAAACGAAATGTCCCTAGGAATAAACGGAAAGGCATAAGAATGAGAGAGAAGCGTAGTGCAGAATGCATGGACACAAGGAGAAGACAAGAACCGCTCCTTTGCGATGTGCGCAGAAGAAGCCGCTCGTCCGAGAAAAGCATCCGGCTGAAGTCGCTCTTTCTCGGCATGCGAGAGAGACGAGAGCGCTGCTGAAGGCACACAGCGGCATTCGGGGAGAACCGCGATTTCTCGGCCAGCAACTGCAAACTCTCCGAAGCGGTTAACAGAGAGTGGCGCCGTCCACCCACGAGAGCGAAATAGCGAAATTGCTATGCCGAGAACGTGCGATTTCAGAATACTGCATTTCCTGAAAACAGGGGGTTTTTTCTCCGCAGGAAAGAATCCACATCTCTCGACTTTCTGTAACGTCCTCTCTGAAAGCACAACGTGTGTCGCTCCTGGAACTTCTAGCTGCCTTATTAGAGGGGCTTTTCCCTTCCACTCTGTTCGTCACAGAATGCTGAAGTGTAGCATCGGAAAAACAGAGAAAAACGAAATGTCCCTAGGAATAAACGGAAAGGCATAAGAATGAGAGAGAAGCGTAGTGCAGAATGCATGGACACAAGGAGAAGACAAGAACCGCTCCTTTGCGATGTGCGCAGAAGAAGCCGCTCGTCCGAGAAAAGCATCCGGCTGAAGTCGCTCTTTCTCGGCATGCGAGAGAGACGAGACCGCTGCTGAAGGCACACAGCGGCATTCGGGGAGAACCGCGATTTCTCGGCCAGCAACTGCAAACTCTCCGAAGCGGTTAACAGAGAGTGGCGCCGTCCACCCACGAGAGCGAAATAGCGAAATTGCTATGCCGAGAAAGTGCGATTTCAGAATACTGCATTTCCTGAAAACAGGGGGTTTTTTCTCCGCAGGAAAGAATCCACATCTCTCGACTTTCTGTAACGTCCTCTCTGAAAGCACAACGTGTGTCGCTCCTGGAACTTCTAGCTGCCTTATTAGAGGGGCTTTTCCCTTCCACTCTGTTCGTCACAGAATGCTGAAGTGTAGCATCGGAAAAACAGAGAAAAACGAAATGTCCCTAGGAATAAACGGAAAGGCATAAGAATGAGAGAGAAGCGTAGTGCAGAATGCATGGACACAAGGAGAAGACAAGAACCGCTCCTTTGCGATGTGCGCAGAAGAAGCCGCTCGTCCGAGAAAAGCATCCGGCTGAAGTCGCCCTTTCTCGGCATGCGAGAGAGACGAGACCGCTGCTGAAGGCACACAGCGGCATTCGGGGAGAACCGCGATTTCTCGGCCAGCAACTGCAAACTCTCCGAAGCGGTTAACAGAGAGTGGCGCCGTCCACCCACGAGAGCGAAATAGCGAAATTGCTATGCCGAGAACGTGCGATTTCAGAATACTGCATTTCCTGAAAACAGGGGGTTTTTTCTCCGCAGGAAAGAATCCACATCTCTCGACTTTCTGTAACGTCCTCTCTGAAAGCACAACGTGTGTCGCTCCTGGAACTTCTAGCTGCCTTATTAGAGGGGCTTTTCCCTTCCACTCTGTTCGTCACAGAATGCTGAAGTGTAGCATCGGAAAAACAGAGAAAAACGAAATGTCCCTAGGAATAAACGGAAAGGCATAAGAATGAGAGAGAAGCGTAGTGCAGAATGCATGGACACAAGGAGAAGACAAGAACCGCTCCTTTGCGATGTGCGCAGAAGAAGCCGCTCGTCCGAGAAAAGCATCCGGCTGAAGTCGCTCTTTCTCGGCATGCGAGAGAGACGAGACCGCTGCTGAAGGCACACAGCGGCATTCGGGGAGAACCGCGATTTCTCGGCCAGCAACTGCAAACTCTCCGAAGCGGTTAACAGAGAGTGGCGCCGTCCACCCACGAGAGCGAAATAGCGAAATTGCTATGCCGAGAACGTGCGATTTCAGAATACTGCATTTCCTGAAAACAGGGGGTTTTTTCTCCGCAGGAAAGAATCCACATCTCTCGACTTTCTGTAACGTCCTCTCTGAAAGCACAACGTGTGTCGCTCCTGGAACTTCTAGCTGCCTTATTAGAGGGGCTTTTCCCTTCCACTCTGTTCGTCACAGAATGCTGAAGTGTAGCATCGGAAAAACAGAGAAAAACGAAATGTCCCTAGGAATAAACGGAAAGGCATAAGAATGAGAGAGAAGCGTAGTGCAGAATGCATGGACACAAGGAGAAGACAAGAACCGCTCCTTTGCGATGTGCGCAGAAGAAGCCGCTCGTCCGAGAAAAGCATCCGGCTGAAGTCGCTCTTTCTCGGCATGCGAGAGAGACGAGACCGCTGCTGAAGGCACACAGCGGCATTCGGGGAGAACCGCGATTTCTCGGCCAGCAACTGCAAACTCTCCGAAGCGGTTAACAGAGAGTGGCGCCGTCCACCCACGAGAGCGAAATAGCGAAATTGCTATGCCGAGAACGTGCGATTTCAGAATACTGCATTTCCTGAAAACAGGGGGTTTTTTCTCCGCAGGAAAGAATCCACATCTCTCGACTTTCTGTAACGTCCTCTCTGAAAGCACAACGTGTGTCGCTCCTGGAACTTCTAGCTGCCTTATTAGAGGGGCTTTTCCCTTCCACTCTGTTCGTCACAGAATGCTGAAGTGTAGCATCGGAAAAACAGAGAAAAACGAAATGTCCCTAGGAATAAACGGAAAGGCATAAGAATGAGAGAGAAGCGTAGTGCAGAATGCATGGACACAAGGAGAAGACAAGAACCGCTCCTTTGCGATGTGCGCAGAAGAAGCCGCTCGTCCGAGAAAAGCATCCGGCTGAAGTCGCTCTTTCTCGGCATGCGAGAGAGACGAGACCGCTGCTGAAGGCACACAGCGGCATTCGGGGAGAACCGCGATTTCTCGGCCAGCAACTGCAAACTCTCCGAAGCGGTTAACAGAGAGTGGCGCCGTCCACCCACGAGAGCGAAATAGCGAAATTGCTATGCCGAGAACGTGCGATTTCAGAATACTGCATTTCCTGAAAACAGGGGGTTTTTTCTCCGCAGGAAAGAATCCACATCTCTCGACTTTCTGTAACGTCCTCTCTGAAAGCACAACGTGTGTCGCTCCTGGAACTTCTAGCTGCCTTATTAGAGGGGCTTTTCCCTTCCACTCTGTTCGTCACAGAATGCTGAAGTGTAGCATCGGAAAAACAGAGAAAAACGAAATGTCCCTAGGAATAAACGGAAAGGCATAAGAATGAGAGAGAAGCGTAGTGCAGAATGCATGGACACAAGGAGAAGACAAGAACCGCTCCTTTGCGATGTGCGCAGAAGAAGCCGCTCGTCCGAGAAAAGCATCCGGCTGAAGTCGCTCTTTCTCGGCATGCGAGAGAGACGAGAGCGCTGCTGAAGGCACACAGCGGCATTCGGGGAGAACCGCGATTTCTCGGCCAGCAACTGCAAACTCTCCGAAGCGGTTAACAGAGAGTGGCGCCGTCCACCCACGAGAGCGAAATAGCGAAATTGCTATGCCGAGAACGTGCGATTTCAGAATACTGCATTTCCTGAAAACAGGGGGTTTTTTCTCCGCAGGAAAGAATCCACATCTCTCGACTTTCTGTAACGTCCTCTCTGAAAGCACAACGTGTGTCGCTCCTGGAACTTCTAGCTGCCTTATTAGAGGGGCTTTTCCCTTCCACTCTGTTCGTCACAGAATGCTGAAGTGTAGCATCGGAAAAACAGAGAAAAACGAAATGTCCCTAGGAATAAACGGAAAGGCATAAGAATGAGAGAGAAGCGTAGTGCAGAATGCATGGACACAAGGAGAAGACAAGAACCGCTCCTTTGCGATGTGCGCAGAAGAAGCCGCTCGTCCGAGAAAAGCATCCGGCTGAAGTCGCTCTTTCTCGGCATGCGAGAGAGACGAGAGCGCTGCTGAAGGCACACAGCGGCATTCGGGGAGAACCGCGATTTCTCGGCCAGCAACTGCAAACTCTCCGAAGCGGTTAACAGAGAGTGGCGCCGTCCACCCACGAGAGCGAACTAGCGAAATTGCTATGCCGAGAACGTGCGATTTCAGAATACTGCATTTCCTGAAAACAGGGGGTTTTTTCTCCGCAGGAAAGAATCCACATCTCTCGACTTTCTGTAACGTCCTCTCTGAAAGCACAACGTGTGTCGCTCCTGGAACTTCTAGCTGCCTTATTAGAGGGGCTTTTCCCTTCCACTCTGTTCGTCACAGAATGCTGAAGTGTAGCATCGGAAAAACAGAGAAAAACGAAATGTCCCTAGGAATAAACGGAAAGGCATAAGAATGAGAGAGAAGCGTAGTGCAGAATGCATGGACACAAGGAGAAGACAAGAACCGCTCCTTTGCGATGTGCGCAGAAGAAGCCGCTCGTCCGAGAAAAGCATCCGGCTGAAGTCGCTCTTTCTCGGCATGCGAGAGAGACGAGAGCGCTGCTGAAGGCACACAGCGGCATTCGGGGAGAACCGCGATTTCTCGGCCAGCAACTGCAAACTCTCCGAAGCGGTTAACAGAGAGTGGCGCCGTCCACCCACGAGAGCGAACTAGCGAAATTGCTATGCCGAGAACGTGCGATTTCAGAATACTGCATTTCCTGAAAACAGGGGGTTTTTTCTCCGCAGGAAAGAATCCACATCTCTCGACTTTCTGTAACGTCCTCTCTGAAAGCACAACGTGTGTCGCTCCTGGAACTTCTAGCTGCCTTATTAGAGGGGCTTTTCCCTTCCACTCTGTTCGTCACAGAATGCTGAAGTGTAGCATCGGAAAAACAGAGAAAAACGAAATGTCCCTAGGAATAAACGGAAAGGCATAAGAATGAGAGAGAAGCGTAGTGCAGAATGCATGGACACAAGGAGAAGACAAGAACCGCTCCTTTGCGATGTGCGCAGAAGAAGCCGCTCGTCCGAGAAAAGCATCCGGCTGAAGTCGCTCTTTCTCGGCATGCGAGAGAGACGAGACCGCTGCTGAAGGCACACAGCGGCATTCGGGGAGAACCGCGATTTCTCGGCCAGCAACTGCAAACTCTCCGAAGCGGTTAACAGAGAGTGGCGCCGTCCACCCACGAGAGCGAACTAGCGAAATTGCTATGCCGAGAACGTGCGATTTCAGAATACTGCATTTCCTGAAAACAGGGGGTTTTTTCTCCGCAGGAAAGAATCCACATCTCTCGACTTTCTGTAACGTCCTCTCTGAAAGCACAACGTGTGTCGCTCCTGGAACTTCTAGCTGCCTTATTAGAGGGGCTTTTCCCTTCCACTCTGTTCGTCACAGAATGCTGAAGTGTAGCATCGGAAAAACAGAGAAAAACGAAATGTCCCTAGGAATAAACGGAAAGGCATAAGAATGAGAGAGAAGCGTAGTGCAGAATGCATGGACACAAGGAGAAGACAAGAACCGCTCCTTTGCGATGTGCGCAGAAGAAGCCGCTCGTCCGAGAAAAGCATCCGGCTGAAGTCGCTCTTTCTCGGCATGCGAGAGAGACGAGACCGCTGCTGAAGGCACACAGCGGCATTCGGGGAGAACCGCGATTTCTCGGCCAGCAACTGCAAACTCTCCGAAGCGGTTAACAGAGAGTGGCGCCGTCCACCCACGAGAGCGAAATAGCGAAATTGCTATGCCGAGAACGTGCGATTTCAGAATACTGCATTTCCTGAAAACAGGGGGTTTTTTCTCCGCAGGAAAGAATCCACATCTCTCGACTTTCTGTAACGTCCTCTCTGAAAGCACAACGTGTGTCGCTCCTGGAACTTCTAGCTGCCTTATTAGAGGGGCTTTTCCCTTCCACTCTGTTCGTCACAGAATGCTGAAGTGTAGCATCGGAAAAACAGAGAAAAACGAAATGTCCCTAGGAATAAACGGAAAGGCATAAGAATGAGAGAGAAGCGTAGTGCAGAATGCATGGACACAAGGAGAAGACAAGAACCGCTCCTTTGCGATGTGCGCAGAAGAAGCCGCTCGTCCGAGAAAAGCATCCGGCTGAAGTCGCTCTTTCTCGGCATGCGAGAGAGACGAGACCGCTGCTGAAGGCACACAGCGGCATTCGGGGAGAACCGCGATTTCTCGGCCAGCAACTGCAAACTCTCCGAAGCGGTTAACAGAGAGTGGCGCCGTCCACCCACGAGAGCGAAATAGCGAAATTGCTATGCCGAGAACGTGCGATTTCAGAATACTGCATTTCCTGAAAACAGGGGGTTTTTTCTCCGCAGGAAAGAATCCACATCTCTCGACTTTCTGTAACGTCCTCTCTGAAAGCACAACGTGTGTCGCTCCTGGAACTTCTAGCTGCCTTATTAGAGGGGCTTTTCCCTTCCACTCTGTTCGTCACAGAATGCTGAAGTGTAGCATCGGAAAAACAGAGAAAAACGAAATGTCCCTAGGAATAAACGGAAAGGCATAAGAATGAGAGAGAAGCGTAGTGCAGAATGCATGGACACAAGGAGAAGACAAGAACCGCTCCTTTGCGATGTGCGCAGAAGAAGCCGCTCGTCCGAGAAAAGCATCCGGCTGAAGTCGCTCTTTCTCGGCATGCGAGAGAGACGAGACCGCTGCTGAAGGCACACAGCGGCATTCGGGGAGAACCGCGATTTCTCGGCCAGCAACTGCAAACTCTCCGAAGCGGTTAACAGAGAGTGGCGCCGTCCACCCACGAGAGCGAAATAGCGAAATTGCTATGCCGAGAACGTGCGATTTCAGAATACTGCATTTCCTGAAAACAGGGGGTTTTTTCTCCGCAGGAAAGAATCCACATCTCTCGACTTTCTGTAACGTCCTCTCTGAAAGCACAACGTGTGTCGCTCCTGGAACTTCTAGCTGCCTTATTAGAGGGGCTTTTCCCTTCCACTCTGTTCGTCACAGAATGCTGAAGTGTAGCATCGGAAAAACAGAGAAAAACGAAATGTCCCTAGGAATAAACGGAAAGGCATAAGAATGAGAGAGAAGCGTAGTGCAGAATGCATGGACACAAGGAGAAGACAAGAACCGCTCCTTTGCGATGTGCGCAGAAGAAGCCGCTCGTCCGAGAAAAGCATCCGGCTGAAGTCGCTCTTTCTCGGCATGCGAGAGAGACGAGACCGCTGCTGAAGGCACACAGCGGCATTCGGGGAGAACCGCGATTTCTCGGCCAGCAACTGCAAACTCTCCGAAGCGGTTAACAGAGAGTGGCGCCGTCCACCCACGAGAGCGAAATAGCGAAATTGCTATGCCGAGAAAGTGCGATTTCAGAATACTGCATTTCCTGAAAACAGGGGGTTTTTTCTCCGCAGGAAAGAATCCACATCTCTCGACTTTCTGTAACGTCCTCTCTGAAAGCACAACGTGTGTCGCTCCTGGAACTTCTAGCTGCCTTATTAGAGGGGCTTTTCCCTTCCACTCTGTTCGTCACAGAATGCTGAAGTGTAGCATCGGAAAAACAGAGAAAAACGAAATGTCCCTAGGAATAAACGGAAAGGCATAAGAATGAGAGAGAAGCGTAGTGCAGAATGCATGGACACAAGGAGAAGACAAGAACCGCTCCTTTGCGATGTGCGCAGAAGAAGCCGCTCGTCCGAGAAAAGCATCCGGCTGAAGTCGCTCTTTCTCGGCATGCGAGAGAGACGAGAGCGCTGCTGAAGGCACACAGCGGCATTCGGGGAGAACCGCGATTTCTCGGCCAGCAACTGCAAACTCTCCGAAGCGGTTAACAGAGAGTGGCGCCGTCCACCCACGAGAGCGAAATAGCGAAATTGCTATGCCGAGAACGTGCGATTTCAGAATACTGCATTTCCTGAAAACAGGGGGTTTTTTCTCCGCAGGAAAGAATCCACATCTCTCGACTTTCTGTAACGTCCTCTCTGAAAGCACAACGTGTGTCGCTCCTGGAACTTCTAGCTGCCTTATTAGAGGGGCTTTTCCCTTCCACTCTGTTCGTCACAGAATGCTGAAGTGTAGCATCGGAAAAACAGAGAAAAACGAAATGTCCCTAGGAATAAACGGAAAGGCATAAGAATGAGAGAGAAGCGTAGTGCAGAATGCATGGACACAAGGAGAAGACAAGAACCGCTCCTTTGCGATGTGCGCAGAAGAAGCCGCTCGTCCGAGAAAAGCATCCGGCTGAAGTCGCTCTTTCTCGGCATGCGAGAGAGACGAGAGCGCTGCTGAAGGCACACAGCGGCATTCGGGGAGAACCGCGATTTCTCGGCCAGCAACTGCAAACTCTCCGAAGCGGTTAACAGAGAGTGGCGCCGTCCACCCACGAGAGCGAACTAGCGAAATTGCTATGCCGAGAACGTGCGATTTCAGAATACTGCATTTCCTGAAAACAGGGGGTTTTTTCTCCGCAGGAAAGAATCCACATCTCTCGACTTTCTGTAACGTCCTCTCTGAAAGCACAACGTGTGTCGCTCCTGGAACTTCTAGCTGCCTTATTAGAGGGGCTTTTCCCTTCCACTCTGTTCGTCACAGAATGCTGAAGTGTAGCATCGGAAAAACAGAGAAAAACGAAATGTCCCTAGGAATAAACGGAAAGGCATAAGAATGAGAGAGAAGCGTAGTGCAGAATGCATGGACACAAGGAGAAGACAAGAACCGCTCCTTTGCGATGTGCGCAGAAGAAGCCGCTCGTCCGAGAAAAGCATCCGGCTGAAGTCGCTCTTTCTCGGCATGCGAGAGAGACGAGACCGCTGCTGAAGGCACACAGCGGCATTCGGGGAGAACCGCGATTTCTCGGCCAGCAACTGCAAACTCTCCGAAGCGGTTAACAGAGA
Source organism: Phasianus colchicus (assembly GCF_987193195.1). NCBI lineage: Eukaryota > Metazoa > Chordata > Aves > Galliformes > Phasianidae > Phasianus > Phasianus colchicus. Next base: position 982,377 of record NW_028325225.1, read on the forward strand.
GTGGCGCCGTCCACCCACGAGAGCGAAATAGCGAAATTGCTATGCCGAGAACGTGCGATTTCAGAATACTGCATTTCCTGAAAACAGGGGGTTTTTTCTCCGCAGGAAAGAATCCACATCTCTCGACTTTCTGTAACGTCCTCTCTGAAAGCACAACGTGTGTCGCTCCTGGAACTTCTAGCTGCCTTATTAGAGGGGCTTTTCCCTTCCACTCTGTTCGTCACAGAATGCTGAAGTGTAGCATCGGAAAAACAGAGAAAAACGAAATGTCCCTAGGAATAAACGGAAAGGCATAAGAATGAGAGAGAAGCGTAGTGCAGAATGCATGGACACAAGGAGAAGACAAGAACCGCTCCTTTGCGATGTGCGCAGAAGAAGCCGCTCGTCCGAGAAAAGCATCCGGCTGAAGTCGCTCTTTCTCGGCATGCGAGAGAGACGAGACCGCTGCTGAAGGCACACAGCGGCATTCGGGGAGAACCGCGATTTCTCGGCCAGCAACTGCAAACTCTCCGAAGCGGTTAACAGAGAGTGGCGCCGTCCACCCACGAGAGCGAAATAGCGAAATTGCTATGCCGAGAACGTGCGATTTCAGAATACTGCATTTCCTGAAAACAGGGGGTTTTTTCTCCGCAGGAAAGAATCCACATCTCTCGACTTTCTGTAACGTCCTCTCTGAAAGCACAACGTGTGTCGCTCCTGGAACTTCTAGCTGCCTTATTAGAGGGGCTTTTCCCTTCCACTCTGTTCGTCACAGAATGCTGAAGTGTAGCATCGGAAAAACAGAGAAAAACGAAATGTCCCTAGGAATAAACGGAAAGGCATAAGAATGAGAGAGAAGCGTAGTGCAGAATGCATGGACACAAGGAGAAGACAAGAACCGCTCCTTTGCGATGTGCGCAGAAGAAGCCGCTCGTCCGAGAAAAGCATCCGGCTGAAGTCGCTCTTTCTCGGCATGCGAGAGAGACGAGACCGCTGCTGAAGGCACACAGCGGCATTCGGGGAGAACCGCGATTTCTCGGCCAGCAACTGCAAACTCTCCGAAGCGGTTAACAGAGAGTGGCGCCGTCCAACCACGAGAGCGAAATAGCGAAATTGCTATGCCGAGAACGTGCGATTTCAGAATACTGCATTTCCTGAAAACAGGGGGTTTTTTCTCCGCAGGAAAGAATCCACATCTCTCGACTTTCTGTAACGTACTCCCTGAAAGCACAACGTGTGTCGCTCCTGGAACTTCTAGCTGCCTTATTAGAGGGGCTTTTCCCTTCCACTCTGTTCGTCACAGAATGCTGAAGTGTAGCATCGGAAAAACAGAGAAAAACGAAATGTCCCTAGGAATAAACGGAAAGGCATAAGAATGAGAGAGAAGCGTAGTGCAGAATGCATGGACACAAGGAGAAGACAAGAACCGCTCCTTTGCGATGTGCGCAGAAGAAGCCGCTCGTCCGAGAAAAGCATCCGGCTGAAGTCGCTCTTTCTCGGCATGCGAGAGAGACGAGACCGCTGCTGAAGGCACACAGCGGCATTCGGGGAGAACCGCGATTTCTCGGCCAGCAACTGCAAACTCTCCGAAGCGGTTAACAGAGAGTGGCGCCGTCCACCCACGAGAGCGAAATAGCGAAATTGCTATGCCGAGAAAGTGCGATTTCAGAATACTGCATTTCCTGAAAACAGGGGGTTTTTTCTCCGCAGGAAAGAATCCACATCTCTCGACTTTCTGTAACGTCCTCTCTGAAAGCACAACGTGTGTCGCTCCTGGAACTTCTAGCTGCCTTATTAGAGGGGCTTTTCCCTTCCACTCTGTTCGTCACAGAATGCTGAAGTGTAGCATCGGAAAAACAGAGAAAAACGAAATGTCCCTAGGAATAAACGGAAAGGCATAAGAATGAGAGAGAAGCGTAGTGCAGAATGCATGGACACAAGGAGAAGACAAGAACCGCTCCTTTGCGATGTGCGCAGAAGAAGCCGCTCGTCCGAGAAAAGCATCCGGCTGAAGTCGCTCTTTCTCGGCATGCGAGAGAGACGAGAGCGCTGCTGAAGGCACACAGCGGCATTCGGGGAGAACCGCGATTTCTCGGCCAGCAACTGCAAACTCTCCGAAGCGGTTAACAGAGAGTGGCGCCGTCCACCCACGAGAGCGAACTAGCGAAATTGCTATGCCGAGAACGTGCGATTTCAGAATACTGCATTTCCTGAAAACAGGGGGTTTTTTCTCCGCAGGAAAGAATCCACATCTCTCGACTTTCTGTAACGTCCTCTCTGAAAGCACAACGTGTGTCGCTCCTGGAACTTCTAGCTGCCTTATTAGAGGGGCTTTTCCCTTCCACTCTGTTCGTCACAGAATGCTGAAGTGTAGCATCGGAAAAACAGAGAAAAACGAAATGTCCCTAGGAATAAACGGAAAGGCATAAGAATGAGAGAGAAGCGTAGTGCAGAATGCATGGACACAAGGAGAAGACAAGAACCGCTCCTTTGCGATGTGCGCAGAAGAAGCCGCTCGTCCGAGAAAAGCATCCGGCTGAAGTCGCTCTTTCTCGGCATGCGAGAGAGACGAGACCGCTGCTGAAGGCACACAGCGGCATTCGGGGAGAACCGCGATTTCTCGGCCAGCAACTGCAAACTCTCCGAAGCGGTTAACAGAGAGTGGCGCCGTCCACCCACGAGAGCGAAATAGCGAAATTGCTATGCCGAGAACGTGCGATTTCAGAATACTGCATTTCCTGAAAACAGGGGGTTTTTTCTCCGCAGGAAAGAATCCACATCTCTCGACTTTCTGTAACGTCCTCTCTGAAAGCACAACGTGTGTCGCTCCTGGAACTTCTAGCTGCCTTATTAGAGGGGCTTTTCCCTTCCACTCTGTTCGTCACAGAATGCTGAAGTGTAGCATCGGAAAAACAGAGAAAAACGAAATGTCCCTAGGAATAAACGGAAAGGCATAAGAATGAGAGAGAAGCGTAGTGCAGAATGCATGGACACAAGGAGAAGACAAGAACCGCTCCTTTGCGATGTGCGCAGAAGAAGCCGCTCGTCCGAGAAAAGCATCCGGCTGAAGTCGCTCTTTCTCGGCATGCGAGAGAGACGAGACCGCTGCTGAAGGCACACAGCGGCATTCGGGGAGAACCGCGATTTCTCGGCCAGCAACTGCAAACTCTCCGAAGCGGTTAACAGAGAGTGGCGCCGTCCACCCACGAGAGCGAAATAGCGAAATTGCTATGCCGAGAACGTGCGATTTCAGAATACTGCATTTCCTGAAAACAGGGGGTTTTTTCTCCGCAGGAAAGAATCCACATCTCTCGACTTTCTGTAACGTCCTCTCTGAAAGCACAACGTGTGTCGCTCCTGGAACTTCTAGCTGCCTTATTAGAGGGGCTTTTCCCTTCCACTCTGTTCGTCACAGAATGCTGAAGTGTAGCATCGGAAAAACAGAGAAAAACGAAATGTCCCTAGGAATAAACGGAAAGGCATAAGAATGAGAGAGAAGCGTAGTGCAGAATGCATGGACACAAGGAGAAGACAAGAACCGCTCCTTTGCGATGTGCGCAGAAGAAGCCGCTCGTCCGAGAAAAGCATCCGGCTGAAGTCGCTCTTTCTCGGCATGCGAGAGAGACGAGACCGCTGCTGAAGGCACACAGCGGCATTCGGGGAGAACCGCGATTTCTCGGCCAGCAACTGCAAACTCTCCGAAGCGGTTAACAGAGAGTGGCGCCGTCCACCCACGAGAGCGAAATAGCGAAATTGCTATGCCGAGAACGTGCGATTTCAGAATACTGCATTTCCTGAAAACAGGGGGTTTTTTCTCCGCAGGAAAGAATCCACATCTCTCGACTTTCTGTAACGTCCTCTCTGAAAGCACAACGTGTGTCGCTCCTGGAACTTCTAGCTGCCTTATTAGAGGGGCTTTTCCCTTCCACTCTGTTCGTCACAGAATGCTGAAGTGTAGCATCGGAAAAACAGAGAAAAACGAAATGTCCCTAGGAATAAACGGAAAGGCATAAGAATGAGAGAGAAGCGTAGTGCAGAATGCATGGACACAAGGAGAAGACAAGAACCGCTCCTTTGCGATGTGCGCAGAAGAAGCCGCTCGTCCGAGAAAAGCATCCGGCTGAAGTCGCTCTTTCTCGGCATGCGAGAGAGACGAGACCGCTGCTGAAGGCACACAGCGGCATTCGGGGAGAACCGCGATTTCTCGGCCAGCAACTGCAAACTCTCCGAAGCGGTTAACAGAGAGTGGCGCCGTCCACCCACGAGAGCGAAATAGCGAAATTGCTATGCCGAGAAAGTGCGATTTCAGAATACTGCATTTCCTGAAAACAGGGGGTTTTTTCTCCGCAGGAAAGAATCCACATCTCTCGACTTTCTGTAACGTCCTCTCTGAAAGCACAACGTGTGTCGCTCCTGGAACTTCTAGCTGCCTTATTAGAGGGGCTTTTCCCTTCCACTCTGTTCGTCACAGAATGCTGAAGTGTAGCATCGGAAAAACAGAGAAAAACGAAATGTCCCTAGGAATAAACGGAAAGGCATAAGAATGAGAGAGAAGCGTAGTGCAGAATGCATGGACACAAGGAGAAGACAAGAACCGCTCCTTTGCGATGTGCGCAGAAGAAGCCGCTCGTCCGAGAAAAGCATCCGGCTGAAGTCGCTCTTTCTCGGCATGCGAGAGAGACGAGAGCGCTGCTGAAGGCACACAGCGGCATTCGGGGAGAACCGCGATTTCTCGGCCAGCAACTGCAAACTCTCCGAAGCGGTTAACAGAGAGTGGCGCCGTCCACCCACGAGAGCGAAATAGCGAAATTGCTATGCCGAGAACGTGCGATTTCAGAATACTGCATTTCCTGAAAACAGGGGGTTTTTTCTCCGCAGGAAAGAATCCACATCTCTCGACTTTCTGTAACGTCCTCTCTGAAAGCACAACGTGTGTCGCTCCTGGAACTTCTAGCTGCCTTATTAGAGGGGCTTTTCCCTTCCACTCTGTTCGTCACAGAATGCTGAAGTGTAGCATCGGAAAAACAGAGAAAAACGAAATGTCCCTAGGAATAAACGGAAAGGCATAAGAATGAGAGAGAAGCGTAGTGCAGAATGCATGGACACAAGGAGAAGACAAGAACCGCTCCTTTGCGATGTGCGCAGAAGAAGCCGCTCGTCCGAGAAAAGCATCCGGCTGAAGTCGCTCTTTCTCGGCATGCGAGAGAGACGAGAGCGCTGCTGAAGGCACACAGCGGCATTCGGGGAGAACCGCGATTTCTCGGCCAGCAACTGCAAACTCTCCGAAGCGGTTAACAGAGAGTGGCGCCGTCCACCCACGAGAGCGAACTAGCGAAATTGCTATGCCGAGAACGTGCGATTTCAGAATACTGCATTTCCTGAAAACAGGGGGTTTTTTCTCCGCAGGAAAGAATCCACATCTCTCGACTTTCTGTAACGTCCTCTCTGAAAGCACAACGTGTGTCGCTCCTGGAACTTCTAGCTGCCTTATTAGAGGGGCTTTTCCCTTCCACTCTGTTCGTCACAGAATGCTGAAGTGTAGCATCGGAAAAACAGAGAAAAACGAAATGTCCCTAGGAATAAACGGAAAGGCATAAGAATGAGAGAGAAGCGTAGTGCAGAATGCATGGACACAAGGAGAAGACAAGAACCGCTCCTTTGCGATGTGCGCAGAAGAAGCCGCTCGTCCGAGAAAAGCATCCGGCTGAAGTCGCTCTTTCTCGGCATGCGAGAGAGACGAGACCGCTGCTGAAGGCACACAGCGGCATTCGGGGAGAACCGCGATTTCTCGGCCAGCAACTGCAAACTCTCCGAAGCGGTTAACAGAGAGTGGCGCCGTCCACCCACGAGAGCGAAATAGCGAAATTGCTATGCCGAGAACGTGCGATTTCAGAATACTGCATTTCCTGAAAACAGGGGGTTTTTTCTCCGCAGGAAAGAATCCACATCTCTCGACTTTCTGTAACGTCCTCTCTGAAAGCACAACGTGTGTCGCTCCTGGAACTTCTAGCTGCCTTATTAGAGGGGCTTTTCCCTTCCACTCTGTTCGTCACAGAATGCTGAAGTGTAGCATCGGAAAAACAGAGAAAAACGAAATGTCCCTAGGAATAAACGGAAAGGCATAAGAATGAGAGAGAAGCGTAGTGCAGAATGCATGGACACAAGGAGAAGACAAGAACCGCTCCTTTGCGATGTGCGCAGAAGAAGCCGCTCGTCCGAGAAAAGCATCCGGCTGAAGTCGCTCTTTCTCGGCATGCGAGAGAGACGAGACCGCTGCTGAAGGCACACAGCGGCATTCGGGGAGAACCGCGATTTCTCGGCCAGCAACTGCAAACTCTCCGAAGCGGTTAACAGAGAGTGGCGCCGTCCACCCACGAGAGCGAAATAGCGAAATTGCTATGCCGAGAACGTGCGATTTCAGAATACTGCATTTCCTGAAAACAGGGGGTTTTTTCTCCGCAGGAAAGAATCCACATCTCTCGACTTTCTGTAACGTCCTCTCTGAAAGCACAACGTGTGTCGCTCCTGGAACTTCTAGCTGCCTTATTAGAGGGGCTTTTCCCTTCCACTCTGTTCGTCACAGAATGCTGAAGTGTAGCATCGGAAAAACAGAGAAAAACGAAATGTCCCTAGGAATAAACGGAAAGGCATAAGAATGAGAGAGAAGCGTAGTGCAGAATGCATGGACACAAGGAGAAGACAAGAACCGCTCCTTTGCGATGTGCGCAGAAGAAGCCGCTCGTCCGAGAAAAGCATCCGGCTGAAGTCGCTCTTTCTCGGCATGCGAGAGAGACGAGAGCGCTGCTGAAGGCACACAGCGGCATTCGGGGAGAACCGCGATTTCTCGGCCAGCAACTGCAAACTCTCCGAAGCGGTTAACAGAGAGTGGCGCCGTCCACCCACGAGAGCGAACTAGCGAAATTGCTATGCCGAGAACGTGCGATTTCAGAATACTGCATTTCCTGAAAACAGGGGGTTTTTTCTCCGCAGGAAAGAATCCACATCTCTCGACTTTCTGTAACGTCCTCTCTGAAAGCACAACGTGTGTCGCTCCTGGAACTTCTAGCTGCCTTATTAGAGGGGCTTTTCCCTTCCACTCTGTTCGTCACAGAATGCTGAAGTGTAGCATCGGAAAAACAGAGAAAAACGAAATGTCCCTAGGAATAAACGGAAAGGCATAAGAATGAGAGAGAAGCGTAGTGCAGAATGCATGGACACAAGGAGAAGACAAGAACCGCTCCTTTGCGATGTGCGCAGAAGAAGCCGCTCGTCCGAGAAAAGCATCCGGCTGAAGTCGCTCTTTCTCGGCATGCGAGAGAGACGAGACCGCTGCTGAAGGCACACAGCGGCATTCGGGGAGAACCGCGATTTCTCGGCCAGCAACTGCAAACTCTCCGAAGCGGTTAACAGAGAGTGGCGCCGTCCACCCACGAGAGCGAAATAGCGAAATTGCTATGCCGAGAACGTGCGATTTCAGAATACTGCATTTCCTGAAAACAGGGGGTTTTTTCTCCGCAGGAAAGAATCCACATCTCTCGACTTTCTGTAACGTCCTCTCTGAAAGCACAACGTGTGTCGCTCCTGGAACTTCTAGCTGCCTTATTAGAGGGGCTTTTCCCTTCCACTCTGTTCGTCACAGAATGCTGAAGTGTAGCATCGGAAAAACAGAGAAAAACGAAATGTCCCTAGGAATAAACGGAAAGGCATAAGAATGAGAGAGAAGCGTAGTGCAGAATGCATGGACACAAGGAGAAGACAAGAACCGCTCCTTTGCGATGTGCGCAGAAGAAGCCGCTCGTCCGAGAAAAGCATCCGGCTGAAGTCGCTCTTTCTCGGCATGCGAGAGAGACGAGACCGCTGCTGAAGGCACACAGCGGCATTCGGGGAGAACCGCGATTTCTCGGCCAGCAACTGCAAACTCTCCGAAGCGGTTAACAGAGAGTGGCGCCGTCCACCCACGAGAGCGAAATAGCGAAATTGCTATGCCGAGAACGTGCGATTTCAGAATACTGCATTTCCTGAAAACAGGGGGTTTTTTCTCCGCAGGAAAGAATCCACATCTCTCGACTTTCTGTAACGTCCTCTCTGAAAGCACAACGTGTGTCGCTCCTGGAACTTCTAGCTGCCTTATTAGAGGGGCTTTTCCCTTCCACTCTGTTCGTCACAGAATGCTGAAGTGTAGCATCGGAAAAACAGAGAAAAACGAAATGTCCCTAGGAATAAACGGAAAGGCATAAGAATGAGAGAGAAGCGTAGTGCAGAATGCATGGACACAAGGAGAAGACAAGAACCGCTCCTTTGCGATGTGCGCAGAAGAAGCCGCTCGTCCGAGAAAAGCATCCGGCTGAAGTCGCTCTTTCTCGGCATGCGAGAGAGACGAGAGCGCTGCTGAAGGCACACAGCGGCATTCGGGGAGAACCGCGATTTCTCGGCCAGCAACTGCAAACTCTCCGAAGCGGTTAACAGAGAGTGGCGCCGTCCACCCACGAGAGCGAACTAGCGAAATTGCTATGCCGAGAACGTGCGATTTCAGAATACTGCATTTCCTGAAAACAGGGGGTTTTTTCTCCGCAGGAAAGAATCCACATCTCTCGACTTTCTGTAACGTCCTCTCTGAAAGCACAACGTGTGTCGCTCCTGGAACTTCTAGCTGCCTTATTAGAGGGGCTTTTCCCTTCCACTCTGTTCGTCACAGAATGCTGAAGTGTAGCATCGGAAAAACAGAGAAAAACGAAATGTCCCTAGGAATAAACGGAAAGGCATAAGAATGAGAGAGAAGCGTAGTGCAGAATGCATGGACACAAGGAGAAGACAAGAACCGCTCCTTTGCGATGTGCGCAGAAGAAGCCGCTCGTCCGAGAAAAGCATCCGGCTGAAGTCGCTCTTTCTCGGCATGCGAGAGAGACGAGACCGCTGCTGAAGGCACACAGCGGCATTCGGGGAGAACCGCGATTTCTCGGCCAGCAACTGCAAACTCTCCGAAGCGGTTAACAGAGAGTGGCGCCGTCCACCCACGAGAGCGAAATAGCGAAATTGCTATGCCGAGAAAGTGCGATTTCAGAATACTGCATTTCCTGAAAACAGGGGGTTTTTTCTCCGCAGGAAAGAATCCACATCTCTCGACTTTCTGTAACGTCCTCTCTGAAAGCACAACGTGTGTCGCTCCTGGAACTTCTAGCTGCCTTATTAGAGGGGCTTTTCCCTTCCACTCTGTTCGTCACAGAATGCTGAAGTGTAGCATCGGAAAAACAGAGAAAAACGAAATGTCCCTAGGAATAAACGGAAAGGCATAAGAATGAGAGAGAAGCGTAGTGCAGAATGCATGGACACAAGGAGAAGACAAGAACCGCTCCTTTGCGATGTGCGCAGAAGAAGCCGCTCGTCCGAGAAAAGCATCCGGCTGAAGTCGCTCTTTCTCGGCATGCGAGAGAGACGAGACCGCTGCTGAAGGCACACAGCGGCATTCGGGGAGAACCGCGATTTCTCGGCCAGCAACTGCAAACTCTCCGAAGCGGTTAACAGAGAGTGGCGCCGTCCACCCACGAGAGCGAAATAGCGAAATTGCTATGCCGAGAACGTGCGATTTCAGAATACTGCATTTCCTGAAAACAGGGGGTTTTTTCTCCGCAGGAAAGAATCCACATCTCTCGACTTTCTGTAACGTCCTCTCTGAAAGCACAACGTGTGTCGCTCCTGGAACTTCTAGCTGCCTTATTAGAGGGGCTTTTCCCTTCCACTCTGTTCGTCACAGAATGCTGAAGTGTAGCATCGGAAAAACAGAGAAAAACGAAATGTCCCTAGGAATAAACGGAAAGGCATAAGAATGAGAGAGAAGCGTAGTGCAGAATGCATGGACACAAGGAGAAGACAAGAACCGCTCCTTTGCGATGTGCGCAGAAGAAGCCGCTCGTCCGAGAAAAGCATCCGGCTGAAGTCGCTCTTTCTCGGCATGCGAGAGAGACGAGACCGCTGCTGAAGGCACACAGCGGCATTCGGGGAGAACCGCGATTTCTCGGCCAGCAACTGCAAACTCTCCGAAGCGGTTAACAGAGAGTGGCGCCGTCCACCCACGAGAGCGAAATAGCGAAATTGCTATGCCGAGAACGTGCGATTTCAGAATACTGCATTTCCTGAAAACAGGGGGTTTTTTCTCCGCAGGAAAGAATCCACATCTCTCGACTTTCTGTAACGTCCTCTCTGAAAGCACAACGTGTGTCGCTCCTGGAACTTCTAGCTGCCTTATTAGAGGGGCTTTTCCCTTCCACTCTGTTCGTCACAGAATGCTGAAGTGTAGCATCGGAAAAACAGAGAAAAACGAAATGTCCCTAGGAATAAACGGAAAGGCATAAGAATGAGAGAGAAGCGTAGTGCAGAATGCATGGACACAAGGAGAAGACAAGAACCGCTCCTTTGCGATGTGCGCAGAAGAAGCCGCTCGTCCGAGAAAAGCATCCGGCTGAAGTCGCTCTTTCTCGGCATGCGAGAGAGACGAGACCGCTGCTGAAGGCACACAGCGGCATTCGGGGAGAACCGCGATTTCTCGGCCAGCAACTGCAAACTCTCCGAAGCGGTTAACAGAGAGTGGCGCCGTCCACCCACGAGAGCGAAATAGCGAAATTGCTATGCCGAGAAAGTGCGATTTCAGAATACTGCATTTCCTGAAAACAGGGGGTTTTTTCTCCGCAGGAAAGAATCCACATCTCTCGACTTTCTGTAACGTCCTCTCTGAAAGCACAACGTGTGTCGCTCCTGGAACTTCTAGCTGCCTTATTAGAGGGGCTTTTCCCTTCCACTCTGTTCGTCACAGAATGCTGAAGTGTAGCATCGGAAAAACAGAGAAAAACGAAATGTCCCTAGGAATAAACGGAAAGGCATAAGAATGAGAGAGAAGCGTAGTGCAGAATGCATGGACACAAGGAGAAGACAAGAACCGCTCCTTTGCGATGTGCGCAGAAGAAGCCGCTCGTCCGAGAAAAGCATCCGGCTGAAGTCGCTCTTTCTCGGCATGCGAGAGAGACGAGACCGCTGCTGAAGGCACACAGCGGCATTCGGGGAGAACCGCGATTTCTCGGCCAGCAACTGCAAACTCTCCGAAGCGGTTAACAGAGAGTGGCGCCGTCCACCCACGAGAGCGAAATAGCGAAATTGCTATGCCGAGAACGTGCGATTTCAGAATACTGCATTTCCTGAAAACAGGGGGTTTTTTCTCCGCAGGAAAGAATCCACATCTCTCGACTTTCTGTAACGTCCTCTCTGAAAGCACAACGTGTGTCGCTCCTGGAACTTCTAGCTGCCTTATTAGAGGGGCTTTTCCCTTCCACTCTGTTCGTCACAGAATGCTGAAGTGTAGCATCGGAAAAACAGAGAAAAACGAAATGTCCCTAGGAATAAACGGAAAGGCATAAGAATGAGAGAGAAGCGTAGTGCAGAATGCATGGACACAAGGAGAAGACAAGAACCGCTCCTTTGCGATGTGCGCAGAAGAAGCCGCTCGTCCGAGAAAAGCATCCGGCTGAAGTCGCTCTTTCTCGGCATGCGAGAGAGACGAGACCGCTGCTGAAGGCACACAGCGGCATTCGGGGAGAACCGCGATTTCTCGGCCAGCAACTGCAAACTCTCCGAAGCGGTTAACAGAGAGTGGCGCCGTCCACCCACGAGAGCGAAATAGCGAAATTGCTATGCCGAGAACGTGCGATTTCAGAATACTGCATTTCCTGAAAACAGGGGGTTTTTTCTCCGCAGGAAAGAATCCACATCTCTCGACTTTCTGTAACGTCCTCTCTGAAAGCACAACGTGTGTCGCTCCTGGAACTTCTAGCTGCCTTATTAGAGGGGCTTTTCCCTTCCACTCTGTTCGTCACAGAATGCTGAAGTGTAGCATCGGAAAAACAGAGAAAAACGAAATGTCCCTAGGAATAAACGGAAAGGCATAAGAATGAGAGAGAAGCGTAGTGCAGAATGCATGGACACAAGGAGAAGACAAGAACCGCTCCTTTGCGATGTGCGCAGAAGAAGCCGCTCGTCCGAGAAAAGCATCCGGCTGAAGTCGCTCTTTCTCGGCATGCGAGAGAGACGAGAGCGCTGCTGAAGGCACACAGCGGCATTCGGGGAGAACCGCGATTTCTCGGCCAGCAACTGCAAACTCTCCGAAGCGGTTAACAGAGAGTGGCGCCGTCCACCCACGAGAGCGAACTAGCGAAATTGCTATGCCGAGAACGTGCGATTTCAGAATACTGCATTTCCTGAAAACAGGGGGTTTTTTCTCCGCAGGAAAGAATCCACATCTCTCGACTTTCTGTAACGTCCTCTCTGAAAGCACAACGTGTGTCGCTCCTGGAACTTCTAGCTGCCTTATTAGAGGGGCTTTTCCCTTCCACTCTGTTCGTCACAGAATGCTGAAGTGTAGCATCGGAAAAACAGAGAAAAACGAAATGTCCCTAGGAATAAACGGAAAGGCATAAGAATGAGAGAGAAGCGTAGTGCAGAATGCATGGACACAAGGAGAAGACAAGAACCGCTCCTTTGCGATGTGCGCAGAAGAAGCCGCTCGTCCGAGAAAAGCATCCGGCTGAAGTCGCTCTTTCTCGGCATGCGAGAGAGACGAGACCGCTGCTGAAGGCACACAGCGGCATTCGGGGAGAACCGCGATTTCTCGGCCAGCAACTGCAAACTCTCCGAAGCGGTTAACAGAGAGTGGCGCCGTCCACCCACGAGAGCGAAATAGCGAAATTGCTATGCCGAGAACGTGCGATTTCAGAATACTGCATTTCCTGAAAACAGGGGGTTTTTTCTCCGCAGGAAAGAATCCACATCTCTCGACTTTCTGTAACGTCCTCTCTGAAAGCACAACGTGTGTCGCTCCTGGAACTTCTAGCTGCCTTATTAGAGGGGCTTTTCCCTTCCACTCTGTTCGTCACAGAATGCTGAAGTGTAGCATCGGAAAAACAGAGAAAAACGAAATGTCCCTAGGAATAAACGGAAAGGCATAAGAATGAGAGAGAAGCGTAGTGCAGAATGCATGGACACAAGGAGAAGACAAGAACCGCTCCTTTGCGATGTGCGCAGAAGAAGCCGCTCGTCCGAGAAAAGCATCCGGCTGAAGTCGCTCTTTCTCGGCATGCGAGAGAGACGAGACCGCTGCTGAAGGCACACAGCGGCATTCGGGGAGAACCGCGATTTCTCGGCCAGCAACTGCAAACTCTCCGAAGCGGTTAACAGAGAGTGGCGCCGTCCACCCACGAGAGCGAAATAGCGAAATTGCTATGCCGAGAACGTGCGATTTCAGAATACTGCATTTCCTGAAAACAGGGGGTTTTTTCTCCGCAGGAAAGAATCCACATCTCTCGACTTTCTGTAACGTCCTCTCTGAAAGCACAACGTGTGTCGCTCCTGGAACTTCTAGCTGCCTTATTAGAGGGGCTTTTCCCTTCCACTCTGTTCGTCACAGAATGCTGAAGTGTAGCATCGGAAAAACAGAGAAAAACGAAATGTCCCTAGGAATAAACGGAAAGGCATAAGAATGAGAGAGAAGCGTAGTGCAGAATGCATGGACACAAGGAGAAGACAAGAACCGCTCCTTTGCGATGTGCGCAGAAGAAGCCGCTCGTCCGAGAAAAGCATCCGGCTGAAGTCGCTCTTTCTCGGCATGCGAGAGAGACGAGACCGCTGCTGAAGGCACACAGCGGCATTCGGGGAGAACCGCGATTTCTCGGCCAGCAACTGCAAACTCTCCGAAGCGGTTAACAGAGAGTGGCGCCGTCCACCCACGAGAGCGAAATAGCGAAATTGCTATGCCGAGAAAGTGCGATTTCAGAATACTGCATTTCCTGAAAACAGGGGGTTTTTTCTCCGCAGGAAAGAATCCACATCTCTCGACTTTCTGTAACGTCCTCTCTGAAAGCACAACGTGTGTCGCTCCTGGAACTTCTAGCTGCCTTATTAGAGGGGCTTTTCCCTTCCACTCTGTTCGTCACAGAATGCTGAAGTGTAGCATCGGAAAAACAGAGAAAAACGAAATGTCCCTAGGAATAAACGGAAAGGCATAAGAATGAGAGAGAAGCGTAGTGCAGAATGCATGGACACAAGGAGAAGACAAGAACCGCTCCTTTGCGATGTGCGCAGAAGAAGCCGCTCGTCCGAGAAAAGCATCCGGCTGAAGTCGCTCTTTCTCGGCATGCGAGAGAGACGAGACCGCTGCTGAAGGCACACAGCGGCATTCGGGGAGAACCGCGATTTCTCGGCCAGCAACTGCAAACTCTCCGAAGCGGTTAACAGAGAGTGGCGCCGTCCACCCACGAGAGCGAAATAGCGAAATTGCTATGCCGAGAACGTGCGATTTCAGAATACTGCATTTCCTGAAAACAGGGGGTTTTTTCTCCGCAGGAAAGAATCCACATCTCTCGACTTTCTGTAACGTCCTCTCTGAAAGCACAACGTGTGTCGCTCCTGGAACTTCTAGCTGCCTTATTAGAGGGGCTTTTCCCTTCCACTCTGTTCGTCACAGAATGCTGAAGTGTAGCATCGGAAAAACAGAGAAAAACGAAATGTCCCTAGGAATAAACGGAAAGGCATAAGAATGAGAGAGAAGCGTAGTGCAGAATGCATGGACACAAGGAGAAGACAAGAACCGCTCCTTTGCGATGTGCGCAGAAGAAGCCGCTCGTCCGAGAAAAGCATCCGGCTGAAGTCGCTCTTTCTCGGCATGCGAGAGAGACGAGACCGCTGCTGAAGGCACACAGCGGCATTCGGGGAGAACCGCGATTTCTCGGCCAGCAACTGCAAACTCTCCGAAGCGGTTAACAGAGAGTGGCGCCGTCCACCCACGAGAGCGAAATAGCGAAATTGCTATGCCGAGAACGTGCGATTTCAGAATACTGCATTTCCTGAAAACAGGGGGTTTTTTCTCCGCAGGAAAGAATCCACATCTCTCGACTTTCTGTAACGTCCTCTCTGAAAGCACAACGTGTGTCGCTCCTGGAACTTCTAGCTGCCTTATTAGAGGGGCTTTTCCCTTCCACTCTGTTCGTCACAGAATGCTGAAGTGTAGCATCGGAAAAACAGAGAAAAACGAAATGTCCCTAGGAATAAACGGAAAGGCATAAGAATGAGAGAGAAGCGTAGTGCAGAATGCATGGACACAAGGAGAAGACAAGAACCGCTCCTTTGCGATGTGCGCAGAAGAAGCCGCTCGTCCGAGAAAAGCATCCGGCTGAAGTCGCTCTTTCTCGGCATGCGAGAGAGACGAGAGCGCTGCTGAAGGCACACAGCGGCATTCGGGGAGAACCGCGATTTCTCGGCCAGCAACTGCAAACTCTCCGAAGCGGTTAACAGAGAGTGGCGCCGTCCACCCACGAGAGCGAACTAGCGAAATTGCTATGCCGAGAACGTGCGATTTCAGAATACTGCATTTCCTGAAAACAGGGGGTTTTTTCTCCGCAGGAAAGAATCCACATCTCTCGACTTTCTGTAACGTCCTCTCTGAAAGCACAACGTGTGTCGCTCCTGGAACTTCTAGCTGCCTTATTAGAGGGGCTTTTCCCTTCCACTCTGTTCGTCACAGAATGCTGAAGTGTAGCATCGGAAAAACAGAGAAAAACGAAATGTCCCTAGGAATAAACGGAAAGGCATAAGAATGAGAGAGAAGCGTAGTGCAGAATGCATGGACACAAGGAGAAGACAAGAACCGCTCCTTTGCGATGTGCGCAGAAGAAGCCGCTCGTCCGAGAAAAGCATCCGGCTGAAGTCGCTCTTTCTCGGCATGCGAGAGAGACGAGACCGCTGCTGAAGGCACACAGCGGCATTCGGGGAGAACCGCGATTTCTCGGCCAGCAACTGCAAACTCTCCGAAGCGGTTAACAGAGAGTGGCGCCGTCCACCCACGAGAGCGAAATAGCGAAATTGCTATGCCGAGAACGTGCGATTTCAGAATACTGCATTTCCTGAAAACAGGGGGTTTTTTCTCCGCAGGAAAGAATCCACATCTCTCGACTTTCTGTAACGTCCTCTCTGAAAGCACAACGTGTGTCGCTCCTGGAACTTCTAGCTGCCTTATTAGAGGGGCTTTTCCCTTCCACTCTGTTCGTCACAGAATGCTGAAGTGTAGCATCGGAAAAACAGAGAAAAACGAAATGTCCCTAGGAATAAACGGAAAGGCATAAGAATGAGAGAGAAGCGTAGTGCAGAATGCATGGACACAAGGAGAAGACAAGAACCGCTCCTTTGCGATGTGCGCAGAAGAAGCCGCTCGTCCGAGAAAAGCATCCGGCTGAAGTCGCTCTTTCTCGGCATGCGAGAGAGACGAGACCGCTGCTGAAGGCACACAGCGGCATTCGGGGAGAACCGCGATTTCTCGGCCAGCAACTGCAAACTCTCCGAAGCGGTTAACAGAGAGTGGCGCCGTCCACCCACGAGAGCGAAATAGCGAAATTGCTATGCCGAGAACGTGCGATTTCAGAATACTGCATTTCCTGAAAACAGGGGGTTTTTTCTCCGCAGGAAAGAATCCACATCTCTCGACTTTCTGTAACGTCCTCTCTGAAAGCACAACGTGTGTCGCTCCTGGAACTTCTAGCTGCCTTATTAGAGGGGCTTTTCCCTTCCACTCTGTTCGTCACAGAATGCTGAAGTGTAGCATCGGAAAAACAGAGAAAAACGAAATGTCCCTAGGAATAAACGGAAAGGCATAAGAATGAGAGAGAAGCGTAGTGCAGAATGCATGGACACAAGGAGAAGACAAGAACCGCTCCTTTGCGATGTGCGCAGAAGAAGCCGCTCGTCCGAGAAAAGCATCCGGCTGAAGTCGCTCTTTCTCGGCATGCGAGAGAGACGAGACCGCTGCTGAAGGCACACAGCGGCATTCGGGGAGAACCGCGATTTCTCGGCCAGCAACTGCAAACTCTCCGAAGCGGTTAACAGAGAGTGGCGCCGTCCAACCACGAGAGCGAAATAGCGAAATTGCTATGCCGAGAACGTGCGATTTCAGAATACTGCATTTCCTGAAAACAGGGGTTTTTTTCTCCGCAGGAAAGAATCCACATCTCTCGACTTTCTGTAACGTACTCCCTGAAAGCACAACGTGTGTCGCTCCTGGAACTTCTAGCTGCCTTATTAGAGGGGCTTTTCCCTTCCACTCTGTTCGTCACAGAATGCTGAAGTGTAGCATCGGAAAAACAGATAAAAACGAAATGTCCCTAGGAATAAACGGAAAGGCATAAGAATGAGAGAGAAGCGTAGTGCAGAATGCATGGACACAAGGAGAAGACAAGAACCGCTCCTTTGCGATGTGCGCAGAAGAAGCCGCTCGTCCGAGAAAAGCATCCGGCTGAAGTCGCTCTTTCTCGGCATGCGAGAGAGACGAGACCGCTGCTGAAGGCACACAGCGGCATTCGGGGAGAACCGCGATTTAACGGCCAGCAACTGAAAACTCTCCGAAGCGGTTAACAGAGAGTGGCGCTGTCCACCCACGAGAGCGAAATAGCGAAATTGCTATGCCGAGAACGTGCGATTTCAGAATACTGCATTTCCTGAAAACAGGGGGTTTTTTCTCCGCAGGAAAGAATCCACATCTCTCGACTTTCTGTAACGTCCTCTCTGAAAGCACAACGTGTGTCGCTCCTGGAACTTCTAGCTGCCTTATTAGAGGGGCTTTTCCCTTCCACTCTGTTCGTCACAGAATGCTGAAGTGTAGCATCGGAAAAACAGAGAAAAACGAAATGTCCCTAGGAATAAACGGAAAGGCATAAGAATGAGAGAGAAGCGTAGTGCAGAATGCATGGACACAAGGAGAAGACAAGAACCGCTCCTTTGCGATGTGCGCAGAAGAAGCCGCTCGTCCGAGAAAAGCATCCGGCTGAAGTCGCTCTTTCTCGGCATGCGAGAGAGACGAGACCGCTGCTGAAGGCACACAGCGGCATTCGGGGAGAACCGCGATTTCTCGGCCAGCAACTGCAAACTCTCCGAAGCGGTTAACAGAGAGTGGCGCCGTCCACCCACGAGAGCGAAATAGCGAAATTGCTATGCCGAGAACGTGCGATTTCAGAATACTGCATTTCCTGAAAACAGGGGGTTTTTTCTCCGCAGGAAAGAATCCACATCTCTCGACTTTCTGTAACGTCCTCTCTGAAAGCACAACGTGTGTCGCTCCTGGAACTTCTAGCTGCCTTATTAGAGGGGCTTTTCCCTTCCACTCTGTTCGTCACAGAATGCTGAAGTGTAGCATCGGAAAAACAGAGAAAAACGAAATGTCCCTAGGAATAAACGGAAAGGCATAAGAATGAGAGAGAAGCGTAGTGCAGAATGCATGGACACAAGGAGAAGACAAGAACCGCTCCTTTGCGATGTGCGCAGAAGAAGCCGCTCGTCCGAGAAAAGCATCCGGCTGAAGTCGCTCTTTCTCGGCATGCGAGAGAGACGAGACCGCTGCTGAAGGCACACAGCGGCATTCGGGGAGAACCGCGATTTCTCGGCCAGCAACTGCAAACTCTCCGAAGCGGTTAACAGAGAGTGGCGCCGTCCACCCACGAGAGCGAAATAGCGAAATTGCTATGCCGAGAACGTGCGATTTCAGAATACTGCATTTCCTGAAAACAGGGGGTTTTTTCTCCGCAGGAAAGAATCCACATCTCTCGACTTTCTGTAACGTCCTCTCTGAAAGCACAACGTGTGTCGCTCCTGGAACTTCTAGCTGCCTTATTAGAGGGGCTTTTCCCTTCCACTCTGTTCGTCACAGAATGCTGAAGTGTAGCATCGGAAAAACAGATAAAAACGAAATGTCCCTAGGAATAAACGGAAAGGCATAAGAATGAGAGAGAAGCGTAGTGCAGAATGCATGGACACAAGGAGAAGACAAGAACCACTCCTTTGCGATGTGCGCAGAAGAAGCCGCTCGTCCGAGAAAAGCATCCGGCTGAAGTCGCCCTTTCTCGGCATCCGACAAGACCGCTGTTGAAGTCTGAAAGTGGTATTCGGGGAGAAAAGCGATTTAACGGGCAGCAACTGCAAACTCTCCGTAGAGATAATGTCATTGGATTGGAGAAATGTGGTATTTCGGGGAAATGATGTCCTAATTTGTGGAGAAGATGCCGTTCTGTGAGGGGGAAGCATGCATTTCTGAGAGAAAATCTCCTATTTAGGGTGAAAGTGTCATCTTGCTAACGAACATCATGGAGAAATTATGAGGTATTTTTATGAAACCTGGTATTACCTTGAAAGAGTATGTCTGTGATCAAATGCCATATTTCTGGGAGGGAACATCTGATGTGGGGGGGAGAAGGTGATGTATGTGTGAGAAAGCTGGTGTTTCTGGGAGAAAATGCCAGGTATTGGTGAGGAAACAGATGCTAGAGAGGGAAAAGGGAGAGAAGTGGTTTCTCCCCTTTGGGAGAGAAGTGGTATTTCTGGGAGAAAATGCCCCAAATCGGGGAGTAAGTGTCATCCTGAGGCGTGTCATGGAGTAGATTTGGGAGGAAATGGAGGTGTTTCACAGAGTAGCGGCACTTCTGGGAGAAAATGTCCTCAGTGGGAAAGACAATGTCCTCTTGAGGGAAGAAAACGGGTCTTTCTTACAGCAAATGTCATCCAATTGGGAGAAAATCTCCTCTCTTGGGGAGAAAAGTGGTCTTTCTGAGAGAAGGTGTCCTCTTCTTGGCTGCAAGTGTCCCATTTGGCATTGTCATGGAGGCTTTTTGGGGAGAAAGCGTGTGGCAGTTGTAAGAGAAGGGGTATTTCTGGGAGCAAATCTCCTCTTTTTGGAAGAGAAGGTGAAATTTCCAAGGGAAAAGTGGCATTTCTGGGAGGAAATGACATAGCTGGGGGAGAAAAGTGGGAACCGGTGGGAAAGAAGATCTTGTACTGGAGAGCAACGGTGGTCTTTTTGGTGTGCCAAGTGGTCTCTTGGGGAGACAACGTGGTAAATAGGGGAGACAATGTCCTCTGGAGGAGTGTCAAGTAGTATTTGGGAGAGCAAACGTCAGGTATTTCTCGGAAACCGGCTGTTTGTGGGAGATAGTAGCAGACTTGGTTGGAAAATGACAGGTGTTTGTGAGAAAGCTGGTATTTTGGGGAAAAAAGGCCGTTTTTTAAAGAATAAGCTGGCATTTCTGGGAGAATATGTCCCATCTTTGGGAGAAAACGGGTGTATGTGGGAGAAAATGTCGTGTATTTGGGAGAAAGCTGGTGTATGTGGGAGAAAAGGCCATTGTGATGGGAGTCAGTGTGATCTTGAGGAGTGGAAAGCAGTATTCTTGAGATGAAACGTGAGGTATTTCTAAGAGTCCTGGTATTTCTGGGAGAAAATGTCTTGTTTTGGAGAGCCAAAGTCCCATTTTGGGGGCAGAAGCTGGTATTTCTGTGACACTGCCATCTTGATGGGGGTAAGTGTGATCTTGAGGAGTGTAAAGCAGCATTTTGGTTAGAAAATGGGAGCTCTTCCTAAGAGCAGTGCTATTTCTGGGAGAAAAGGAGCTCTACTGGGCATAAAAATGGTGTATCTGTGATAAAATGCCACGTTTCTGAAAGAAACTGTCCTCTTGCGGAGTGTAATGCTGTATGTTCCGGAGGAAATGGGAAATATTCAGCAGAGTCCTGGTATTTCTGGGAGAAGAGGTCTGATGTGGGGGCGGAAGGTGATGTATCTGTGAGAAAGCTGGTGTTTCTGGGAGAAAATGCCAGGTATTGGTGAGGAAACAGATGCTAGAGAGGGAAAAGGCCATCCCTTTGGGAGAGAAGTGGTATTTCTGGGAGAAAATGCCCCAAATCGGGGAGTAAGTGTCATCCTGAGGCGTGTCATGGAGTAGATTTGGGAGGAAATGGAGGTGTTTCACAGAGTAGCGGCACTTCTGGGAGAAAATGTCCTCAGTGGGAAAGACAATGTCCTCTTGAGGGAAGAAAACGGGTCTTTCTTACAGCAAATGTCATCCAATTGGGAGAAAATCTCCTCTCTTGGGGAGAAAAGTGCTCTTTCTGAGAGAAGGTGTCCCCTTCTTGGCTGCAAGTGTCCCATTTGGCATTGTCATGGAGGCTTTTTGGGGAGAAAGCGTGTGGCAGTTGTAAGAGAAGGGGTATTTCTGGGAGCAAATCTCCTCTTTTTGGAAGAGAAGGTGAAATTTCCAAGGGAAAAGTGGCATTTCTGGGAGGAAATGACATAGCTGGGGGAGAAAAGTGGGAACCGGTGGGAAAGAAGATCTTGTACTGGAGAGCAACGGTGGTCTTTTTGGTGTGCCAAGTGGTCTCTTGGGGAGACAACGTGGTAAATAGGGGAGACAATGTCCTCTGGAGGAGTGTCAAGTAGTATTTGGGAGAGCAAACGTCAGGTATTTCTCGGAAACCGGCTGTTTCTGGGAGATAGTAGCAGACTTGGTTGGAAAATGACAGGTGTTTGTGAGAAAGCTGGTATTTTGGGGAAAAAAGGCCGTTTTTTAAAGAATAAGCTGGCATTTCTGGGAGAATATGTCCCATCTTTGGGAGAAAACGGGTGTATGTGGGAGAAAATGTCGTGTATTTGGGAGAAAGCTGGTGTATGTGGGAGAAAAGGCCATTGTGATGGGAGTCAGTGTGATCTTGAGGAGTGGAAAGCAGTATTCTTGAGATGAAACGTGAGGTATTTCTAAGAGTCCTGGTATTTCTGGGAGAAAATGTCTTGTTTTGGAGAGCCAAAGTCCCATTTTGGGGGCAGAAGCTGGTATTTCTGTGACACTGCCATCTTGATGGGGGTAAGTGTGATCTTGAGGAGTGTAAAGCAGCATTTTGGTTAGAAAATGGGAGCTCTTCCTAAGAGCAGTGCTATTTCTGGGAGAAAAGGAGCTCTACTGGGCATAAAAATGGTGTATCTGTGATAAAATGCCACGTTTCTGAAAGAAACTGTCCTCTTGCGGAGTGTAATGCTGTATGTTCCGGAGGAAATGGGAAATATTCAGCAGAGTCCTGGTATTTCTGGGAGAAGAGGTCTGATGTGGGGGGGGGGAAGGTGATGTATCTGTGAGAAAGCTGGTGTTTCTGGGAGAAAATGCCAGGTATTGGTGAGGAAACAGATGCTAGAGAGGGAAAAGGCCATCCCTTTGGGAGAGAAGTGGTATTTCTGGGAGAAAATGCCCCAAATCGGGGAGTAAGTGTCATCCTGAGGCGTGTCATGGAGTAGATTTGGGAGGAAATGGAGGTGTTTCACAGAGTAGCGGCACTTCTGGGAGAAAATGTCCTCAGTGGGAAAGACAATGTCCTCTTGAGGGAAGAAAACGGGTCTTTCTTACAGCAAATGTCATCCAATTGGGAGAAAATCTCCTCTCTTGGGGAGAAAAGTGGTCTTTCTGAGAGAAGGTGTCCTCTTCTTGGCTGCAAGTGTCCCATTTGGCATTGTCATGGAGGCTTTTTGGGGAGAAAGCGTGTGGCAGTTGTAAGAGAAGGGGTATTTCTGGGAGCAAATCTCCTCTTTTTGGAAGAGAAGGTGAAATTTCCAAGGGAAAAGTGGCATTTCTGGGAGGAAATGACATAGCTGGGGGAGAAAAGTGGGAACCGGTGGGAAAGAAGATCTTGTACTGGAGAGCAACGGTGGTCTTTTTGGTGTGCCAAGTGGTCTCTTGGGGAGACAACGTGGTAAATAGGGGAGACAATGTCCTCTGGAGGAGTGTCAAGTAGTATTTGGGAGAGCAAACGTCAGGTATTTCTCGGAAACCGGCTGTTTCTGGGAGATAGTAGCAGACTTGGTTGGAAAATGACAGGTGTTTGTGAGAAAGCTGGTATTTTGGGGAAAAAAGGCCGTTTTTTAAAGAATAAGCTGGCATTTCTGGGAGAATATGTCCCATCTTTGGGAGAAAACGGGTGTATGTGGGAGAAAATGTCGTGTATTTGGGAGAAAGCTGGTGTATGTGGGAGAAAAGGCCATTGTGATGGGAGTCAGTGTGATCTTGAGGAGTGGAAAGCAGTATTCTTGAGATGAAACGTGAGGTATTTCTAAGAGTCCTGGTATTTCTGGGAGAAAATGTCTTGTTTTGGAGAGCCAAAGTCCCATTTTGGGGGCAGAAGCTGGTATTTCTGTGACACTGCCATCTTGATGGGGGTAAGTGTGATCTTGAGGAGTGTAAAGCAGCATTTTGGTTAGAAAATGGGAGCTCTTCCTAAGAGCAGTGCTATTTCTGGGAGAAAAGGAGCTCTACTGGGCATAAAAATGGTGTATCTGTGATAAAATGCCACATTTCTGAAAGAAACTGTCCTCTTGCGGAGTGTAATGCTGTATGTTCCGGAGGAAATGGGAAATATTCAGCAGAGTCCTGGTATTTCTGGGAGAAGAGGTCTGATGTGGGGGCGGAAGGTGATGTATCTGTGAGAAAGCTGGTGTTTCTGGGAGAAAATGCCAGGTATTGGTGAGGAAACAGATGCTAGAGAGGGAAAAGGCCATCCCTTTGGGAGAGAAGTGGTATTTCTGGGAGAAAATGCCCCAAATCGGGGAGTAAGTGTCATCCTGAGGCGTGTCATGGAGTAGATTTGGGAGGAAATGGAGGTGTTTCACAGAGTAGCGGCACTTCTGGGAGAAAATGTCCTCAGTGGGAAAGACAATGTCCTCTTGAGGGAAGAAAACGGGTCTTTCTTACAGCAAATGTCATCCAATTGGGAGAAAATCTCCTCTCTTGGGGAGAAAAGTGGTCTTTCTGAGAGAAGGTGTCCTCTTCTTGGCTGCAAGTGTCCCATTTGGCATTGTCATGGAGGCTTTTTGGGGAGAAAGCGTGTGGCAGTTGTAAGAGAAGGGGTATTTCTGGGAGCAAATCTCCTCTTTTTGGAAGAGAAGGTGAAATTTCCAAGGGAAAAGTGGCATTTCTGGGAGGAAATGACATAGCTGGGGGAGAAAAGTGGGAACCGGTGGGAAAGAAGATCTTGTACTGGAGAGCAACGGTGGTCTTTTTGGTGTGCCAAGTGGTCTCTTGGGGAGACAACGTGGTAAATAGGGGAGACAATGTCCTCGGGAGGAGTGTCAAGTAGTATTTGGGAGAGCAAACGTCAGGTATTTCTCGGAAACCGGCTGTTTCTGGGAGATAGTAGCAGACTTGGTTGGAAAATGACAGGTGTTTGTGAGAAAGCTGGTATTTTGGGGAAAAAAGGCCGTTTTTTAAAGAATAAGCTGGCATTTCTGGGAGAATATGTCCCATCTTTGGGAGAAAACGGGTGTATGTGGGAGAAAATGTCGTGTATTTGGGAGAAAGCTGGTGTATGTGGGAGACAAGGCCATTGTGATGGGAGTCAGTGTGATCTTGAGGAGTGGAAAGCAGTATTCTTGAGATGAAACGTGAGGTATTTCTAAGAGTCCTGGTATTTCTGGGAGAAAATGTCTTGTTTTGGAGAGCCAAAGTCCCATTTTGGGGGCAGAAGCTGGTATTTCTGTGACACTGCCATCTTGATGGGGGTAAGTGTGATCTTGAGGAGTGTAAAGCAGCATTTTGGTTAGAAAATGGGAGCTCTTCCTAAGAGCAGTGCTATTTCTGGGAGAAAAGGAGCTCTACTGGGCATAAAAATGGTGTATCTGTGATAAAATGCCACGTTTCTGAAAGAAACTGTCCTCTTGCGGAGTGTAATGCTGTATGTTCCGGAGGAAATGGGAAATATTCAGCAGAGTCCTGGTATTTCTGGGAGAAGAGGTCTGATGTGGGGGGGGGGAAGGTGATGTATCTGTGAGAAAGCTGGTGTTTCTGGGAGAAAATGCCAGGTATTGGTGAGGAAACAGATGCTAGAGAGGGAAAAGGCCATCCCTTTGGGAGAGAAGTGGTATTTCTGGGAGAAAATGCCCCAAATCGGGGAGTAAGTGTCATCCTGAGGCGTGTCATGGAGTAGATTTGGGAGGAAATGGAGGTGTTTCACAGAGTAGCGGCACTTCTGGGAGAAAATGTCCTCAGTGGGAAAGACAATGTCCTCTTGAGGGAAGAAAACGGGTCTTTCTTACAGCAAATGTCATCCAATTGGGAGAAAATCTCCTCTCTTGGGGAGAAAAGTGGTCTTTCTGAGAGAAGGTGTCCTCTTCTTGGCTGCAAGTGTCCCATTTGGCATTGTCATGGAGGCTTTTTGGGGAGAAAGCGTGTGGCAGTTGTAAGAGAAGGGGTATTTCTGGGAGCAAATCTCCTCTTTTTGGAAGAGAAGGTGAAATTTCCAAGGGAAAAGTGGCATTTCTGGGAGGAAATGACATAGCTGGGGGAGAAAAGTGGGAACCGGTGGGAAAGAAGATCTTGTACTGGAGAGCAACGGTGGTCTTTTTGGTGTGCCAAGTGGTCTCTTGGGGAGACAACGTGGTAAATAGGGGAGACAATGTCCTCGGGAGGAGTGTCAAGTAGTATTTGGGAGAGCAAACGTCAGGTATTTCTCGGAAACCGGCTGTTTCTGGGAGATAGTAGCAGACTTGGTTGGAAAATGACAGGTGTTTGTGAGAAAGCTGGTATTTTGGGGAAAAAAGGCCGTTTTTTAAAGAATAAGCTGGCATTTCTGGGAGAATATGTCCCATCTTTGGGAGAAAACGGGTGTATGTGGGAGAAAATGTCGTGTATTTGGGAGAAAGCTGGTGTATGTGGGAGAAAAGGCCATTGTGATGGGAGTCAGTGTGATCTTGAGGAGTGGAAAGCAGTATTCTTGAGATGAAACGTGAGGTATTTCTAAGAGTCCTGGTATTTCTGGGAGAAAATGTCTTGTTTTGGAGAGCCAAAGTCCCATTTTGGGGGCAGAAGCTGGTATTTCTGTGACACTGCCATCTTGATGGGGGTAAGTGTGATCTTGAGGAGTGTAAAGCAGCATTTTGGTTAGAAAATGGGAGCTCTTCCTAAGAGCAGTGCTATTTCTGGGAGAAAAGGAGCTCTACTGGGCATAAAAATGGTGTATCTGTGATAAAATGCCACATTTCTGAAAGAAACTGTCCTCTTGCGGAGTGTAATGCTGTATGTTCCGGAGGAAATGGGAAATATTCAGCAGAGCCCTGGTATTTCTGGGAGAAGAGGTCTGATGTGGGGGCGGAAGGTGATGTATCTGTGAGAAAGCTGGTGTTTCTGGGAGAAAATGCCAGGTATTGGTGAGGAAACAGATGCTAGAGAGGGAAAAGGCCATCCCTTTGGGAGAGAAGTGGTATTTCTGGGAGAAAATGCCCCAAATCGGGGAGTAAGTGTCATCCTGAGGCGTGTCATGGAGTAGATTTGGGAGGAAATGGAGGTGTTTCACAGAGTAGCGGCACTTCTGGGAGAAAATGTCCTCAGTGGGAAAGACAATGTCCTCTTGAGGGAAGAAAACGGGTCTTTCTTACAGCAAATGTCATCCAATTGGGAGAAAATCTCCTCTCTTGGGGAGAAAAGTGCTCTTTCTGAGAGAAGGTGTCCCCTTCTTGGCTGCAAGTGTCCCATTTGGCATTGTCATGGAGGCTTTTTGGGGAGAAAGCGTGTGGCAGTTGTAAGAGAAGGGGTATTTCTGGGAGCAAATCTCCTCTTTTTGGAAGAGAAGGTGAAATTTCCAAGGGAAAAGTGGCATTTCTGGGAGGAAATGACATAGCTGGGGGAGAAAAGTGGGAACCGGTGGGAAAGAAGATCTTGTACTGGAGAGCAACGGTGGTCTTTTTGGTGTGCCAAGTGGTCTCTTGGGGAGACAACGTGGTAAATAGGGGAGACAATGTCCTCTGGAGGAGTGTCAAGTAGTATTTGGGAGAGCAAACGTCAGGTATTTCTCGGAAACCGGCTGTTTCTGGGAGATAGTAGCAGACTTGGTTGGAAAATGACAGGTGTTTGTGAGAAAGCTGGTATTTTGGGGAAAAAAGGCCGTTTTTTAAAGAATAAGCTGGCATTTCTGGGAGAATATGTCCCATCTTTGGGAGAAAACGGGTGTATGTGGGAGAAAATGTCGTGTATTTGGGAGAAAGCTGGTGTATGTGGGAGAAAAGGCCATTGTGATGGGAGTCAGTGTGATCTTGAGGAGTGGAAAGCAGTATTCTTGAGATGAAATGTGAGGTATTTCTAAGAGTCCTGGTATTTCTGGGAGAAAATGTCTTGTTTTGGAGAGCCAAAGTCCCATTTTGGGGGCAGAAGCTGGTATTTCTGTGACACTGCCATCTTGATGGGGGTAAGTGTGATCTTGAGGAGTGTAAAGCAGCATTTTGGTTAGAAAATGGGAGCTCTTCCTAAGAGCAGTGCTATTTCTGGGAGAAAAGGAGCTCTACTGGGCATAAAAATGGTGTATCTGTGATAAAATGCCACGTTTCTGAAAGAAACTGTCCTCTTGCGGAGTGTAATGCTGTATGTTCCGGAGGAAATGGGAAATATTCAGCAGAGTCCTGGTATTTCTGGGAGAAGAGGTCTGATGTGGGGGGGGGAAGGTGATGTATCTGTGAGAAAGCTGGTGTTTCTGGGAGAAAATGCCAGGTATTGGTGAGGAAACAGATGCTAGAGAGGGAAAAGGCCATCCCTTTGGGAGAGAAGTGGTATTTCTGGGAGAAAATGCCCCAAATCGGGGAGTAAGTGTCATCCTGAGGCGTGTCATGGAGTAGATTTGGGAGGAAATGGAGGTGTTTCACAGAGTAGCGGCACTTCTGGGAGAAAATGTCCTCAGTGGGAAAGACAATGTCCTCTTGAGGGAAGAAAACGGGTCTTTCTTACAGCAAATGTCATCCAATTGGGAGAAAATCTCCTCTCTTGGGGAGAAAAGTGGTCTTTCTGAGAGAAGGTGTCCTCTTCTTGGCTGCAAGTGTCCCATTTGGCATTGTCATGGAGGCTTTTTGGGGAGAAAGCGTGTGGCAGTTGTAAGAGAAGGGGTATTTCTGGGAGCAAATCTCCTCTTTTTGGAAGAGAAGGTGAAATTTCCAAGGGAAAAGTGGCATTTCTGGGAGGAAATGACATAGCTGGGGGAGAAAAGTGGGAACCGGTGGGAAAGAAGATCTTGTACTGGAGAGCAACGGTGGTCTTTTTGGTGTGCCAAGTGGTCTCTTGGGGAGACAACGTGGTAAATAGGGGAGACAATGTCCTCGGGAGGAGTGTCAAGTAGTATTTGGGAGAGCAAACGTCAGGTATTTCTCGGAAACCGGCTGTTTCTGGGAGATAGTAGCAGACTTGGTTGGAAAATGACAGGTGTTTGTGAGAAAGCTGGTATTTTGGGGAAAAAAGGCCGTTTTTTAAAGAATAAGCTGGCATTTCTGGGAGAATATGTCCCATCTTTGGGAGAAAACGGGTGTATGTGGGAGAAAATGTCGTGTATTTGGGAGAAAGCTGGTGTATGTGGGAGAAAAGGCCATTGTGATGGGAGTCAGTGTGATCTTGAGGAGTGGAAAGCAGTATTCTTGAGATGAAACGTGAGGTATTTCTAAGAGTCCTGGTATTTCTGGGAGAAAATGTCTTGTTTTGGAGAGCCAAAGTCCCATTTTGGGGGCAGAAGCTGGTATTTCTGTGACACTGCCATCTTGATGGGGGTAAGTGTGATCTTGAGGAGTGTAAAGCAGCATTTTGGTTAGAAAATGGGAGCTCTTCCTAAGAGCAGTGCTATTTCTGGGAGAAAAGGAGCTCTACTGGGCATAAAAATGGTGTATCTGTGATAAAATGCCACGTTTCTGAAAGAAACTGTCCTCTTGCGGAGTGTAATGCTGTATGTTCCGGAGGAAATGGGAAATATTCAGCAGAGTCCTGGTATTTCTGGGAGAAGAGGTCTGATGTGGGGGGGGGGAAGGTGATGTATCTGTGAGAAAGCTGGTGTTTCTGGGAGAAAATGCCAGGTATTGGTGAGGAAACAGATGCTAGAGAGGGAAAAGGCCATCCCTTTGGGAGAGAAGTGGTATTTCTGGGAGAAAATGCCCCAAATCGGGGAGTAAGTGTCATCCTGAGGCGTGTCATGGAGTAGATTTGGGAGGAAATGGAGGTGTTTCACAGAGTAGCGGCACTTCTGGGAGAAAATGTCCTCAGTGGGAAAGACAATGTCCTCTTGAGGGAAGAAAACGGGTCTTTCTTACAGCAAATGTCATCCAATTGGGAGAAAATCTCCTCTCTTGGGGAGAAAAGTGGTCTTTCTGAGAGAAGGTGTCCTCTTCTTGGCTGCAAGTGTCCCATTTGGCATTGTCATGGAGGCTTTTTGGGGAGAAAGCGTGTGGCAGTTGTAAGAGAAGGGGTATTTCTGGGAGCAAATCTCCTCTTTTTGGAAGAGAAGGTGAAATTTCCAAGGGAAAAGTGGCATTTCTGGGAGGAAATGACATAGCTGGGGGAGAAAAGTGGGAACCGGTGGGAAAGAAGATCTTGTACTGGAGAGCAACGGTGGTCTTTTTGGTGTGCCAAGTGGTCTCTTGGGGAGACAACGTGGTAAATAGGGGAGACAATGTCCTCGGGAGGAGTGTCAAGTAGTATTTGGGAGAGCAAACGTCAGGTATTTCTCGGAAACCGGCTGTTTCTGGGAGATAGTAGCAGACTTGGTTGGAAAATGACAGGTGTTTGTGAGAAAGCTGGTATTTTGGGGAAAAAAGGCCGTTTTTTAAAGAATAAGCTGGCATTTCTGGGAGAATATGTCCCATCTTTGGGAGAAAACGGGTGTATGTGGGAGAAAATGTCGTGTATTTGGGAGAAAGCTGGTGTATGTGGGAGAAAAGGCCATTGTGATGGGAGTCAGTGTGATCTTGAGGAGTGGAAAGCAGTATTCTTGAGATGAAACGTGAGGTATTTCTAAGAGTCCTGGTATTTCTGGGAGAAAATGTCTTGTTTTGGAGAGCCAAAGTCCCATTTTGGGGGCAGAAGCTGGTATTTCTGTGACACTGCCATCTTGATGGGGGTAAGTGTGATCTTGAGGAGTGTAAAGCAGCATTTTGGTTAGAAAATGGGAGCTCTTCCTAAGAGCAGTGCTATTTCTGGGAGAAAAGGAGCTCTACTGGGCATAAAAATGGTGTATCTGTGATAAAATGCCACGTTTCTGAAAGAAACTGTCCTCTTGCGGAGTGTAATGCTGTATGTTCCGGAGGAAATGGGAAATATTCAGCAGAGTCCTGGTATTTCTGGGAGAAGAGGTCTGATGTGGGGGGGGGAAGGTGATGTATCTGTGAGAAAGCTGGTGTTTCTGGGAGAAAATGCCAGGTATTGGTGAGGAAACAGATGCTAGAGAGGGAAAAGGCCATCCCTTTGGGAGAGAAGTGGTATTTCTGGGAGAAAATGCCCCAAATCGGGGAGTAAGTGTCATCCTGAGGCGTGTCATGGAGTAGATTTGGGAGGAAATGGAGGTGTTTCACAGAGTAGCGGCACTTCTGGGAGAAAATGTCCTCAGTGGGAAAGACAATGTCCTCTTGAGGGAAGAAAACAGGTCTTTCTTACAGCAAATGTCATCCAATTGGGAGAAAATCTCCTCTCTTGGGGAGAAAAGTGGTCTTTCTGAGAGAAGGTGTCCTCTTCTTGGCTGCAAGTGTCCCATTTGGCATTGTCATGGAGGCTTTTTGGGGAGAAAGCGTGTGGCAGTTGTAAGAGAAGGGGTATTTCTGGGAGCAAATCTCCTCTTTTTGGAAGAGAAGGTGAAATTTCCAAGGGAAAAGTGGCATTTCTGGGAGGAAATGACATAGCTGGGGGAGAAAAGTGGGAACCGGTGGGAAAGAAGATCTTGTACTGGAGAGCAACGGTGGTCTTTTTGGTGTGCCAAGTGGTCTCTTGGGGAGACAACGTGGTAAATAGGGGAGACAATGTCCTCGGGAGGAGTGTCAAGTAGTATTTGGGAGAGCAAACGTCAGGTATTTCTCGGAAACCGGCTGTTTCTGGGAGATAGTAGCAGACTTGGTTGGAAAATGACAGGTGTTTGTGAGAAAGCTGGTATTTTGGGGAAAAAAGGCCGTTTTTTAAAGAATAAGCTGGCATTTCTGGGAGAATATGTCCCATCTTTGGGAGAAAACGGGTGTATGTGGGAGAAAATGTCGTGTATTTGGGAGAAAGCTGGTGTATGTGGGAGAAAAGGCCATTGTGATGGGAGTCAGTGTGATCTTGAGGAGTGGAAAGCAGTATTCTTGAGATGAAACGTGAGGTATTTCTAAGAGTCCTGGTATTTCTGGGAGAAAATGTCTTGTTTTGGAGAGCCAAAGTCCCATTTTGGGGGCAGAAGCTGGTATTTCTGTGACACTGCCATCTTGATGGGGGTAAGTGTGATCTTGAGGAGTGTAAAGCAGCATTTTGGTTAGAAAATGGGAGCTCTTCCTAAGAGCAGTGCTATTTCTGGGAGAAAAGGAGCTCTACTGGGCATAAAAATGGTGTATCTGTGATAAAATGCCACGTTTCTGAAAGAAACTGTCCTCTTGCGGAGTGTAATGCTGTATGTTCCGGAGGAAATGGGAAATATTCAGCAGAGTCCTGGTATTTCTGGGAGAAGAGGTCTGATGTGGGGGGGGGGAAGGTGATGTATCTGTGAGAAAGCTGGTGTTTCTGGGAGAAAATGCCAGGTATTGGTGAGGAAACAGATGCTAGAGAGGGAAAAGGCCATCCCTTTGGGAGAGAAGTGGTATTTCTGGGAGAAAATGCCCCAAATCGGGGAGTAAGTGTCATCCTGAGGCGTGTCATGGAGTAGATTTGGGAGGAAATGGAGGTGTTTCACAGAGTAGCGGCACTTCTGGGAGAAAATGTCCTCAGTGGGAAAGACAATGTCCTCTTGAGGGAAGAAAACAGGTCTTTCTTACAGCAAATGTCATCCAATTGGGAGAAAATCTCCTCTCTTGGGGAGAAAAGTGGTCTTTCTGAGAGAAGGTGTCCTCTTCTTGGCTGCAAGTGTCCCATTTGGCATTGTCATGGAGGCTTTTTGGGGAGAAAGCGTGTGGCAGTTGTAAGAGAAGGGGTATTTCTGGGAGCAAATCTCCTCTTTTTGGAAGAGAAGGTGAAATTTCCAAGGGAAAAGTGGCATTTCTGGGAGGAAATGACATAGCTGGGGGAGAAAAGTGGGAACCGGTGGGAAAGAAGATCTTGTACTGGAGAGCAACGGTGGTCTTTTTGGTGTGCCAAGTGGTCTCTTGGGGAGACAACGTGGTAAATAGGGGAGACAATGTCCTCGGGAGGAGTGTCAAGTAGTATTTGGGAGAGCAAACGTCAGGTATTTC
This sequence comes from Phasianus colchicus, assembly GCF_987193195.1. Classification (NCBI taxonomy): domain Eukaryota; kingdom Metazoa; phylum Chordata; class Aves; order Galliformes; family Phasianidae; genus Phasianus; species Phasianus colchicus. Next base: position 1,014,385 of record NW_028325225.1, read on the forward strand.
TCGGAAACCGGCTGTTTCTGGGAGATAGTAGCAGACTTGGTTGGAAAATGACAGGTGTTTGTGAGAAAGCTGGTATTTTGGGGAAAAAAGGCCGTTTTTTAAAGAATAAGCTGGCATTTCTGGGAGAATATGTCCCATCTTTGGGAGAAAACGGGTGTATGTGGGAGAAAATGTCGTGTATTTGGGAGAAAGCTGGTGTATGTGGGAGAAAAGGCCATTGTGATGGGAGTCAGTGTGATCTTGAGGAGTGGAAAGCAGTATTCTTGAGATGAAACGTGAGGTATTTCTAAGAGTCCTGGTATTTCTGGGAGAAAATGTCTTGTTTTGGAGAGCCAAAGTCCCATTTTGGGGGCAGAAGCTGGTATTTCTGTGACACTGCCATCTTGATGGGGGTAAGTGTGATCTTGAGGAGTGTAAAGCAGCATTTTGGTTAGAAAATGGGAGCTCTTCCTAAGAGCAGTGCTATTTCTGGGAGAAAAGGAGCTCTACTGGGCATAAAAATGGTGTATCTGTGATAAAATGCCACGTTTCTGAAAGAAACTGTCCTCTTGCGGAGTGTAATGCTGTATGTTCCGGAGGAAATGGGAAATATTCAGCAGAGTCCTGGTATTTCTGGGAGAAGAGGTCTGATGTGGGGGGGGGGAAGGTGATGTATCTGTGAGAAAGCTGGTGTTTCTGGGAGAAAATGCCAGGTATTGGTGAGGAAACAGATGCTAGAGAGGGAAAAGGCCATCCCTTTGGGAGAGAAGTGGTATTTCTGGGAGAAAATGCCCCAAATCGGGGAGTAAGTGTCATCCTGAGGCGTGTCATGGAGTAGATTTGGGAGGAAATGGAGGTGTTTCACAGAGTAGCGGCACTTCTGGGAGAAAATGTCCTCAGTGGGAAAGACAATGTCCTCTTGAGGGAAGAAAACAGGTCTTTCTTACAGCAAATGTCATCCAATTGGGAGAAAATCTCCTCTCTTGGGGAGAAAAGTGGTCTTTCTGAGAGAAGGTGTCCTCTTCTTGGCTGCAAGTGTCCCATTTGGCATTGTCATGGAGGCTTTTTGGGGAGAAAGCGTGTGGCAGTTGTAAGAGAAGGGGTATTTCTGGGAGCAAATCTCCTCTTTTTGGAAGAGAAGGTGAAATTTCCAAGGGAAAAGTGGCATTTCTGGGAGGAAATGACATAGCTGGGGGAGAAAAGTGGGAACCGGTGGGAAAGAAGATCTTGTACTGGAGAGCAACGGTGGTCTTTTTGGTGTGCCAAGTGGTCTCTTGGGGAGACAACGTGGTAAATAGGGGAGACAATGTCCTCGGGAGGAGTGTCAAGTAGTATTTGGGAGAGCAAACGTCAGGTATTTCTCGGAAACCGGCTGTTTCTGGGAGATAGTAGCAGACTTGGTTGGAAAATGACAGGTGTTTGTGAGAAAGCTGGTATTTTGGGGAAAAAAGGCCGTTTTTTAAAGAATAAGCTGGCATTTCTGGGAGAATATGTCCCATCTTTGGGAGAAAACGGGTGTATGTGGGAGAAAATGTCGTGTATTTGGGAGAAAGCTGGTGTATGTGGGAGAAAAGGCCATTGTGATGGGAGTCAGTGTGATCTTGAGGAGTGGAAAGCAGTATTCTTGAGATGAAACGTGAGGTATTTCTAAGAGTCCTGGTATTTCTGGGAGAAAATGTCTTGTTTTGGAGAGCCAAAGTCCCATTTTGGGGGCAGAAGCTGGTATTTCTGTGACACTGCCATCTTGATGGGGGTAAGTGTGATCTTGAGGAGTGTAAAGCAGCATTTTGGTTAGAAAATGGGAGCTCTTCCTAAGAGCAGTGCTATTTCTGGGAGAAAAGGAGCTCTACTGGGCATAAAAACGGTGTATCTGTGATAAAATGCCACGTTTCTGAAAGAAACTGTCCTCTTGCGGAGTGTAATGCTGTATGTTCCGGAGGAAATGGGAAATATTCAGCAGAGTCCTGGTATTTCTGGGAGAAGAGGTCTGATGTGGGGGGGAAGGTGATGTATCTGTGAGAAAGCTGGTGTTTCTGGGAGAAAATGCCAGGTATTGGTGAGGAAACAGATGCTAGAGAGGGAAAAGGCCATCCCTTTGGGAGAGAAGTGGTATTTCTGGGAGAAAATGCCCCAAATCGGGGAGTAAGTGTCATCCTGAGGCGTGTCATGGAGTAGATTTGGGAGGAAATGGAGGTGTTTCACAGAGTAGCGGCACTTCTGGGAGAAAATGTCCTCAGTGGGAAAGACAATGTCCTCTTGAGGGAAGAAAACAGGTCTTTCTTACAGCAAATGTCATCCAATTGGGAGAAAATCTCCTCTCTTGGGGAGAAAAGTGGTCTTTCTGAGAGAAGGTGTCCTCTTCTTGGCTGCAAGTGTCCCATTTGGCATTGTCATGGAGGCTTTTTGGGGAGAAAGCGTGTGGCAGTTGTAAGAGAAGGGGTATTTCTGGGAGCAAATCTCCTCTTTTTGGAAGAGAAGGTGAAATTTCCAAGGGAAAAGTGGCATTTCTGGGAGGAAATGACATAGCTGGGGGAGAAAAGTGGGAACCGGTGGGAAAGAAGATCTTGTACTGGAGAGCAACGGTGGTCTTTTTGGTGTGCCAAGTGGTCTCTTGGGGAGACAACGTGGTAAATAGGGGAGACAATGTCCTCGGGAGGAGTGTCAAGTAGTATTTGGGAGAGCAAACGTCAGGTATTTCTCGGAAACCGGCTGTTTCTGGGAGATAGTAGCAGACTTGGTTGGAAAATGACAGGTGTTTGTGAGAAAGCTGGTATTTTGGGGAAAAAAGGCCGTTTTTTAAAGAATAAGCTGGCATTTCTGGGAGAATATGTCCCATCTTTGGGAGAAAACGGGTGTATGTGGGAGAAAATGTCGTGTATTTGGGAGAAAGCTGGTGTATGTGGGAGAAAAGGCCATTGTGATGGGAGTCAGTGTGATCTTGAGGAGTGGAAAGCAGTATTCTTGAGATGAAACGTGAGGTATTTCTAAGAGTCCTGGTATTTCTGGGAGAAAATGTCTTGTTTTGGAGAGCCAAAGTCCCATTTTGGGGGCAGAAGCTGGTATTTCTGTGACACTGCCATCTTGATGGGGGTAAGTGTGATCTTGAGGAGTGTAAAGCAGCATTTTGGTTAGAAAATGGGAGCTCTTCCTAAGAGCAGTGCTATTTCTGGGAGAAAAGGAGCTCTACTGGGCATAAAAATGGTGTATCTGTGATAAAATGCCACGTTTCTGAAAGAAACTGTCCTCTTGCGGAGTGTAATGCTGTATGTTCCGGAGGAAATGGGAAATATTCAGCAGAGTCCTGGTATTTCTGGGAGAAGAGGTCTGATGTGGGGGGGGGGAAGGTGATGTATCTGTGAGAAAGCTGGTGTTTCTGGGAGAAAATGCCAGGTATTGGTGAGGAAACAGATGCTAGAGAGGGAAAAGGCCATCCCTTTGGGAGAGAAGTGGTATTTCTGGGAGAAAATGCCCCAAATCGGGGAGTAAGTGTCATCCTGAGGCGTGTCATGGAGTAGATTTGGGAGGAAATGGAGGTGTTTCACAGAGTAGCGGCACTTCTGGGAGAAAATGTCCTCAGTGGGAAAGACAATGTCCTCTTGAGGGAAGAAAACGGGTCTTTCTTACAGCAAATGTCATCCAATTGGGAGAAAATCTCCTCTCTTGGGGAGAAAAGTGGTCTTTCTGAGAGAAGGTGTCCTCTTCTTGGCTGCAAGTGTCCCATTTGGCATTGTCATGGAGGCTTTTTGGGGAGAAAGCGTGTGGCAGTTGTAAGAGAAGGGGTATTTCTGGGAGCAAATCTCCTCTTTTTGGAAGAGAAGGGGAAATTTCCAAGGGAAAAGTGGCATTTCTGGGAGGAAATGACATAGCTGGGGGAGAAAAGTGGGAACCGGTGGGAAAGAAGATCTTGTACTGGAGAGCAACGGTGGTCTTTTTGGTGTGCCAAGTGGTCTCTTGGGGAGACAACGTGGTAAATAGGGGAGACAATGTCCTCGGGAGGAGTGTCAAGTAGTATTTGGGAGAGCAAACGTCAGGTATTTCTCGGAAACCGGCTGTTTCTGGGAGATAGTAGCAGACTTGGTTGGAAAATGACAGGTGTTTGTGAGAAAGCTGGTATTTTGGGGAAAAAAGGCCGTTTTTTAAAGAATAAGCTGGCATTTCTGGGAGAATATGTCCCATCTTTGGGAGAAAACGGGTGTATGTGGGAGAAAATGTCGTGTATTTGGGAGAAAGCTGGTGTATGTGGGAGAAAAGGCCATTGTGATGGGAGTCAGTGTGATCTTGAGGAGTGGAAAGCAGTATTCTTGAGATGAAACGTGAGGTATTTCTAAGAGTCCTGGTATTTCTGGGAGAAAATGTCTTGTTTTGGAGAGCCAAAGTCCCATTTTGGGGGCAGAAGCTGGTATTTCTGTGACACTGCCATCTTGATGGGGGTAAGTGTGATCTTGAGGAGTGTAAAGCAGCATTTTGGTTAGAAAATGGGAGCTCTTCCTAAGAGCAGTGCTATTTCTGGGAGAAAAGGAGCTCTACTGGGCATAAAAATGGTGTATCTGTGATAAAATGCCACGTTTCTGAAAGAAACTGTCCTCTTGCGGAGTGTAATGCTGTATGTTCCGGAGGAAATGGGAAATATTCAGCAGAGTCCTGGTATTTCTGGGAGAAGAGGTCTGATGTGGGGGGGGGAAGGTGATGTATCTGTGAGAAAGCTGGTGTTTCTGGGAGAAAATGCCAGGTATTGGTGAGGAAACAGATGCTAGAGAGGGAAAAGGCCATCCCTTTGGGAGAGAAGTGGTATTTCTGGGAGAAAATGCCCCAAATCGGGGAGTAAGTGTCATCCTGAGGCGTGTCATGGAGTAGATTTGGGAGGAAATGGAGGTGTTTCACAGAGTAGCGGCACTTCTGGGAGAAAATGTCCTCAGTGGGAAAGACAATGTCCTCTTGAGGGAAGAAAACGGGTCTTTCTTACAGCAAATGTCATCCAATTGGGAGAAAATCTCCTCTCTTGGGGAGAAAAGTGGTCTTTCTGAGAGAAGGTGTCCTCTTCTTGGCTGCAAGTGTCCCATTTGGCATTGTCATGGAGGCTTTTTGGGGAGAAAGCGTGTGGCAGTTGTAAGAGAAGGGGTATTTCTGGGAGCAAATCTCCTCTTTTTGGAAGAGAAGGTGAAATTTCCAAGGGAAAAGTGGCATTTCTGGGAGGAAATGACATAGCTGGGGGAGAAAAGTGGGAACCGGTGGGAAAGAAGATCTTGTACTGGAGAGCAACGGTGGTCTTTTTGGTGTGCCAAGTGGTCTCTTGGGGAGACAACGTGGTAAATAGGGGAGACAATGTCCTCTGGAGGAGTGTCAAGTAGTATTTGGGAGAGCAAACGTCAGGTATTTCTCGGAAACCGGCTGTTTCTGGGAGATAGTAGCAGACTTGGTTGGAAAATGACAGGTGTTTGTGAGAAAGCTGGTATTTTGGGGAAAAAAGGCCGTTTTTTAAAGAATAAGCTGGCATTTCTGGGAGAATATGTCCCATCTTTGGGAGAAAACGGGTGTATGTGGGAGAAAATGTCGTGTATTTGGGAGAAAGCTGGTGTATGTGGGAGAAAAGGCCATTGTGATGGGAGTCAGTGTGATCTTGAGGAGTGGAAAGCAGTATTCTTGAGATGAAACGTGAGGTATTTCTAAGAGTCCTGGTATTTCTGGGAGAAAATGTCTTGTTTTGGAGAGCCAAAGTCCCATTTTGGGGGCAGAAGCTGGTATTTCTGTGACACTGCCATCTTGATGGGGGTAAGTGTGATCTTGAGGAGTTTGAAGCAGCATTTTGGTTAGAAAATGGGAGCTCTTCCTAAGAGCAGTGCTATTTCTGGGAGAAAAGGAGCTCTACTGGGCATAAAAATGGTGTATCTGTGATAAAATGCCACGTTTCTGAAAGAAACTGTCCTCTTGCGGAGTGTAATGCTGTATGTTCCGGAGGAAATGGGAAATATTCAGCAGAGTCCTGGTATTTCTGGGAGAAGAGGTCTGATGTGGGGGGGAAGGTGATGTATCTGTGAGAAAGCTGGTGTTTCTGGGAGAAAATGCCAGGTATTGGTGAGGAAACAGATGCTAGAGAGGGAAAAGGCCATCCCTTTGGGAGAGAAGTGGTATTTCTGGGAGAAAATGCCCCAAATCGGGGAGTAAGTGTCATCCTGAGGCGTGTCATGGAGTAGATTTGGGAGGAAATGGAGGTGTTTCACAGAGTAGCGGCACTTCTGGGAGAAAATGTCCTCAGTGGGAAAGACAATGTCCTCTTGAGGGAAGAAAACGGGTCTTTCTTACAGCAAATGTCATCCAATTGGGAGAAAATCTCCTCTCTTGGGGAGAAAAGTGGTCTTTCTGAGAGAAGGTGTCCTCTTCTTGGCTGCAAGTGTCCCATTTGGCATTGTCATGGAGGCTTTTTGGGGAGAAAGCGTGTGGCAGTTGTAAGAGAAGGGGTATTTCTGGGAGCAAATCTCCTCTTTTTGGAAGAGAAGGTGAAATTTCCAAGGGAAAAGTGGCATTTCTGGGAGGAAATGACATAGCTGGGGGAGAAAAGTGGGAACCGGTGGGAAAGAAGATCTTGTACTGGAGAGCAACGGTGGTCTTTTTGGTGTGCCAAGTGGTCTCTTGGGGAGACAACGTGGTAAATAGGGGAGACAATGTCCTCGGGAGGAGTGTCAAGTAGTATTTGGGAGAGCAAACGTCAGGTATTTCTCGGAAACCGGCTGTTTCTGGGAGATAGTAGCAGACTTGGTTGGAAAATGACAGGTGTTTGTGAGAAAGCTGGTATTTTGGGGAAAAAAGGCCGTTTTTTAAAGAATAAGCTGGCATTTCTGGGAGAATATGTCCCATCTTTGGGAGAAAACGGGTGTATGTGGGAGAAAATGTCGTGTATTTGGGAGAAAGCTGGTGTATGTGGGAGAAAAGGCCATTGTGATGGGAGTCAGTGTGATCTTGAGGAGTGGAAAGCAGTATTCTTGAGATGAAACGTGAGGTATTTCTAAGAGTCCTGGTATTTCTGGGAGAAAATGTCTTGTTTTGGAGAGCCAAAGTCCCATTTTGGGGGCAGAAGCTGGTATTTCTGTGACACTGCCATCTTGATGGGGGTAAGTGTGATCTTGAGGAGTGTAAAGCAGCATTTTGGTTAGAAAATGGGAGCTCTTCCTAAGAGCAGTGCTATTTCTGGGAGAAAAGGAGCTCTACTGGGCATAAAAATGGTGTATCTGTGATAAAATGCCACGTTTCTGAAAGAAACTGTCCTCTTGCGGAGTGTAATGCTGTATGTTCCGGAGGAAATGGGAAATATTCAGCAGAGTCCTGGTATTTCTGGGAGAAGAGGTCTGATGTGGGGGGGGGGAAGGTGATGTATCTGTGAGAAAGCTGGTGTTTCTGGGAGAAAATGCCAGGTATTGGTGAGGAAACAGATGCTAGAGAGGGAAAAGGCCATCCCTTTGGGAGAGAAGTGGTATTTCTGGGAGAAAATGCCCCAAATCGGGGAGTAAGTGTCATCCTGAGGCGTGTCATGGAGTAGATTTGGGAGGAAATGGAGGTGTTTCACAGAGTAGCGGCACTTCTGGGAGAAAATGTCCTCAGTGGGAAAGACAATGTCCTCTTGAGGGAAGAAAACGGGTCTTTCTTACAGCAAATGTCATCCAATTGGGAGAAAATCTCCTCTCTTGGGGAGAAAAGTGGTCTTTCTGAGAGAAGGTGTCCTCTTCTTGGCTGCAAGTGTCCCATTTGGCATTGTCATGGAGGCTTTTTGGGGAGAAAGCGTGTGGCAGTTGTAAGAGAAGGGGTATTTCTGGGAGCAAATCTCCTCTTTTTGGAAGAGAAGGTGAAATTTCCAAGGGAAAAGTGGCATTTCTGGGAGGAAATGACATAGCTGGGGGAGAAAAGTGGGAACCGGTGGGAAAGAAGATCTTGTACTGGAGAGCAACGGTGGTCTTTTTGGTGTGCCAAGTGGTCTCTTGGGGAGACAACGTGGTAAATAGGGGAGACAATGTCCTCGGGAGGAGTGTCAAGTAGTATTTGGGAGAGCAAACGTCAGGTATTTCTCGGAAACCGGCTGTTTCTGGGAGATAGTAGCAGACTTGGTTGGAAAATGACAGGTGTTTGTGAGAAAGCTGGTATTTTGGGGAAAAAAGGCCGTTTTTTAAAGAATAAGCTGGCATTTCTGGGAGAATATGTCCCATCTTTGGGAGAAAACGGGTGTATGTGGGAGAAAATGTCGTGTATTTGGGAGAAAGCTGGTGTATGTGGGAGAAAAGGCCATTGTGATGGGAGTCAGTGTGATCTTGAGGAGTGGAAAGCAGTATTCTTGAGATGAAACGTGAGGTATTTCTAAGAGTCCTGGTATTTCTGGGAGAAAATGTCTTGTTTTGGAGAGCCAAAGTCCCATTTTGGGGGCAGAAGCTGGTATTTCTGTGACACTGCCATCTTGATGGGGGTAAGTGTGATCTTGAGGAGTGTAAAGCAGCATTTTGGTTAGAAAATGGGAGCTCTTCCTAAGAGCAGTGCTATTTCTGGGAGAAAAGGAGCTCTACTGGGCATAAAAATGGTGTATCTGTGATAAAATGCCACGTTTCTGAAAGAAACTGTCCTCTTGCGGAGTGTAATGCTGTATGTTCCGGAGGAAATGGGAAATATTCAGCAGAGTCCTGGTATTTCTGGGAGAAGAGGTCTGATGTGGGGGGGGGGAAGGTGATGTATCTGTGAGAAAGCTGGTGTTTCTGGGAGAAAATGCCAGGTATTGGTGAGGAAACAGATGCTAGAGAGGGAAAAGGCCATCCCTTTGGGAGAGAAGTGGTATTTCTGGGAGAAAATGCCCCAAATCGGGGAGTAAGTGTCATCCTGAGGCGTGTCATGGAGTAGATTTGGGAGGAAATGGAGGTGTTTCACAGAGTAGCGGCACTTCTGGGAGAAAATGTCCTCAGTGGGAAAGACAATGTCCTCTTGAGGGAAGAAAACGGGTCTTTCTTACAGCAAATGTCATCCAATTGGGAGAAAATCTCCTCTCTTGGGGAGAAAAGTGGTCTTTCTGAGAGAAGGTGTCCTCTTCTTGGCTGCAAGTGTCCCATTTGGCATTGTCATGGAGGCTTTTTGGGGAGAAAGCGTGTGGCAGTTGTAAGAGAAGGGGTATTTCTGGGAGCAAATCTCCTCTTTTTGGAAGAGAAGGTGAAATTTCCAAGGGAAAAGTGGCATTTCTGGGAGGAAATGACATAGCTGGGGGAGAAAAGTGGGAACCGGTGGGAAAGAAGATCTTGTACTGGAGAGCAACGGTGGTCTTTTTGGTGTGCCAAGTGGTCTCTTGGGGAGACAACGTGGTAAATAGGGGAGACAATGTCCTCGGGAGGAGTGTCAAGTAGTATTTGGGAGAGCAAACGTCAGGTATTTCTCGGAAACCGGCTGTTTCTGGGAGATAGTAGCAGACTTGGTTGGAAAATGACAGGTGTTTGTGAGAAAGCTGGTATTTTGGGGAAAAAAGGCCGTTTTTTAAAGAATAAGCTGGCATTTCTGGGAGAATATGTCCCATCTTTGGGAGAAAACGGGTGTATGTGGGAGAAAATGTCGTGTATTTGGGAGAAAGCTGGTGTATGTGGGAGAAAAGGCCATTGTGATGGGAGTCAGTGTGATCTTGAGGAGTGGAAAGCAGTATTCTTGAGATGAAACGTGAGGTATTTCTAAGAGTCCTGGTATTTCTGGGAGAAAATGTCTTGTTTTGGAGAGCCAAAGTCCCATTTTGGGGGCAGAAGCTGGTATTTCTGTGACACTGCCATCTTGATGGGGGTAAGTGTGATCTTGAGGAGTTTGAAGCAGCATTTTGGTTAGAAAATGGGAGCTCTTCCTAAGAGCAGTGCTATTTCTGGGAGAAAAGGAGCTCTACTGGGCATAAAAATGGTGTATCTGTGATAAAATGCCACGTTTCTGAAAGAAACTGTCCTCTTGCGGAGTGTAATGCTGTATGTTCCGGAGGAAATGGGAAATATTCAGCAGAGTCCTGGTATTTCTGGGAGAAGAGGTCTGATGTGGGGGGGGGGAAGGTGATGTATCTGTGAGAAAGCTGGTGTTTCTGGGAGAAAATGCCAGGTATTGGTGAGGAAACAGATGCTAGAGAGGGAAAAGGCCATCCCTTTGGGAGAGAAGTGGTATTTCTGGGAGAAAATGCCCCAAATCGGGGAGTAAGTGTCATCCTGAGGCGTGTCATGGAGTAGATTTGGGAGGAAATGGAGGTGTTTCACAGAGTAGCGGCACTTCTGGGAGAAAATGTCCTCAGTGGGAAAGACAATGTCCTCTTGAGGGAAGAAAACGGGTCTTTCTTACAGCAAATGTCATCCAATTGGGAGAAAATCTCCTCTCTTGGGGAGAAAAGTGGTCTTTCTGAGAGAAGGTGTCCTCTTCTTGGCTGCAAGTGTCCCATTTGGCATTGTCATGGAGGCTTTTTGGGGAGAAAGCGTGTGGCAGTTGTAAGAGAAGGGGTATTTCTGGGAGCAAATCTCCTCTTTTTGGAAGAGAAGGTGAAATTTCCAAGGGAAAAGTGGCATTTCTGGGAGGAAATGACATAGCTGGGGGAGAAAAGTGGGAACCGGTGGGAAAGAAGATCTTGTACTGGAGAGCAACGGTGGTCTTTTTGGTGTGCCAAGTGGTCTCTTGGGGAGACAACGTGGTAAATAGGGGAGACAATGTCCTCGGGAGGAGTGTCAAGTAGTATTTGGGAGAGCAAACGTCAGGTATTTCTCGGAAACCGGCTGTTTCTGGGAGATAGTAGCAGACTTGGTTGGAAAATGACAGGTGTTTGTGAGAAAGCTGGTATTTTGGGGAAAAAAGGCCGTTTTTTAAAGAATAAGCTGGCATTTCTGGGAGAATATGTCCCATCTTTGGGAGAAAACGGGTGTATGTGGGAGAAAATGTCGTGTATTTGGGAGAAAGCTGGTGTATGTGGGAGAAAAGGCCATTGTGATGGGAGTCAGTGTGATCTTGAGGAGTGGAAAGCAGTATTCTTGAGATGAAACGTGAGGTATTTCTAAGAGTCCTGGTATTTCTGGGAGAAAATGTCTTGTTTTGGAGAGCCAAAGTCCCATTTTGGGGGCAGAAGCTGGTATTTCTGTGACACTGCCATCTTGATGGGGGTAAGTGTGATCTTGAGGAGTGTAAAGCAGCATTTTGGTTAGAAAATGGGAGCTCTTCCTAAGAGCAGTGCTATTTCTGGGAGAAAAGGAGCTCTACTGGGCATAAAAATGGTGTATCTGTGATAAAATGCCACGTTTCTGAAAGAAACTGTCCTCTTGCGGAGTGTAATGCTGTATGTTCCGGAGGAAATGGGAAATATTCAGCAGAGTCCTGGTATTTCTGGGAGAAGAGGTCTGATGTGGGGGGGGGGAAGGTGATGTATCTGTGAGAAAGCTGGTGTTTCTGGGAGAAAATGCCAGGTATTGGTGAGGAAACAGATGCTAGAGAGGGAAAAGGCCATCCCTTTGGGAGAGAAGTGGTATTTCTGGGAGAAAATGCCCCAAATCGGGGAGTAAGTGTCATCCTGAGGCGTGTCATGGAGTAGATTTGGGAGGAAATGGAGGTGTTTCACAGAGTAGCGGCACTTCTGGGAGAAAATGTCCTCAGTGGGAAAGACAATGTCCTCTTGAGGGAAGAAAACGGGTCTTTCTTACAGCAAATGTCATCCAATTGGGAGAAAATCTCCTCTCTTGGGGAGAAAAGTGGTCTTTCTGAGAGAAGGTGTCCTCTTCTTGGCTGCAAGTGTCCCATTTGGCATTGTCATGGAGGCTTTTTGGGGAGAAAGCGTGTGGCAGTTGTAAGAGAAGGGGTATTTCTGGGAGCAAATCTCCTCTTTTTGGAAGAGAAGGTGAAATTTCCAAGGGAAAAGTGGCATTTCTGGGAGGAAATGACATAGCTGGGGGAGAAAAGTGGGAACCGGTGGGAAAGAAGATCTTGTACTGGAGAGCAACGGTGGTCTTTTTGGTGTGCCAAGTGGTCTCTTGGGGAGACAACGTGGTAAATAGGGGAGACAATGTCCTCGGGAGGAGTGTCAAGTAGTATTTGGGAGAGCAAACGTCAGGTATTTCTCGGAAACCGGCTGTTTCTGGGAGATAGTAGCAGACTTGGTTGGAAAATGACAGGTGTTTGTGAGAAAGCTGGTATTTTGGGGAAAAAAGGCCGTTTTTTAAAGAATAAGCTGGCATTTCTGGGAGAATATGTCCCATCTTTGGGAGAAAACGGGTGTATGTGGGAGAAAATGTCGTGTATTTGGGAGAAAGCTGGTGTATGTGGGAGAAAAGGCCATTGTGATGGGAGTCAGTGTGATCTTGAGGAGTGGAAAGCAGTATTCTTGAGATGAAACGTGAGGTATTTCTAAGAGTCCTGGTATTTCTGGGAGAAAATGTCTTGTTTTGGAGAGCCAAAGTCCCATTTTGGGGGCAGAAGCTGGTATTTCTGTGACACTGCCATCTTGATGGGGGTAAGTGTGATCTTGAGGAGTGTAAAGCAGCATTTTGGTTAGAAAATGGGAGCTCTTCCTAAGAGCAGTGCTATTTCTGGGAGAAAAGGAGCTCTACTGGGCATAAAAATGGTGTATCTGTGATAAAATGCCACGTTTCTGAAAGAAACTGTCCTCTTGCGGAGTGTAATGCTGTATGTTCCGGAGGAAATGGGAAATATTCAGCAGAGTCCTGGTATTTCTGGGAGAAGAGGTCTGATGTGGGGGGGGGGAAGGTGATGTATCTGTGAGAAAGCTGGTGTTTCTGGGAGAAAATGCCAGGTATTGGTGAGGAAACAGATGCTAGAGAGGGAAAAGGCCATCCCTTTGGGAGAGAAGTGGTATTTCTGGGAGAAAATGCCCCAAATCGGGGAGTAAGTGTCATCCTGAGGCGTGTCATGGAGTAGATTTGGGAGGAAATGGAGGTGTTTCACAGAGTAGCGGCACTTCTGGGAGAAAATGTCCTCAGTGGGAAAGACAATGTCCTCTTGAGGGAAGAAAACGGGTCTTTCTTACAGCAAATGTCATCCAATTGGGAGAAAATCTCCTCTCTTGGGGAGAAAAGTGGTCTTTCTGAGAGAAGGTGTCCTCTTCTTGGCTGCAAGTGTCCCATTTGGCATTGTCATGGAGGCTTTTTGGGGAGAAAGCGTGTGGCAGTTGTAAGAGAAGGGGTATTTCTGGGAGCAAATCTCCTCTTTTTGGAAGAGAAGGTGAAATTTCCAAGGGAAAAGTGGCATTTCTGGGAGGAAATGACATAGCTGGGGGAGAAAAGTGGGAACCGGTGGGAAAGAAGATCTTGTACTGGAGAGCAACGGTGGTCTTTTTGGTGTGCCAAGTGGTCTCTTGGGGAGACAACGTGGTAAATAGGGGAGACAATGTCCTCTGGAGGAGTGTCAAGTAGTATTTGGGAGAGCAAACGTCAGGTATTTCTCGGAAACCGGCTGTTTCTGGGAGATAGTAGCAGACTTGGTTGGAAAATGACAGGTGTTTGTGAGAAAGCTGGTATTTTGGGGAAAAAAGGCCGTTTTTTAAAGAATAAGCTGGCATTTCTGGGAGAATATGTCCCATCTTTGGGAGAAAACGGGTGTATGTGGGAGAAAATGTCGTGTATTTGGGAGAAAGCTGGTGTATGTGGGAGAAAAGGCCATTGTGATGGGAGTCAGTGTGATCTTGAGGAGTGGAAAGCAGTATTCTTGAGATGAAACGTGAGGTATTTCTAAGAGTCCTGGTATTTCTGGGAGAAAATGTCTTGTTTTGGAGAGCCAAAGTCCCATTTTGGGGGCAGAAGCTGGTATTTCTGTGACACTGCCATCTTGATGGGGGTAAGTGTGATCTTGAGGAGTGTAAAGCAGCATTTTGGTTAGAAAATGGGAGCTCTTCCTAAGAGCAGTGCTATTTCTGGGAGAAAAGGAGCTCTACTGGGCATAAAAATGGTGTATCTGTGATAAAATGCCACGTTTCTGAAAGAAACTGTCCTCTTGCGGAGTGTAATGCTGTATGTTCCGGAGGAAATGGGAAATATTCAGCAGAGTCCTGGTATTTCTGGGAGAAGAGGTCTGATGTGGGGGGGGGGAAGGTGATGTATCTGTGAGAAAGCTGGTGTTTCTGGGAGAAAATGCCAGGTATTGGTGAGGAAACAGATGCTAGAGAGGGAAAAGGCCATCCCTTTGGGAGAGAAGTGGTATTTCTGGGAGAAAATGCCCCAAATCGGGGAGTAAGTGTCATCCTGAGGCGTGTCATGGAGTAGATTTGGGAGGAAATGGAGGTGTTTCACAGAGTAGCGGCACTTCTGGGAGAAAATGTCCTCAGTGGGAAAGACAATGTCCTCTTGAGGGAAGAAAACGGGTCTTTCTTACAGCAAATGTCATCCAATTGGGAGAAAATCTCCTCTCTTGGGGAGAAAAGTGGTCTTTCTGAGAGAAGGTGTCCTCTTCTTGGCTGCAAGTGTCCCATTTGGCATTGTCATGGAGGCTTTTTGGGGAGAAAGCGTGTGGCAGTTGTAAGAGAAGGGGTATTTCTGGGAGCAAATCTCCTCTTTTTGGAAGAGAAGGTGAAATTTCCAAGGGAAAAGTGGCATTTCTGGGAGGAAATGACATAGCTGGGGGAGAAAAGTGGGAACCGGTGGGAAAGAAGATCTTGTACTGGAGAGCAACGGTGGTCTTTTTGGTGTGCCAAGTGGTCTCTTGGGGAGACAACGTGGTAAATAGGGGAGACAATGTCCTCTGGAGGAGTGTCAAGTAGTATTTGGGAGAGCAAACGTCAGGTATTTCTCGGAAACCGGCTGTTTCTGGGAGATAGTAGCAGACTTGGTTGGAAAATGACAGGTGTTTGTGAGAAAGCTGGTATTTTGGGGAAAAAAGGCCGTTTTTTAAAGAATAAGCTGGCATTTCTGGGAGAATATGTCCCATCTTTGGGAGAAAACGGGTGTATGTGGGAGAAAATGTCGTGTATTTGGGAGAAAGCTGGTGTATGTGGGAGAAAAGGCCATTGTGATGGGAGTCAGTGTGATCTTGAGGAGTGGAAAGCAGTATTCTTGAGATGAAACGTGAGGTATTTCTAAGAGTCCTGGTATTTCTGGGAGAAAATGTCTTGTTTTGGAGAGCCAAAGTCCCATTTTGGGGGCAGAAGCTGGTATTTCTGTGACACTGCCATCTTGATGGGGGTAAGTGTGATCTTGAGGAGTTTGAAGCAGCATTTTGGTTAGAAAATGGGAGCTCTTCCTAAGAGCAGTGCTATTTCTGGGAGAAAAGGAGCTCTACTGGGCATAAAAATGGTGTATCTGTGATAAAATGCCACGTTTCTGAAAGAAACTGTCCTCTTGCGGAGTGTAATGCTGTATGTTCCGGAGGAAATGGGAAATATTCAGCAGAGTCCTGGTATTTCTGGGAGAAGAGGTCTGATGTGGGGGGGGGGAAGGTGATGTATCTGTGAGAAAGCTGGTGTTTCTGGGAGAAAATGCCAGGTATTGGTGAGGAAACAGATGCTAGAGAGGGAAAAGGCCATCCCTTTGGGAGAGAAGTGGTATTTCTGGGAGAAAATGCCCCAAATCGGGGAGTAAGTGTCATCCTGAGGCGTGTCATGGAGTAGATTTGGGAGGAAATGGAGGTGTTTCACAGAGTAGCGGCACTTCTGGGAGAAAATGTCCTCAGTGGGAAAGACAATGTCCTCTTGAGGGAAGAAAACAGGTCTTTCTTACAGCAAATGTCATCCAATTGGGAGAAAATCTCCTCTCTTGGGGAGAAAAGTGGTCTTTCTGAGAGAAGGTGTCCTCTTCTTGGCTGCAAGTGTCCCATTTGGCATTGTCATGGAGGCTTTTTGGGGAGAAAGCGTGTGGCAGTTGTAAGAGAAGGGGTATTTCTGGGAGCAAATCTCCTCTTTTTGGAAGAGAAGGTGAAATTTCCAAGGGAAAAGTGGCATTTCTGGGAGGAAATGACATAGCTGGGGGAGAAAAGTGGGAACCGGTGGGAAAGAAGATCTTGTACTGGAGAGCAACGGTGGTCTTTTTGGTGTGCCAAGTGGTCTCTTGGGGAGACAACGTGGTAAATAGGGGAGACAATGTCCTCGGGAGGAGTGTCAAGTAGTATTTGGGAGAGCAAAAGTCAGGTATTTCTCGGAAACCGGCTGTTTCTGGGAGATAGTAGCAGACTTGGTTGGAAAATGACAGGTGTTTGTGAGAAAGCTGGTATTTTGGGGAAAAAAGGCCGTTTTTTAAAGAATAAGCTGGCATTTCTGGGAGAATATGTCCCATCTTTGGGAGAAAACGGGTGTATGTGGGAGAAAATGTCGTGTATTTGGGAGAAAGCTGGTGTATGTGGGAGAAAAGGCCATTGTGATGGGAGTCAGTGTGATCTTGAGGAGTGGAAAGCAGTATTCTTGAGATGAAACGTGAGGTATTTCTAAGAGTCCTGGTATTTCTGGGAGAAAATGTCTTGTTTTGGAGAGCCAAAGTCCCATTTTGGGGGCAGAAGCTGGTATTTCTGTGACACTGCCATCTTGATGGGGGTAAGTGTGATCTTGAGGAGTTTGAAGCAGCATTTTGGTTAGAAAATGGGAGCTCTTCCTAAGAGCAGTGCTATTTCTGGGAGAAAAGGAGCTCTACTGGGCATAAAAATGGTGTATCTGTGATAAAATGCCACGTTTCTGAAAGAAACTGTCCTCTTGCGGAGTGTAATGCTGTATGTTCCGGAGGAAATGGGAAATATTCAGCAGAGTCCTGGTATTTCTGGGAGAAGAGGTCTGATGTGGGGGGGGGAAGGTGATGTATCTGTGAGAAAGCTGGTGTTTCTGGGAGAAAATGCCAGGTATTGGTGAGGAAACAGATGCTAGAGAGGGAAAAGGCCATCCCTTTGGGAGAGAAGTGGTATTTCTGGGAGAAAATGCCCCAAATCGGGGAGTAAGTGTCATCCTGAGGCGTGTCATGGAGTAGATTTGGGAGGAAATGGAGGTGTTTCACAGAGTAGCGGCACTTCTGGGAGAAAATGTCCTCAGTGGGAAAGACAATGTCCTCTTGAGGGAAGAAAACGGGTCTTTCTTACAGCAAATGTCATCCAATTGGGAGAAAATCTCCTCTCTTGGGGAGAAAAGTGGTCTTTCTGAGAGAAGGTGTCCTCTTCTTGGCTGCAAGTGTCCCATTTGGCATTGTCATGGAGGCTTTTTGGGGAGAAAGCGTGTGGCAGTTGTAAGAGAAGGGGTATTTCTGGGAGCAAATCTCCTCTTTTTGGAAGAGAAGGTGAAATTTCCAAGGGAAAAGTGGCATTTCTGGGAGGAAATGACATAGCTGGGGGAGAAAAGTGGGAACCGGTGGGAAAGAAGATCTTGTACTGGAGAGCAACGGTGGTCTTTTTGGTGTGCCAAGTGGTCTCTTGGGGAGACAACGTGGTAAATAGGGGAGACAATGTCCTCTGGAGGAGTGTCAAGTAGTATTTGGGAGAGCAAACGTCAGGTATTTCTCGGAAACCGGCTGTTTCTGGGAGATAGTAGCAGACTTGGTTGGAAAATGACAGGTGTTTGTGAGAAAGCTGGTATTTTGGGGAAAAAAGGCCGTTTTTTAAAGAATAAGCTGGCATTTCTGGGAGAATATGTCCCATCTTTGGGAGAAAACGGGTGTATGTGGGAGAAAATGTCGTGTATTTGGGAGAAAGCTGGTGTATGTGGGAGAAAAGGCCATTGTGATGGGAGTCAGTGTGATCTTGAGGAGTGGAAAGCAGTATTCTTGAGATGAAACGTGAGGTATTTCTAAGAGTCCTGGTATTTCTGGGAGAAAATGTCTTGTTTTGGAGAGCCAAAGTCCCATTTTGGGGGCAGAAGCTGGTATTTCTGTGACACTGCCATCTTGATGGGGGTAAGTGTGATCTTGAGGAGTTTGAAGCAGCATTTTGGTTAGAAAATGGGAGCTCTTCCTAAGAGCAGTGCTATTTCTGGGAGAAAAGGAGCTCTACTGGGCATAAAAATGGTGTATCTGTGATAAAATGCCACGTTTCTGAAAGAAACTGTCCTCTTGCGGAGTGTAATGCTGTATGTTCCGGAGGAAATGGGAAATATTCAGCAGAGTCCTGGTATTTCTGGGAGAAGAGGTCTGATGTGGGGGGGGGGAAGGTGATGTATCTGTGAGAAAGCTGGTGTTTCTGGGAGAAAATGCCAGGTATTGGTGAGGAAACAGATGCTAGAGAGGGAAAAGGCCATCCCTTTGGGAGAGAAGTGGTATTTCTGGGAGAAAATGCCCCAAATCGGGGAGTAAGTGTCATCCTGAGGCGTGTCATGGAGTAGATTTGGGAGGAAATGGAGGTGTTTCACAGAGTAGCGGCACTTCTGGGAGAAAATGTCCTCAGTGGGAAAGACAATGTCCTCTTGAGGGAAGAAAACGGGTCTTTCTTACAGCAAATGTCATCCAATTGGGAGAAAATCTCCTCTCTTGGGGAGAAAAGTGGTCTTTCTGAGAGAAGGTGTCCTCTTCTTGGCTGCAAGTGTCCCATTTGGCATTGTCATGGAGGCTTTTTGGGGAGAAAGCGTGTGGCAGTTGTAAGAGAAGGGGTATTTCTGGGAGCAAATCTCCTCTTTTTGGAAGAGAAGGTGAAATTTCCAAGGGAAAAGTGGCATTTCTGGGAGGAAATGACATAGCTGGGGGAGAAAAGTGGGAACCGGTGGGAAAGAAGATCTTGTACTGGAGAGCAACGGTGGTCTTTTTGGTGTGCCAAGTGGTCTCTTGGGGAGACAACGTGGTAAATAGGGGAGACAATGTCCTCTGGAGGAGTGTCAAGTAGTATTTGGGAGAGCAAACGTCAGGTATTTCTCGGAAACCGGCTGTTTCTGGGAGATAGTAGCAGACTTGGTTGGAAAATGACAGGTGTTTGTGAGAAAGCTGGTATTTTGGGGAAAAAAGGCCGTTTTTTAAAGAATAAGCTGGCATTTCTGGGAGAATATGTCCCATCTTTGGGAGAAAACGGGTGTATGTGGGAGAAAATGTCGTGTATTTGGGAGAAAGCTGGTGTATGTGGGAGAAAAGGCCATTGTGATGGGAGTCAGTGTGATCTTGAGGAGTGGAAAGCAGTATTCTTGAGATGAAACGTGAGGTATTTCTAAGAGTCCTGGTATTTCTGGGAGAAAATGTCTTGTTTTGGAGAGCCAAAGTCCCATTTTGGGGGCAGAAGCTGGTATTTCTGTGACACTGCCATCTTGATGGGGGTAAGTGTGATCTTGAGGAGTGTAAAGCAGCATTTTGGTTAGAAAATGGGAGCTCTTCCTAAGAGCAGTGCTATTTCTGGGAGAAAAGGAGCTCTACTGGGCATAAAAATGGTGTATCTGTGATAAAATGCCACGTTTCTGAAAGAAACTGTCCTCTTGCGGAGTGTAATGCTGTATGTTCCGGAGGAAATGGGAAATATTCAGCAGAGTCCTGGTATTTCTGGGAGAAGAGGTCTGATGTGGGGGGGGGGGAAGGTGATGTATCTGTGAGAAAGCTGGTGTTTCTGGGAGAAAATGCCAGGTATTGGTGAGGAAACAGATGCTAGAGAGGGAAAAGGCCATCCCTTTGGGAGAGAAGTGGTATTTCTGGGAGAAAATGCCCCAAATCGGGGAGTAAGTGTCATCCTGAGGCGTGTCATGGAGTAGATTTGGGAGGAAATGGAGGTGTTTCACAGAGTAGCGGCACTTCTGGGAGAAAATGTCCTCAGTGGGAAAGACAATGTCCCCTTGAGGGAAGAAAACGGGTCTTTCTTACAGCAAATGTCATCCAATTGGGAGAAAATCTCCTCTCTTGGGGAGAAAAGTGGTCTTTCTGAGAGAAGGTGTCCTCTTCTTGGCTGCAAGTGTCCCATTTGGCATTGTCATGGAGGCTTTTTGGGGAGAAAGCGTGTGGCAGTTGTAAGAGAAGGGGTATTTCTGGGAGCAAATCTCCTCTTTTTGGAAGAGAAGGTGAAATTTCCAAGGGAAAAGTGGCATTTCTGGGAGGAAATGACATAGCTGGGGGAGAAAAGTGGGAACCGGTGGGAAAGAAGATCTTGTACTGGAGAGCAACGGTGGTCTTTTTGGTGTGCCAAGTGGTCTCTTGGGGAGACAACGTGGTAAATAGGGGAGACAATGTCCTCTGGAGGAGTGTCAAGTAGTATTTGGGAGAGCAAACGTCAGGTATTTCTCGGAAACCGGCTGTTTCTGGGAGATAGTAGCAGACTTGGTTGGAAAATGACAGGTGTTTGTGAGAAAGCTGGTATTTTGGGGAAAAAAGGCCGTTTTTTAAAGAATAAGCTGGCATTTCTGGGAGAATATGTCCCATCTTTGGGAGAAAACGGGTGTATGTGGGAGAAAATGTCGTGTATTTGGGAGAAAGCTGGTGTATGTGGGAGAAAAGGCCATTGTGATGGGAGTCAGTGTGATCTTGAGGAGTGGAAAGCAGTATTCTTGAGATGAAACGTGAGGTATTTCTAAGAGTCCTGGTATTTCTGGGAGAAAATGTCTTGTTTTGGAGAGCCAAAGTCCCATTTTGGGGGCAGAAGCTGGTATTTCTGTGACACTGCCATCTTGATGGGGGTAAGTGTGATCTTGAGGAGTGTAAAGCAGCATTTTGGTTAGAAAATGGGAGCTCTTCCTAAGAGCAGTGCTATTTCTGGGAGAAAAGGAGCTCTACTGGGCATAAAAATGGTGTATCTGTGATAAAATGCCACGTTTCTGAAAGAAACTGTCCTCTTGCGGAGTGTAATGCTGTATGTTCCGGAGGAAATGGGAAATATTCAGCAGAGTCCTGGTATTTCTGGGAGAAGAGGTCTGATGTGGGGGGGGGGAAGGTGATGTATCTGTGAGAAAGCTGGTGTTTCTGGGAGAAAATGCCAGGTATTGGTGAGGAAACAGATGCTAGAGAGGGAAAAGGCCATCCCTTTGGGAGAGAAGTGGTATTTCTGGGAGAAAATGCCCCAAATCGGGGAGTAAGTGTCATCCTGAGGCGTGTCATGGAGTAGATTTGGGAGGAAATGGAGGTGTTTCACAGAGTAGCGGCACTTCTGGGAGAAAATGTCCTCAGTGGGAAAGACAATGTCCCCTTGAGGGAAGAAAACGGGTCTTTCTTACAGCAAATGTCATCCAATTGGGAGAAAATCTCCTCTCTTGGGGAGAAAAGTGGTCTTTCTGAGAGAAGGTGTCCTCTTCTTGGCTGCAAGTGTCCCATTTGGCATTGTCATGGAGGCTTTTTGGGGAGAAAGCGTGTGGCAGTTGTAAGAGAAGGGGTATTTCTGGGAGCAAATCTCCTCTTTTTGGAAGAGAAGGTGAAATTTCCAAGGGAAAAGTGGCATTTCTGGGAGGAAATGACATAGCTGGGGGAGAAAAGTGGGAACCGGTGGGAAAGAAGATCTTGTACTGGAGAGCAACGGTGGTCTTTTTGGTGTGCCAAGTGGTCTCTTGGGGAGACAACGTGGTAAATAGGGGAGACAATGTCCTCTGGAGGAGTGTCAAGTAGTATTTGGGAGAGCAAACGTCAGGTATTTCTCGGAAACCGGCTGTTTCTGGGAGATAGTAGCAGACTTGGTTGGAAAATGACAGGTGTTTGTGAGAAAGCTGGTATTTTGGGGAAAAAAGGCCGTTTTTTAAAGAATAAGCTGGCATTTCTGGGAGAATATGTCCCATCTTTGGGAGAAAACGGGTGTATGTGGGAGAAAATGTCGTGTATTTGGGAGAAAGCTGGTGTATGTGGGAGAAAAGGCCATTGTGATGGGAGTCAGTGTGATCTTGAGGAGTGGAAAGCAGTATTCTTGAGATGAAACGTGAGGTATTTCTAAGAGTCCTGGTATTTCTGGGAGAAAATGTCTTGTTTTGGAGAGCCAAAGTCCCATTTTGGGGGCAGAAGCTGGTATTTCTGTGACACTGCCATCTTGATGGGGGTAAGTGTGATCTTGAGGAGTGTAAAGCAGCATTTTGGTTAGAAAATGGGAGCTCTTCCTAAGAGCAGTGCTATTTCTGGGAGAAAAGGAGCTCTACTGGGCATAAAAATGGTGTATCTGTGATAAAATGCCACGTTTCTGAAAGAAACTGTCCTCTTGCGGAGTGTAATGCTGTATGTTCCGGAGGAAATGGGAAATATTCAGCAGAGTCCTGGTATTTCTGGGAGAAGAGGTCTGATGTGGGGGGGGGGGAAGGTGATGTATCTGTGAGAAAGCTGGTGTTTCTGGGAGAAAATGCCAGGTATTGGTGAGGAAACAGATGCTAGAGAGGGAAAAGGCCATCCCTTTGGGAGAGAAGTGGTATTTCTGGGAGAAAATGCCCCAAATCGGGGAGTAAGTGTCATCCTGAGGCGTGTCATGGAGTAGATTTGGGAGGAAATGGAGGTGTTTCACAGAGTAGCGGCACTTCTGGGAGAAAATGTCCTCAGTGGGAAAGACAATGTCCCCTTGAGGGAAGAAAACGGGTCTTTCTTACAGCAAATGTCATCCAATTGGGAGAAAATCTCCTCTCTTGGGGAGAAAAGTGGTCTTTCTGAGAGAAGGTGTCCTCTTCTTGGCTGCAAGTGTCCCATTTGGCATTGTCATGGAGGCTTTTTGGGGAGAAAGCGTGTGGCAGTTGTAAGAGAAGGGGTATTTCTGGGAGCAAATCTCCTCTTTTTGGAAGAGAAGGTGAAATTTCCAAGGGAAAAGTGGCATTTCTGGGAGGAAATGACATAGCTGGGGGAGAAAAGTGGGAACCGGTGGGAAAGAAGATCTTGTACTGGAGAGCAACGGTGGTCTTTTTGGTGTGCCAAGTGGTCTCTTGGGGAGACAACGTGGTAAATAGGGGAGACAATGTCCTCGGGAGGAGTGTCAAGTAGTATTTGGGAGAGCAAACGTCAGGTATTTCTCGGAAACCGGCTGTTTCTGGGAGATAGTAGCAGACTTGGTTGGAAAATGACAGGTGTTTGTGAGAAAGCTGGTATTTTGGGGAAAAAAGGCCGTTTTTTAAAGAATAAGCTGGCATTTCTGGGAGAATATGTCCCATCTTTGGGAGAAAACGGGTGTATGTGGGAGAAAATGTCGTGTATTTGGGAGAAAGCTGGTGTATGTGGGAGAAAAGGCCATTGTGATGGGAGTCAGTGTGATCTTGAGGAGTGGAAAGCAGTATTCTTGAGATGAAACGTGAGGTATTTCTAAGAGTCCTGGTATTTCTGGGAGAAAATGTCTTGTTTTGGAGAGCCAAAGTCCCATTTTGGGGGCAGAAGCTGGTATTTCTGTGACACTGCCATCTTGATGGGGGTAAGTGTGATCTTGAGGAGTGTAAAGCAGCATTTTGGTTAGAAAATGGGAGCTCTTCCTAAGAGCAGTGCTATTTCTGGGAGAAAAGGAGCTCTACTGGGCATAAAAATGGTGTATCTGTGATAAAATGCCACGTTTCTGAAAGAAACTGTCCTCTTGCGGAGTGTAATGCTGTATGTTCCGGAGGAAATGGGAAATATTCAGCAGAGTCCTGGTATTTCTGGGAGAAGAGGTCTGATGTGGGGGGGGGGAAGGTGATGTATCTGTGAGAAAGCTGGTGTTTCTGGGAGAAAATGCCAGGTATTGGTGAGGAAACAGATGCTAGAGAGGGAAAAGGCCATCCCTTTGGGAGAGAAGTGGTATTTCTGGGAGAAAATGCCCCAAATCGGGGAGTAAGTGTCATCCTGAGGCGTGTCATGGAGTAGATTTGGGAGGAAATGGAGGTGTTTCACAGAGTAGCGGCACTTCTGGGAGAAAATGTCCTCAGTGGGAAAGACAATGTCCTCTTGAGGGAAGAAAACAGGTCTTTCTTACAGCAAATGTCATCCAATTGGGAGAAAATCTCCTCTCTTGGGGAGAAAAGTGGTCTTTCTGAGAGAAGGTGTCCTCTTCTTGGCTGCAAGTGTCCCATTTGGCATTGTCATGGAGGCTTTTTGGGGAGAAAGCGTGTGGCAGTTGTAAGAGAAGGGGTATTTCTGGGAGCAAATCTCCTCTTTTTGGAAGAGAAGGTGAAATTTCCAAGGGAAAAGTGGCATTTCTGGGAGGAAATGACATAGCTGGGGGAGAAAAGTGGGAACCGGTGGGAAAGAAGATCTTGTACTGGAGAGCAACGGTGGTCTTTTTGGTGTGCCAAGTGGTCTCTTGGGGAGACAACGTGGTAAATAGGGGAGACAATGTCCTCTGGAGGAGTGTCAAGTAGTATTTGGGAGAGCAAACGTCAGGTATTTCTCGGAAACCGGCTGTTTCTGGGAGATAGTAGCAGACTTGGTTGGAAAATGACAGGTGTTTGTGAGAAAGCTGGTATTTTGGGGAAAAAAGGCCGTTTTTTAAAGAATAAGCTGGCATTTCTGGGAGAATATGTCCCATCTTTGGGAGAAAACGGGTGTATGTGGGAGAAAATGTCGTGTATTTGGGAGAAAGCTGGTGTATGTGGGAGAAAAGGCCATTGTGATGGGAGTCAGTGTGATCTTGAGGAGTGGAAAGCAGTATTCTTGAGATGAAACGTGAGGTATTTCTAAGAGTCCTGGTATTTCTGGGAGAAAATGTCTTGTTTTGGAGAGCCAAAGTCCCATTTTGGGGGCAGAAGCTGGTATTTCTGTGACACTGCCATCTTGATGGGGGTAAGTGTGATCTTGAGGAGTGTAAAGCAGCATTTTGGTTAGAAAATGGGAGCTCTTCCTAAGAGCAGTGCTATTTCTGGGAGAAAAGGAGCTCTACTGGGCATAAAAACGGTGTATCTGTGATAAAATGCCACGTTTCTGAAAGAAACTGTCCTCTTGCGGAGTGTAATGCTGTATGTTCCGGAGGAAATGGGAAATATTCAGCAGAGTCCTGGTATTTCTGGGAGAAGAGGTCTGATGTGGGGGGGGGGAAGGTGATGTATCTGTGAGAAAGCTGGTGTTTCTGGGAGAAAATGCCAGGTATTGGTGAGGAAACAGATGCTAGAGAGGGAAAAGGCCATCCCTTTGGGAGAGAAGTGGTATTTCTGGGAGAAAATGCCCCAAATCGGGGAGTAAGTGTCATCCTGAGGCGTGTCATGGAGTAGATTTGGGAGGAAATGGAGGTGTTTCACAGAGTAGCGGCACTTCTGGGAGAAAATGTCCTCAGTGGGAAAGACAATGTCCCCTTGAGGGAAGAAAACGGGTCTTTCTTACAGCAAATGTCATCCAATTGGGAGAAAATCTCCTCTCTTGGGGAGAAAAGTGGTCTTTCTGAGAGAAGGTGTCCTCTTCTTGGCTGCAAGTGTCCCATTTGGCATTGTCATGGAGGCTTTTTGGGGAGAAAGCGTGTGGCAGTTGTAAGAGAAGGGGTATTTCTGGGAGCAAATCTCCTCTTTTTGGAAGAGAAGGTGAAATTTCCAAGGGAAAAGTGGCATTTCTGGGAGGAAATGACATAGCTGGGGGAGAAAAGTGGGAACCGGTGGGAAAGAAGATCTTGTACTGGAGAGCAACGGTGGTCTTTTTGGTGTGCCAAGTGGTCTCTTGGGGAGACAACGTGGTAAATAGGGGAGACAATGTCCTCTGGAGGAGTGTCAAGTAGTATTTGGGAGAGCAAACGTCAGGTATTTCTCGGAAACCGGCTGTTTCTGGGAGATAGTAGCAGACTTGGTTGGAAAATGACAGGTGTTTGTGAGAAAGCTGGTATTTTGGGGAAAAAAGGCCGTTTTTTAAAGAATAAGCTGGCATTTCTGGGAGAATATGTCCCATCTTTGGGAGAAAACGGGTGTATGTGGGAGAAAATGTCGTGTATTTGGGAGAAAGCTGGTGTATGTGGGAGAAAAGGCCATTGTGATGGGAGTCAGTGTGATCTTGAGGAGTGGAAAGCAGTATTCTTGAGATGAAACGTGAGGTATTTCTAAGAGTCCTGGTATTTCTGGGAGAAAATGTCTTGTTTTGGAGAGCCAAAGTCCCATTTTGGGGGCAGAAGCTGGTATTTCTGTGACACTGCCATCTTGATGGGGGTAAGTGTGATCTTGAGGAGTGTAAAGCAGCATTTTGGTTAGAAAATGGGAGCTCTTCCTAAGAGCAGTGCTATTTCTGGGAGAAAAGGAGCTCTACTGGGCATAAAAACGGTGTATCTGTGATAAAATGCCACGTTTCTGAAAGAAACTGTCCTCTTGCGGAGTGTAATGCTGTATGTTCCGGAGGAAATGGGAAATATTCAGCAGAGTCCTGGTATTTCTGGGAGAAGAGGTCTGATGTGGGGGGGGGGGAAGGTGATGTATCTGTGAGAAAGCTGGTGTTTCTGGGAGAAAATGCCAGGTATTGGTGAGGAAACAGATGCTAGAGAGGGAAAAGGCCATCCCTTTGGGAGAGAAGTGGTATTTCTGGGAGAAAATGCCCCAAATCGGGGAGTAAGTGTCATCCTGAGGCGTGTCATGGAGTAGATTTGGGAGGAAATGGAGGTGTTTCACAGAGTAGCGGCACTTCTGGGAGAAAATGTCCTCAGTGGGAAAGACAATGTCCCCTTGAGGGAAGAAAACGGGTCTTTCTTACAGCAAATGTCATCCAATTGGGAGAAAATCTCCTCTCTTGGGGAGAAAAGTGGTCTTTCTGAGAGAAGGTGTCCTCTTCTTGGCTGCAAGTGTCCCATTTGGCATTGTCATGGAGGCTTTTTGGGGAGAAAGCGTGTGGCAGTTGTAAGAGAAGGGGTATTTCTGGGAGCAAATCTCCTCTTTTTGGAAGAGAAGGTGAAATTTCCAAGGGAAAAGTGGCATTTCTGGGAGGAAATGACATAGCTGGGGGAGAAAAGTGGGAACCGGTGGGAAAGAAGATCTTGTACTGGAGAGCAACGGTGGTCTTTTTGGTGTGCCAAGTGGTCTCTTGGGGAGACAACGTGGTAAATAGGGGAGACAATGTCCTCGGGAGGAGTGTCAAGTAGTATTTGGGAGAGCAAACGTCAGGTATTTCTCGGAAACCGGCTGTTTCTGGGAGATAGTAGCAGACTTGGTTGGAAAATGACAGGTGTTTGTGAGAAAGCTGGTATTTTGGGGAAAAAAGGCCGTTTTTTAAAGAATAAGCTGGCATTTCTGGGAGAATATGTCCCATCTTTGGGAGAAAACGGGTGTATGTGGGAGAAAATGTCGTGTATTTGGGAGAAAGCTGGTGTATGTGGGAGAAAAGGCCATTGTGATGGGAGTCAGTGTGATCTTGAGGAGTGGAAAGCAGTATTCTTGAGATGAAACGTGAGGTATTTCTAAGAGTCCTGGTATTTCTGGGAGAAAATGTCTTGTTTTGGAGAGCCA
Source organism: Phasianus colchicus (assembly GCF_987193195.1). Classification (NCBI taxonomy): domain Eukaryota; kingdom Metazoa; phylum Chordata; class Aves; order Galliformes; family Phasianidae; genus Phasianus; species Phasianus colchicus. The sequence goes on from NW_028325225.1 coordinate 1,041,515, forward strand.
AAGTCCCATTTTGGGGGCAGAAGCTGGTATTTCTGTGACACTGCCATCTTGATGGGGGTAAGTGTGATCTTGAGGAGTGTAAAGCAGCATTTTGGTTAGAAAATGGGAGCTCTTCCTAAGAGCAGTGCTATTTCTGGGAGAAAAGGAGCTCTACTGGGCATAAAAATGGTGTATCTGTGATAAAATGCCACGTTTCTGAAAGAAACTGTCCTCTTGCGGAGTGTAATGCTGTATGTTCCGGAGGAAATGGGAAATATTCAGCAGAGTCCTGGTATTTCTGGGAGAAGAGGTCTGATGTGGGGGGGGGGGAAGGTGATGTATCTGTGAGAAAGCTGGTGTTTCTGGGAGAAAATGCCAGGTATTGGTGAGGAAACAGATGCTAGAGAGGGAAAAGGCCATCCCTTTGGGAGAGAAGTGGTATTTCTGGGAGAAAATGCCCCAAATCGGGGAGTAAGTGTCATCCTGAGGCGTGTCATGGAGTAGATTTGGGAGGAAATGGAGGTGTTTCACAGAGTAGCGGCACTTCTGGGAGAAAATGTCCTCAGTGGGAAAGACAATGTCCCCTTGAGGGAAGAAAACGGGTCTTTCTTACAGCAAATGTCATCCAATTGGGAGAAAATCTCCTCTCTTGGGGAGAAAAGTGGTCTTTCTGAGAGAAGGTGTCCTCTTCTTGGCTGCAAGTGTCCCATTTGGCATTGTCATGGAGGCTTTTTGGGGAGAAAGCGTGTGGCAGTTGTAAGAGAAGGGGTATTTCTGGGAGCAAATCTCCTCTTTTTGGAAGAGAAGGTGAAATTTCCAAGGGAAAAGTGGCATTTCTGGGAGGAAATGACATAGCTGGGGGAGAAAAGTGGGAACCGGTGGGAAAGAAGATCTTGTACTGGAGAGCAACGGTGGTCTTTTTGGTGTGCCAAGTGGTCTCTTGGGGAGACAACGTGGTAAATAGGGGAGACAATGTCCTCTGGAGGAGTGTCAAGTAGTATTTGGGAGAGCAAACGTCAGGTATTTCTCGGAAACCGGCTGTTTCTGGGAGATAGTAGCAGACTTGGTTGGAAAATGACAGGTGTTTGTGAGAAAGCTGGTATTTTGGGGAAAAAAGGCTGTTTTTTAAAGAATAAGCTGGCATTTCTGGGAGAATATGTCCCATCTTTGGGAGAAAACGGGTGTATGTGGGAGAAAATGTCGTGTATTTGGGAGAAAGCTGGTGTATGTGGGAGAAAAGGCCATTGTGATGGGAGTCAGTGTGATCTTGAGGAGTGGAAAGCAGTATTCTTGAGATGAAACGTGAGGTATTTCTAAGAGTCCTGGTATTTCTGGGAGAAAATGTCTTGTTTTGGAGAGCCAAAGTCCCATTTTGGGGGCAGAAGCTGGTATTTCTGTGACACTGCCATCTTGATGGGGGTAAGTGTGATCTTGAGGAGTGTAAAGCAGCATTTTGGTTAGAAAATGGGAGCTCTTCCTAAGAGCAGTGCTATTTCTGGGAGAAAAGGAGCTCTACTGGGCATAAAAACGGTGTATCTGTGATAAAATGCCACGTTTCTGAAAGAAACTGTCCTCTTGCGGAGTGTAATGCTGTATGTTCCGGAGGAAATGGGAAATATTCAGCAGAGTCCTGGTATTTCTGGGAGAAGAGGTCTGATGTGGGGGGGGGGAAGGTGATGTATCTGTGAGAAAGCTGGTGTTTCTGGGAGAAAATGCCAGGTATTGGTGAGGAAACAGATGCTAGAGAGGGAAAAGGCCATCCCTTTGGGAGAGAAGTGGTATTTCTGGGAGAAAATGCCCCAAATCGGGGAGTAAGTGTCATCCTGAGGCGTGTCATGGAGTAGATTTGGGAGGAAATGGAGGTGTTTCACAGAGTAGCGGCACTTCTGGGAGAAAATGTCCTCAGTGGGAAAGACAATGTCCTCTTGAGGGAAGAAAACGGGTCTTTCTTACAGCAAATGTCATCCAATTGGGAGAAAATCTCCTCTCTTGGGGAGAAAAGTGGTCTTTCTGAGAGAAGGTGTCCTCTTCTTGGCTGCAAGTGTCCCATTTGGCATTGTCATGGAGGCTTTTTGGGGAGAAAGCGTGTGGCAGTTGTAAGAGAAGGGGTATTTCTGGGAGCAAATCTCCTCTTTTTGGAAGAGAAGGTGAAATTTCCAAGGGAAAAGTGGCATTTCTGGGAGGAAATGACATAGCTGGGGGAGAAAAGTGGGAACCGGTGGGAAAGAAGATCTTGTACTGGAGAGCAACGGTGGTCTTTTTGGTGTGCCAAGTGGTCTCTTGGGGAGACAACGTGGTAAATAGGGGAGACAATGTCCTCTGGAGGAGTGTCAAGTAGTATTTGGGAGAGCAAACGTCAGGTATTTCTCGGAAACCGGCTGTTTCTGGGAGATAGTAGCAGACTTGGTTGGAAAATGACAGGTGTTTGTGAGAAAGCTGGTATTTTGGGGAAAAAAGGCCGTTTTTTAAAGAATAAGCTGGCATTTCTGGGAGAATATGTCCCATCTTTGGGAGAAAACGGGTGTATGTGGGAGAAAATGTCGTGTATTTGGGAGAAAGCTGGTGTATGTGGGAGAAAAGGCCATTGTGATGGGAGTCAGTGTGATCTTGAGGAGTGGAAAGCAGTATTCTTGAGATGAAACGTGAGGTATTTCTAAGAGTCCTGGTATTTCTGGGAGAAAATGTCTTGTTTTGGAGAGCCAAAGTCCCATTTTGGGGGCAGAAGCTGGTATTTCTGTGACACTGCCATCTTGATGGGGGTAAGTGTGATCTTGAGGAGTGTAAAGCAGCATTTTGGTTAGAAAATGGGAGCTCTTCCTAAGAGCAGTGCTATTTCTGGGAGAAAAGGAGCTCTACTGGGCATAAAAACGGTGTATCTGTGATAAAATGCCACGTTTCTGAAAGAAACTGTCCTCTTGCGGAGTGTAATGCTGTATGTTCCGGAGGAAATGGGAAATATTCAGCAGAGTCCTGGTATTTCTGGGAGAAGAGGTCTGATGTGGGGGGGGGAAGGTGATGTATCTGTGAGAAAGCTGGTGTTTCTGGGAGAAAATGCCAGGTATTGGTGAGGAAACAGATGCTAGAGAGGGAAAAGGCCATCCCTTTGGGAGAGAAGTGGTATTTCTGGGAGAAAATGCCCCAAATCGGGGAGTAAGTGTCATCCTGAGGCGTGTCATGGAGTAGATTTGGGAGGAAATGGAGGTGTTTCACAGAGTAGCGGCACTTCTGGGAGAAAATGTCCTCAGTGGGAAAGACAATGTCCTCTTGAGGGAAGAAAACAGGTCTTTCTTACAGCAAATGTCATCCAATTGGGAGAAAATCTCCTCTCTTGGGGAGAAAAGTGGTCTTTCTGAGAGAAGGTGTCCTCTTCTTGGCTGCAAGTGTCCCATTTGGCATTGTCATGGAGGCTTTTTGGGGAGAAAGCGTGTGGCAGTTGTAAGAGAAGGGGTATTTCTGGGAGCAAATCTCCTCTTTTTGGAAGAGAAGGTGAAATTTCCAAGGGAAAAGTGGCATTTCTGGGAGGAAATGACATAGCTGGGGGAGAAAAGTGGGAACCGGTGGGAAAGAAGATCTTGTACTGGAGAGCAACGGTGGTCTTTTTGGTGTGCCAAGTGGTCTCTTGGGGAGACAACGTGGTAAATAGGGGAGACAATGTCCTCGGGAGGAGTGTCAAGTAGTATTTGGGAGAGCAAACGTCAGGTATTTCTCGGAAACCGGCTGTTTCTGGGAGATAGTAGCAGACTTGGTTGGAAAATGACAGGTGTTTGTGAGAAAGCTGGTATTTTGGGGAAAAAAGGCCGTTTTTTAAAGAATAAGCTGGCATTTCTGGGAGAATATGTCCCATCTTTGGGAGAAAACGGGTGTATGTGGGAGAAAATGTCGTGTATTTGGGAGAAAGCTGGTGTATGTGGGAGAAAAGGCCATTGTGATGGGAGTCAGTGTGATCTTGAGGAGTGGAAAGCAGTATTCTTGAGATGAAACGTGAGGTATTTCTAAGAGTCCTGGTATTTCTGGGAGAAAATGTCTTGTTTTGGAGAGCCAAAGTCCCATTTTGGGGGCAGAAGCTGGTATTTCTGTGACACTGCCATCTTGATGGGGGTAAGTGTGATCTTGAGGAGTGTAAAGCAGCATTTTGGTTAGAAAATGGGAGCTCTTCCTAAGAGCAGTGCTATTTCTGGGAGAAAAGGAGCTCTACTGGGCATAAAAATGGTGTATCTGTGATAAAATGCCACGTTTCTGAAAGAAACTGTCCTCTTGCGGAGTGTAATGCTGTATGTTCCGGAGGAAATGGGAAATATTCAGCAGAGTCCTGGTATTTCTGGGAGAAGAGGTCTGATGTGGGGGGGGGGAAGGTGATGTATCTGTGAGAAAGCTGGCTATTGCTTTCCTTTTAGCAAGTTGCTGCAGCTACTTCAAGCCGACAAATAAAAGTTTGCTTTCTCCAAAAACCTCAGTAGCCACTGCTTTGCTTTTTTGATACAGATCAAACTAGAAAGTTTATCATTATTGTCTTGAGGATTGTGTACTTGAAAGAGAAGGGCTTGTGGACTTAAAAGCTTCTTTTTGCCACAAGTGTTGTGTTTAATCGAAGATGTTATGGTGGATTGCATGTCTTGCTTTACTGAATTCACTAAGTAGGGAACCGGTTCTCTGGGTGTCTTTGTTCCACTTTGGGATAATGTTGCCTGAAGATCATAACTGTGAAATACACCTCAAGTTCTTCACTAAACTCCAGTTTTATACAGACTTCAGGAGAGAGAACGTAATTGCTAATAGAACAAGTTAAACGTGCTTAAAAAGCTCTCTGTGTGTTTTTTGTTGCTGTTGTTTGTTTGTTTGTGGAAAATACTCTTCCTTTATTTAATTCTGGAATTTTCCCAAGAAATTATTGGAAGTTGTCATATAAGAAGAGTAATAAAGACCATATTCTAGGAACTTGTTTCACAGATTGTACCAGTTACCCCCAAGAATATGCTGCTCCACTAGCATATGTTTTATAACTTTCATAGAGTAATTTTCAAGATGGTAATGTGGAGTTTACACTTCTGTGAACCTGTTAGCTATATTTTCCAGCTCTTAAGTCTCTTGCCAAAGCAGCATTTGTTTCATGCAGATTTTTGCATCAGGCTTCCAACTTCTTCCTCAGGCTAGATGTTGGCCTAGTGCAAGTGGAGCTGAGAACATACAATGATGAGAGAATGGAGTGGTGTTCCCACTGATGTTTAACGACTCGTAGTTGCAGCATTGTGATCAGACTGTATTGTGTTAGTGTGCATGTGAGTCTAGGATTTACAGCCTTCTGCAGCTCTGCATGTAGTCTCTTCAGTTTTTTGTGATGGCTATTGTCTCCGAACATATGGAGATCTACAGATGATAATTGTCCTCTTGCATATGAAGTTAGAGACTCCCTCTACTGTGTAGAACAAATTAAACATTTGCTAGTTAACATGAGAGGCTTTTTTATGTTAAAAAATTCTTTTTATATTTATAAAAAATAGAAACATAATGCACTCCTAAACAAATTCTCAGAAGATAACCATTAAGAAAGATAATGAAAATGCTTGACTGAGATTGCATATGTGTTAATGCTAATATCAGACAATGAAAAAAAAAAATCAAACCTTATGTCCACATCCTGCTCATAATATTTAACATATACAGCTGAGATGATTTATGGAAGACTGTCTCAAACTTGTCTATTAGACATTTTACTGGAAATTTTTTAATGTAGTAAAGGACCAGTGATTACTTGAGAATGACTATTCTTCAGTAAGTCTTGTCTCACAGGAGACTTGTTAACAGGCTTGGAGCTTGTTATTATCTTCAAGAGAACATAGCAAGGAATTAAATAACAAAGCTACAAAGCCCATCGTTTTGAACATCGTTTTGAACAGATTGATGCTTTTGTTTTGTTCATAACTCACGGACTTTGCATGTTCATAAAAGCTGTTACATACTTTGGAAAGTTCAGGCATACCTTCAATCCTCCTCTGTATTCGATTCCTACTGACTTCATAGTAACTGCTGTTCCCAGCAGAGCTCAATGACAGCCGGCGCAGGATCGGGGCTGAATTTGAGGTAGCAGTCACTGGCTGAAAGGAATTCCTGTAATATGCTGCACTCCCCGAAGTACGATATTCAGTGGAATTTTGACGGGCTGGGCTTGACAGATTTACTGAATTAAGTGCAGAATCCATAGAGTCCTCAGAAAAGCAATGCTCTTTGGAAGTGCTGTTTTCTTCTATACGTAACGTTTCTGCTACAGAAAACAAAAGCATCAATCTGTTCTCTTGAAGATAATAACAAGCTTGTAAAAAAGGGCTGATCTGAAATAATAAACACATTTTCCTTACTCTGTCTTGTATCTGAACAGGTATTAACCAGACCCAGTTGTACCACAGCACTGGTAAAATACTGAAAGCAGAAGGCACTGCCATGTGATCTTATGCTGTAAGGCAGGCCCTGTAAGTAATAGACTCTGATTTAAGAACTGTTCAGAAAATCCTGGACTCCCAGTGATATAAAGTATACTCCACCAGGACTATCTTAATAAAGTAGTTCACAAACATACATTCTTGACTATGCTTAAGGAGTTACAAAAGTGATAGAATCTCACTGCAGGTTACTTCAGTTCTTTCTCCCTACCCTAGGTTCACAAACAAGTGAAGAAACAAAAAAATTAGAAACATCTTCACATACCAGTTATCATTTCTGCAAGCCGAGATTACAGCTTTGAGAGTGCGGGAGATATTTCCATCCTCCTGATGGCTGAGCCAAGAGGGAAAAAGGGGAGGGGAACAAAAAACGTCCATCTATGAGGCGAAAGCTCCCGAACGAGAAGCCCCGGGCACAATCCCGCGGCACCAACCCCGGCCCGCAGCGGGGGCCCGGCCACCGCCCTCAGCGGCCCCACCCGCAGCCCCGCGCCCGTTGCTCGGCAGCTGCGAGCCAACCGAGCCTGCCGGGAAGGCGGAGGGGCAGCACCACGGATAGCTCCTATTGGTCGAAGGAGGTGAGGGCGGAGCTCGAGGACGGCCGTCTTCTTCGCTATTGGCGGAGAGAGCCGTCAGTGCGGGGCGGGGGGCGGGGCCTCGCGGCTAGCGGGGTCGCGTTGAACTCCGCGTTAGGGCGGGGGAACGGAGCGAGGGGGCGGCGGCGGTCGAGGGTAAGCGAGCCGCCGGCTGCGAGGAGAGCGGCGCGAGGTAGGGAGCGGCGCGGGGGCCGTCCTCACCTGTCACCGGGCGCTCAGCCCTCCCTCCTCGCGGCCCCCGGGCTCCGGCCGCGGGCGCGGTCCCTCGCGGTAGCGGCCGGGCTGGGGCTGTGCTTTCGTCTAAGGGGACCCTCGTCCGAGGGAGGGCGGCAGGCAGGCAGGCTGTGCGCGCGGTGCCACCGGCTGTGCGCCGCTGCGCGGACGGATGCCGGCTGCCCTCAGGTAGGTGGGAGGGGGGCGGAGAGGGCAGACCCCGGGAAGGCCGCCTCTGGGCGCGAGGGCTCCCCGCCGCCGTCGCTGCGGCAGGCGGCACCTCGGAGTGGCGCTGCGCGAGGGGGGGAGCGGCTGGGGGCCGCGGCTGGGGGCTGCGGCTGGGGGCCGCCTCCGTGCGCGGGGCGGGGGGAGTTGCGAGGGCAGAGCCGCGCGATTTCTTATTTGTATAGCCGCGCTTCTTTTCACAGCAACGTGAATAGCTGTAAAACACATAATTCTACCTAAATTAAGTTGTTTAAATTGGAGATAAACAGATGTCTTAGACCTGCTTCTCTTTTTTTGCTGGAAGAAGTGAAGTCAATCACATTCTCTTACAAACAGGGCCTGGGTGTCCCTGTAGACAGCAGGGTGACCACAAACCAGCAATGTGGCCTTGTGGTCAAGAAGGCCAGTGGTATCCTGGGATGCATTAAAAAGAATGTGGCCAGCAGGTTGAGTGAGGTGAGTGAGCAAAGTATTATTTACTAACCAGCTAACTGCAGGAGAAGACTCTTAACAGAATAGAAATTTATGTTCTTAACATGCTCCTTTTTGAAGAAAATGGTAGAAAAGACAGAAGTGAGGAATAGAGGATACTTAAACCAACCTGGATCCACTAGAAAACTTCAAAGTAGGGACAGTTACAAAAGCTCAGCTATTCCATTGAGGGAGTAAGCACAAAAAGAAAGACTGAAGCCTTTAGCTAGCAGTTTGTCAGAAAACAGTCTTAAATATGCGCAAGGGTGGAAAGAGACTTCCTATTTCCTTAAATGCAAGCAGATTGAAACAGTTTCTTTTGATTTCTGTATCTATGATTTTCATAAGCAGGTACAAGAACGGTGTTCTCAGATTGGATATTATGAGTAAAAGCTTGTGTTGCATTTAAGGAAATAATAAACAGCAACTATTTCTCATCCAAGAAAAAGACAAACACGTAAACTGAATGAGCAGCTTATATACATATATCCCCTAGATATCTGTAGCACTCCCATGGTGTTTTAGTAAATGCATTACCTCACTTTTACAGGTTTATTTTCAGCCAGTATATCTATCCTTTTGCTCAACACAACAGAGAACTTTCCAATAGCCAAAAAACATTCTGCCTTTAAATTAAATTAATCTTCTTGGAAATATTACTCTTCCAACTCTCCTGTTCTGTATGTCAGCTACTGCTCAAAGCTGTCTACTGTTCCTCCTGTAAACCATACAGTTATTAAAACTTGGTATATGAATACCTTTTCATCATATTTATCCACAATAAATGAATGAGACTTCTCCCCATAGAATCTTTCTATGAAACTTTCCATCCCTCTGTCTTTCTGCTAAATCTCAAATAATCTGAACTGCAGTTCATTTAGATATTAGACCTCAGGTTCAGATAACATCCTTGAGGTAATAAAATGTTATTGTCTGACAGATCTAAAGTGATATTTTTCCTGTAGAAAATTCCATGGGGCACTTACACTGAAACTGAGAAGTGTTTTTCCTTCTCTTGCTGAGTGAGGGTTTAAATAGGAAATGCATATACACAGAGCAAAATTTGGAAGGTAACATTTCCCATCAGGTCTTTTCAGTATTACAGAGCAAGAAAAAGATTTTTAAGACTTGCATGTGCTGATTAAGGTGATTGAATTTTTTCTACTATTATTTTCCTTTTAGTTTAGCAATAAAGAAATACATTAAAAAAATGCAGTAGGGGAAAGATCTGCCCATGGATTTGTTGTATTTGTGCATATCTAAATAGCAGTACAGGCATCTTGTCATCCCAAGGACACCATGGAGTATTCATATAATATAAAGAGAGATGATGGGGATTTTCTAATAACTAAATTGGAAATCAGAAATGTTACTTTTTTTTTTTTTTTTTTTTTTTTTCCCAATTTACCAGTTTGCAAGCAATGCCTCCTTTTCCATAAAGACAGCTCTTCAAGAAAGCCCATTTCTAACACTCACAGACCTGTGCAGAACACCGTTTTTCATAGATGACAGACAGTAACTTTACAATAACATCAGCCATTTCTTTCAACACTGTCACAAATACCATTCAACAACAAATAGCATTCAACTAGGCCTCAACTTCCTAATTTCATTGAAGCCTGTATACCTTTCATTCAGTGTTAACATTACTTGAAAAAAAGTGTTTGGACGTTACATTATATTATCCTCAGTTCATCGTGTTGTAGCAGAGCTAATCTTTAATGAAAACGAGACATGTAGGAATCCTATTTGAACTTTTCTTTTATCTTCACTCTTATTTCAAAAAGAAAGTAGTTGATTAAACACACCTAGTGACAAACCAACATGTGATTATCATCTATAATAAATGATACTCCTGCTTGCTAGTATAATTGTATTTGCTTTTCTTGTTGCCTTTGCTTGCTTCATCCACACCAGTAGATGTGTTGAGAAAACTGACTGGGAGAAAAGAGGTCATTCCCTGGTCCTGGTTACAAAGACAGCACAGACACAGCCCATGGTGACTGAAAAACAAGGAATAAAGAGGTTCAAGACTGTACTGCAAAAGTGTATTGCAACTGCAGGTTGCTTAAAGAAGTAGAAGCAAAGGGAATGTCCACAGGTTTGAAAAAGTGGCCTGCAACTACACAATATTCATTGTTTCAGAAAGGAGATTTAACGATGCAAAATCTTTGGCAAGAAAACAGTTGTTTTTAGGGATCAAATAGAGAGAGAAATAGTGCTGGGGACCTAGACTCCATTTAGGACATAATACTTGTCTTGTCTCTACACATGAAAATATTTTAAATTACTAGCTGAGAGATCAGGGGTCCTGAACCATGGTATGTTCATTATTGTTGATTGCATGTACTGTGTCATATCACTTAAAAAATTAAAAACATTAATGGCACTGAAATTTCAAACTGGGTGCACGTACCACTGTGCATAACAACTGACAAGCTATTATCTACGTTGATTAAAACTCTTAGTGCTAGTGTTTTAGCTTCTCCAAAAGCAAGGAATAAACAATTTGAATGTAGGCTTTATCAGTATTTGTACTTGTAATAAAACCAGGAATATTCATAGAATCATAGAATCATAGAATTTTTTTTTGAGTTGGAAGGGACTCTTACAGACCATTGAGTCCAGTTCCCCAGTAATGAACAGGGACACCCACAGAGGTCAGAGACCTCAGAGGCCTGTCCAGCCTGACCATGAATATCTCCCCACTGCCATAATGTTGTCTTGCCCCAGACCTATACAAGACTACAAAGTGAGTCACCAGCTCTGGATTCCTACTTAGGAGGGGTTTGCCATCAAGATAGACAGCAAGTCTCCATGTAACCCTCTCCTCTAGGCATCAGCCCTGGGAAACATGCTGCCAAATATTCTTCAGAAAAGCATCTTAGAGAGGTTTCTGTGAGCAGATGGGGGACATTTGATGAAGCAAACGGATGCTGGGTAAGCAGTAATTCTCACTCAACAACCAGCCTGGGGGCTCCGTTCTTTCTTCATTTCCATTCTTTCTGATGGAAATGTCCTTGAAACTTAACTTTTTCCTACTTTTCCAGTACTTGTTTGATACTTTCTTTTTCTAGTAAGCAAAAATTCTAAGCCCTTGTCCTCCAGTAACAGTCTTTCACTTTCTGATACATTCAAAGATAACCTTTGGAGGCATGCCTTTTTCTGGGAAGCCAAGTTCTAACAGCAGAAAAAAATTTCAAAGGCTGTATGGAGAGCATCAACTACAATGGCAATAATATCACTGACCTTGCTAGAAGGAAGAAATTGGAACCTTCTAATGTGGTAAGAACATAACTTTATCATCATCTAAACTTCTGCTTCTCCTTCTAAGGAAAGTTTGTGAGTGTGTGTGACAGATGTTCTGAAATCATATAATATATAAAACAAAGTTTGTCACATGCCTAAAGATTTCATTGTACATACTTTTATGATTTTTGTTTGTTTGTTTGTTTGTTTGTTTTTAATATCTGGGAACCTGTTTCTGCTGGGATTTAAGTTTCAGCTTTACAGAATTAGCCTTCAGCATCAGATGAATGTTTTTTAAAAGAAAACCAGTAGATCAGTATATACATTTTTGCTTTCATCTTATAGTAACCCAAAACTAGGATGGACAATATTTATTGTTAAATCAATTGCAGTGTGTCAAGGATCTAAATCCTGTTATCTTCCATCCCCACAGAGCAAGTTGCGTGGGTGTGCAAAATCATTAGAAAGGGAAGGCTCAGAGCCATTTTATGGGAGCTCCGTAAAGCATCAAGATACTAAACTTTGAAACTGTTATTTAGCTTATTAACATTACAGGGATTATTAACATTACATTCTATTTTTTTCTCTCCAAAGCATTCATAGTTGCTTTCATGTTTAAACTTGTGTCTTTCTGTAAGGGTTGATCAGGAAATCACTTTAATTTCTGTATTTTTAAGAATCTAGGCGTTCCTAAAATAGTTGGTGGATTACATGAGCAATGTGGGTAGGAAATAAATGTATTATTACCCTGAATTTGAGATAGATCTGTTCAAGGCTTTCTTCTGTACAGTACTGCAGCCTTCACAAAGCCCTGCTCACACTATGTATAGTTTGATTACTGCTTTTTTTCTTTATGTATTTTGCATAGTACATAACAGTAATGAAGAATAAGATATAAGATAAACATGTACAGTAGAAATAAAGTGCAATGATTCTTCTTGGACAGATGTGCAACTTCTGAGATGTCTGAGATGTCTGTAGGACAAATTCCAGCTTTTGAAAAGCATAGCACAGCTAACAGTTCTGTAGAGTGTCTATAAACTCCTCTTTCTGGTTTATTTGGATGTGAATTTTCTGTTTGCTTGTTTTGTTTGTTAGTTGATTACATTCTGTTGCCTGTGACATTAAAGCAAAATCTACATATGTAGATTTGGTAGTGTTAGAGGTTTACCACTAAACTGTGGCATGCTAGTTTAATCTGATGATTCACTTCTGAGAATATAAAAACAGAAGTGAACGGTGCAGGGCTGGGGGTGGAAAGGGACTTTGCTGGTTCACCGGGGCGGAGAGGAAGTTGGATGCCACGAGGCGCTGAGGGGCAGCTGTGAGCCCAACCGGTCCGCTTCCGCGTGGGCTTGGGCATAAAAGGGCGGAAATAGACGAGGGGCAGCCTGGATTAGAAGGGGGAGAATATCGCTGGGCCGGCGGCCCGGGAATCGACTGCTTGCCTGTCCCCGTCGTGGTCTGTCGAAACAATTGCTGTCTTCAAGTGGACGGGCGCACGGTCGCTATTAGCTGGAGGACTGATCACCATAGAGAGCGGCGCATTAGCTGCGCAGAGCGGTTAAAACGCCACTTCCGCATTTGTACGCGCATGCGTTGTGCTGCTTGCGGGACGCGGCGACAGACAGCGGCAGTTCCGCGCATGGGCCACGAGGTGGCAGCAGAGACCGCGGAAAGAACTTTTCTGACGGGATCGGCCCGCGTTTTTCTCCCCTGGCGACCCGTTCTCTCTGTCTCGTGATGGCGGGAGAAGAGCGCGAAGTTGGAAGCGGGGGCGTTGTGGGGGGAAAGACGAAGAAAAAAAGAGAGAGACTACCCCAAACCCAGGCAAGCTCTGCTAAGTGCTTATAAGTAGCTGTGAAAAAATAAGTTCTTTTTTTTTTTTTTTTTTTCTTTTTGCCAGCATCTGTTGCATTGTTTCTAAATGTTCACAGACCAAAATGCAACTGCCCGGCAAATTTAATGATAACGAAATTAAAGCCCATTGGCAGAAAGCGCGGGGCCATATTAATGTTCACTCAGCCTCTGTCTTGTTCCTACTTTTAATGTATTTTTTCCCAAGGGCCTTTCTTCAACTCCAGGTTTCATTTTTGGCTTTTTATTCTTTTTTATGCCCTAAAATGGGTAGTGTTAGGCCCCAGCAGGTCTACGCAGGCAGTCACAGCACAGAGTTGCTGTTTTGAGATTAGTGTGGACCATTACAGCGTTTCCACAAAGACTAACGAAAACTGCAGTTCTCCACCTAAGTTTGCAGATGGAAAAAATTAATTCACCTGCATAGAACGAATCGATGCGTCACAGCTGCCATCGGCAAGATGGCCCGAGAGCTGTGCGGGTCTATCAGGCTCAGCTGCAGCTTTTCATCTTTTCAGCTGCCCTTCTCTGGTCCTCCTGCAGCTGGACAGATAGCCCACAAGGGCACGGGGTATACGCAGGCCCTCCCCAGCCAGCTGCGGCAGGCGCTCCTTTTTTGAGGATTACTTGTTCACATACCCAGTTTCCAGCTCATTCCCTTTGGAAAGCTTTTCTTGCGCTCCATGTTACTAGCGCACAATAGAAGTTAAGCCAGTTAAGCCTCTCTCAAGCCCAAGGAGTCCAATGTGCAAGTGTTTTTTGTTTGGGTCTGTCTGTTTTTTTTCCGGGTGTAGGGGGCAGGGGGTGGGCATTTGAGATAGCTGAGCTGTGTGAAAAAAGTCAGTGTCAGAAAGGCCTCTCTCTGATGCCAATGAATATGTCGTTTCCTAAAGCCTGGTCAGTCTTCTCTGCTGGTTGCAGAGAGTTGAGCTATTACGTATGGCCAAGACGAAAGTGTAATCAGTGAAATAGGTGGAGTTGCTCCTTCTGGTAATTTAATGCCTCACCGTGGTATAGGGCGGATGAATGCTGGCTTTGTACCAAAGCACTTGGTAACCCTGAGATTCAAACCTTAATGCTTTCCAGCAAATTTATATTTTCAGGTAGTGCCGCAGAGATGCGGTGACTATTGTTCACGTATTTTCACGTGTCACTGATTACATGGGTTTTCAAAACAGGCACAGCAGAAAACTATTCTCATTGACCGGAATGATTTCTAGTAGGATTCTGTTGTTTTTGCCTCTGGGCCTTGTGTTAAAATAGTAATTTCTGGGGGCTGGCAGGTGCTATCAATATCAGAGATGGGCAAATAAGGCATAAATCTGTGTCCTATAGTAAGCTGGATATGAGCGAGCCGGGTACTTTATTATGGGAAATTGTAAAGCTGTTTTTCTAGGAATGGTGCAGCTGTGTCTCAGTTGTGTGCGCAGTTGGTGTCTAGACTAAAGGAGACTTGTTAAGCGCTCTGCTGACACGTAGGGATGGATGGAAAATTACAAGAGGGAGCTTGAGCATGTATGTATAGAATGTAAGGACCTGCAGTTAAGGATTTGGATTGGCACCTGAGTCCGTGCCTTCAGATGATGCAAGCGCTATGCCTTATCACCCAGTGGAAACGGTCAAAGAGCTGCTTTGGGACAGAATGTTTATATTGCTCAGGAAGTGTGGCCTTCCAAGGTACTTCAGGTATCCCGAAGAACAGAAGCAAGCAGTAATGATTCCTTTCTCTCTCGATTCCAATACTTGTAGGTAGTGCGCTTGAGAAAGACTTTGGAGGCTTTCCTCAGCCTCTTGCTTTCCTCATACCTTTACAAAAGCGGACTGCCAGAAAACAAGAAGACTTCACACGTGCGTTTTGAGTTTGGTTATTTTATGGTGTTTTTTAATTTTTTTTAGATTTTTTTCAGTCCAAATGTAGTAAATTCTCAGTCATACAAGTGATAAATTTTCAAGGTCTTTGTGCCGATGGACCATGCTTCAGTTGAACATCAAGTGGAGCAGGAGGTATTCTTCATCTATGTGGATGAAAATATGGAATCTTGATGGGATGCTGCCGTATTATGGAGAGGAATCTCCGCATCCCCCAGGCTCAGCCAATACACGGACACAGATTTCTGGATGGTGACCATCACTTTCTGCCACCGCTCCTGCTGCCTAGTTGCTCGTCATCGTCGGTATCCAGCAGGAGATCACGAAGCTGTGGAGGCACAGTCGTATCCAGGTCATCATCTGAAACTTCTTCCACCAGATTGGAAGGGACCAGTCCTCTTGTGCCATCCGTCAGCTCTCCCAGAAACCAGCCATCTTCATCTATGTCTCCGAAGATGTAAAGGTATTGTCCAGCAGTCAGTGGAAGCTCGTTTTCTGGGTCCTCATTAGGGCCCTCAAAAGGATTGTAGCTGTGACGAGCTATGAATCTTCGAATTAGTGCTGGTGATCGTCTGCGAGAATGCAGGCTGCAGCTTGCCATCAGCCACCCTCCCGACTTCTCCAGCCATTCCTGTTCTGGATTTCCGTGCGGCTCCAGCTTTTTCCCAGTCTCCTTTTCCAAATGCTGCCCCTGCAGCTGGTTGGCTTCCTCTGCCTTTTCTGCGGCCCCTCTGGATGTGGAAGAGGCCTCCTTGAGCTGCCGGACTGTTTCCCGCAGCTGCTTGGTAAGGAGGCTGAGCGTATGCGTCTTGTCCTTGAGCCGCTCCACCTCCTCCCTCATCTGCTGAGAGCTTCTGCTCCTCAGCAGGCAGTTCTCCTCTCCAAGGAGGCTGCATTGTCTCTGCAAGTCCTTCAGTGCCCTCAGCAGATGGGCACTCTGCTCCCGCAGCTCCCTGTGCTCAGGTGGGCAGGCCTCTTGTTGCTCTGCAGCCTGAACACCCGCTTCTGCTACAGCCCGACGGCAGGCTGGCCTTTGCCGTGTGCGCGGCCCAGCGGCTGCAGCCCTGGCCCCGTTGCAGGAGGCGGGCGGCTGCCCCTGTCCGTGCTCCAGGATGTAATGCAGGAAGCGTCTCCTCTGCTCCTGCAGTTCGCGCTGGAGGCGCAGGACGTGGGCGGCCTGCTCTGCACAGGGCTTCCTGCAGAGCTGCCGCTGGACTTCCTGCTGCAGTCTGTGGGCCTCTCTGCTGCTCTCGCCACTCAGCAGCTCCTTTGCTAGCTGCCGCAGCAGATCCCGTACCTGGCGGTTGGCGTTGTTGCACCGCTGCTGCAGCCGCTCCTGCGTCTGGCGGAGCTGGGCCTCCTTCATCTGCAGCAGTTGGCGGATGTCCGCCTCCCGCTGCCTCTGGCTCTGCTCCCGCAGGCGCTGCAGCTTTGACGCCCGCTGTCGCTCCCAGTTGGAGCGCAGTCGGTCGGCCAGGAGCTGCCGCTCCCGCTCTGCCGCCTCCTGCAGCTCACGTCTCTCGACGGCCCGGCGGCGCTGCATCTCCTGGGAGCGGAGCCGCTCGCCCTCCAGCTGGGCCCGCAGCGCCTCCAGCTCCCGCCTGTGCTCCTCCCGCTGTGCGGGGCAGGCAGGGGGCTGGGCCGGGCCCCGGCGCAGAGAGGGCTGGCAGCACTTTGCCTGTCTCTGCGGCATGGTCGCAGGGACCTGAAGAGACCCTCAGCCTCCAAAAGCTGTGGCCGAAGGCCGCTGAAAGCTACTCTCCTTCCTGGGGCCTGCAAGGACAGCTGCCCCTGACCCCGTAGCGCCCACTGCCTCTCGTCCCTGTCGCAAGGGTGCGCAGACAGTGAATGCCGTGGGGGGGTGCGCCCACAGTCTTCTATGCTGTGTGCCTGCCTGGCACGTAATGGAGGGTGGGGCAGCGGCCTGCAGTGCTATTGGGCAGTGCAGCCTTCCGGCCTAACTCACAATGAAGGGAGGGTGGGGCTATAGGGCGGGGCGGCCTTCTGGCCCCAGCTCAAAATGGAGGCTGAGGCACGGTGGCTTCAAGCTGCGTTGGGTGGCAGAGACGTCGCGGTGTTGGACAGAACTGCCTTCCGCAGCACTGGGCTGTGTGCATGACCTTTTGTGGTGCTGGAATATGTGGACTTCTCTGGCACTGGAGAAGAAAAGCAGGATGCCATCCAACTCATTGTGATTTCCATTTCGATTCCCGTAAAGGAACTATCTCACCATACCTACCAGCCAGTTAAAGGAAGCTAGTTGCAGGTGTACTCTGCTTAAGGAGCTGCTGGGGCAGATGGCCAGGCTGTCACGAGAAAGCAGCAGCCTGAGGTGCTCCTGGGAATCTCTGAGGGAGACGGATAGGAGGTGGTGTTGTGGGAATCAAATGTTGTTTCTGCATTAGAATTGGATAATATTTATATTTCGTGAACTCCGTTGTCATAGTTCTTTTGGGGAGTCCTTCTACTTAACTTGGGGAAGATCTCAGATAGTTTGCATCACTTATCCTCTAGCCAAATCTTCCCAGGAATGCCCGCTCTGTATATATGTATATTTTGTCACACACATTGCAAGAATATCCTGCACGAGATCAAACCGGAGAAGGCTGGACCCTGTGTGGGGCTGGTGCTGCAGTCCAAAAACTGGGGTGGAAAGACACTGCTTTGAAGGGGTTGGGTATGCTCAGCCCTTTCATCCCCCAACATGTATTGCCCCAGCCCCAGCTCTCTCAGCCTGTCCTCACAGGTGAGGTGTTTGATCCGGAAGTGGTGCGCGCACGGTCCTGCTCCTCTGCGCAGGCACCCCGCCGATCTGCGTTATGCTCGGTCCTCCGGGAAGTAGTGCGCATGCGCCGTCCAGCTTTCCAATAGCATCCATTTCTTCGAAGCCCTGAGATGCAGGTGAGCAGGCAATACTTGGACCGCCGGCTCCGCGACACTATTCTCTCTTTTCCAATCCAGAATGCTCCTTGTCTATTTCCTCGGGCGGTTTTATGCCCCGGTCTGCTTCCAGAACGTACTGTCTAGGCGGACCGTGCACCCGCCGCTTGCGCAATGAGGCGTCGAAAAAAGCGAACGCGTAGGCGCGTGCCCGAAAACGAGCGTACGCTGTAATCCGCGCGCGAGAAGCGCATGCGCAGTGCCGTGCCAAGGCGGCCGCACGCGCAGTTCGGTGACATGCTTGCCGCATGCGCACTGCAAACGATGGCGCATGCGTTTTGCGGCCGTGAGGAGAGCATGCGCATCGCGGTGCCGAGACTGGCGCATGCGCAGAGCGGTGCGAACGGTCGCGCATGCCCAATGCGCTCTTGCAGCTGGCGCGTGCGCAGAGCACTTGGCACATGCGCATTGCGGGGCACAGACAGGCGCATGCGCCGTGGCGGGCAGAATCCGGCGCATGCCCCGTTCGGAGCAGAATCCAGTGCGCGCGTAGTGGTGTGTGGTTTTTTTTTTTTTTTTTTTTAAACCACTGGCGCATGCGTTGTGCTTTCTCATGAACCGCGCGTCCGTACTCCGTGCTGTTGTCTCGAGAACCGCGCCTGCGTAGTGCGGTGCCTAGAGAGACTGCCGCGTGCGCAGTGCCTAGATTCGCACGTGCGCGTTGCTCTCGCGAGACTTGCTTTTCCAGGAACGCTGCGGTGCAGAGCTGGGGCTGGAACGGGACGTCTGCTCCTCCACCGCGGCGGCAAGCACGTTGGGTGCCACGAGGCGCTGAGAGGCAGCCCTGAGCCGACCCGGTCCGTTCCCGGGTGGGCTCGGGCATAGAAGGGCGGAAATAGACGAGGGGCATCCTGGATTAGAAGGGGAGAATATCGCTGAGCCGGCGCTCCGAGAATCGGCTGCTTGCCCGTCCCCGTAGTGGTTTGTCGAAACAATTGCTATCTTTCAGTTGACGGGCGCGTGTTCGCTATTACCTGGAGGACTGATCACCACAGAGAGTGGCGGATTAGCTGCGCAGAGCGGTTAAAACGCCACTTCCGCGTTTCTACGCGCATGCGTTATACCGCTTGCCGGCCTAAGCAGCGGGCAGCGGCAGTTCCGCGCATTGGCCACGAGGTGGCAGCAGAGACCGCGGAAAGAACTTTTCTGACGGATTGCCGGGGACCCGCGGCGCAGTCCCTGGCGATTCGTTCTCTCTGTGTCTCGTAATGACGGGGGCAGAACACGAAGTTAGAAGTGGAGGGTGTGTGGGGGGAAAGACGAAGAAAAAAGAGGGAAACTTCTCCAAACCCAGGAGAGCTGTGCTAAGTGCTTATAAATAGCTGTAAAAAAAGAGGTTTTTTTTTTTCCTTTTGCCAGCATCCGTTGCATCTTTTCTAAATGTTCGCATTACCAAAGTGTAACTGCCCAGCAAATTTAATGATAACGAAATTAAAGCCCGTTGGCAGAAAGCACAGGGCCGTATTAATGTTCACGCAGCTTCTGTCTTCTTTATACTTTAATGTATTTTTTTCCAAGGGCCTTTCTTCAACTCCAAGTTTCATTTTTGGCTTTTTATGACCCCACACATCAACCCCGTGTCCCCACATGTCCCCTCATGTCTCCTCACCTCCCCCCACACTACCTGTCCCCCTTCGCTCCGTGCCCATGTCACCGTGGGGTTGAGGGCAGGGTCAGGGATGCCTGTGGGGTGCGTGGAGTCCTGGGAGAAGTTGATGGCTGTGCGCAGTGGGGTGATGGTGTCCTCCGCACACGGCTGTGACAGTGGGGTGGGGGTAGCGCCCCACAGGTGGGGGTCATTGCCCCCAGAATGGGGCTTGTGCCCCACACACGTGGGCCGCTTGTATGGGGAGTGCATTCTGGAGATGATCTGTCTTTTCTCCAAATCTGCAGTGACTTCAGCAATCCCCTGTCGTGCCGCAACAGAAATGGGGTCCTGCAGTACGTCAGTGATCTCTGACTCGAGGAGTGCAGGGGCTGCACGAAGTACGCACTCTACAGCCTCCCGACTTCTTTGGGGTTTGGGATCGATGTTTGAGCCAAAGGGCTTCACGCTGCCATGCGGGCAGGTGCCAGGTTCACCCACTGAGGAACCAAATCCTAAAATAATTTCACAATGGTCTTTAATTGCTGTGCAAGTAGATGACACAGATTTCTCACTGGGGAGCCAAAGCTGACCCTGGCAGTTTGGCAGACAGCACTCGCTCCATTCACACCGGTAGTCTCAGCCCTTTCGTTGCACATGCAGCTTCTCAGCATCTTGCTGTATCAGTATAGAAATCTGTGCTCCCCTATTTATTAGAAATGCCACCAATTGCCATTGAGGACAGACTGGAATCAAAACATGTGGACCATCCTAGCTTGTCCATCGATAACCCCCCCCTCCCCCCTTGCCCAATTGGCTGCCAGTCATTACTTCATTACTTTTTTTTTTTTTTTTCATGCTTTTATGGGAACTTTGAGATCACAGCCTGAAGCAGTGACGGAGCACCTGGTGAGGGGTGTAGCCCTGCAAGCACAGGTGGAAGCAATGCACCTAGAGAACCAGATGAGGCTGAGCCTGGCTCCAGCCCCTCCCTCTCCTCATTTAAGGGCTGGCGGCCCCAAAGGCAGGGTTTCTTCCTGGAGACTGCCTCCTGTGGATTGTTGGGTGAGCTCTGGTTCTTGGAAAGAGGTAAGTGATCCTTTCTTTTTTGCAGGGTTTTGGCTTCTGCCTTTCTGTGGGGATCCTAAGTTGGTTTAGAGTAGCTATGTCCGCTATGCCTCTCCTTATGATGCCTTCCAATTGTTCTCTGAGGGGAGTGAAGGGGTTATCTGCTTTTCTCTGAATTGGTAATGAAGAGACTGACGTTCATTCCTCTCTTTTACTCTTATCTCATGTCTGGAATGCTTCAATCAGCCCCAAGGTAATGCTGGTTGGCTGACTGAGCATTGCAACTCTGGAAACGCCTGGAGCTAATGTGCTTTTCTGTAAAGAGATTCTGCATTCTCCAGGTTTCCTTTGCAACTCTTTTCAAGCCCAGTACCTTCTTGTGAAGTCTCCGTTCCTCTTTCATGACTCTCATTGCACAATCATCGACCTGGGACTCCAAACTACCACACTGTCCCAACCTATTTTATGACACGTTCCCTCTGTGTCCTACTTGTGTCTTTGTGTTCTCCCTGTGTCCTCTGCCCCTGTCCCCTCTGTGTCTCCTCTGCCACGGATTAATTCCACCCATGCTGAGTATTGTTTAAGGGCGCGTATTTAAATTATGCTCCGTGTCTCTTTGGATCCCGTTCTGTTTTGCAGCTCGATGGGGTTTAAGGGTTTCTGGGGCTCCTCTAGTTAGTGGTTTAAGCACTGTGAAATCTGTGGAGCAGATAATGGAACGCCATGAATCCCTTGTTCATGCATCGCTTGTATGCAGGTGGGTTTGGTGATGGCTGTGGGACGCTCACTTAGAGATGGAATGGGGGTCACAAGGGGCTCGCCTTGCTCCCTGGGGTTTATTCTTCCAGCCCAATAAGCTGGTGATAGAGTGAGGTGCGTGTATCAGGCTGGGACCTGAGCTTAAGAAAACCCCCAGCCCCAGTGGCCGTTTTCTTCATCCTCGCTTAGTGTAATGCAGTCTCCACTACTTGAGCATACTGAACACGAGTATTCTGTTCCTGTTTTGTCTGGTTCTCTCCTAGACCTCCCTTACAGATTTGTCAGTAGTAACAGATGTCAGGGCACAGTTCTCAGAGCACGTTGTGGCCGACCACCCCAGGGTCCTAGGGTTCTTTCTGTTTTTATGGCAGATCTGGCTTCGTCTTTCTAGGAAACAAAGGATTGTCTTCTACTGGACCACTTTGTCTGGATCACCCCAGATATCTCCATCCCAATTGTCAGGGGATGCTGTTAGTTTCCTAGTCTGTATGATACCCAACCTCCCCACCCCTCTTCCTTCCATCCCCTGGCCCCCATTCAATAGCTAGCTCTGCAGCTGTGGGACCCACCAGTGTGATGAAGCAGTACCTCTGGTGTGCTGAATACTGGGACTGGCACAGAGAGGCTCTATGGCTGATGTGAATCTTCCCGACTGGACTACTTGGTGAGTTTCCCCGGAGCTGTTGAGCACACAGGCTTCCCCACCTACCCTGGTTGCTCACCATGCCATCGATGTCCTTTGTGGACATGGCTTCAGGTATCATACCAGAGACTCCTTAGAGTCGGAAGCGACCATTTATGATGATCTAGTCCGACTCACCCACAATGAACAGGGACATTCACAGCTAGATCAGGTTGCCCTGCGTGTCACCTTGGAAGGGACAGGGCATCCACCGCATCTCTGGGCAACCTGGTCACTGCGCAGAGTCACAGAATGTCCCGGGTCGGAAGGGACCTCGAGGATCGTGGATCTCCAACCCCCCCCCCCTGCCACATGCAGGACCATCAACCTCCCCATTTCATACTAGACCGGGCTGCCCAGGGCCCCATCCAACCTGGCCTTGAACACCTCCAGGGATGGACGGGGCATCCACAGCCTCTCTGGGCAGCTGTTCCAGCACCTCACCGCTCTCTCTGTGGAGAACTTCCCCCTGCCATCCAACCTAAATCTTCCCTCCCCCAGCTTAAAACGTTTCCCCTTGTCCCTTGCTATGAAGGATATTTTCCTTATATCTAACCTAAATTTTCCCTCCTTCTTTCCTTTAGCTCCCCTTTGGGTATCGAAAGGCTGTTACCAGGTCACCTCGGAGCCTTCACTTCTCCGGGCTGAACAGCCCCAGCTCTCTCAGCCTGTCCTCACAGGTGAGGTGTTTGATCCTTTGGTTCTTTTTTTTTTTTTTTTTTTTTTTCTTGTGGCCGTCCTCTGTATGTGCTCCAACGGGTCCATGTCCCTTCTGCACTGAGGGCTCTTCATATGGACGCAGTACTCCAGGTGAGGCCTCTTCAGCACAGAGCAGAGGGGCAGGATCACCTCTTTTCACCTGCTGACCGCACATCTTTTGGTGCAGCCCAGGATGTGGCTGGTTTTCCGGGCTGGGAGGGCACTTTGCTGGCTCGTGTACAGCTTGCCATCCACCAGCTCTTTTGGGACGGGCCTAGGCTCAGCCCTTTCATCCCCCAGCATGTATTGGTAGTGGGGGGTTCTCTTGTCCCAGGTGCAAGACACTGCGCCTGGATTTGTTGAAGCTGATGAGGTTTGTCTGTGCCCGCTGCTCAAGCCTCTCTGGGTCCCTCTGGTTGGCGTCCCATGTCACTGCTGGCGTGTCGCTGCTCCCCACAGCTTGGTGTTGTCAGCAAGGTTTCTGAGTTGTGGCTGATAAGACGACTGCCTGGAGTGAGTCAAGCATCCTTCAGCTTGAACCAGGTCCAAGTGTGCACAGCAAGAAAGACATGGCCTTCATCAAAAGACCACCAGATGACCCTGAGAGATACCTCGCATGTGTAAAAGAACTGAGACCTGAGGCTAGAAAAAATGTCAATCCTACTGGGGACTCGCTGTAATAACCCAGCCTTTTCTTGGACTTCCCCCAGACGGCGAGCTCGGGCTTTACAGGCTAGAGGTGGAGCTAACACAGAGACCTCTGGATTTTCAAAAAGGAACAAGAAGGCTGAGAATCGGGTGCTTTGTTTGACGTTTTCGCTGGCTGTCCTACTTAAGGATTCTGCCTGTCTATAGGCACGTTTGGTTGGTTTGGCTGGAACTTAGGAGCCTGGTGCTTATGACTTCGGTTCTTTGTGATACAGAGCTGCGCCCTTTGCTGCCCAGACCAAATGCACGTGTTGTTGGAAGAGATTACTCTATGCATTTTACTTTTTTTTCTTTAATGCTTTTAAAGAGTGAGAGTGGTATACGCCTTCAAGCAGGTAACATATAAAACTTGTTTGTTTGTTTGTTTTCCTTTTTTCCTTTGAGCACTGGTTCGGGGAAATATGGATGCTTTCTTCTCTGCCGCTATGTTTCCCGCAGTGGAATTTGGGGAATGGCTTCTGTTGTTGGTTTTTCAATACTGAAGAAACATAGCATTCTTTTTATTCTGCCTATGTAGAACTCCCTTTGTTTCCTCTGTAGTTTTGAGTTGTGCTCTGGAACAGAATGTTCAGCTGAATCTAGAACAGCTGCCAAAGAGGAGTCTGTGGGCAAGTGGCTCTGGATTTCCCAGGCAGAGGTCGTAAAGCTCCTTGCCTGCTCACAAAGCGTTCTCATTGTTTTTATACAGTGTTCTATTTTACTGCTGTATTGAGACTTTTATGAAAAATCCTTTGTTTCCCAAAGGTGATGCTGAGAAACACGCCTCATGATGACTTATGCATACCTCGCATTTCATATCAATTCTCCCTTTGGGTCAAAAGTAGACCAAATCCTTGAAACCGTGCCTGGGAATCCCACTGATATTGAAACAGTTCAGCAGTGGTGCCCATGGTCAGAACGCCCTGCGGCGGCAGATCCTGGCATTGACTGTGAATGGAAGAACTGACAACAAATCGCTCGATATCAAAATTGACCCGGTGGATATTTACAAGCGCCGGGAGACCCAGACGGGATCTCAGAGTTGCATGGCCAGGTACAGAAGTTGTTTTACTGGTGGTTTTTTTGTTTGTTTTCTTTTGCAACGTTAAGGATTGTTAATCATTCCTCGCCATCCTTGGCTTCACTGCGCCCTCCTGTCCAATTGACACCAGCTTTTTCATCACCTCAGTTGCCTTCAAAAAAAAAAAAAAGCATGACAAAATCAATTTGATGATGACGTTATTTATTTATTTATTTATTTACCGATATTCTTAAGCACTTAGCAGAGTTTTGCTGGGCATAGAGAAGTTTTCCTTGTTTTTCTTCGTCTTGTTCCAACTGACGTAATTCTCTCCTCCCTCAACCCCGACCTAACTGCGTTTTTCCTCTGCCCTCACGAGAGAGAAGGAACGGAGCGCCAGAAGCTGCGGCGCGGCTCCGCGTCAGTCCAGTCGGAGCTGTTGTTTCCGCGGTCTCTGGTGCCCCCTCGTGGCCAATCGGTGGAATTGCGGCCGCGTATGTTCGGTGCCGCAGGCAGCAGTACGCATGCGCGCAGGCACGCGGAAGTGGCGTACGTACGTTCTCATCGCTCTGCGCAGCGAATCTGCCGAGCTTTGTTAGGGTTAGTCCTCCAGGCAACAGCACGCATGCGCCAGAGAACTCATAAATAGCTTTCAAATCTACCAAGCCCTGAGATGCAGTCGAGCAGTCAATTCCTGTTGGCTCAGCAACGGTTTTCTCTCTTGCTGTCGGAAGTGCTCCTTGTCTATTTCCTCCGACGGTCTGACGCTCGAGCCTGCCTCGGGAACAGGCACATGCGTAGTGCGGTGCGGAGGGTGGCGCTTGCGCAGTGCAGCGTCTAGGCTTGGGCACGCGTAGTGCTCTGCCGAGAGGGGCGCATGCGTAGCGCCGAGCCGCTACCGGCACATGCGCACTGCAGTGCCCGGGCTCGCGCGTGCGCGTTGCTCTCCCGAGGCTCGCTGGTCGCGGGTTGCTGCCGCGTCGGTGCTGCTGCACGCCAGTACCGCGACCGCGAATCTCCGAGCTGCTCGCGTTCCACTGCCGCTGGGAGGGCTTTTAAACGGCTGGGGGACGGTGCAGGGCTGGGGGTGGAAAGGGACTTTGCTGGTTCACCGGGGCGGAGAGGAAGTTGGATGCCACGAGGCGCTGAGGGGCAGCTGTGAGCCCAACCGGTCCGCTTCCGCGTGGGCTTGGGCATAAAAGGGCGGAAATAGACGAGGGGCATCCTGGATTAGAAGGGGGAGAATATCGCTGGGCCGGCGGCCCGGGAATCGACTGCTTGCCCGTCCCCGTCGTGGTCTGTCGAAACAATTGCTGTCTTCAAGTGGACGGGCGCACGGTCGCTATTAGCTGGAGGACTGATCACCATAGAGAGCGGCGCATTAGCTGCGCAGAGCGGTTAAAACGCCACTTCCGCATTTGTACGCGCATGCGTTGTGCTGCTTGCGGGACGCGGCGACAGACAGCGGCAGTTCCGCGCATGGGCCACGAGGTGGCAGCAGAGACCGCGGAAAGAACTTTTCTGACGGGATCGGCCCGCGTTTTTCTCCCCTGGCGACCCGTTCTCTCTGTCTCGTGATGGCGGGAGAAGAGCGCGAAGTTGGAAGCGGGGGCGTTGTGGGGGGAAAGACGAAGAAAAAAAGAGAGAGACTACCCCAAACCCAGGCAAGCTCTGCTAAGTGCTTATAAGTAGCTGTGAAAAAATAAGTTCTTTTTTTTTTTTTTTTTTTTCTTTTTGCCAGCATCTGTTGCATTGTTTCTAAATGTTCACAGACCAAAATGCAACTGCCCGGCAAATTTAATGATAACGAAATTAAAGCCCATTGGCAGAAAGCGCGGGGCCATATTAATGTTCACTCAGCCTCTGTCTTGTTCCTACTTTTAATGTATTTTTTCCCAAGGGCCTTTCTTCAACTCCAGGTTTCATTTTTGGCTTTTTATTCTTTTTTATGCCCTAAAATGGGTAGTGTTAGGCCCCAGCAGGTCTACGCAGGCAGTCACAGCACAGAGTTGCTGTTTTGAGATTAGTGTGGACCATTACAGCGTTTCCACAAAGACTAACGAAAACTGCAGTTCTCCACCTAAGTTTGCAGATGGAAAAAATTAATTCACCTGCATAGAACGAATCGATGCGTCACAGCTGCCATCGGCAAGATGGCCCGAGAGCTGTGCGGGTCTATCAGGCTCAGCTGCAGCTTTTCATCTTTTCAGCTGCCCTTCTCTGGTCCTCCTGCAGCTGGACAGATAGCCCACAAGGGCACGGGGTATACGCAGGCCCTCCCCAGCCAGCTGCGGCAGGCGCTCCTTTTTTGAGGATTACTTGTTCACATACCCAGTTTCCAGCTCATTCCCTTTGGAAAGCTTTTCTTGCGCTCCATGTTACTAGCGCACAATAGAAGTTAAGCCAGTTAAGCCTCTCTCAAGCCCAAGGAGTCCAATGTGCAAGTGTTTTTTGTTTGGGTCTGTCTGTTTTTTTTCCGGGTGTAGGGGGCAGGGGGTGGGCATTTGAGATAGCTGAGCTGTGTGAAAAAAGTCAGTGTCAGAAAGGCCTCTCTCTGATGCCAATGAATATGTCGTTTCCTAAAGCCTGGTCAGTCTTCTCTGCTGGTTGCAGAGAGTTGAGCTATTACGTATGGCCAAGACGAAAGTGTAATCAGTGAAATAGGTGGAGTTGCTCCTTCTGGTAATTTAATGCCTCACCGTGGTATAGGGCGGATGAATGCTGGCTTTGTACCAAAGCACTTGGTAACCCTGAGATTCAAACCTTAATGCTTTCCAGCAAATTTATATTTTCAGGTAGTGCCGCAGAGATGCGGTGACTATTGTTCACGTATTTTCACGTGTCACTGATTACATGGGTTTTCAAAACAGGCACAGCAGAAAACTATTCTCATTGACCGGAATGATTTCTAGTAGGATTCTGTTGTTTTTGCCTCTGGGCCTTGTGTTAAAATAGTAATTTCTGGGGGCTGGCAGGTGCTATCAATATCAGAGATGGGCAAATAAGGCATAAATCTGTGTCCTATAGTAAGCTGGATATGAGCGAGCCGGGTACTTTATTATGGGAAATTGTAAAGCTGTTTTTCTAGGAATGGTGCAGCTGTGTCTCAGTTGTGTGCGCAGTTGGTGTCTAGACTAAAGGAGACTTGTTAAGCGCTCTGCTGACACGTAGGGATGGATGGAAAATTACAAGAGGGAGCTTGAGCATGTATGTATAGAATGTAAGGACCTGCAGTTAAGGATTTGGATTGGCACCTGAGTCCGTGCCTTCAGATGATGCAAGCGCTATGCCTTATCACCCAGTGGAAACGGTCAAAGAGCTGCTTTGGGACAGAATGTTTATATTGCTCAGGAAGTGTGGCCTTCCAAGGTACTTCAGGTATCCCGAAGAACAGAAGCAAGCAGTAATGATTCCTTTCTCTCTCGATTCCAATACTTGTAGGTAGTGCGCTTGAGAAAGACTTTGGAGGCTTTCCTCAGCCTCTTGCTTTCCTCATACCTTTACAAAAGCGGACTGCCAGAAAACAAGAAGACTTCACACGTGCGTTTTGAGTTTGGTTATTTTATGGTGTTTTTTAATTTTTTTTAGATTTTTTTCAGTCCAAATGTAGTAAATTCTCAGTCATACAAGTGATAAATTTTCAAGGTCTTTGTGCCGATGGACCATGCTTCAGTTGAACATCAAGTGGAGCAGGAGGTATTCTTCATCTATGTGGATGAAAATATGGAATCTTGATGGGATGCTGCCGTATTATGGAGAGGAATCTCCGCATCCCCCAGGCTCAGCCAATACACGGACACAGATTTCTGGATGGTGACCATCACTTTCTGCCACCGCTCCTGCTGCCTAGTTGCTCGTCATCGTCGGTATCCAGCAGGAGATCACGAAGCTGTGGAGGCACAGTCGTATCCAGGTCATCATCTGAAACTTCTTCCACCAGATTGGAAGGGACCAGTCCTCTTGTGCCATCCGTCAGCTCTCCCAGAAACCAGCCATCTTCATCTATGTCTCCGAAGATGTAAAGGTATTGTCCAGCAGTCAGTGGAAGCTCGTTTTCTGGGTCCTCATTAGGGCCCTCAAAAGGATTGTAGCTGTGACGAGCTATGAATCTTCGAATTAGTGCTGGTGATCGTCTGCGAGAATGCAGGCTGCAGCTTGCCATCAGCCACCCTCCCGACTTCTCCAGCCATTCCTGTTCTGGATTTCCGTGCGGCTCCAGCTTTTTCCCAGTCTCCTTTTCCAAATGCTGCCCCTGCAGCTGGTTGGCTTCCTCTGCCTTTTCTGCGGCCCCTCTGGATGTGGAAGAGGCCTCCTTGAGCTGCCGGACTGTTTCCCGCAGCTGCTTGGTAAGGAGGCTGAGCGTATGCGTCTTGTCCTTGAGCCGCTCCACCTCCTCCCTCATCTGCTGAGAGCTTCTGCTCCTCAGCAGGCAGTTCTCCTCTCCAAGGAGGCTGCATTGTCTCTGCAAGTCCTTCAGTGCCCTCAGCAGATGGGCACTCTGCTCCCGCAGCTCCCTGTGCTCAGGTGGGCAGGCCTGTTGTTGCTCTGCAGCCTGAACACCCGCTTCTGCTACAGCCCGACGGCAGGCTGGCCTTTGCCGTGTGCGCGGCCCAGCGGCTGCAGCCCTGGCCCCGTTGCAGGAGGCGGGCGGCTGCCCCTGTCCGTGCTCCAGGATGTAATGCAGGAAGCGTCTCCTCTGCTCCTGCAGTTCGCGCTGGAGGCGCAGGACGTGGGCGGCCTGCTCTGCACAGGGCTTCCTGCAGAGCTGCCGCTGGACTTCCTGCTGCAGTCTGTGGGCCTCTCTGCTGCTCTCGCCACTCAGCAGCTCCTTTGCTAGCTGCCGCAGCAGATCCCGTACCTGGCGGTTGGCGTTGTTGCACCGCTGCTGCAGCCGCTCCTGCGTCTGGCGGAGCTGGGCCTCCTTCATCTGCAGCAGTTGGCGGATGTCCGCCTCCCGCTGCCTCTGGCTCTGCTCCCGCAGGCGCTGCAGCTTTGACGCCCGCTGTCGCTCCCAGTTGGAGCGCAGTCGGTCGGCCAGGAGCTGCCGCTCCCGCTCTGCCGCCTCCTGCAGCTCACGTCTCTCGACGGCCCGGCGGCGCTGCATCTCCTGGGAGCGGAGCCGCTCGCCCTCCAGCTGGGCCCGCAGCGCCTCCAGCTCCCGCCTGTGCTCCTCCCGCTGTGCGGGGCAGGCAGGGGGCTGGGCCGGGCCCCGGCGCAGAGAGGGCTGGCAGCACTTTGCCTGTCTCTGCGGCATGGTCGCAGGGACCTGAAGAGACCCTCAGCCTCCAAAAGCTGTGGCCGAAGGCCGCTGAAAGCTACTCTCCTTCCTGGGGCCTGCAAGGACAGCTGCCCCTGACCCCGTAGCGCCCACTGCCTCTCGTCCCTGTCGCAAGGGTGCGCAGACAGTGAATGCCGTGGGGGGGTGCGCCCACAGTCTTCTATGCTGTGTGCCTGCCTGGCACGTAATGGAGGGTGGGGCAGCGGCCTGCAGTGCTATTGGGCAGTGCAGCCTTCCGGCCTAACTCACAATGAAGGGAGGGTGGGGCTATAGGGCGGGGCGGCCTTCTGGCCCCAGCTCAAAATGGAGGCTGAGGCACGGTGGCTTCAAGCTGCGTTGGGTGGCAGAGACGTCGCGGTGTTGGACAGAACTGCCTTCCGCAGCACTGGGCTGTGTGCATGACCTTTTGTGGTGCTGGAATATGTGGACTTCTCTGGCACTGGAGAAGAAAAGCAGGATGCCATCCAACTCATTGTGATTTCCATTTCGATTCCCGTAAAGGAACTATCTCACCATACCTACCAGCCAGTTAAAGGAAGCTAGTTGCAGGTGTACTCTGCTTAAGGAGCTGCTGGGGCAGATGGCCAGGCTGTCACGAGAAAGCAGCAGCCTGAGGTGCTCCTGGGAATCTCTGAGGGAGACGGATAGGAGGTGGTGTTGTGGGAATCAAATGTTGTTTCTGCATTAGAATTGGATAATATTTATATTTCGTGAACTCCGTTGTCATAGTTCTTTTGGGGAGTCCTTCTACTTAACTTGGGGAAGATCTCAGATAGTTTGCATCACTTATCCTCTAGCCAAATCTTCCCAGGAATGCCCGCTCTGTATATATGTATATTTTGTCACACACATTGCAAGAATATCCTGCACGAGATCAAACCGGAGAAGGCTGGACCCTGTGTGGGGCTGGTGCTGCAGTCCAAAAACTGGGGTGGAAAGACACTGCTTTGAAGGGGTTGGGTATGCTCAGCCCTTTCATCCCCCAACATGTATTGCCCCAGCCCCAGCTCTCTCAGCCTGTCCTCACAGGTGAGGTGTTTGATCCGGAAGTGGTGCGCGCACGGTCCTGCTCCTCTGCGCAGGCACCCCGCCGATCTGCGTTATGCTCGGTCCTCCGGGAAGTAGTGCGCATGCGCCGTCCAGCTTTCCAATAGCATCCATTTCTTCGAAGCCCTGAGATGCAGGTGAGCAGGCAATACTTGGACCGCCGGCTCCGCGACACTATTCTCTCTTTTCCAATCCAGAATGCTCCTTGTCTATTTCCTCGGGCGGTTTTATGCCCCGGTCTGCTTCCAGAACGTACTGTCTAGGCGGACCGTGCACCCGCCGCTTGCGCAATGAGGCGTCGAAAAAAGCGAACGCGTAGGCGCGTGCCCGAAAACGAGCGTACGCCGTAATCCGCGCGCGAGAAGCGCATGCGCAGTGCCGTGCCAAGGCGGCCGCACGCGCAGTTCGGTGACATGCTTGCCGCATGCGCACTGCAAACGATGGCGCATGCGTTTTGCGGCCGTGAGGAGAGCATGCGCATCGCGGTGCCGAGACTGGCGCATGCGCAGAGCGGTGCGAACGGTCGCGCATGCCCAATGCGCTCTTGCAGCTGGCGCGTGCGCAGAGCACTTGGCACATGCGCATTGCGGGGCACAGACAGGCGCATGCGCCGTGGCGGGCAGAATCCGGCGCATGCCCCGTTCGGAGCAGAATCCAGTGCGCGCGTAGTGGTGTGTGGTTTTTTTTTTTTTTTTTTTAAAACCACTGGCGCATGCGTTGTGCTTTCTCATGAACCGCGCGTCCGTACTCCGTGCTGTTGTCTCGAGAACCGCGCCTGCGTAGTGCGGTGCCTAGAGAGACTGCCGCGTGCGCAGTGCCTAGATTCGCACGTGCGCGTTGCTCTCGCGAGACTTGCTTTTCCAGGAACGCTGCGGTGCAGAGCTGGGGCTGGAACGGGACGTCTGCTCCTCCACCGCGGCGGCAAGCACGTTGGGTGCCACGAGGCGCTGAGAGGCAGCCCTGAGCCGACCCGGTCCGTTCCCGGGTGGGCTCGGGCATAAAAGGGCGGAAATAGACGAGGGGCATCCTGGATTAGAAGGGGAGAATATCGCTGAGCCGGCGCTCCGAGAATCGGCTGCTTGCCCGTCCCCGTAGTGGTTTGTCGAAACAATTGCTATCTTTCAGTTGACGGGCGCGTGTTCGCTATTACCTGGAGGACTGATCACCACAGAGAGTGGCGGATTAGCTGCGCAGAGCGGTTAAAACGCCACTTCCGCGTTTCTACGCGCATGCGTTATAC
The DNA here is from genome assembly GCF_987193195.1 of Phasianus colchicus. NCBI lineage: Eukaryota > Metazoa > Chordata > Aves > Galliformes > Phasianidae > Phasianus > Phasianus colchicus. Next base: position 1,073,414 of record NW_028325225.1, read on the forward strand.
CGCTTGCCGGCCTAAGCAGCGGGCAGCGGCAGTTCCGCGCATTGGCCACGAGGTGGCAGCAGAGACCGCGGAAAGAACTTTTCTGACGGATTGCCGGGGACCCGCGGCGCAGTCCCTGGCGATTCGTTCTCTCTGTGTCTCGTAATGACGGGGGCAGAACACGAAGTTAGAAGTGGAGGGTGTGTGGGGGGAAAGACGAAGAAAAAAGAGGGAAACTTCTCCAAACCCAGGAGAGCTGTGCTAAGTGCTTATAAATAGCTGTAAAAAAAGAGGTTTTTTTTTTCCTTTTGCCAGCATCCGTTGCATCTTTTCTAAATGTTCGCATTACCAAAGTGTAACTGCCCAGCAAATTTAATGATAACGAAATTAAAGCCCGTTGGCAGAAAGCACAGGGCCGTATTAATGTTCACGCAGCTTCTGTCTTCTTTATACTTTAATGTATTTTTTTCCAAGGGCCTTTCTTCAACTCCAAGTTTCATTTTTGGCTTTTTATGACCCCACACATCAACCCCGTGTCCCCACATGTCCCCTCATGTCTCCTCACCTCCCCCCACACTACCTGTCCCCCTTCGCTCCGTGCCCATGTCACCGTGGGGTTGAGGGCAGGGTCAGGGATGCCTGTGGGGTGCGTGGAGTCCTGGGAGAAGTTGATGGCTGTGCGCAGTGGGGTGATGGTGTCCTCCGCACACGGCTGTGACAGTGGGGTGGGGGTAGCGCCCCACAGGTGGGGGTCATTGCCCCCAGAATGGGGCTTGTGCCCCACACACGTGGGCCGCTTGTATGGGGAGTGCATTCTGGAGATGATCTGTCTTTTCTCCAAATCTGCAGTGACTTCAGCAATCCCCTGTCGTGCCGCAACAGAAATGGGGTCCTGCAGTACGTCAGTGATCTCTGACTCGAGGAGTGCAGGGGCTGCACGAAGTACGCACTCTACAGCCTCCCGACTTCTTTGGGGTTTGGGATCGATGTTTGAGCCAAAGGGCTTCACGCTGCCATGCGGGCAGGTGCCAGGTTCACCCACTGAGGAACCAAATCCTAAAATAATTTCACAATGGTCTTTAATTGCTGTGCAAGTAGATGACACAGATTTCTCACTGGGGAGCCAAAGCTGACCCTGGCAGTTTGGCAGACAGCACTCGCTCCATTCACACCGGTAGTCTCAGCCCTTTCGTTGCACATGCAGCTTCTCAGCATCTTGCTGTATCAGTATAGAAATCTGTGCTCCCCTATTTATTAGAAATGCCACCAATTGCCATTGAGGACAGACTGGAATCAAAACATGTGGACCATCCTAGCTTGTCCATCGATAACCCCCCCCTCCCCCCTTGCCCAATTGGCTGCCAGTCATTACTTCATTACTTTTTTTTTTTTTTTTCATGCTTTTATGGGAACTTTGAGATCACAGCCTGAAGCAGTGACGGAGCACCTGGTGAGGGGTGTAGCCCTGCAAGCACAGGTGGAAGCAATGCACCTAGAGAACCAGATGAGGCTGAGCCTGGCTCCAGCCCCTCCCTCTCCTCATTTAAGGGCTGGCGGCCCCAAAGGCAGGGTTTCTTCCTGGAGACTGCCTCCTGTGGATTGTTGGGTGAGCTCTGGTTCTTGGAAAGAGGTAAGTGATCCTTTCTTTTTTGCAGGGTTTTGGCTTCTGCCTTTCTGTGGGGATCCTAAGTTGGTTTAGAGTAGCTATGTCCGCTATGCCTCTCCTTATGATGCCTTCCAATTGTTCTCTGAGGGGAGTGAAGGGGTTATCTGCTTTTCTCTGAATTGGTAATGAAGAGACTGACGTTCATTCCTCTCTTTTACTCTTATCTCATGTCTGGAATGCTTCAATCAGCCCCAAGGTAATGCTGGTTGGCTGACTGAGCATTGCAACTCTGGAAACGCCTGGAGCTAATGTGCTTTTCTGTAAAGAGATTCTGCATTCTCCAGGTTTCCTTTGCAACTCTTTTCAAGCCCAGTACCTTCTTGTGAAGTCTCCGTTCCTCTTTCATGACTCTCATTGCACAATCATCGACCTGGGACTCCAAACTACCACACTGTCCCAACCTATTTTATGACACGTTCCCTCTGTGTCCTACTTGTGTCTTTGTGTTCTCCCTGTGTCCTCTGCCCCTGTCCCCTCTGTGTCTCCTCTGCCACGGATTAATTCCGCCCATGCTGAGTATTGTTTAAGGGCGCGTATTTAAATTATGCTCCGTGTCTCTTTGGATCCCGTTCTGTTTTGCAGCTCGATGGGGTTTAAGGGTTTCTGGGGCTCCTCTAGTTAGTGGTTTAAGCACTGTGAAATCTGTGGAGCAGATAATGGAACGCCATGAATCCCTTGTTCATGCATCGCTTGTATGCAGGTGGGTTTGGTGATGGCTGTGGGACGCTCACTTAGAGATGGAATGGGGGTCACAAGGGGCTCGCCTTGCTCCCTGGGGTTTATTCTTCCAGCCCAATAAGCTGGTGATAGAGTGAGGTGCGTGTATCAGGCTGGGACCTGAGCTTAAGAAAACCCCCAGCCCCAGTGGCCGTTTTCTTCATCCTCGCTTAGTGTAATGCAGTCTCCACTACTTGAGCATACTGAACACGAGTATTCTGTTCCTGTTTTGTCTGGTTCTCTCCTAGACCTCCCTTACAGATTTGTCAGTAGTAACAGATGTCAGGGCACAGTTCTCAGAGCACGTTGTGGCCGACCACCCCAGGGTCCTAGGGTTCTTTCTGTTTTTATGGCAGATCTGGCTTCGTCTTTCTAGGAAACAAAGGATTGTCTTCTACTGGACCACTTTGTCTGGATCACCCCAGATATCTCCATCCCAATTGTCAGGGGATGCTGTTAGTTTCCTAGTCTGTATGATACCCAACCTCCCCACCCCTCTTCCTTCCATCCCCTGGCCCCCATTCAATAGCTAGCTCTGCAGCTGTGGGACCCACCAGTGTGATGAAGCAGTACCTCTGGTGTGCTGAATACTGGGACTGGCACAGAGAGGCTCTATGGCTGATGTGAATCTTCCCGACTGGACTACTTGGTGAGTTTCCCCGGAGCTGTTGAGCACACAGGCTTCCCCACCTACCCTGGTTGCTCACCATGCCATCGATGTCCTTTGTGGACATGGCTTCAGGTATCATACCAGAGACTCCTTAGAGTCGGAAGCGACCATTTATGATGATCTAGTCCGACTCACCCACAATGAACAGGGACATTCACAGCTAGATCAGGTTGCCCTGCGTGTCACCTTGGAAGGGACAGGGCATCCACCGCATCTCTGGGCAACCTGGTCACTGCGCAGAGTCACAGAATGTCCCGGGTCGGAAGGGACCTCGAGGATCGTGGATCTCCAACCCCCCCCCCCTGCCACATGCAGGACCATCAACCTCCCCATTTCATACTAGACCGGGCTGCCCAGGGCCCCATCCAACCTGGCCTTGAACACCTCCAGGGATGGACGGGGCATCCACAGCCTCTCTGGGCAGCTGTTCCAGCACCTCACCGCTCTCTCTGTGGAGAACTTCCCCCTGCCATCCAACCTAAATCTTCCCTCCCCCAGCTTAAAACGTTTCCCCTTGTCCCTTGCTATGAAGGATATTTTCCTTATATCTAACCTAAATTTTCCCTCCTTCTTTCCTTTAGCTCCCCTTTGGGTATCGAAAGGCTGTTACCAGGTCACCTCGGAGCCTTCACTTCTCCGGGCTGAACAGCCCCAGCTCTCTCAGCCTGTCCTCACAGGTGAGGTGTTTGATCCTTTGGTTCTTTTTTTTTTTTTTTTTTTTTTTTCTTGTGGCCGTCCTCTGTATGTGCTCCAACGGGTCCATGTCCCTTCTGCACTGAGGGCTCTTCATATGGACGCAGTACTCCAGGTGAGGCCTCTTCAGCACAGAGCAGAGGGGCAGGATCACCTCTTTTCACCTGCTGACCGCACATCTTTTGGTGCAGCCCAGGATGTGGCTGGTTTTCCGGGCTGGGAGGGCACTTTGCTGGCTCGTGTACAGCTTGCCATCCACCAGCTCTTTTGGGACGGGCCTAGGCTCAGCCCTTTCATCCCCCAGCATGTATTGGTAGTGGGGGGTTCTCTTGTCCCAGGTGCAAGACACTGCGCCTGGATTTGTTGAAGCTGATGAGGTTTGTCTGTGCCCGCTGCTCAAGCCTCTCTGGGTCCCTCTGGTTGGCGTCCCATGTCACTGCTGGCGTGTCGCTGCTCCCCACAGCTTGGTGTTGTCAGCAAGGTTTCTGAGTTGTGGCTGATAAGACGACTGCCTGGAGTGAGTCAAGCATCCTTCAGCTTGAACCAGGTCCAAGTGTGCACAGCAAGAAAGACGTGGCCTTCATCAAAAGACCACCAGATGACCCTGAGAGATACCTCGCATGTGTAAAAGAACTGAGACCTGAGGCTAGAAAAAATGTCAATCCTACTGGGGACTCGCTGTAATAACCCAGCCTTTTCTTGGACTTCCCCCAGACGGCGAGCTCGGGCTTTACAGGCTAGAGGTGGAGCTAACACAGAGACCTCTGGATTTTCAAAAAGGAACAAGAAGGCTGAGAATCGGGTGCTTTGTTTGACGTTTTCGCTGGCTGTCCTACTTAAGGATTCTGCCTGTCTATAGGCACGTTTGGTTGGTTTGGCTGGAACTTAGGAGCCTGGTGCTTATGACTTCGGTTCTTTGTGATACAGAGCTGCGCCCTTTGCTGCCCAGACCAAATGCACGTGTTGTTGGAAGAGATTACTCTATGCATTTTACTTTTTTTTCTTTAATGCTTTTAAAGAGTGAGAGTGGTATACGCCTTCAAGCAGGTAACATATAAAACTTGTTTGTTTGTTTGTTTTCCTTTTTTCCTTCGAGCACTGGTTCGGGGAAATATGGATGCTTTCTTCTCTGCCGCTATGTTTCCCGCAGTGGAATTTGGGGAATGGCTTCTGTTGTTGGTTTTTCAATACTGAAGAAACATAGCATTCTTTTTATTCTGCCTATGTAGAACTCCCTTTGTTTCCTCTGTAGTTTTGAGTTGTGCTCTGGAACAGAATGTTCAGCTGAATCTAGAACAGCTGCCAAAGAGGAGTCTGTGGGCAAGTGGCTCTGGATTTCCCAGGCAGAGGTCGTAAAGCTCCTTGCCTGCTCACAAAGCGTTCTCATTGTTTTTATACAGTGTTCTATTTTACTGCTGTATTGAGACTTTTATGAAAAATCCTTTGTTTCCCAAAGGTGATGCTGAGAAACACGCCTCATGATGACTTATGCATACCTCGCATTTCATATCAATTCTCCCTTTGGGTCAAAAGTAGACCAAATCCTTGAAACCGTGCCTGGGAATCCCACTGATATTGAAACAGTTCAGCAGTGGTGCCCATGGTCAGAACGCCCTGCGGCGGCAGATCCTGGCATTGACTGTGAATGGAAGAACTGACAACAAATCGCTCGATATCAAAATTGACCCGGTGGATATTTACAAGCGCCGGGAGACCCAGACGGGATCTCAGAGTTGCATGGCCAGGTACAGAAGTTGTTTTACTGGTGGTTTTTTTGTTTGTTTTCTTTTGCAACGTTAAGGATTGTTAATCATTCCTCGCCATCCTTGGCTTCACTGCGCCCTCCTGTCCAATTGACACCAGCTTTTTCATCACCTCAGTTGCCTTCAAAAAAAAAAAAAAGCATGACAAAATCAATTTGATGATGACGTTATTTATTTATTTATTTATTTACCGATATTCTTAAGCACTTAGCAGAGTTTTGCTGGGCATAGAGAAGTTTTCCTTGTTTTTCTTCGTCTTGTTCCAACTGACGTAATTCTCTCCTCCCTCAACCCCGACCTAACTGCGTTTTTCCTCTGCCCTCACGAGAGAGAAGGAACGGAGCGCCAGAAGCTGCGGCGCGGCTCCGCGTCAGTCCAGTCGGAGCTGTTGTTTCCGCGGTCTCTGGTGCCCCCTCGTGGCCAATCGGTGGAATTGCGGCCGCGTATGTTCGGTGCCGCAGGCAGCAGTACGCATGCGCGCAGGCACGCGGAAGTGGCGTACGTACGTTCTCATCGCTCTGCGCAGCGAATCTGCCGAGCTTTGTTAGGGTTAGTCCTCCAGGCAACAGCACGCATGCGCCAGAGAACTCATAAATAGCTTTCAAATCTACCAAGCCCTGAGATGCAGTCGAGCAGTCAATTCCTGTTGGCTCAGCAACGGTTTTCTCTCTTGCTGTCGGAAGTGCTCCTTGTCTATTTCCTCCGACGGTCTGACGCTCGAGCCTGCCTCGGGAACAGGCACATGCGTAGTGCGGTGCGGAGGGTGGCGCTTGCGCAGTGCAGCGTCTAGGCTTGGGCACGCGTAGTGCTCTGCCGAGAGGGGCGCATGCGTAGCGCCGAGCCGCTACCGGCACATGCGCACTGCAGTGCCCGGGCTCGCGCGTGCGCGTTGCTCTCCCGAGGCTCGCTGGTCGCGGGTTGCTGCCGCGTCGGTGCTGCTGCACGCCAGTACCGCGACCGCGAATCTCCGAGCTGCTCGCGTTCCACTGCCGCTGGGAGGGCTTTTAAACGGCTGGGGGACGGTGCAGGGCTGGGGGTGGAAAGGGACTTTGCTGGTTCACCGGGGCGGAGAGGAAGTTGGATGCCACGAGGCGCTGAGGGGCAGCTGTGAGCCCAACCGGTCCGCTTCCGCGTGGGCTTGGGCATAAAAGGGCGGAAATAGACGAGGGGCATCCTGGATTAGAAGGGGGAGAATATCGCTGGGCCGGCGGCCCGGGAATCGACTGCTTGCCCGTCCCCGTCGTGGTCTGTCGAAACAATTGCTGTCTTCAAGTGGACGGGCGCACGGTCGCTATTAGCTGGAGGACTGATCACCATAGAGAGCGGCGCATTAGCTGCGCAGAGCGGTTAAAACGCCACTTCCGCATTTGTACGCGCATGCGTTGTGCTGCTTGCGGGACGCGGCGACAGACAGCGGCAGTTCCGCGCATGGGCCACGAGGTGGCAGCAGAGACCGCGGAAAGAACTTTTCTGACGGGATCGGCCCGCGTTTTTCTCCCCTGGCGACCCGTTCTCTCTGTCTCGTGATGGCGGGAGAAGAGCGCGAAGTTGGAAGCGGGGGCGTTGTGGGGGGAAAGACGAAGAAAAAAAGAGAGAGACTACCCCAAACCCAGGCAAGCTCTGCTAAGTGCTTATAAGTAGCTGTGAAAAAATAAGTTCTTTTTTTTTTTTTTTTTTCTTTTTGCCAGCATCTGTTGCATTGTTTCTAAATGTTCACAGACCAAAATGCAACTGCCCGGCAAATTTAATGATAACGAAATTAAAGCCCATTGGCAGAAAGCGCGGGGCCATATTAATGTTCACTCAGCCTCTGTCTTGTTCCTACTTTTAATGTATTTTTTCCCAAGGGCCTTTCTTCAACTCCAGGTTTCATTTTTGGCTTTTTATTCTTTTTTATGCCCTAAAATGGGTAGTGTTAGGCCCCAGCAGGTCTACGCAGGCAGTCACAGCACAGAGTTGCTGTTTTGAGATTAGTGTGGACCATTACAGCGTTTCCACAAAGACTAACGAAAACTGCAGTTCTCCACCTAAGTTTGCAGATGGAAAAAATTAATTCACCTGCATAGAACGAATCGATGCGTCACAGCTGCCATCGGCAAGATGGCCCGAGAGCTGTGCGGGTCTATCAGGCTCAGCTGCAGCTTTTCATCTTTTCAGCTGCCCTTCTCTGGTCCTCCTGCAGCTGGACAGATAGCCCACAAGGGCACGGGGTATACGCAGGCCCTCCCCAGCCAGCTGCGGCAGGCGCTCCTTTTTTGAGGATTACTTGTTCACATACCCAGTTTCCAGCTCATTCCCTTTGGAAAGCTTTTCTTGCGCTCCATGTTACTAGCGCACAATAGAAGTTAAGCCAGTTAAGCCTCTCTCAAGCCCAAGGAGTCCAATGTGCAAGTGTTTTTTGTTTGGGTCTGTCTGTTTTTTTTCCGGGTGTAGGGGGCAGGGGGTGGGCATTTGAGATAGCTGAGCTGTGTGAAAAAAGTCAGTGTCAGAAAGGCCTCTCTCTGATGCCAATGAATATGTCGTTTCCTAAAGCCTGGTCAGTCTTCTCTGCTGGTTGCAGAGAGTTGAGCTATTACGTATGGCCAAGACGAAAGTGTAATCAGTGAAATAGGTGGAGTTGCTCCTTCTGGTAATTTAATGCCTCACCGTGGTATAGGGCGGATGAATGCTGGCTTTGTACCAAAGCACTTGGTAACCCTGAGATTCAAACCTTAATGCTTTCCAGCAAATTTATATTTTCAGGTAGTGCCGCAGAGATGCGGTGACTATTGTTCACGTATTTTCACGTGTCACTGATTACATGGGTTTTCAAAACAGGCACAGCAGAAAACTATTCTCATTGACCGGAATGATTTCTAGTAGGATTCTGTTGTTTTTGCCTCTGGGCCTTGTGTTAAAATAGTAATTTCTGGGGGCTGGCAGGTGCTATCAATATCAGAGATGGGCAAATAAGGCATAAATCTGTGTCCTATAGTAAGCTGGATATGAGCGAGCCGGGTACTTTATTATGGGAAATTGTAAAGCTGTTTTTCTAGGAATGGTGCAGCTGTGTCTCAGTTGTGTGCGCAGTTGGTGTCTAGACTAAAGGAGACTTGTTAAGCGCTCTGCTGACACGTAGGGATGGATGGAAAATTACAAGAGGGAGCTTGAGCATGTATGTATAGAATGTAAGGACCTGCAGTTAAGGATTTGGATTGGCACCTGAGTCCGTGCCTTCAGATGATGCAAGCGCTATGCCTTATCACCCAGTGGAAACGGTCAAAGAGCTGCTTTGGGACAGAATGTTTATATTGCTCAGGAAGTGTGGCCTTCCAAGGTACTTCAGGTATCCCGAAGAACAGAAGCAAGCAGTAATGATTCCTTTCTCTCTCGATTCCAATACTTGTAGGTAGTGCGCTTGAGAAAGACTTTGGAGGCTTTCCTCAGCCTCTTGCTTTCCTCATACCTTTACAAAAGCGGACTGCCAGAAAACAAGAAGACTTCACACGTGCGTTTTGAGTTTGGTTATTTTATGGTGTTTTTTAATTTTTTTTAGATTTTTTTCAGTCCAAATGTAGTAAATTCTCAGTCATACAAGTGATACATTTTCAAGGTCTTTGTGCCGATGGACCATGCTTCAGTTGAACATCAAGTGGAGCAGGAGGTATTCTTCATCTATGTGGATGAAAATATGGAATCTTGATGGGATGCTGCCGTATTATGGAGAGGAATCTCCGCATCCCCCAGGCTCAGCCAATACACGGACACAGATTTCTGGATGGTGACCATCACTTTCTGCCACCGCTCCTGCTGCCTAGTTGCTCGTCATCGTCGGTATCCAGCAGGAGATCACGAAGCTGTGGAGGCACAGTCGTATCCAGGTCATCATCTGAAACTTCTTCCACCAGATTGGAAGGGACCAGTCCTCTTGTGCCATCCGTCAGCTCTCCCAGAAACCAGCCATCTTCATCTATGTCTCCGAAGATGTAAAGGTATTGTCCAGCAGTCAGTGGAAGCTCGTTTTCTGGGTCCTCATTAGGGCCCTCAAAAGGATTGTAGCTGTGACGAGCTATGAATCTTCGAATTAGTGCTGGTGATCGTCTGCGAGAATGCAGGCTGCAGCTTGCCATCAGCCACCCTCCCGACTTCTCCAGCCATTCCTGTTCTGGATTTCCGTGCGGCTCCAGCTTTTTCCCAGTCTCCTTTTCCAAATGCTGCCCCTGCAGCTGGTTGGCTTCCTCTGCCTTTTCTGCGGCCCCTCTGGATGTGGAAGAGGCCTCCTTGAGCTGCCGGACTGTTTCCCGCAGCTGCTTGGTAAGGAGGCTGAGCGTATGCGTCTTGTCCTTGAGCCGCTCCACCTCCTCCCTCATCTGCTGAGAGCTTCTGCTCCTCAGCAGGCAGTTCTCCTCTCCAAGGAGGCTGCATTGTCTCTGCAAGTCCTTCAGTGCCCTCAGCAGATGGGCACTCTGCTCCCGCAGCTCCCTGTGCTCAGGTGGGCAGGCCTGTTGTTGCTCTGCAGCCTGAACACCCGCTTCTGCTACAGCCCGACGGCAGGCTGGCCTTTGCCGTGTGCGCGGCCCAGCGGCTGCAGCCCTGGCCCCGTTGCAGGAGGCGGGCGGCTGCCCCTGTCCGTGCTCCAGGATGTAATGCAGGAAGCGTCTCCTCTGCTCCTGCAGTTCGCGCTGGAGGCGCAGGACGTGGGCGGCCTGCTCTGCACAGGGCTTCCTGCAGAGCTGCCGCTGGACTTCCTGCTGCAGTCTGTGGGCCTCTCTGCTGCTCTCGCCACTCAGCAGCTCCTTTGCTAGCTGCCGCAGCAGATCCCGTACCTGGCGGTTGGCGTTGTTGCACCGCTGCTGCAGCCGCTCCTGCGTCTGGCGGAGCTGGGCCTCCTTCATCTGCAGCAGTTGGCGGATGTCCGCCTCCCGCTGCCTCTGGCTCTGCTCCCGCAGGCGCTGCAGCTTTGACGCCCGCTGTCGCTCCCAGTTGGAGCGCAGTCGGTCGGCCAGGAGCTGCCGCTCCCGCTCTGCCGCCTCCTGCAGCTCACGTCTCTCGACGGCCCGGCGGCGCTGCATCTCCTGGGAGCGGAGCCGCTCGCCCTCCAGCTGGGCCCGCAGCGCCTCCAGCTCCCGCCTGTGCTCCTCCCGCTGTGCGGGGCAGGCAGGGGGCTGGGCCGGGCCCCGGCGCAGAGAGGGCTGGCAGCACTTTGCCTGTCTCTGCGGCATGGTCGCAGGGACCTGAAGAGACCCTCAGCCTCCAAAAGCTGTGGCCGAAGGCCGCTGAAAGCTACTCTCCTTCCTGGGGCCTGCAAGGACAGCTGCCCCTGACCCCGTAGCGCCCACTGCCTCTCGTCCCTGTCGCAAGGGTGCGCAGACAGTGAATGCCGTGGGGGGGTGCGCCCACAGTCTTCTATGCTGTGTGCCTGCCTGGCACGTAATGGAGGGTGGGGCAGCGGCCTGCAGTGCTATTGGGCAGTGCAGCCTTCCGGCCTAACTCACAATGAAGGGAGGGTGGGGCTATAGGGCGGGGCGGCCTTCTGGCCCCAGCTCAAAATGGAGGCTGAGGCACGGTGGCTTCAAGCTGCGTTGGGTGGCAGAGACGTCGCGGTGTTGGACAGAACTGCCTTCCGCAGCACTGGGCTGTGTGCATGACCTTTTGTGGTGCTGGAATATGTGGACTTCTCTGGCACTGGAGAAGAAAAGCAGGATGCCATCCAACTCATTGTGATTTCCATTTCGATTCCCGTAAAGGAACTATCTCACCATACCTACCAGCCAGTTAAAGGAAGCTAGTTGCAGGTGTACTCTGCTTAAGGAGCTGCTGGGGCAGATGGCCAGGCTGTCACGAGAAAGCAGCAGCCTGAGGTGCTCCTGGGAATCTCTGAGGGAGACGGATAGGAGGTGGTGTTGTGGGAATCAAATGTTGTTTCTGCATTAGAATTGGATAATATTTATATTTCGTGAACTCCGTTGTCATAGTTCTTTTGGGGAGTCCTTCTACTTAACTTGGGGAAGATCTCAGATAGTTTGCATCACTTATCCTCTAGCCAAATCTTCCCAGGAATGCCCGCTCTGTATATATGTATATTTTGTCACACACATTGCAAGAATATCCTGCACGAGATCAAACCGGAGAAGGCTGGACCCTGTGTGGGGCTGGTGCTGCAGTCCAAAAACTGGGGTGGAAAGACACTGCTTTGAAGGGGTTGGGTATGCTCAGCCCTTTCATCCCCCAACATGTATTGCCCCAGCCCCAGCTCTCTCAGCCTGTCCTCACAGGTGAGGTGTTTGATCCGGAAGTGGTGCGCGCACGGTCCTGCTCCTCTGCGCAGGCACCCCGCCGATCTGCGTTATGCTCGGTCCTCCGGGAAGTAGTGCGCATGCGCCGTCCAGCTTTCCAATAGCATCCATTTCTTCGAAGCCCTGAGATGCAGGTGAGCAGGCAATACTTGGACCGCCGGCTCCGCGACACTATTCTCTCTTTTCCAATCCAGAATGCTCCTTGTCTATTTCCTCGGGCGGTTTTATGCCCCGGTCTGCTTCCAGAACGTACTGTCTAGGCGGACCGTGCACCCGCCGCTTGCGCAATGAGGCGTCGAAAAAAGCGAACGCGTAGGCGCGTGCCCGAAAACGAGCGTACGCCGTAATCCGCGCGCGAGAAGCGCATGCGCAGTGCCGTGCCAAGGCGGCCGCACGCGCAGTTCGGTGACATGCTTGCCGCATGCGCACTGCAAACGATGGCGCATGCGTTTTGCGGCCGTGAGGAGAGCATGCGCATCGCGGTGCCGAGACTGGCGCATGCGCAGAGCGGTGCGAACGGTCGCGCATGCCCAATGCGCTCTTGCAGCTGGCGCGTGCGCAGAGCACTTGGCACATGCGCATTGCGGGGCACAGACAGGCGCATGCGCCGTGGCGGGCAGAATCCGGCGCATGCCCCGTTCGGAGCAGAATCCAGTGCGCGCGTAGTGGTGTGTGGTTTTTTTTTTTTTTTTTTAAACCACTGGCGCATGCGTTGTGCTTTCTCATGAACCGCGCGTCCGTACTCCGTGCTGTTGTCTCGAGAACCGCGCCTGCGTAGTGCGGTGCCTAGAGAGACTGCCGCGTGCGCAGTGCCTAGATTCGCACGTGCGCGTTGCTCTCGCGAGACTTGCTTTTCCAGGAACGCTGCGGTGCAGAGCTGGGGCTGGAACGGGACGTCTGCTCCTCCACCGCGGCGGCAAGCACGTTGGGTGCCACGAGGCGCTGAGAGGCAGCCCTGAGCCGACCCGGTCCGTTCCCGGGTGGGCTCGGGCATAAAAGGGCGGAAATAGACGAGGGGCATCCTGGATTAGAAGGGGAGAATATCGCTGAGCCGGCGCTCCGAGAATCGGCTGCTTGCCCGTCCCCGTAGTGGTTTGTCGAAACAATTGCTATCTTTCAGTTGACGGGCGCGTGTTCGCTATTACCTGGAGGACTGATCACCACAGAGAGTGGCGGATTAGCTGCGCAGAGCGGTTAAAACGCCACTTCCGCGTTTCTACGCGCATGCGTTATACCGCTTGCCGGCCTAAGCAGCGGGCAGCGGCAGTTCCGCGCATTGGCCACGAGGTGGCAGCAGAGACCGCGGAAAGAACTTTTCTGACGGATTGCCGGGGACCCGCGGCGCAGTCCCTGGCGATTCGTTCTCTCTGTGTCTCGTAATGACGGGGGCAGAACACGAAGTTAGAAGTGGAGGGTGTGTGGGGGGAAAGACGAAGAAAAAAGAGGGAAACTTCTCCAAACCCAGGAGAGCTGTGCTAAGTGCTTATAAATAGCTGTAAAAAAAGAGGTTTTTTTTTTTCCTTTTGCCAGCATCCGTTGCATCTTTTCTAAATGTTCGCATTACCAAAGTGTAACTGCCCAGCAAATTTAATGATAACGAAATTAAAGCCCGTTGGCAGAAAGCACAGGGCCGTATTAATGTTCACGCAGCTTCTGTCTTCTTTATACTTTAATGTATTTTTTTCCAAGGGCCTTTCTTCAACTCCAAGTTTCATTTTTGGCTTTTTATGACCCCACACATCAACCCCGTGTCCCCACATGTCCCCTCATGTCTCCTCACCTCCCCCCACACTACCTGTCCCCCTTCGCTCCGTGCCCATGTCACCGTGGGGTTGAGGGCAGGGTCAGGGATGCCTGTGGGGTGCGTGGAGTCCTGGGAGAAGTTGATGGCTGTGCGCAGTGGGGTGATGGTGTCCTCCGCACACGGCTGTGACAGTGGGGTGGGGGTAGCGCCCCACAGGTGGGGGTCATTGCCCCCAGAATGGGGCTTGTGCCCCACACACGTGGGCCGCTTGTATGGGGAGTGCATTCTGGAGATGATCTGTCTTTTCTCCAAATCTGCAGTGACTTCAGCAATCCCCTGTCGTGCCGCAACAGAAATGGGGTCCTGCAGTACGTCAGTGATCTCTGACTCGAGGAGTGCAGGGGCTGCACGAAGTACGCACTCTACAGCCTCCCGACTTCTTTGGGGTTTGGGATCGATGTTTGAGCCAAAGGGCTTCACGCTGCCATGCGGGCAGGTGCCAGGTTCACCCACTGAGGAACCAAATCCTAAAATAAGTTCACAATGGTCTTTAATTGCTGTGCAAGTAGATGACACAGATTTCTCACTGGGGAGCCAAAGCTGACCCTGGCAGTTTGGCAGACAGCACTCGCTCCATTCACACCGGTAGTCTCAGCCCTTTTGTTGCACATGCAGCTTCTCAGCATCTTGCTGTATCAGTATAGAAATCTGTGCTCCCCTATTTATTAGAAATGCCACCAATTGCCATTGAGGACAGACTGGAATCAAAACATGTGGACCATCCTAGCTTGTCCATCGATAACCCCCCCCTCCCCCCTTGCCCAATTGGCTGCCAGTCATTACTTCATTACTTTTTTTTTTTTTTTTCATGCTTTTATGGGAACTTTGAGATCACAGCCTGAAGCAGTGACGGAGCACCTGGTGAGGGGTGTAGCCCTGCAAGCACAGGTGGAAGCAATGCACCTAGAGAACCAGATGAGGCTGAGCCTGGCTCCAGCCCCTCCCTCTCCTCATTTAAGGGCTGGCGGCCCCAAAGGCAGGGTTTCTTCCTGGAGACTGCCTCCTGTGGATTGTTGGGTGAGCTCTGGTTCTTGGAAAGAGGTAAGTGATCCTTTCTTTTTTGCAGGGTTTTGGCTTCTGCCTTTCTGTGGGGATCCTAAGTTGGTTTAGAGTAGCTATGTCCGCTATGCCTCTCCTTATGATGCCTTCCAATTGTTCTCTGAGGGGAGTGAAGGGGTTATCTGCTTTTCTCTGAATTGGTAATGAAGAGACTGACGTTCATTCCTCTCTTTTACTCTTATCTCATGTCTGGAATGCTTCAATCAGCCCCAAGGTAATGCTGGTTGGCTGACTGAGCATTGCAACTCTGGAAACGCCTGGAGCTAATGTGCTTTTCTGTAAAGAGATTCTGCATTCTCCAGGTTTCCTTTGCAACTCTTTTCAAGCCCAGTACCTTCTTGTGAAGTCTCCGTTCCTCTTTCATGACTCTCATTGCACAATCATCGACCTGGGACTCCAAACTACCACACTGTCCCAACCTATTTTATGACACGTTCCCTCTGTGTCCTACTTGTGTCTTTGTGTTCTCCCTGTGTCCTCTGCCCCTGTCCCCTCTGTGTCTCCTCTGCCACGGATTAATTCCGCCCATGCTGAGTATTGTTTAAGGGCGCGTATTTAAATTATGCTCCGTGTCTCTTTGGATCCCGTTCTGTTTTGCAGCTCGATGGGGTTTAAGGGTTTCTGGGGCTCCTCTAGTTAGTGGTTTAAGCACTGTGAAATCTGTGGAGCAGATAATGGAACGCCATGAATCCCTTGTTCATGCATCGCTTGTATGCAGGTGGGTTTGGTGATGGCTGTGGGACGCTCACTTAGAGATGGAATGGGGGTCACAAGGGGCTCGCCTTGCTCCCTGGGGTTTATTCTTCCAGCCCAATAAGCTGGTGATAGAGTGAGGTGCGTGTATCAGGCTGGGACCTGAGCTTAAGAAAACCCCCAGCCCCAGTGGCCGTTTTCTTCATCCTCGCTTAGTGTAATGCAGTCTCCACTACTTGAGCATACTGAACACGAGTATTCTGTTCCTGTTTTGTCTGGTTCTCTCCTAGACCTCCCTTACAGATTTGTCAGTAGTAACAGATGTCAGGGCACAGTTCTCAGAGCACGTTGTGGCCGACCACCCCAGGGTCCTAGGGTTCTTTCTGTTTTTATGGCAGATCTGGCTTCGTCTTTCTAGGAAACAAAGGATTGTCTTCTACTGGACCACTTTGTCTGGATCACCCCAGATATCTCCATCCCAATTGTCAGGGGATGCTGTTAGTTTCCTAGTCTGTATGATACCCAACCTCCCCACCCCTCTTCCTTCCATCCCCTGGCCCCCATTCAATAGCTAGCTCTGCAGCTGTGGGACCCACCAGTGTGATGAAGCAGTACCTCTGGTGTGCTGAATACTGGGACTGGCACAGAGAGGCTCTATGGCTGATGTGAATCTTCCCGACTGGACTACTTGGTGAGTTTCCCCGGAGCTGTTGAGCACACAGGCTTCCCCACCTACCCTGGTTGCTCACCATGCCATCGATGTCCTTTGTGGACATGGCTTCAGGTATCATACCAGAGACTCCTTAGAGTCGGAAGCGACCATTTATGATGATCTAGTCCGACTCACCCACAATGAACAGGGACATTCACAGCTAGATCAGGTTGCCCTGCGTGTCACCTTGGAAGGGACAGGGCATCCACCGCATCTCTGGGCAACCTGGTCACTGCGCAGAGTCACAGAATGTCCCGGGTCGGAAGGGACCTCGAGGATCGTGGATCTCCAACCCCCCCCCCCTGCCACATGCAGGACCATCAACCTCCCCATTTCATACTAGACCGGGCTGCCCAGGGCCCCATCCAACCTGGCCTTGAACACCTCCAGGGATGGACGGGGCATCCACAGCCTCTCTGGGCAGCTGTTCCAGCACCTCACCGCTCTCTCTGTGGAGAACTTCCCCCTGCCATCCAACCTAAATCTTCCCTCCCCCAGCTTAAAACGTTTCCCCTTGTCCCTTGCTATGAAGGATATTTTCCTTATATCTAACCTAAATTTTCCCTCCTTCTTTCCTTTAGCTCCCCTTTGGGTATCGAAAGGCTGTTACCAGGTCACCTCGGAGCCTTCACTTCTCCGGGCTGAACAGCCCCAGCTCTCTCAGCCTGTCCTCACAGGTGAGGTGTTTGATCCTTTGGTTCTTTTTTTTTTTTTTTTTTTTTTTTTCTTGTGGCCGTCCTCTGTATGTGCTCCAACGGGTCCATGTCCCTTCTGCACTGAGGGCTCTTCATATGGACGCAGTACTCCAGGTGAGGCCTCTTCAGCACAGAGCAGAGGGGCAGGATCACCTCTTTTCACCTGCTGACCGCACATCTTTTGGTGCAGCCCAGGATGTGGCTGGTTTTCCGGGCTGGGAGGGCACTTTGCTGGCTCGTGTACAGCTTGCCATCCACCAGCTCTTTTGGGACGGGCCTAGGCTCAGCCCTTTCATCCCCCAGCATGTATTGGTAGTGGGGGGTTCTCTTGTCCCAGGTGCAAGACACTGCGCCTGGATTTGTTGAAGCTGATGAGGTTTGTCTGTGCCCGCTGCTCAAGCCTCTCTGGGTCCCTCTGGTTGGCGTCCCATGTCACTGCTGGCGTGTCGCTGCTCCCCACAGCTTGGTGTTGTCAGCAAGGTTTCTGAGTTGTGGCTGATAAGACGACTGCCTGGAGTGAGTCAAGCATCCTTCAGCTTGAACCAGGTCCAAGTGTGCACAGCAAGAAAGACGTGGCCTTCATCAAAAGACCACCAGATGACCCTGAGAGATACCTCGCATGTGTAAAAGAACTGAGACCTGAGGCTAGAAAAAATGTCAATCCTACTGGGGACTCGCTGTAATAACCCAGCCTTTTCTTGGACTTCCCCCAGACGGCGAGCTCGGGCTTTACAGGCTAGAGGTGGAGCTAACACAGAGACCTCTGGATTTTCAAAAAGGAACAAGAAGGCTGAGAATCGGGTGCTTTGTTTGACGTTTTCGCTGGCTGTCCTACTTAAGGATTCTGCCTGTCCATAGGCACGTTTGGTTGGTTTGGCTGGAACTTAGGAGCCTGGTGCTTATGACTTCGGTTCTTTGTGATACAGAGCTGCGCCCTTTGCTGCCCAGACCAAATGCACGTGTTGTTGGAAGAGATTACTCTATGCATTTTACTTTTTTTTCTTTAATGCTTTTAAAGAGTGAGAGTGGTATACGCCTTCAAGCAGGTAACATATAAAACTTGTTTGTTTGTTTGTTTTCCTTTTTTCCTTCGAGCACTGGTTCGGGGAAATATGGATGCTTTCTTCTCTGCCGCTATGTTTCCCGCAGTGGAATTTGGGGAATGGCTTCTGTTGTTGGTTTTTCAATACTGAAGAAACATAGCATTCTTTTTATTCTGCCTATGTAGAACTCCCTTTGTTTCCTCTGTAGTTTTGAGTTGTGCTCTGGAACAGAATGTTCAGCTGAATCTAGAACAGCTGCCAAAGAGGAGTCTGTGGGCAAGTGGCTCTGGATTTCCCAGGCAGAGGTCGTAAAGCTCCTTGCCTGCTCACAAAGCGTTCTCATTGTTTTTATACAGTGTTCTATTTTACTGCTGTATTGAGACTTTTATGAAAAATCCTTTGTTTCCCAAAGGTGATGCTGAGAAACACGCCTCATGATGACTTATGCATACCTCGCATTTCATATCAATTCTCCCTTTGGGTCAAAAGTAGACCAAATCCTTGAAACCGTGCCTGGGAATCCCACTGATATTGAAACAGTTCAGCAGTGGTGCCCATGGTCAGAACGCCCTGCGGCGGCAGATCCTGGCATTGACTGTGAATGGAAGAACTGACAACAAATCGCTCGATATCAAAATTGACCCGGTGGATATTTACAAGCGCCGGGAGACCCAGACGGGATCTCAGAGTTGCATGGCCAGGTACAGAAGTTGTTTTACTGGTGGTTTTTTTGTTTGTTTTCTTTTGCAACGTTAAGGATTGTTAATCATTCCTCGCCATCCTTGGCTTCACTGCGCCCTCCTGTCCAATTGACACCAGCTTTTTCATCACCTCAGTTGCCTTCAAAAAAAAAAAAAAGCATGACAAAATCAATTTGATGATGACGTTATTTATTTATTTATTTATTTACCGATATTCTTAAGCACTTAGCAGAGTTTTGCTGGGCATAGAGAAGTTTTCCTTGTTTTTCTTCGTCTTGTTCCAACTGACGTAATTCTCTCCTCCCTCAACCCCGACCTAACTGCGTTTTTCCTCTGCCCTCACGAGAGAGAAGGAACGGAGCGCCAGAAGCTGCGGCGCGGCTCCGCGTCAGTCCAGTCGGAGCTGTTGTTTCCGCGGTCTCTGGTGCCCCCTCGTGGCCAATCCGTGCAATTGCGGCCGCGTATGTTCGGTGCCGCAGGCAGCAGTACGCATGCGCGTAGGCACGCGGAAGTGGCGTACGTACGTTCTCATCGCTCTGCGCAGCGAATCTGCCGAGCTTTGTTAGGGTTAGTCCTCCAGGCAACAGCACGCATGCGCCAGAGAACTCATAAATAGCTTTCAAATCTACCAAGCCCTGAGATGCAGTCGAGCAGTCAATTCCTGCTGGCTCAGCAACGGTTTTCTCTCTTGCTGTCGGAAGTGCTCCTTGTCTATTTCCTCCGACGGTCTGACGCTCGAGCCTGCCTCGGGAACAGGCACATGCGTAGTGCGGTGCGGAGGGTGGCGCTTGCGCAGTGCAGCGTCTAGGCTTGGGCACGCGTAGTGCTCTGCCGAGAGGGGCGCATGCGTAGCGCCGAGCCGCTACCGGCACATGCGCACTGCAGTGCCCGGGCTCGCGCGTGCGCGTTGCTCTCCCGAGGCTCGCTGGTCGCGGGTTGCTGCCGCGTCGGTGCTGCTGCACGCCAGTACCGCGACCGCGAATCTCCGAGCTGCTCGCGTTCCACTGCCGCTGGGAGGGCTTTTAAACGGCTGGGGGACGGTGCAGGGCTGGGGGTGGAAAGGGACTTTGCTGGTTCACCGGGGCGGAGAGGAAGTTGGATGCCACGAGGCGCTGAGGGGCAGCTGTGAGCCCAACCGGTCCGCTTCCGCGTGGGCTTGGGCATAAAAGGGCGGAAATAGACGAGGGGCATCCTGGATTAGAAGGGGGAGAATATCGCTGGGCCGGCGGCCCGGGAATCGACTGCTTGCCCGTCCCCGTCGTGGTCTGTCGAAACAATTGCTGTCTTCAAGTGGACGGGCGCACGGTCGCTATTAGCTGGAGGACTGATCACCATAGAGAGCGGCGCATTAGCTGCGCAGAGCGGTTAAAACGCCACTTCCGCATTTGTACGCGCATGCGTTGTGCTGCTTGCGGGACGCGGCGACAGACAGCGGCAGTTCCGCGCATGGGCCACGAGGTGGCAGCAGAGACCGCGGAAAGAACTTTTCTGACGGGATCGGCCCGCGTTTTTCTCCCCTGGCGACCCGTTCTCTCTGTCTCGTGATGGCGGGAGAAGAGCGCGAAGTTGGAAGCGGGGGCGTTGTGGGGGGAAAGACGAAGAAAAAAAGAGAGAGACTACCCCAAACCCAGGCAAGCTCTGCTAAGTGCTTATAAGTAGCTGTGAAAAAATAAGTTCTTTTTTTTTTTTTTTTTTTTTTTTTCTTTTTGCCAGCATCTGTTGCATTGTTTCTAAATGTTCACAGACCAAAATGCAACTGCCCGGCAAATTTAATGATAACGAAATTAAAGCCCATTGGCAGAAAGCGCGGGGCCATATTAATGTTCACTCAGCCTCTGTCTTGTTCCTACTTTTAATGTATTTTTTCCCAAGGGCCTTTCTTCAACTCCAGGTTTCATTTTTGGCTTTTTATTCTTTTTTATGCCCTAAAATGGGTAGTGTTAGGCCCCAGCAGGTCTACGCAGGCAGTCACAGCACAGAGTTGCTGTTTTGAGATTAGTGTGGACCATTACAGCGTTTCCACAAAGACTAACGAAAACTGCAGTTCTCCACCTAAGTTTGCAGATGGAAAAAATTAATTCACCTGCATAGAACGAATTGATGCGTCACAGCTGCCATCGGCAAGATGGCCCGAGAGCTGTGCGGGTCTATCAGGCTCAGCTGCAGCTTTTCATCTTTTCAGCTGCCCTTCTCTGGTCCTCCTGCAGCTGGACAGATAGCCCACAAGGGCACGGGGTATACGCAGGCCCTCCCCAGCCAGCTGCGGCAGGCGCTCCTTTTTTGAGGATTACTTGTTCACATACCCAGTTTCCAGCTCATTCCCTTTGGAAAGCTTTTCTTGCGCTCCATGTTACTAGCGCACAATAGAAGTTAAGCCAGTTAAGCCTCTCTCAAGCCCAAGGAGTCCAATGTGCAAGTGTTTTTTGTTTGGGTCTGTCTGTTTTTTTTCCGGGTGTAGGGGGCAGGGGGTGGGCATTTGAGATAGCTGAGCTGTGTGAAAAAAGTCAGTGTCAGAAAGGCCTCTCTCTGATGCCAATGAATATGTCGTTTCCTAAAGCCTGGTCAGTCTTCTCTGCTGGTTGCAGAGAGTTGAGCTATTACGTATGGCCAAGACGAAAGTGTAATCAGTGAAATAGGTGGAGTTGCTCCTTCTGGTAATTTAATGCCTCACCGTGGTATAGGGCGGATGAATGCTGGCTTTGTACCAAAGCACTTGGTAACCCTGAGATTCAAACCTTAATGCTTTCCAGCAAATTTATATTTTCAGGTAGTGCCGCAGAGATGCGGTGACTATTGTTCACGTATTTTCACGTGTCACTGATTACATGGGTTTTCAAAACAGGCACAGCAGAAAACTATTCTCATTGACCGGAATGATTTCTAGTAGGATTCTGTTGTTTTTGCCTCTGGGCCTTGTGTTAAAATAGTAATTTCTGGGGGCTGGCAGGTGCTATCAATATCAGAGATGGGCAAATAAGGCATAAATCTGTGTCCTATAGTAAGCTGGATATGAGCGAGCCGGGTACTTTATTATGGGAAATTGTAAAGCTGTTTTTCTAGGAATGGTGCAGCTGTGTCTCAGTTGTGTGCGCAGTTGGTGTCTAGACTAAAGGAGACTTGTTAAGCGCTCTGCTGACACGTAGGGATGGATGGAAAATTACAAGAGGGAGCTTGAGCATGTATGTATAGAATGTAAGGACCTGCAGTTAAGGATTTGGATTGGCACCTGAGTCCGTGCCTTCAGATGATGCAAGCGCTATGCCTTATCACCCAGTGGAAACGGTCAAAGAGCTGCTTTGGGACAGAATGTTTATATTGCTCAGGAAGTGTGGCCTTCCAAGGTACTTCAGGTATCCCGAAGAACAGAAGCAAGCAGTAATGATTCCTTTCTCTCTCGATTCCAATACTTGTAGGTAGTGCGCTTGAGAAAGACTTTGGAGGCTTTCCTCAGCCTCTTGCTTTCCTCATACCTTTACAAAAGCGGACTGCCAGAAAACAAGAAGACTTCACACGTGCGTTTTGAGTTTGGTTATTTTATGGTGTTTTTTAATTTTTTTTAGATTTTTTTCAGTCCAAATGTAGTAAATTCTCAGTCATACAAGTGATACATTTTCAAGGTCTTTGTGCCGATGGACCATGCTTCAGTTGAACATCAAGTGGAGCAGGAGGTATTCTTCATCTATGTGGATGAAAATATGGAATCTTGATGGGATGCTGCCGTATTATGGAGAGGAATCTCCGCATCCCCCAGGCTCAGCCAATACACGGACACAGATTTCTGGATGGTGACCATCACTTTCTGCCACCGCTCCTGCTGCCTAGTTGCTCGTCATCGTCGGTATCCAGCAGGAGATCACGAAGCTGTGGAGGCACAGTCGTATCCAGGTCATCATCTGAAACTTCTTCCACCAGATTGGAAGGGACCAGTCCTCTTGTGCCATCCGTCAGCTCTCCCAGAAACCAGCCATCTTCATCTATGTCTCCGAAGATGTAAAGGTATTGTCCAGCAGTCAGTGGAAGCTCGTTTTCTGGGTCCTCATTAGGGCCCTCAAAAGGATTGTAGCTGTGACGAGCTATGAATCTTCGAATTAGTGCTGGTGATCGTCTGCGAGAATGCAGGCTGCAGCTTGCCATCAGCCACCCTCCCGACTTCTCCAGCCATTCCTGTTCTGGATTTCCGTGCGGCTCCAGCTTTTTCCCAGTCTCCTTTTCCAAATGCTGCCCCTGCAGCTGGTTGGCTTCCTCTGCCTTTTCTGCGGCCCCTCTGGATGTGGAAGAGGCCTCCTTGAGCTGCCGGACTGTTTCCCGCAGCTGCTTGGTAAGGAGGCTGAGCGTATGCGTCTTGTCCTTGAGCCGCTCCACCTCCTCCCTCATCTGCTGAGAGCTTCTGCTCCTCAGCAGGCAGTTCTCCTCTCCAAGGAGGCTGCATTGTCTCTGCAAGTCCTTCAGTGCCCTCAGCAGATGGGCACTCTGCTCCCGCAGCTCCCTGTGCTCAGGTGGGCAGGCCTGTTGTTGCTCTGCAGCCTGAACACCCGCTTCTGCTACAGCCCGACGGCAGGCTGGCCTTTGCCGTGTGCGCGGCCCAGCGGCTGCAGCCCTGGCCCCGTTGCAGGAGGCGGGCGGCTGCCCCTGTCCGTGCTCCAGGATGTAATGCAGGAAGCGTCTCCTCTGCTCCTGCAGTTCGCGCTGGAGGCGCAGGACGTGGGCGGCCTGCTCTGCACAGGGCTTCCTGCAGAGCTGCCGCTGGACTTCCTGCTGCAGTCTGTGGGCCTCTCTGCTGCTCTCGCCACTCAGCAGCTCCTTTGCTAGCTGCCGCAGCAGATCCCGTACCTGGCGGTTGGCGTTGTTGCACCGCTGCTGCAGCCGCTCCTGCGTCTGGCGGAGCTGGGCCTCCTTCACCTGCAGCAGTTGGCGGATGTCCGCCTCCCGCTGCCTCTGGCTCTGCTCCCGCAGGCGCTGCAGCTTTGACGCCTGCTGTCGCTCCCAGTTGGAGCGCAGTCGGTCGGCCAGGAGCTGCCGCTCCCGCTCTGCCGCCTCCTGCAGCTCACGTCTCTCGACGGCCCGGCGGCGCTGCATCTCCTGGGAGCGGAGCCGCTCGCCCTCCAGCTGGGCCCGCAGCGCCTCCAGCTCCCGCCTGTGCTCCTCCCGCTGTGCGGGGCAGGCAGGGGGCTGGGCCGGGCCCCGGCGCAGAGAGGGCTGGCAGCACTTTGCCTGTCTCTGCGGCATGGTCGCAGGGACCTGAAGAGACCCTCAGCCTCCAAAAGCTGTGGCCGAAGGCCGCTGAAAGCTACTCTCCTTCCTGGGGCCTGCAAGGACAGCTGCCCCTGACCCCGTAGCGCCCACTGCCTCTCGTCCCTGTCGCAAGGGTGCGCAGACAGTGAATGCCGTGGGGGGGTGCGCCCACAGTCTTCTATGCTGTGTGCCTGCCTGGCACGTAATGGAGGGTGGGGCAGCGGCCTGCAGTGCTATTGGGCAGTGCAGCCTTCCGGCCTAACTCACAATGAAGGGAGGGTGGGGCTATAGGGCGGGGCGGCCTTCTGGCCCCAGCTCAAAATGGAGGCTGAGGCACGGTGGCTTCAAGCTGCGTTGGGTGGCAGAGACGTCGCGGTGTTGGACAGAACTGCCTTCCGCAGCACTGGGCTGTGTGCATGACCTTTTGTGGTGCTGGAATATGTGGACTTCTCTGGCACTGGAGAAGAAAAGCAGGATGCCATCCAACTCATTGTGATTTCCATTTCGATTCCCGTAAAGGAACTATCTCACCATACCTACCAGCCAGTTAAAGGAAGCTAGTTGCAGGTGTACTCTGCTTAAGGAGCTGCTGGGGCAGATGGCCAGGCTGTCACGAGAAAGCAGCAGCCTGAGGTGCTCCTGGGAATCTCTGAGGGAGACGGATAGGAGGTGGTGTTGTGGGAATCAAATGTTGTTTCTGCATTAGAATTGGATAATATTTATATTTCGTGAACTCCGTTGTCATAGTTCTTTTGGGGAGTCCTTCTACTTAACTTGGGGAAGATCTCAGATAGTTTGCATCACTTATCCTCTAGCCAAATCTTCCCAGGAATGCCCGCTCTGTATATATGTATATTTTGTCACACACATTGCAAGAATATCCTGCACGAGATCAAACCGGAGAAGGCTGGACCCTGTGTGGGGCTGGTGCTGCAGTCCAAAAACTGGGGTGGAAAGACACTGCTTTGAAGGGGTTGGGTATGCTCAGCCCTTTCATCCCCCAACATGTATTGCCCCAGCCCCAGCTCTCTCAGCCTGTCCTCACAGGTGAGGTGTTTGATCCGGAAGTGGTGCGCGCACGGTCCTGCTCCTCTGCGCAGGCACCCCGCCGATCTGCGTTATGCTCGGTCCTCCGGGAAGTAGTGCGCATGCGCCGTCCAGCTTTCCAATAGCATCCATTTCTTCGAAGCCCTGAGATGCAGGTGAGCAGGCAATACTTGGACCGCCGGCTCCGCGACACTATTCTCTCTTTTCCAATCCAGAATGCTCCTTGTCTATTTCCTCGGGCGGTTTTATGCCCCGGTCTGCTTCCAGAACGTACTGTCTAGGCGGACCGTGCACCCGCCGCTTGCGCAATGAGGCGTCGAAAAAAGCGAACGCGTAGGCGCGTGCCCGAAAACGAGCGTACGCCGTAATCCGCGCGCGAGAAGCGCATGCGCAGTGCCGTGCCAAGGCGGCCGCACGCGCAGTTCGGTGACATGCTTGCCGCATGCGCACTGCAAACGATGGCGCATGCGTTTTGCGGCCGTGAGGAGAGCATGCGCATCGCGGTGCCGAGACTGGCGCATGCGCAGAGCGGTGCGAACGGTCGCGCATGCCCAATGCGCTCTTGCAGCTGGCGCGTGCGCAGAGCACTTGGCACATGCGCATTGCGGGGCACAGACAGGCGCATGCGCCGTGGCGGGCAGAATCCGGCGCATGCCCCGTTCGGAGCAGAATCCAGTGCGCGCGTAGTGGTGTGTGGTTTTTTTTTTTTTTTTTTTTAAACCACTGGCGCATGCGTTGTGCTTTCTCATGAACCGCGCGTCCGTACTCCGTGCTGTTGTCTCGAGAACCGCGCCTGCGTAGTGCGGTGCCTAGAGAGACTGCCGCGTGCGCAGTGCCTAGATTCGCACGTGCGCGTTGCTCTCGCGAGACTTGCTTTTCCAGGAACGCTGCGGTGCAGAGCTGGGGCTGGAACGGGACGTCTGCTCCTCCACCGCGGCGGCAAGCACGTTGGGTGCCACGAGGCGCTGAGAGGCAGCCCTGAGCCGACCCGGTCCGTTCCCGGGTGGGCTCGGGCATAAAAGGGCGGAAATAGACGAGGGGCATCCTGGATTAGAAGGGGAGAATATCGCTGAGCCGGCGCTCCGAGAATCGGCTGCTTGCCCGTCCCCGTAGTGGTTTGTCGAAACAATTGCTATCTTTCAGTTGACGGGCGCGTGTTCGCTATTACCTGGAGGACTGATCACCACAGAGAGTGGCGGATTAGCTGCGCAGAGCGGTTAAAACGCCACTTCCGCGTTTCTACGCGCATGCGTTATACCGCTTGCCGGCCTAAGCAGCGGGCAGCGGCAGTTCCGCGCATTGGCCACGAGGTGGCAGCAGAGACCGCGGAAAGAACTTTTCTGACGGATTGCCGGGGACCCGCGGCGCAGTCCCTGGCGATTCGTTCTCTCTGTGTCTCGTAATGACGGGGGCAGAACACGAAGTTAGAAGTGGAGGGTGTGTGGGGGGAAAGACGAAGAAAAAAGAGGGAAACTTCTCCAAACCCAGGAGAGCTGTGCTAAGTGCTTATAAATAGCTGTAAAAAAAGAGGTTTTTTTTTTTCCTTTTGCCAGCATCCGTTGCATCTTTTCTAAATGTTCGCATTACCAAAGTGTAACTGCCCAGCAAATTTAATGATAACGAAATTAAAGCCCGTTGGCAGAAAGCACAGGGCCGTATTAATGTTCACGCAGCTTCTGTCTTCTTTATACTTTAATGTATTTTTTTCCAAGGGCCTTTCTTCAACTCCAAGTTTCATTTTTGGCTTTTTATGACCCCACACATCAACCCCGTGTCCCCACATGTCCCCTCATGTCTCCTCACCTCCCCCCACACTACCTGTCCCCCTTCGCTCCGTGCCCATGTCACCGTGGGGTTGAGGGCAGGGTCAGGGATGCCTGTGGGGTGCGTGGAGTCCTGGGAGAAGTTGATGGCTGTGCGCAGTGGGGTGATGGTGTCCTCCGCACACGGCTGTGACAGTGGGGTGGGGGTAGCGCCCCACAGGTGGGGGTCATTGCCCCCAGAATGGGGCTTGTGCCCCACACACGTGGGCCGCTTGTATGGGGAGTGCATTCTGGAGATGATCTGTCTTTTCTCCAAATCTGCAGTGACTTCAGCAATCCCCTGTCGTGCCGCAACAGAAATGGGGTCCTGCAGTACGTCAGTGATCTCTGACTCGAGGAGTGCAGGGGCTGCACGAAGTACGCACTCTACAGCCTCCCGACTTCTTTGGGGTTTGGGATCGATGTTTGAGCCAAAGGGCTTCACGCTGCCATGCGGGCAGGTGCCAGGTTCACCCACTGAGGAACCAAATCCTAAAATAAGTTCACAATGGTCTTTAATTGCTGTGCAAGTAGATGACACAGATTTCTCACTGGGGAGCCAAAGCTGACCCTGGCAGTTTGGCAGACAGCACTCGCTCCATTCACACCGGTAGTCTCAGCCCTTTTGTTGCACATGCAGCTTCTCAGCATCTTGCTGTATCAGTATAGAAATCTGTGCTCCCCTATTTATTAGAAATGCCACCAATTGCCATTGAGGACAGACTGGAATCAAAACATGTGGACCATCCTAGCTTGTCCATCGATAACCCCCCCCTCCCCCCTTGCCCAATTGGCTGCCAGTCATTACTTCATTACTTTTTTTTTTTTTTTTTCATGCTTTTATGGGAACTTTGAGATCACAGCCTGAAGCAGTGACGGAGCACCTGGTGAGGGGTGTAGCCCTGCAAGCACAGGTGGAAGCAATGCACCTAGAGAACCAGATGAGGCTGAGCCTGGCTCCAGCCCCTCCCTCTCCTCATTTAAGGGCTGGCGGCCCCAAAGGCAGGGTTTCTTCCTGGAGACTGCCTCCTGTGGATTGTTGGGTGAGCTCTGGTTCTTGGAAAGAGGTAAGTGATCCTTTCTTTTTTGCAGGGTTTTGGCTTCTGCCTTTCTGTGGGGATCCTAAGTTGGTTTAGAGTAGCTATGTCCGCTATGCCTCTCCTTATGATGCCTTCCAATTGTTCTCTGAGGGGAGTGAAGGGGTTATCTGCTTTTCTCTGAATTGGTAATGAAGAGACTGACGTTCATTCCTCTCTTTTACTCTTATCTCATGTCTGGAATGCTTCAATCAGCCCCAAGGTAATGCTGGTTGGCTGACTGAGCATTGCAACTCTGGAAACGCCTGGAGCTAATGTGCTTTTCTGTAAAGAGATTCTGCATTCTCCAGGTTTCCTTTGCAACTCTTTTCAAGCCCAGTACCTTCTTGTGAAGTCTCCGTTCCTCTTTCATGACTCTCATTGCACAATCATCGACCTGGGACTCCAAACTACCACACTGTCCCAACCTATTTTATGACACGTTCCCTCTGTGTCCTACTTGTGTCTTTGTGTTCTCCCTGTGTCCTCTGCCCCTGTCCCCTCTGTGTCTCCTCTGCCACGGATTAATTCCGCCCATGCTGAGTATTGTTTAAGGGCGCGTATTTAAATTATGCTCCGTGTCTCTTTGGATCCCGTTCTGTTTTGCAGCTCGATGGGGTTTAAGGGTTTCTGGGGCTCCTCTAGTTAGTGGTTTAAGCACTGTGAAATCTGTGGAGCAGATAATGGAACGCCATGAATCCCTTGTTCATGCATCGCTTGTATGCAGGTGGGTTTGGTGATGGCTGTGGGACGCTCACTTAGAGATGGAATGGGGGTCACAAGGGGCTCGCCTTGCTCCCTGGGGTTTATTCTTCCAGCCCAATAAGCTGGTGATAGAGTGAGGTGCGTGTATCAGGCTGGGACCTGAGCTTAAGAAAACCCCCAGCCCCAGTGGCCGTTTTCTTCATCCTCGCTTAGTGTAATGCAGTCTCCACTACTTGAGCATACTGAACACGAGTATTCTGTTCCTGTTTTGTCTGGTTCTCTCCTAGACCTCCCTTACAGATTTGTCAGTAGTAACAGATGTCAGGGCACAGTTCTCAGAGCACGTTGTGGCCGACCACCCCAGGGTCCTAGGGTTCTTTCTGTTTTTATGGCAGATCTGGCTTCGTCTTTCTAGGAAACAAAGGATTGTCTTCTACTGGACCACTTTGTCTGGATCACCCCAGATATCTCCATCCCAATTGTCAGGGGATGCTGTTAGTTTCCTAGTCTGTATGATACCCAACCTCCCCACCCCTCTTCCTTCCATCCCCTGGCCCCCATTCAATAGCTAGCTCTGCAGCTGTGGGACCCACCAGTGTGATGAAGCAGTACCTCTGGTGTGCTGAATACTGGGACTGGCACAGAGAGGCTCTATGGCTGATGTGAATCTTCCCGACTGGACTACTTGGTGAGTTTCCCCGGAGCTGTTGAGCACACAGGCTTCCCCACCTACCCTGGTTGCTCACCATGCCATCGATGTCCTTTGTGGACATGGCTTCAGGTATCATACCAGAGACTCCTTAGAGTCGGAAGCGACCATTTATGATGATCTAGTCCGACTCACCCACAATGAACAGGGACATTCACAGCTAGATCAGGTTGCCCTGCGTGTCACCTTGGAAGGGACAGGGCATCCACCGCATCTCTGGGCAACCTGGTCACTGCGCAGAGTCACAGAATGTCCCGGGTCGGAAGGGACCTCGAGGATCGTGGATCTCCAACCCCCCCCCCCTGCCACATGCAGGACCATCAACCTCCCCATTTCATACTAGACCGGGCTGCCCAGGGCCCCATCCAACCTGGCCTTGAACACCTCCAGGGATGGACGGGGCATCCACAGCCTCTCTGGGCAGCTGTTCCAGCACCTCACCGCTCTCTCTGTGGAGAACTTCCCCCTGCCATCCAACCTAAATCTTCCCTCCCCCAGCTTAAAACGTTTCCCCTTGTCCCTTGCTATGAAGGATATTTTCCTTATATCTAACCTAAATTTTCCCTCCTTCTTTCCTTTAGCTCCCCTTTGGGTATCGAAAGGCTGTTACCAGGTCACCTCGGAGCCTTCACTTCTCCGGGCTGAACAGCCCCAGCTCTCTCAGCCTGTCCTCACAGGTGAGGTGTTTGATCCTTTGGTTCTTTTTTTTTTTTTTTTTTTTTTTCTTGTGGCCGTCCTCTGTATGTGCTCCAACGGGTCCATGTCCCTTCTGCACTGAGGGCTCTTCATATGGACGCAGTACTCCAGGTGAGGCCTCTTCAGCACAGAGCAGAGGGGCAGGATCACCTCTTTTCACCTGCTGACCGCACATCTTTCGGTGCAGCCCAGGATGTGGCTGGTTTTCCGGGCTGGGAGGGCACTTTGCTGACTCGTGTACAGCTTGCCATCCACCAGCTCTTTTGGGACGGGCCTAGGCTCAGCCCTTTCATCCCCCAGCATGTATTGGTAGTGGGGGGTTCTCTTGTCCCAGGTGCAAGACACTGCGCCTGGATTTGTTGAAGCTGATGAGGTTTGTCTGTGCCCGCTGCTCAAGCCTCTCTGGGTCCCTCTGGTTGGCGTCCCATGTCACTGCTGGCGTGTCGCTGCTCCCCACAGCTTGGTGTTGTCAGCAAGGTTTCTGAGTTGTGGCTGATAAGACGACTGCCTGGAGTGAGTCAAGCATCCTTCAGCTTGAACCAGGTCCAAGTGTGCACAGCAAGAAAGACATGGCCTTCATCAAAAGACCACCAGATGACCCTGAGAGATACCTCGCATGTGTAAAAGAACTGAGACCTGAGGCTAGAAAAAATGTCAATCCTACTGGGGACTCGCTGTAATAACCCAGCCTTTTCTTGGACTTCCCCCAGACGGCGAGCTCGGGCTTTACAGGCTAGAGGTGGAGCTAACACAGAGACCTCTGGATTTTCAAAAAGGAACAAGAAGGCTGAGAATCGGGTGCTTTGTTTGACGTTTTCGCTGGCTGTCCTACTTAAGGATTCTGCCTGTCTATAGGCACGTTTGGTTGGTTTGGCTGGAACTTAGGAGCCTGGTGCTTATGACTTCGGTTCTTTGTGATACAGAGCTGCGCCCTTTGCTGCCCAGACCAAATGCACGTGTTGTTGGAAGAGATTACTCTATGCATTTTACTTTTTTTTCTTTAATGCTTTTAAAGAGTGAGAGTGGTATACGCCTTCAAGCAGGTAACATATAAAACTTGTTTGTTTGTTTGTTTTCCTTTTTTCCTTCGAGCACTGGTTCGGGGAAATATGGATGCTTTCTTCTCTGCCGCTATGTTTCCCGCAGTGGAATTTGGGGAATGGCTTCTGTTGTTGGTTTTTCAATACTGAAGAAACATAGCATTCTTTTTATTCTGCCTATGTAGAACTCCCTTTGTTTCCTCTGTAGTTTTGAGTTGTGCTCTGGAACAGAATGTTCAGCTGAATCTAGAACAGCTGCCAAAGAGGAGTCTGTGGGCAAGTGGCTCTGGATTTCCCAGGCAGAGGTCGTAAAGCTCCTTGCCTGCTCACAAAGCGTTCTCATTGTTTTTATACAGTGTTCTATTTTACTGCTGTATTGAGACTTTTATGAAAAATCCTTTGTTTCCCAAAGGTGATGCTGAGAAACACGCCTCATGATGACTTATGCATACCTCGCATTTCATATCAATTCTCCCTTTGGGTCAAAAGTAGACCAAATCCTTGAAACCGTGCCTGGGAATCCCACTGATATTGAAACAGTTCAGCAGTGGTGCCCATGGTCAGAACG
Organism: Phasianus colchicus; assembly: GCF_987193195.1. Classification (NCBI taxonomy): domain Eukaryota; kingdom Metazoa; phylum Chordata; class Aves; order Galliformes; family Phasianidae; genus Phasianus; species Phasianus colchicus. The sequence continues at coordinate 1,104,759 of NW_028325225.1, forward strand.
CCCTGCGGCGGCAGATCCTGGCATTGACTGTGAATGGAAGAACTGACAACAAATCGCTCGATATCAAAATTGACCCGGTGGATATTTACAAGCGCCGGGAGACCCAGACGGGATCTCAGAGTTGCATGGCCAGGTACAGAAGTTGTTTTACTGGTGGTTTTTTTGTTTGTTTTCTTTTGCAACGTTAAGGATTGTTAATCATTCCTCGCCATCCTTGGCTTCACTGCGCCCTCCTGTCCAATTGACACCAGCTTTTTCATCACCTCAGTTGCCTTCAAAAAAAAAAAAAAGCATGACAAAATCAATTTGATGATGACGTTATTTATTTATTTATTTATTTACCGATATTCTTAAGCACTTAGCAGAGTTTTGCTGGGCATAGAGAAGTTTTCCTTGTTTTTCTTCGTCTTGTTCCAACTGACGTAATTCTCTCCTCCCTCAACCCCGACCTAACTGCGTTTTTCCTCTGCCCTCACGAGAGAGAAGGAACGGAGCGCCAGAAGCTGCGGCGCGGCTCCGCGTCAGTCCAGTCGGAGCTGTTGTTTCCGCGGTCTCTGGTGCCCCCTCGTGGCCAATCGGTGGAATTGCGGCCGCGTATGTTCGGTGCCGCAGGCAGCAGTACGCATGCGCGCAGGCACGCGGAAGTGGCGTACGTACGTTCTCATCGCTCTGCGCAGCGAATCTGCCGAGCTTTGTTAGGGTTAGTCCTCCAGGCAACAGCACGCATGCGCCAGAGAACTCATAAATAGCTTTCAAATCTACCAAGCCCTGAGATGCAGTCGAGCAGTCAATTCCTGCTGGCTCAGCAACGGTTTTCTCTCTTGCTGTCGGAAGTGCTCCTTGTCTATTTCCTCCGACGGTCTGACGCTCGAGCCTGCCTCGGGAACAGGCACATGCGTAGTGCGGTGCGGAGGGTGGCGCTTGCGCAGTGCAGCGTCTAGGCTTGGGCACGCGTAGTGCTCTGCCGAGAGGGGCGCATGCGTAGCGCCGAGCCGCTACCGGCACATGCGCACTGCAGTGCCCGGGCTCGCGCGTGCGCGTTGCTCTCCCGAGGCTCGCTGGTCGCGGGTTGCTGCCGCGTCGGTGCTGCTGCACGCCAGTACCGCGACCGCGAATCTCCGAGCTGCTCGCGTTCCACTGCCGCTGGGAGGGCTTTTAAACGGCTGGGGGACGGTGCAGGGCTGGGGGTGGAAAGGGACTTTGCTGGTTCACCGGGGCGGAGAGGAAGTTGGATGCCACGAGGCGCTGAGGGGCAGCTGTGAGCCCAACCGGTCCGCTTCCGCGTGGGCTTGGGCATAAAAGGGCGGAAATAGACGAGGGGCATCCTGGATTAGAAGGGGGAGAATATCGCTGGGCCGGCGGCCCGGGAATCGACTGCTTGCCCGTCCCCGTCGTGGTCTGTCGAAACAATTGCTGTCTTCAAGTGGACGGGCGCACGGTCGCTATTAGCTGGAGGACTGATCACCATAGAGAGCGGCGCATTAGCTGCGCAGAGCGGTTAAAACGCCACTTCCGCATTTGTACGCGCATGCGTTGTGCTGCTTGCGGGACGCGGCGACAGACAGCGGCAGTTCCGCGCATGGGCCACGAGGTGGCAGCAGAGACCGCGGAAAGAACTTTTCTGACGGGATCGGCCCGCGTTTTTCTCCCCTGGCGACCCGTTCTCTCTGTCTCGTGATGGCGGGAGAAGAGCGCGAAGTTGGAAGCGGGGGCGTTGTGGGGGGAAAGACGAAGAAAAAAAGAGAGAGACTACCCCAAACCCAGGCAAGCTCTGCTAAGTGCTTATAAGTAGCTGTGAAAAAATAAGTTCTTTTTTTTTTTTTTTTTTTTCTTTTTGCCAGCATCTGTTGCATTGTTTCTAAATGTTCACAGACCAAAATGCAACTGCCCGGCAAATTTAATGATAACGAAATTAAAGCCCATTGGCAGAAAGCGCGGGGCCATATTAATGTTCACTCAGCCTCTGTCTTGTTCCTACTTTTAATGTATTTTTTCCCAAGGGCCTTTCTTCAACTCCAGGTTTCATTTTTGGCTTTTTATTCTTTTTTATGCCCTAAAATGGGTAGTGTTAGGCCCCAGCAGGTCTACGCAGGCAGTCACAGCACAGAGTTGCTGTTTTGAGATTAGTGTGGACCATTACAGCGTTTCCACAAAGACTAACGAAAACTGCAGTTCTCCACCTAAGTTTGCAGATGGAAAAAATTAATTCACCTGCATAGAACGAATTGATGCGTCACAGCTGCCATCGGCAAGATGGCCCGAGAGCTGTGCGGGTCTACCAGGCTCAGCTGCAGCTTTTCATCTTTTCAGCTGCCCTTCTCTGGTCCTCCTGCAGCTGGACAGATAGCCCACAAGGGCACGGGGTATACGCAGGCCCTCCCCAGCCAGCTGCGGCAGGCGCTCCTTTTTTGAGGATTACTTGTTCACATACCCAGTTTCCAGCTCATTCCCTTTGGAAAGCTTTTCTTGCGCTCCATGTTACTAGCGCACAATAGAAGTTAAGCCAGTTAAGCCTCTCTCAAGCCCAAGGAGTCCAATGTGCAAGTGTTTTTTGTTTGGGTCTGTCTGTTTTTTTTCCGGGTGTAGGGGGCAGGGGGTGGGCATTTGAGATAGCTGAGCTGTGTGAAAAAAGTCAGTGTCAGAAAGGCCTCTCTCTGATGCCAATGAATATGTCGTTTCCTAAAGCCTGGTCAGTCTTCTCTGCTGGTTGCAGAGAGTTGAGCTATTACGTATGGCCAAGACGAAAGTGTAATCAGTGAAATAGGTGGAGTTGCTCCTTCTGGTAATTTAATGCCTCACCGTGGTATAGGGCGGATGAATGCTGGCTTTGTACCAAAGCACTTGGTAACCCTGAGATTCAAACCTTAATGCTTTCCAGCAAATTTATATTTTCAGGTAGTGCCGCAGAGATGCGGTGACTATTGTTCACGTATTTTCACGTGTCACTGATTACATGGGTTTTCAAAACAGGCACAGCAGAAAACTATTCTCATTGACCGGAATGATTTCTAGTAGGATTCTGTTGTTTTTGCCTCTGGGCCTTGTGTTAAAATAGTAATTTCTGGGGGCTGGCAGGTGCTATCAATATCAGAGATGGGCAAATAAGGCATAAATCTGTGTCCTATAGTAAGCTGGATATGAGCGAGCCGGGTACTTTATTATGGGAAATTGTAAAGCTGTTTTTCTAGGAATGGTGCAGCTGTGTCTCAGTTGTGTGCGCAGTTGGTGTCTAGACTAAAGGAGACTTGTTAAGCGCTCTGCTGACACGTAGGGATGGATGGAAAATTACAAGAGGGAGCTTGAGCATGTATGTATAGAATGTAAGGACCTGCAGTTAAGGATTTGGATTGGCACCTGAGTCCGTGCCTTCAGATGATGCAAGCGCTATGCCTTATCACCCAGTGGAAACGGTCAAAGAGCTGCTTTGGGACAGAATGTTTATATTGCTCAGGAAGTGTGGCCTTCCAAGGTACTTCAGGTATCCCGAAGAACAGAAGCAAGCAGTAATGATTCCTTTCTCTCTCGATTCCAATACTTGTAGGTAGTGCGCTTGAGAAAGACTTTGGAGGCTTTCCTCAGCCTCTTGCTTTCCTCATACCTTTACAAAAGCGGACTGCCAGAAAACAAGAAGACTTCACACGTGCGTTTTGAGTTTGGTTATTTTATGGTGTTTTTTAATTTTTTTTAGATTTTTTTCAGTCCAAATGTAGTAAATTCTCAGTCATACAAGTGATACATTTTCAAGGTCTTTGTGCCGATGGACCATGCTTCAGTTGAACATCAAGTGGAGCAGGAGGTATTCTTCATCTATGTGGATGAAAATATGGAATCTTGATGGGATGCTGCCGTATTATGGAGAGGAATCTCCGCATCCCCCAGGCTCAGCCAATACACGGACACAGATTTCTGGATGGTGACCATCACTTTCTGCCACCGCTCCTGCTGCCTAGTTGCTCGTCATCGTCGGTATCCAGCAGGAGATCACGAAGCTGTGGAGGCACAGTCGTATCCAGGTCATCATCTGAAACTTCTTCCACCAGATTGGAAGGGACCAGTCCTCTTGTGCCATCCGTCAGCTCTCCCAGAAACCAGCCATCTTCATCTATGTCTCCGAAGATGTAAAGGTATTGTCCAGCAGTCAGTGGAAGCTCGTTTTCTGGGTCCTCATTAGGGCCCTCAAAAGGATTGTAGCTGTGACGAGCTATGAATCTTCGAATTAGTGCTGGTGATCGTCTGCGAGAATGCAGGCTGCAGCTTGCCATCAGCCACCCTCCCGACTTCTCCAGCCATTCCTGTTCTGGATTTCCGTGCGGCTCCAGCTTTTTCCCAGTCTCCTTTTCCAAATGCTGCCCCTGCAGCTGGTTGGCTTCCTCTGCCTTTTCTGCGGCCCCTCTGGATGTGGAAGAGGCCTCCTTGAGCTGCCGGACTGTTTCCCGCAGCTGCTTGGTAAGGAGGCTGAGCGTATGCGTCTTGTCCTTGAGCCGCTCCACCTCCTCCCTCATCTGCTGAGAGCTTCTGCTCCTCAGCAGGCAGTTCTCCTCTCCAAGGAGGCTGCATTGTCTCTGCAAGTCCTTCAGTGCCCTCAGCAGATGGGCACTCTGCTCCCGCAGCTCCCTGTGCTCAGGTGGGCAGGCCTGTTGTTGCTCTGCAGCCTGAACACCCGCTTCTGCTACAGCCCGACGGCAGGCTGGCCTTTGCCGTGTGCGCGGCCCAGCGGCTGCAGCCCTGGCCCCGTTGCAGGAGGCGGGCGGCTGCCCCTGTCCGTGCTCCAGGATGTAATGCAGGAAGCGTCTCCTCTGCTCCTGCAGTTCGCGCTGGAGGCGCAGGACGTGGGCGGCCTGCTCTGCACAGGGCTTCCTGCAGAGCTGCCGCTGGACTTCCTGCTGCAGTCTGTGGGCCTCTCTGCTGCTCTCGCCACTCAGCAGCTCCTTTGCTAGCTGCCGCAGCAGATCCCGTACCTGGCGGTTGGCGTTGTTGCACCGCTGCTGCAGCCGCTCCTGCGTCTGGCGGAGCTGGGCCTCCTTCACCTGCAGCAGTTGGCGGATGTCCGCCTCCCGCTGCCTCTGGCTCTGCTCCCGCAGGCGCTGCAGCTTTGACGCCTGCTGTCGCTCCCAGTTGGAGCGCAGTCGGTCGGCCAGGAGCTGCCGCTCCCGCTCTGCCGCCTCCTGCAGCTCACGTCTCTCGACGGCCCGGCGGCGCTGCATCTCCTGGGAGCGGAGCCGCTCGCCCTCCAGCTGGGCCCGCAGCGCCTCCAGCTCCCGCCTGTGCTCCTCCCGCTGTGCGGGGCAGGCAGGGGGCTGGGCCGGGCCCCGGCGCAGAGAGGGCTGGCAGCACTTTGCCTGTCTCTGCGGCATGGTCGCAGGGACCTGAAGAGACCCTCAGCCTCCAAAAGCTGTGGCCGAAGGCCGCTGAAAGCTACTCTCCTTCCTGGGGCCTGCAAGGACAGCTGCCCCTGACCCCGTAGCGCCCACTGCCTCTCGTCCCTGTCGCAAGGGTGCGCAGACAGTGAATGCCGTGGGGGGGTGCGCCCACAGTCTTCTATGCTGTGTGCCTGCCTGGCACGTAATGGAGGGTGGGGCAGCGGCCTGCAGTGCTATTGGGCAGTGCAGCCTTCCGGCCTAACTCACAATGAAGGGAGGGTGGGGCTATAGGGCGGGGCGGCCTTCTGGCCCCAGCTCAAAATGGAGGCTGAGGCACGGTGGCTTCAAGCTGCGTTGGGTGGCAGAGACGTCGCGGTGTTGGACAGAACTGCCTTCCGCAGCACTGGGCTGTGTGCATGACCTTTTGTGGTGCTGGAATATGTGGACTTCTCTGGCACTGGAGAAGAAAAGCAGGATGCCATCCAACTCATTGTGATTTCCATTTCGATTCCCGTAAAGGAACTATCTCACCATACCTACCAGCCAGTTAAAGGAAGCTAGTTGCAGGTGTACTCTGCTTAAGGAGCTGCTGGGGCAGATGGCCAGGCTGTCACGAGAAAGCAGCAGCCTGAGGTGCTCCTGGGAATCTCTGAGGGAGACGGATAGGAGGTGGTGTTGTGGGAATCAAATGTTGTTTCTGCATTAGAATTGGATAATATTTATATTTCGTGAACTCCGTTGTCATAGTTCTTTTGGGGAGTCCTTCTACTTAACTTGGGGAAGATCTCAGATAGTTTGCATCACTTATCCTCTAGCCAAATCTTCCCAGGAATGCCCGCTCTGTATATATGTATATTTTGTCACACACATTGCAAGAATATCCTGCACGAGATCAAACCGGAGAAGGCTGGACCCTGTGTGGGGCTGGTGCTGCAGTCCAAAAACTGGGGTGGAAAGACACTGCTTTGAAGGGGTTGGGTATGCTCAGCCCTTTCATCCCCCAACATGTATTGCCCCAGCCCCAGCTCTCTCAGCCTGTCCTCACAGGTGAGGTGTTTGATCCGGAAGTGGTGCGCGCACGGTCCTGCTCCTCTGCGCAGGCACCCCGCCGATCTGCGTTATGCTCGGTCCTCCGGGAAGTAGTGCGCATGCGCCGTCCAGCTTTCCAATAGCATCCATTTCTTCGAAGCCCTGAGATGCAGGTGAGCAGGCAATACTTGGACCGCCGGCTCCGCGACACTATTCTCTCTTTTCCAATCCAGAATGCTCCTTGTCTATTTCCTCGGGCGGTTTTATGCCCCGGTCTGCTTCCAGAACGTACTGTCTAGGCGGACCGTGCACCCGCCGCTTGCGCAATGAGGCGTCGAAAAAAGCGAACGCGTAGGCGCGTGCCCGAAAACGAGCGTACGCCGTAATCCGCGCGCGAGAAGCGCATGCGCAGTGCCGTGCCAAGGCGGCCGCACGCGCAGTTCGGTGACATGCTTGCCGCATGCGCACTGCAAACGATGGCGCATGCGTTTTGCGGCCGTGAGGAGAGCATGCGCATCGCGGTGCCGAGACTGGCGCATGCGCAGAGCGGTGCGAACGGTCGCGCATGCCCAATGCGCTCTTGCAGCTGGCGCGTGCGCAGAGCACTTGGCACATGCGCATTGCGGGGCACAGACAGGCGCATGCGCCGTGGCGGGCAGAATCCGGCGCATGCCCCGTTCGGAGCAGAATCCAGTGCGCGCGTAGTGGTGTGTGGTTTTTTTTTTTTTTTTTTTTAAACCACTGGCGCATGCGTTGTGCTTTCTCATGAACCGCGCGTCCGTACTCCGTGCTGTTGTCTCGAGAACCGCGCCTGCGTAGTGCGGTGCCTAGAGAGACTGCCGCGTGCGCAGTGCCTAGATTCGCACGTGCGCGTTGCTCTCGCGAGACTTGCTTTTCCAGGAACGCTGCGGTGCAGAGCTGGGGCTGGAACGGGACGTCTGCTCCTCCACCGCGGCGGCAAGCACGTTGGGTGCCACGAGGCGCTGAGAGGCAGCCCTGAGCCGACCCGGTCCGTTCCCGGGTGGGCTCGGGCATAAAAGGGCGGAAATAGACGAGGGGCATCCTGGATTAGAAGGGGAGAATATCGCTGAGCCGGCGCTCCGAGAATCGGCTGCTTGCCCGTCCCCGTAGTGGTTTGTCGAAACAATTGCTATCTTTCAGTTGACGGGCGCGTGTTCGCTATTACCTGGAGGACTGATCACCACAGAGAGTGGCGGATTAGCTGCGCAGAGCGGTTAAAACGCCACTTCCGCGTTTCTACGCGCATGCGTTATACCGCTTGCCGGCCTAAGCAGCGGGCAGCGGCAGTTCCGCGCATTGGCCACGAGGTGGCAGCAGAGACCGCGGAAAGAACTTTTCTGACGGATTGCCGGGGACCCGCGGCGCAGTCCCTGGCGATTCGTTCTCTCTGTGTCTCGTAATGACGGGGGCAGAACACGAAGTTAGAAGTGGAGGGTGTGTGGGGGGAAAGACGAAGAAAAAAGAGGGAAACTTCTCCAAACCCAGGAGAGCTGTGCTAAGTGCTTATAAATAGCTGTAAAAAAAGAGGTTTTTTTTTTTCCTTTTGCCAGCATCCGTTGCATCTTTTCTAAATGTTCGCATTACCAAAGTGTAACTGCCCAGCAAATTTAATGATAACGAAATTAAAGCCCGTTGGCAGAAAGCACAGGGCCGTATTAATGTTCACGCAGCTTCTGTCTTCTTTATACTTTAATGTATTTTTTTCCAAGGGCCTTTCTTCAACTCCAAGTTTCATTTTTGGCTTTTTATGACCCCACACATCAACCCCGTGTCCCCACATGTCCCCTCATGTCTCCTCACCTCCCCCCACACTACCTGTCCCCCTTCGCTCCGTGCCCATGTCACCGTGGGGTTGAGGGCAGGGTCAGGGATGCCTGTGGGGTGCGTGGAGTCCTGGGAGAAGTTGATGGCTGTGCGCAGTGGGGTGATGGTGTCCTCCGCACACGGCTGTGACAGTGGGGTGGGGGTAGCGCCCCACAGGTGGGGGTCATTGCCCCCAGAATGGGGCTTGTGCCCCACACACGTGGGCCGCTTGTATGGGGAGTGCATTCTGGAGATGATCTGTCTTTTCTCCAAATCTGCAGTGACTTCAGCAATCCCCTGTCGTGCCGCAACAGAAATGGGGTCCTGCAGTACGTCAGTGATCTCTGACTCGAGGAGTGCAGGGGCTGCACGAAGTACGCACTCTACAGCCTCCCGACTTCTTTGGGGTTTGGGATCGATGTTTGAGCCAAAGGGCTTCACGCTGCCATGCGGGCAGGTGCCAGGTTCACCCACTGAGGAACCAAATCCTAAAATAATTTCACAATGGTCTTTAATTGCTGTGCAAGTAGATGACACAGATTTCTCACTGGGGAGCCAAAGCTGACCCTGGCAGTTTGGCAGACAGCACTCGCTCCATTCACACCGGTAGTCTCAGCCCTTTTGTTGCACATGCAGCTTCTCAGCATCTTGCTGTATCAGTATAGAAATCTGTGCTCCCCTATTTATTAGAAATGCCACCAATTGCCATTGAGGACAGACTGGAATCAAAACATGTGGACCATCCTAGCTTGTCCATCGATAACCCCCCCCTCCCCCCTTGCCCAATTGGCTGCCAGTCATTACTTCATTACTTTTTTTTTTTTTTTTCATGCTTTTATGGGAACTTTGAGATCACAGCCTGAAGCAGTGACGGAGCACCTGGTGAGGGGTGTAGCCCTGCAAGCACAGGTGGAAGCAATGCACCTAGAGAACCAGATGAGGCTGAGCCTGGCTCCAGCCCCTCCCTCTCCTCATTTAAGGGCTGGCAGCCCCAAAGGCAGGGTTTCTTCCTGGAGACTGCCTCCTGTGGATTGTTGGGTGAGCTCTGGTTCTTGGAAAGAGGTAAGTGATCCTTTCTTTTTTGCAGGGTTTTGGCTTCTGCCTTTCTGTGGGGATCCTAAGTTGGTTTAGAGTAGCTATGTCCGCTATGCCTCTCCTTATGATGCCTTCCAATTGTTCTCTGAGGGGAGTGAAGGGGTTATCTGCTTTTCTCTGAATTGGTAATGAAGAGACTGACGTTCATTCCTCTCTTTTACTCTTATCTCATGTCTGGAATGCTTCAATCAGCCCCAAGGTAATGCTGGTTGGCTGACTGAGCATTGCAACTCTGGAAACGCCTGGAGCTAATGTGCTTTTCTGTAAAGAGATTCTGCATTCTCCATGTTTCCTTTGCAACTCTTTTCAAGCCCAGTACCTTCTTGTGAAGTCTCCGTTCCTCTTTCATGACTCTCATTGCACAATCATCGACCTGGGACTCCAAACTACCACACTGTCCCAACCTATTTTATGACACGTTCCCTCTGTGTCCTACTTGTGTCTTTGTGTTCTCCCTGTGTCCTCTGCCCCTGTCCCCTCTGTGTCTCCTCTGCCACGGATTAATTCCGCCCATGCTGAGTATTGTTTAAGGGCGCGTATTTAAATTATGCTCCGTGTCTCTTTGGATCCCGTTCTGTTTTGCAGCTCGATGGGGTTTAAGGGTTTCTGGGGCTCCTCTAGTTAGTGGTTTAAGCACTGTGAAATCTGTGGAGCAGATAATGGAACGCCATGAATCCCTTGTTCATGCATCGCTTGTATGCAGGTGGGTTTGGTGATGGCTGTGGGACGCTCACTTAGAGATGGAATGGGGGTCACAAGGGGCTCGCCTTGCTCCCTGGGGTTTATTCTTCCAGCCCAATAAGCTGGTGATAGAGTGAGGTGCGTGTATCAGGCTGGGACCTGAGCTTAAGAAAACCCCCAGCCCCAGTGGCCGTTTTCTTCATCCTCGCTTAGTGTAATGCAGTCTCCACTACTTGAGCATACTGAACACGAGTATTCTGTTCCTGTTTTGTCTGGTTCTCTCCTAGACCTCCCTTACAGATTTGTCAGTAGTAACAGATGTCAGGGCACAGTTCTCAGAGCACGTTGTGGCCGACCACCCCAGGGTCCTAGGGTTCTTTCTGTTTTTATGGCAGATCTGGCTTCGTCTTTCTAGGAAACAAAGGATTGTCTTCTACTGGACCACTTTGTCTGGATCACCCCAGATATCTCCATCCCAATTGTCAGGGGATGCTGTTAGTTTCCTAGTCTGTATGATACCCAACCTCCCCACCCCTCTTCCTTCCATCCCCTGGCCCCCATTCAATAGCTAGCTCTGCAGCTGTGGGACCCACCAGTGTGATGAAGCAGTACCTCTGGTGTGCTGAATACTGGGACTGGCACAGAGAGGCTCTATGGCTGATGTGAATCTTCCCGACTGGACTACTTGGTGAGTTTCCCCGGAGCTGTTGAGCACACAGGCTTCCCCACCTACCCTGGTTGCTCACCATGCCATCGATGTCCTTTGTGGACATGGCTTCAGGTATCATACCAGAGACTCCTTAGAGTCGGAAGCGACCATTTATGATGATCTAGTCCGACTCACCCACAATGAACAGGGACATTCACAGCTAGATCAGGTTGCCCTGCGTGTCACCTTGGAAGGGACAGGGCATCCACCGCATCTCTGGGCAACCTGGTCACTGCGCAGAGTCACAGAATGTCCCGGGTCGGAAGGGACCTCGAGGATCGTGGATCTCCAACCCCCCCCCCCTGCCACATGCAGGACCATCAACCTCCCCATTTCATACTAGACCGGGCTGCCCAGGGCCCCATCCAACCTGGCCTTGAACACCTCCAGGGATGGACGGGGCATCCACAGCCTCTCTGGGCAGCTGTTCCAGCACCTCACCGCTCTCTCTGTGGAGAACTTCCCCCTGCCATCCAACCTAAATCTTCCCTCCCCCAGCTTAAAACGTTTCCCCTTGTCCCTTGCTATGAAGGATATTTTCCTTATATCTAACCTAAATTTTCCCTCCTTCTTTCCTTTAGCTCCCCTTTGGGTATCGAAAGGCTGTTACCAGGTCACCTCGGAGCCTTCACTTCTCCGGGCTGAACAGCCCCAGCTCTCTCAGCCTGTCCTCACAGGTGAGGTGTTTGATCCTTTGGTTCTTTTTTTTTTTTTTTTTTTTTTTCTTGTGGCCGTCCTCTGTATGTGCTCCAACGGGTCCATGTCCCTTCTGCACTGAGGGCTCTTCATATGGACGCAGTACTCCAGGTGAGGCCTCTTCAGCACAGAGCAGAGGGGCAGGATCACCTCTTTTCACCTGCTGACCGCACATCTTTCGGTGCAGCCCAGGATGTGGCTGGTTTTCCGGGCTGGGAGGGCACTTTGCTGACTCGTGTACAGCTTGCCATCCACCAGCTCTTTTGGGACGGGCCTAGGCTCAGCCCTTTCATCCCCCAGCATGTATTGGTAGTGGGGGGTTCTCTTGTCCCAGGTGCAAGACACTGCGCCTGGATTTGTTGAAGCTGATGAGGTTTGTCTGTGCCCGCTGCTCAAGCCTCTCTGGGTCCCTCTGGTTGGCGTCCCATGTCACTGCTGGCGTGTCGCTGCTCCCCACAGCTTGGTGTTGTCAGCAAGGTTTCTGAGTTGTGGCTGATAAGACGACTGCCTGGAGTGAGTCAAGCATCCTTCAGCTTGAACCAGGTCCAAGTGTGCACAGCAAGAAAGACATGGCCTTCATCAAAAGACCACCAGATGACCCTGAGAGATACCTCGCATGTGTAAAAGAACTGAGACCTGAGGCTAGAAAAAATGTCAATCCTACTGGGGACTCGCTGTAATAACCCAGCCTTTTCTTGGACTTCCCCCAGACGGCGAGCTCGGGCTTTACAGGCTAGAGGTGGAGCTAACACAGAGACCTCTGGATTTTCAAAAAGGAACAAGAAGGCTGAGAATCGGGTGCTTTGTTTGACGTTTTCGCTGGCTGTCCTACTTAAGGATTCTGCCTGTCTATAGGCACGTTTGGTTGGTTTGGCTGGAACTTAGGAGCCTGGTGCTTATGACTTCGGTTCTTTGTGATACAGAGCTGCGCCCTTTGCTGCCCAGACCAAATGCACGTGTTGTTGGAAGAGATTACTCTATGCATTTTACTTTTTTTTCTTTAATGCTTTTAAAGAGTGAGAGTGGTATACGCCTTCAAGCAGGTAACATATAAAACTTGTTTGTTTGTTTGTTTTCCTTTTTTCCTTCGAGCACTGGTTCGGGGAAATATGGATGCTTTCTTCTCTGCCGCTATGTTTCCCGCAGTGGAATTTGGGGAATGGCTTCTGTTGTTGGTTTTTCAATACTGAAGAAACATAGCATTCTTTTTATTCTGCCTATGTAGAACTCCCTTTGTTTCCTCTGTAGTTTTGAGTTGTGCTCTGGAACAGAATGTTCAGCTGAATCTAGAACAGCTGCCAAAGAGGAGTCTGTGGGCAAGTGGCTCTGGATTTCCCAGGCAGAGGTCGTAAAGCTCCTTGCCTGCTCACAAAGCGTTCTCATTGTTTTTATACAGTGTTCTATTTTACTGCTGTATTGAGACTTTTATGAAAAATCCTTTGTTTCCCAAAGGTGATGCTGAGAAACACGCCTCATGATGACTTATGCATACCTCGCATTTCATATCAATTCTCCCTTTGGGTCAAAAGTAGACCAAATCCTTGAAACCGTGCCTGGGAATCCCACTGATATTGAAACAGTTCAGCAGTGGTGCCCATGGTCAGAACGCCCTGCGGCGGCAGATCCTGGCATTGACTGTGAATGGAAGAACTGACAACAAATCGCTCGATATCAAAATTGACCCGGTGGATATTTACAAGCGCCGGGAGACCCAGACGGGATCTCAGAGTTGCATGGCCAGGTACAGAAGTTGTTTTACTGGTGGTTTTTTTGTTTGTTTTCTTTTGCAACGTTAAGGATTGTTAATCATTCCTCGCCATCCTTGGCTTCACTGCGCCCTCCTGTCCAATTGACACCAGCTTTTTCATCACCTCAGTTGCCTTCAAAAAAAAAAAAAAGCATGACAAAATCAATTTGATGATGACGTTATTTATTTATTTATTTATTTACCGATATTCTTAAGCACTTAGCAGAGTTTTGCTGGGCATAGAGAAGTTTTCCTTGTTTTTCTTCGTCTTGTTCCAACTGACGTAATTCTCTCCTCCCTCAACCCCGACCTAACTGCGTTTTTCCTCTGCCCTCACGAGAGAGAAGGAACGGAGCGCCAGAAGCTGCGGCGCGGCTCCGCGTCAGTCCAGTCGGAGCTGTTGTTTCCGCGGTCTCTGGTGCCCCCTCGTGGCCAATCGGTGGAATTGCGGCCGCGTATGTTCGGTGCCGCAGGCAGCAGTACGCATGCGCGCAGGCACGCGGAAGTGGCGTACGTACGTTCTCATCGCTCTGCGCAGCGAATCTGCCGAGCTTTGTTAGGGTTAGTCCTCCAGGCAACAGCACGCATGCGCCAGAGAACTCATAAATAGCTTTCAAATCTACCAAGCCCTGAGATGCAGTCGAGCAGTCAATTCCTGCTGGCTCAGCAACGGTTTTCTCTCTTGCTGTCGGAAGTGCTCCTTGTCTATTTCCTCCGACGGTCTGACGCTCGAGCCTGCCTCAGGAACAGGCACATGCGTAGTGCGGTGCGGAGGGTGGCGCTTGCGCAGTGCAGCGTCTAGGCTTGGGCACGCGTAGTGCTCTGCCGAGAGGGGCGCATGCGTAGCGCCGAGCCGCTACCGGCACATGCGCACTGCAGTGCCCGGGCTCGCGCGTGCGCGTTGCTCTCCCGAGGCTCGCTGGTCGCGGGTTGCTGCCGCGTCGGTGCTGCTGCACGCCAGTACCGCGACCGCGAATCTCCGAGCTGCTCGCGTTCCACTGCCGCTGGGAGGGCTTTTAAACGGCTGGGGGACGGTGCAGGGCTGGGGGTGGAAAGGGACTTTGCTGGTTCACCGGGGCGGAGAGGAAGTTGGATGCCACGAGGCGCTGAGGGGCAGCTGTGAGCCCAACCGGTCCGCTTCCGCGTGGGCTTGGGCATAAAAGGGCGGAAATAGACGAGGGGCATCCTGGATTAGAAGGGGGAGAATATCGCTGGGCCGGCGGCCCGGGAATCGACTGCTTGCCCGTCCCCGTCGTGGTCTGTCGAAACAATTGCTGTCTTCAAGTGGACGGGCGCACGGTCGCTATTAGCTGGAGGACTGATCACCATAGAGAGCGGCGCATTAGCTGCGCAGAGCGGTTAAAACGCCACTTCCGCATTTGTACGCGCATGCGTTGTGCTGCTTGCGGGACGCGGCGACAGACAGCGGCAGTTCCGCGCATGGGCCACGAGGTGGCAGCAGAGACCGCGGAAAGAACTTTTCTGACGGGATCGGCCCGCGTTTTTCTCCCCTGGCGACCCGTTCTCTCTGTCTCGTGATGGCGGGAGAAGAGCGCGAAGTTGGAAGCGGGGGCGTTGTGGGGGGAAAGACGAAGAAAAAAAGAGAGAGACTACCCCAAACCCAGGCAAGCTCTGCTAAGTGCTTATAAGTAGCTGTGAAAAAATAAGTTCTTTTTTTTTTTTTTTTTTTTTTCTTTTTGCCAGCATCTGTTGCATTGTTTCTAAATGTTCACAGACCAAAATGCAACTGCCCGGCAAATTTAATGATAACGAAATTAAAGCCCATTGGCAGAAAGCGCGGGGCCATATTAATGTTCACTCAGCCTCTGTCTTGTTCCTACTTTTAATGTATTTTTTCCCAAGGGCCTTTCTTCAACTCCAGGTTTCATTTTTGGCTTTTTATTCTTTTTTATGCCCTAAAATGGGTAGTGTTAGGCCCCAGCAGGTCTACGCAGGCAGTCACAGCACAGAGTTGCTGTTTTGAGATTAGTGTGGACCATTACAGCGTTTCCACAAAGACTAACGAAAACTGCAGTTCTCCACCTAAGTTTGCAGATGGAAAAAATTAATTCACCTGCATAGAACGAATTGATGCGTCACAGCTGCCATCGGCAAGATGGCCCGAGAGCTGTGCGGGTCTACCAGGCTCAGCTGCAGCTTTTCATCTTTTCAGCTGCCCTTCTCTGGTCCTCCTGCAGCTGGACAGATAGCCCACAAGGGCACGGGGTATACGCAGGCCCTCCCCAGCCAGCTGCGGCAGGCGCTCCTTTTTTGAGGATTACTTGTTCACATACCCAGTTTCCAGCTCATTCCCTTTGGAAAGCTTTTCTTGCGCTCCATGTTACTAGCGCACAATAGAAGTTAAGCCAGTTAAGCCTCTCTCAAGCCCAAGGAGTCCAATGTGCAAGTGTTTTTTGTTTGGGTCTGTCTGTTTTTTTTCCGGGTGTAGGGGGCAGGGGGTGGGCATTTGAGATAGCTGAGCTGTGTGAAAAAAGTCAGTGTCAGAAAGGCCTCTCTCTGATGCCAATGAATATGTCGTTTCCTAAAGCCTGGTCAGTCTTCTCTGCTGGTTGCAGAGAGTTGAGCTATTACGTATGGCCAAGACGAAAGTGTAATCAGTGAAATAGGTGGAGTTGCTCCTTCTGGTAATTTAATGCCTCACCGTGGTATAGGGCGGATGAATGCTGGCTTTGTACCAAAGCACTTGGTAACCCTGAGATTCAAACCTTAATGCTTTCCAGCAAATTTATATTTTCAGGTAGTGCCGCAGAGATGCGGTGACTATTGTTCACGTATTTTCACGTGTCACTGATTACATGGGTTTTCAAAACAGGCACAGCAGAAAACTATTCTCATTGACCGGAATGATTTCTAGTAGGATTCTGTTGTTTTTGCCTCTGGGCCTTGTGTTAAAATAGTAATTTCTGGGGGCTGGCAGGTGCTATCAATATCAGAGATGGGCAAATAAGGCATAAATCTGTGTCCTATAGTAAGCTGGATATGAGCGAGCCGGGTACTTTATTATGGGAAATTGTAAAGCTGTTTTTCTAGGAATGGTGCAGCTGTGTCTCAGTTGTGTGCGCAGTTGGTGTCTAGACTAAAGGAGACTTGTTAAGCGCTCTGCTGACACGTAGGGATGGATGGAAAATTACAAGAGGGAGCTTGAGCATGTATGTATAGAATGTAAGGACCTGCAGTTAAGGATTTGGATTGGCACCTGAGTCCGTGCCTTCAGATGATGCAAGCGCTATGCCTTATCACCCAGTGGAAACGGTCAAAGAGCTGCTTTGGGACAGAATGTTTATATTGCTCAGGAAGTGTGGCCTTCCAAGGTACTTCAGGTATCCCGAAGAACAGAAGCAAGCAGTAATGATTCCTTTCTCTCTCGATTCCAATACTTGTAGGTAGTGCGCTTGAGAAAGACTTTGGAGGCTTTCCTCAGCCTCTTGCTTTCCTCATACCTTTACAAAAGCGGACTGCCAGAAAACAAGAAGACTTCACACGTGCGTTTTGAGTTTGGTTATTTTATGGTGTTTTTTAATTTTTTTTAGATTTTTTTCAGTCCAAATGTAGTAAATTCTCAGTCATACAAGTGATACATTTTCAAGGTCTTTGTGCCGATGGACCATGCTTCAGTTGAACATCAAGTGGAGCAGGAGGTATTCTTCATCTATGTGGATGAAAATATGGAATCTTGATGGGATGCTGCCGTATTATGGAGAGGAATCTCCGCATCCCCCAGGCTCAGCCAATACACGGACACAGATTTCTGGATGGTGACCATCACTTTCTGCCACCGCTCCTGCTGCCTAGTTGCTCGTCATCGTCGGTATCCAGCAGGAGATCACGAAGCTGTGGAGGCACAGTCGTATCCAGGTCATCATCTGAAACTTCTTCCACCAGATTGGAAGGGACCAGTCCTCTTGTGCCATCCGTCAGCTCTCCCAGAAACCAGCCATCTTCATCTATGTCTCCGAAGATGTAAAGGTATTGTCCAGCAGTCAGTGGAAGCTCGTTTTCTGGGTCCTCATTAGGGCCCTCAAAAGGATTGTAGCTGTGACGAGCTATGAATCTTCGAATTAGTGCTGGTGATCGTCTGCGAGAATGCAGGCTGCAGCTTGCCATCAGCCACCCTCCCGACTTCTCCAGCCATTCCTGTTCTGGATTTCCGTGCGGCTCCAGCTTTTTCCCAGTCTCCTTTTCCAAATGCTGCCCCTGCAGCTGGTTGGCTTCCTCTGCCTTTTCTGCGGCCCCTCTGGATGTGGAAGAGGCCTCCTTGAGCTGCCGGACTGTTTCCCGCAGCTGCTTGGTAAGGAGGCTGAGCGTATGCGTCTTGTCCTTGAGCCGCTCCACCTCCTCCCTCATCTGCTGAGAGCTTCTGCTCCTCAGCAGGCAGTTCTCCTCTCCAAGGAGGCTGCATTGTCTCTGCAAGTCCTTCAGTGCCCTCAGCAGATGGGCACTCTGCTCCCGCAGCTCCCTGTGCTCAGGTGGGCAGGCCTGTTGTTGCTCTGCAGCCTGAACACCCGCTTCTGCTACAGCCCGACGGCAGGCTGGCCTTTGCCGTGTGCGCGGCCCAGCGGCTGCAGCCCTGGCCCCGTTGCAGGAGGCGGGCGGCTGCCCCTGTCCGTGCTCCAGGATGTAATGCAGGAAGCGTCTCCTCTGCTCCTGCAGTTCGCGCTGGAGGCGCAGGACGTGGGCGGCCTGCTCTGCACAGGGCTTCCTGCAGAGCTGCCGCTGGACTTCCTGCTGCAGTCTGTGGGCCTCTCTGCTGCTCTCGCCACTCAGCAGCTCCTTTGCTAGCTGCCGCAGCAGATCCCGTACCTGGCGGTTGGCGTTGTTGCACCGCTGCTGCAGCCGCTCCTGCGTCTGGCGGAGCTGGGCCTCCTTCACCTGCAGCAGTTGGCGGATGTCCGCCTCCCGCTGCCTCTGGCTCTGCTCCCGCAGGCGCTGCAGCTTTGACGCCTGCTGTCGCTCCCAGTTGGAGCGCAGTCGGTCGGCCAGGAGCTGCCGCTCCCGCTCTGCCGCCTCCTGCAGCTCACGTCTCTCGACGGCCCGGCGGCGCTGCATCTCCTGGGAGCGGAGCCGCTCGCCCTCCAGCTGGGCCCGCAGCGCCTCCAGCTCCCGCCTGTGCTCCTCCCGCTGTGCGGGGCAGGCAGGGGGCTGGGCCGGGCCCCGGCGCAGAGAGGGCTGGCAGCACTTTGCCTGTCTCTGCGGCATGGTCGCAGGGACCTGAAGAGACCCTCAGCCTCCAAAAGCTGTGGCCGAAGGCCGCTGAAAGCTACTCTCCTTCCTGGGGCCTGCAAGGACAGCTGCCCCTGACCCCGTAGCGCCCACTGCCTCTCGTCCCTGTCGCAAGGGTGCGCAGACAGTGAATGCCGTGGGGGGGTGCGCCCACAGTCTTCTATGCTGTGTGCCTGCCTGGCACGTAATGGAGGGTGGGGCAGCGGCCTGCAGTGCTATTGGGCAGTGCAGCCTTCCGGCCTAACTCACAATGAAGGGAGGGTGGGGCTATAGGGCGGGGCGGCCTTCTGGCCCCAGCTCAAAATGGAGGCTGAGGCACGGTGGCTTCAAGCTGCGTTGGGTGGCAGAGACGTCGCGGTGTTGGACAGAACTGCCTTCCGCAGCACTGGGCTGTGTGCATGACCTTTTGTGGTGCTGGAATATGTGGACTTCTCTGGCACTGGAGAAGAAAAGCAGGATGCCATCCAACTCATTGTGATTTCCATTTCGATTCCCGTAAAGGAACTATCTCACCATACCTACCAGCCAGTTAAAGGAAGCTAGTTGCAGGTGTACTCTGCTTAAGGAGCTGCTGGGGCAGATGGCCAGGCTGTCACGAGAAAGCAGCAGCCTGAGGTGCTCCTGGGAATCTCTGAGGGAGACGGATAGGAGGTGGTGTTGTGGGAATCAAATGTTGTTTCTGCATTAGAATTGGATAATATTTATATTTCGTGAACTCCGTTGTCATAGTTCTTTTGGGGAGTCCTTCTACTTAACTTGGGGAAGATCTCAGATAGTTTGCATCACTTATCCTCTAGCCAAATCTTCCCAGGAATGCCCGCTCTGTATATATGTATATTTTGTCACACACATTGCAAGAATATCCTGCACGAGATCAAACCGGAGAAGGCTGGACCCTGTGTGGGGCTGGTGCTGCAGTCCAAAAACTGGGGTGGAAAGACACTGCTTTGAAGGGGTTGGGTATGCTCAGCCCTTTCATCCCCCAACATGTATTGCCCCAGCCCCAGCTCTCTCAGCCTGTCCTCACAGGTGAGGTGTTTGATCCGGAAGTGGTGCGCGCACGGTCCTGCTCCTCTGCGCAGGCACCCCGCCGATCTGCGTTATGCTCGGTCCTCCGGGAAGTAGTGCGCATGCGCCGTCCAGCTTTCCAATAGCATCCATTTCTTCGAAGCCCTGAGATGCAGGTGAGCAGGCAATACTTGGACCGCCGGCTCCGCGACACTATTCTCTCTTTTCCAATCCAGAATGCTCCTTGTCTATTTCCTCGGGCGGTTTTATGCCCCGGTCTGCTTCCAGAACGTACTGTCTAGGCGGACCGTGCACCCGCCGCTTGCGCAATGAGGCGTCGAAAAAAGCGAACGCGTAGGCGCGTGCCCGAAAACGAGCGTACGCCGTAATCCGCGCGCGAGAACCGCATGCGCAGTGCCGTGCCAAGGCGGCCGCACGCGCAGTTCGGTGACATGCTTGCCGCATGCGCACTGCAAACGATGGCGCATGCGTTTTGCGGCCGTGAGGAGAGCATGCGCATCGCGGTGCCGAGACTGGCGCATGCGCAGAGCGGTGCGAACGGTCGCGCATGCCCAATGCGCTCTTGCAGCTGGCGCGTGCGCAGAGCACTTGGCACATGCGCATTGCGGGGCACAGACAGGCGCATGCGCCGTGGCGGGCAGAATCCGGCGCATGCCCCGTTCGGAGCAGAATCCAGTGCGCGCGTAGTGGTGTGTGGTTTTTTTTTTTTTTTTTTTTTAAACCACTGGCGCATGCGTTGTGCTTTCTCATGAACCGCGCGTCCGTACTCCGTGCTGTTGTCTCGAGAACCGCGCCTGCGTAGTGCGGTGCCTAGAGAGACTGCCGCGTGCGCAGTGCCTAGATTCGCACGTGCGCGTTGCTCTCGCGAGACTTGCTTTTCCAGGAACGCTGCGGTGCAGAGCTGGGGCTGGAACGGGACGTCTGCTCCTCCACCGCGGCGGCAAGCACGTTGGGTGCCACGAGGCGCTGAGAGGCAGCCCTGAGCCGACCCGGTCCGTTCCCGGGTGGGCTCGGGCATAAAAGGGCGGAAATAGACGAGGGGCATCCTGGATTAGAAGGGGAGAATATCGCTGAGCCGGCGCTCCGAGAATCGGCTGCTTGCCCGTCCCCGTAGTGGTTTGTCGAAACAATTGCTATCTTTCAGTTGACGGGCGCGTGTTCGCTATTACCTGGAGGACTGATCACCACAGAGAGTGGCGGATTAGCTGCGCAGAGCGGTTAAAACGCCACTTCCGCGTTTCTACGCGCATGCGTTATACCGCTTGCCGGCCTAAGCAGCGGGCAGCGGCAGTTCCGCGCATTGGCCACGAGGTGGCAGCAGAGACCGCGGAAAGAACTTTTCTGACGGATTGCCGGGGACCCGCGGCGCAGTCCCTGGCGATTCGTTCTCTCTGTGTCTCGTAATGACGGGGGCAGAACACGAAGTTAGAAGTGGAGGGTGTGTGGGGGGAAAGACGAAGAAAAAAGAGGGAAACTTCTCCAAACCCAGGAGAGCTGTGCTAAGTGCTTATAAATAGCTGTAAAAAAAGAGGTTTTTTTTTTTCCTTTTGCCAGCATCCGTTGCATCTTTTCTAAATGTTCGCATTACCAAAGTGTAACTGCCCAGCAAATTTAATGATAACGAAATTAAAGCCCGTTGGCAGAAAGCACAGGGCCGTATTAATGTTCACGCAGCTTCTGTCTTCTTTATACTTTAATGTATTTTTTTCCAAGGGCCTTTCTTCAACTCCAAGTTTCATTTTTGGCTTTTTATGACCCCACACATCAACCCCGTGTCCCCACATGTCCCCTCATGTCTCCTCACCTCCCCCCACACTACCTGTCCCCCTTCGCTCCGTGCCCATGTCACCGTGGGGTTGAGGGCAGGGTCAGGGATGCCTGTGGGGTGCGTGGAGTCCTGGGAGAAGTTGATGGCTGTGCGCAGTGGGGTGATGGTGTCCTCCGCACACGGCTGTGACAGTGGGGTGGGGGTAGCGCCCCACAGGTGGGGGTCATTGCCCCCAGAATGGGGCTTGTGCCCCACACACGTGGGCCGCTTGTATGGGGAGTGCATTCTGGAGATGATCTGTCTTTTCTCCAAATCTGCAGTGACTTCAGCAATCCCCTGTCGTGCCGCAACAGAAATGGGGTCCTGCAGTACGTCAGTGATCTCTGACTCGAGGAGTGCAGGGGCTGCACGAAGTACGCACTCTACAGCCTCCCGACTTCTTTGGGGTTTGGGATCGATGTTTGAGCCAAAGGGCTTCACGCTGCCATGCGGGCAGGTGCCAGGTTCACCCACTGAGGAACCAAATCCTAAAATAATTTCACAATGGTCTTTAATTGCTGTGCAAGTAGATGACACAGATTTCTCACTGGGGAGCCAAAGCTGACCCTGGCAGTTTGGCAGACAGCACTCGCTCCATTCACACCGGTAGTCTCAGCCCTTTTGTTGCACATGCAGCTTCTCAGCATCTTGCTGTATCAGTATAGAAATCTGTGCTCCCCTATTTATTAGAAATGCCACCAATTGCCATTGAGGACAGACTGGAATCAAAACATGTGGACCATCCTAGCTTGTCCATCGATAACCCCCCCCTCCCCCCTTGCCCAATTGGCTGCCAGTCATTACTTCATTACTTTTTTTTTTTTTTTCATGCTTTTATGGGAACTTTGAGATCACAGCCTGAAGCAGTGACGGAGCACCTGGTGAGGGGTGTAGCCCTGCAAGCACAGGTGGAAGCAATGCACCTAGAGAACCAGATGAGGCTGAGCCTGGCTCCAGCCCCTCCCTCTCCTCATTTAAGGGCTGGCGGCCCCAAAGGCAGGGTTTCTTCCTGGAGACTGCCTCCTGTGGATTGTTGGGTGAGCTCTGGTTCTTGGAAAGAGGTAAGTGATCCTTTCTTTTTTGCAGGGTTTTGGCTTCTGCCTTTCTGTGGGGATCCTAAGTTGGTTTAGAGTAGCTATGTCCGCTATGCCTCTCCTTATGATGCCTTCCAATTGTTCTCTGAGGGGAGTGAAGGGGTTATCTGCTTTTCTCTGAATTGGTAATGAAGAGACTGACGTTCATTCCTCTCTTTTACTCTTATCTCATGTCTGGAATGCTTCAATCAGCCCCAAGGTAATGCTGGTTGGCTGACTGAGCATTGCAACTCTGGAAACGCCTGGAGCTAATGTGCTTTTCTGTAAAGAGATTCTGCATTCTCCAGGTTTCCTTTGCAACTCTTTTCAAGCCCAGTACCTTCTTGTGAAGTCTCCGTTCCTCTTTCATGACTCTCATTGCACAATCATCGACCTGGGACTCCAAACTACCACACTGTCCCAACCTATTTTATGACACGTTCCCTCTGTGTCCTACTTGTGTCTTTGTGTTCTCCCTGTGTCCTCTGCCCCTGTCCCCTCTGTGTCTCCTCTGCCACGTATTAATTCCGCCCATGCTGAGTATTGTTTAAGGGCGCGTATTTAAATTATGCTCCGTGTCTCTTTGGATCCCGTTCTGTTTTGCAGCTCGATGGGGTTTAAGGGTTTCTGGGGCTCCTCTAGTTAGTGGTTTAAGCACTGTGAAATCTGTGGAGCAGATAATGGAACGCCATGAATCCCTTGTTCATGCATCGCTTGTATGCAGGTGGGTTTGGTGATGGCTGTGGGACGCTCACTTAGAGATGGAATGGGGGTCACAAGGGGCTCGCCTTGCTCCCTGGGGTTTATTCTTCCAGCCCAATAAGCTGGTGATAGAGTGAGGTGCGTGTATCAGGCTGGGACCTGAGCTTAAGAAAACCCCCAGCCCCAGTGGCCGTTTTCTTCATCCTCGCTTAGTGTAATGCAGTCTCCACTACTTGAGCATACTGAACACGAGTATTCTGTTCCTGTTTTGTCTGGTTCTCTCCTAGACCTCCCTTACAGATTTGTCAGTAGTAACAGATGTCAGGGCACAGTTCTCAGAGCACGTTGTGGCCGACCACCCCAGGGTCCTAGGGTTCTTTCTGTTTTTATGGCAGATCTGGCTTCGTCTTTCTAGGAAACAAAGGATTGTCTTCTACTGGACCACTTTGTCTGGATCACCCCAGATATCTCCATCCCAATTGTCAGGGGATGCTGTTAGTTTCCTAGTCTGTATGATACCCAACCTCCCCACCCCTCTTCCTTCCATCCCCTGGCCCCCATTCAATAGCTAGCTCTGCAGCTGTGGGACCCACCAGTGTGATGAAGCAGTACCTCTGGTGTGCTGAATACTGGGACTGGCACAGAGAGGCTCTATGGCTGATGTGAATCTTCCCGACTGGACTACTTGGTGAGTTTCCCCGGAGCTGTTGAGCACACAGGCTTCCCCACCTACCCTGGTTGCTCACCATGCCATCGATGTCCTTTGTGGACATGGCTTCAGGTATCATACCAGAGACTCCTTAGAGTCGGAAGCGACCATTTATGATGATCTAGTCCGACTCACCCACAATGAACAGGGACATTCACAGCTAGATCAGGTTGCCCTGCGTGTCACCTTGGAAGGGACAGGGCATCCACCGCATCTCTGGGCAACCTGGTCACTGCGCAGAGTCACAGAATGTCCCGGGTCGGAAGGGACCTCGAGGATCGTGGATCTCCAACCCCCCCCCCCTGCCACATGCAGGACCATCAACCTCCCCATTTCATACTAGACCGGGCTGCCCAGGGCCCCATCCAACCTGGCCTTGAACACCTCCAGGGATGGACGGGGCATCCACAGCCTCTCTGGGCAGCTGTTCCAGCACCTCACCGCTCTCTCTGTGGAGAACTTCCCCCTGCCATCCAACCTAAATCTTCCCTCCCCCAGCTTAAAACGTTTCCCCTTGTCCCTTGCTATGAAGGATATTTTCCTTATATCTAACCTAAATTTTCCCTCCTTCTTTCCTTTAGCTCCCCTTTGGGTATCGAAAGGCTGTTACCAGGTCACCTCGGAGCCTTCACTTCTCCGGGCTGAACAGCCCCAGCTCTCTCAGCCTGTCCTCACAGGTGAGGTGTTTGATCCTTTGGTTCTTTTTTTTTTTTTTTTTTTTTTTTCTTGTGGCCGTCCTCTGTATGTGCTCCAACGGGTCCATGTCCCTTCTGCACTGAGGGCTCTTCATATGGACGCAGTACTCCAGGTGAGGCCTCTTCAGCACAGAGCAGAGGGGCAGGATCACCTCTTTTCACCTGCTGACCGCACATCTTTTGGTGCAGCCCAGGATGTGGCTGGTTTTCCGGGCTGGGAGGGCACTTTGCTGGCTCGTGTACAGCTTGCCATCCACCAGCTCTTTTGGGACGGGCCTAGGCTCAGCCCTTTCATCCCCCAGCATGTATTGGTAGTGGGGGGTTCTCTTGTCCCAGGTGCAAGACACTGCGCCTGGATTTGTTGAAGCTGATGAGGTTTGTCTGTGCCCGCTGCTCAAGCCTCTCTGGGTCCCTCTGGTTGGCGTCCCATGTCACTGCTGGCGTGTCGCTGCTCCCCACAGCTTGGTGTTGTCAGCAAGGTTTCTGAGTTGTGGCTGATAAGACGACTGCCTGGAGTGAGTCAAGCATCCTTCAGCTTGAACCAGGTCCAAGTGTGCACAGCAAGAAAGACGTGGCCTTCATCAAAAGACCACCAGATGACCCTGAGAGATACCTCGCATGTGTAAAAGAACTGAGACCTGAGGCTAGAAAAAATGTCAATCCTACTGGGGACTCGCTGTAATAACCCAGCCTTTTCTTGGACTTCCCCCAGACGGCGAGCTCGGGCTTTACAGGCTAGAGGTGGAGCTAACACAGAGACCTCTGGATTTTCAAAAAGGAACAAGAAGGCTGAGAATCGGGTGCTTTGTTTGACGTTTTCACTGGCTGTCCTACTTAAGGATTCTGCCTGTCCATAGGCACGTTTGGTTGGTTTGGCTGGAACTTAGGAGCCTGGTGCTTATGACTTCGGTTCTTTGTGATACAGAGCTGCGCCCTTTGCTGCCCAGACCAAATGCACGTGTTGTTGGAAGAGATTACTCTATGCATTTTACTTTTTTTTCTTTAATGCTTTTAAAGAGTGAGAGTGGTATACGCCTTCAAGCAGGTAACATATAAAACTTGTTTGTTTGTTTGTTTTCCTTTTTTCCTTCGAGCACTGGTTCGGGGAAATATGGATGCTTTCTTCTCTGCCGCTATGTTTCCCGCAGTGGAATTTGGGGAATGGCTTCTGTTGTTGGTTTTTCAATACTGAAGAAACATAGCATTCTTTTTATTCTGCCTATGTAGAACTCCCTTTGTTTCCTCTGTAGTTTTGAGTTGTGCTCTGGAACAGAATGTTCAGCTGAATCTAGAACAGCTGCCAAAGAGGAGTCTGTGGGCAAGTGGCTCTGGATTTCCCAGGCAGAGGTCGTAAAGCTCCTTGCCTGCTCACAAAGCGTTCTCATTGTTTTTATACAGTGTTCTATTTTACTGCTGTATTGAGACTTTTATGAAAAATCCTTTGTTTCCCAAAGGTGATGCTGAGAAACACGCCTCATGATGACTTATGCATACCTCGCATTTCATATCAATTCTCCCTTTGGGTCAAAAGTAGACCAAATCCTTGAAACCGTGCCTGGGAATCCCACTGATATTGAAACAGTTCAGCAGTGGTGCCCATGGTCAGAACGCCCTGCGGCGGCAGATCCTGGCATTGACTGTGAATGGAAGAACTGACAACAAATCGCTCGATATCAAAATTGACCCGGTGGATATTTACAAGCGCCGGGAGACCCAGACGGGATCTCAGAGTTGCATGGCCAGGTACAGAAGTTGTTTTACTGGTGGTTTTTTTGTTTGTTTTCTTTTGCAACGTTAAGGATTGTTAATCATTCCTCGCCATCCTTGGCTTCACTGCGCCCTCCTGTCCAATTGACACCAGCTTTTTCATCACCTCAGTTGCCTTCAAAAAAAAAAAAAAGCATGACAAAATCAATTTGATGATGACGTTATTTATTTATTTATTTATTTACCGATATTCTTAAGCACTTAGCAGAGTTTTGCTGGGCATAGAGAAGTTTTCCTTGTTTTTCTTCGTCTTGTTCCAACTGACGTAATTCTCTCCTCCCTCAACCCCGACCTAACTGCGTTTTTCCTCTGCCCTCACGAGAGAGAAGGAACGGAGCGCCAGAAGCTGCGGCGCGGCTCCGCGTCAGTCCAGTCGGAGCTGTTGTTTCCGCGGTCTCTGGTGCCCCCTCGTGGCCAATCGGTGGAATTGCGGCCGCGTATGTTCGGTGCCGCAGGCAGCAGTACGCATGCGCGCAGGCACGCGGAAGTGGCGTACGTACGTTCTCATCGCTCTGCGCAGCGAATCTGCCGAGCTTTGTTAGGGTTAGTCCTCCAGGCAACAGCACGCATGCGCCAGAGAACTCATAAATAGCTTTCAAATCTACCAAGCCCTGAGATGCAGTCGAGCAGTCAATTCCTGCTGGCTCAGCAACGGTTTTCTCTCTTGCTGTCGGAAGTGCTCCTTGTCTATTTCCTCCGACGGTCTGACGCTCGAGCCTGCCTCGGGAACAGGCACATGCGTAGTGCGGTGCGGAGGGTGGCGCTTGCGCAGTGCAGCGTCTAGGCTTGGGCACGCGTAGTGCTCTGCCGAGAGGGGCGCATGCGTAGCGCCGAGCCGCTACCGGCACATGCGCACTGCAGTGCCCGGGCTCGCGCGTGCGCGTTGCTCTGCCGAGGCTCGCTGGTCGCGGGTTGCTGCCGCGTCGGTGCTGCTGCACGCCAGTACCGCGACCGCGAATCTCCGAGCTGCTCGCGTTCCACTGCCGCTGGGAGGGCTTTTAAACGGCTGGGGGACGGTGCAGGGCTGGGGGTGGAAAGGGACTTTGCTGGTTCACCGGGGCGGAGAGGAAGTTGGATGCCACGAGGCGCTGAGGGGCAGCTGTGAGCCCAACCGGTCCGCTTCCGCGTGGGCTTGGGCATAAAAGGGCGGAAATAGACGAGGGGCATCCTGGATTAGAAGGGGGAGAATATCGCTGGGCCGGCGGCCCGGGAATCGACTGCTTGCCCGTCCCCGTCGTGGTCTGTCGAAACAATTGCTGTCTTCAAGTGGACGGGCGCACGGTCGCTATTAGCTGGAGGACTGATCACCATAGAGAGCGGCGCATTAGCTGCGCAGAGCGGTTAAAACGCCACTTCCGCATTTGTACGCGCATGCGTTGTGCTGCTTGCGGGACGCGGCGACAGACAGCGGCAGTTCCGCGCATGGGCCACGAGGTGGCAGCAGAGACCGCGGAAAGAACTTTTCTGACGGGATCGGCCCGCGTTTTTCTCCCCTGGCGACCCGTTCTCTCTGTCTCGTGATGGCGGGAGAAGAGCGCGAAGTTGGAAGCGGGGGCGTTGTGGGGGGAAAGACGAAGAAAAAAAGAGAGAGACTACCCCAAACCCAGGCAAGCTCTGCTAAGTGCTTATAAGTAGCTGTGAAAAAATAAGTTCTTTTTTTTTTTTTTTTTTTCTTTTTGCCAGCATCTGTTGCATTGTTTCTAAATGTTCACAGACCAAAATGCAACTGCCCGGCAAATTTAATGATAACGAAATTAAAGCCCATTGGCAGAAAGCGCGGGGCCATATTAATGTTCACTCAGCCTCTGTCTTGTTCCTACTTTTAATGTATTTTTTCCCAAGGGCCTTTCTTCAACTCCAGGTTTCATTTTTGGCTTTTTATTCTTTTTTATGCCCTAAAATGGGTAGTGTTAGGCCCCAGCAGGTCTACGCAGGCAGTCACAGCACAGAGTTGCTGTTTTGAGATTAGTGTGGACCATTACAGCGTTTCCACAAAGACTAACGAAAACTGCAGTTCTCCACCTAAGTTTGCAGATGGAAAAAATTAATTCACCTGCATAGAACAAATCGATGCGTCACAGCTGCCATCGGCAAGATGGCCCGAGAGCTGTGCGGGTCTATCAGGCTCAGCTGCAGCTTTTCATCTTTTCAGCTGCCCTTCTCTGGTCCTCCTGCAGCTGGACAGATAGCCCACAAGGGCACGGGGTATACGCAGGCCCTCCCCAGCCAGCTGCGGCAGGCGCTTCTTTTTTGAGGATTACTTGTTCACATACCCAGTTTCCAGCTCATTCCCTTTGGAAAGCTTTTCTTGCGCTCCATGTTACTAGCGCACAATAGAAGTTAAGCCAGTTAAGCCTCTCTCAAGCCCAAGGAGTCCAATGTGCAAGTGTTTTTTGTTTGGGTCTGTCTGTTTTTTTTCCGGGTGTAGGGGGCAGGGGGTGGGCATTTGAGATAGCTGAGCTGTGTGAAAAAAGTCAGTGTCAGAAAGGCCTCTCTCTGATGCCAATGAATATGTCGTTTCCTAAAGCCTGGTCAGTCTTCTCTGCTGGTTGCAGAGAGTTGAGCTATTACGTATGGCCAAGACGAAAGTGTAATCAGTGAAATAGGTGGAGTTGCTCCTTCTGGTAATTTAATGCCTCACCGTGGTATAGGGCGGATGAATGCTGGCTTTGTACCAAAGCACTTGGTAACCCTGAGATTCAAACCTTAATGCTTTCCAGCAAATTTATATTTTCAGGTAGTGCCGCAGAGATGCGGTGACTATTGTTCACGTATTTTCACGTGACACTGATTACATGGGTTTTCAAAACAGGCACAGCAGAAAACTATTCTCATTGACCGGAATGATTTCTAGTAGGATTCTGTTGTTTTTGCCTCTGGGCCTTGTGTTAAAATAGTAATTTCTGGGGGCTGGCAGGTGCTATCAATATCAGAGATGGGCAAATAAGGCATAAATCTGTGTCCTATAGTAAGCTGGATATGAGCGAGCCGGGTACTTTATTATGGGAAATTGTAAAGCTGTTTTTCTAGGAATGGTGCAGCTGTGTCTCAGTTGTGTGCGCAGTTGGTGTCTAGACTAAAGGAGACTTGTTAAGCGCTCTGCTGACACGTAGGGATGGATGGAAAATTACAAGAGGGAGCTTGAGCATGTATGTATAGAATGTAAGGACCTGCAGTTAAGGATTTGGATTGGCACCTGAGTCCGTGCCTTCAGATGATGCAAGCGCTATGCCTTATCACCCAGTGGAAACGGTCAAAGAGCTGCTTTGGGACAGAATGTTTATATTGCTCAGGAAGTGTGGCCTTCCAAGGTACTTCAGGTATCCCGAAGAACAGAAGCAAGCAGTAATGATTCCTTTCTCTCTCGATTCCAATACTTGTAGGTAGTGCGCTTGAGAAAGACTTTGGAGGCTTTCCTCAGCCTCTTGCTTTCCTCATACCTTTACAAAAGCGGACTGCCAGAAAACAAGAAGACTTCACACGTGCGTTTTGAGTTTGGTTATTTTATGGTGTTTTTTAATTTTTTTTAGATTTTTTTCAGTCCAAATGTAGTAAATTCTCAGTCATACAAGTGATAAATTTTCAAGGTCTTTGTGCCGATGGACCATGCTTCAGTTGAACATCAAGTGGAGCAGGAGGTATTCTTCATCTATGTGGATGAAAATATGGAATCTTGATGGGATGCTGCCGTATTATGGAGAGGAATCTCCGCATCCCCCAGGCTCAGCCAATACACGGACACAGATTTCTGGATGGTGACCATCACTTTCTGCCACCGCTCCTGCTGCCTAGTTGCTCGTCATCGTCGGTATCCAGCAGGAGATCACGAAGCTGTGGAGGCACAGTCGTATCCAGGTCATCATCTGAAACTTCTTCCACCAGATTGGAAGGGACCAGTCCTCTTGTGCCATCCGTCAGCTCTCCCAGAAACCAGCCATCTTCATCTATGTCTCCGAAGATGTAAAGGTATTGTCCAGCAGTCAGTGGAAGCTCGTTTTCTGGGTCCTCATTAGGGCCCTCAAAAGGATTGTAGCTGTGACGAGCTATGAATCTTCGAATTAGTGCTGGTGATCGTCTGCGAGAATGCAGGCTGCAGCTTGCCATCAGCCACCCTCCCGACTTCTCCAGCCATTCCTGTTCTGGATTTCCGTGCGGCTCCAGCTTTTTCCCAGTCTCCTTTTCCAAATGCTGCCCCTGCAGCTGGTTGGCTTCCTCTGCCTTTTCTGCGGCCCCTCTGGATGTGGAAGAGGCCTCCTTGAGCTGCCGGACTGTTTCCCGCAGCTGCTTGGTAAGGAGGCTGAGCGTATGCGTCTTGTCCTTGAGCCGCTCCACCTCCTCCCTCATCTGCTGAGAGCTTCTGCTCCTCAGCAGGCAGTTCTCCTCTCCAAGGAGGCTGCATTGTCTCTGCAAGTCCTTCAGTGCCCTCAGCAGATGGGCACTCTGCTCCCGCAGCTCCCTGTGCTCAGGTGGGCAGGCCTGTTGTTGCTCTGCAGCCTGAACACCCGCTTCTGCTACAGCCTGACGGCAGGCTGGCCTTTGCCGTGTGCGCGGCCCAGCGGCTGCAGCCCTGGCCCCGTTGCAGGAGGCGGGCGGCTGCCCCTGTCCGTGCTCCAGGATGTAATGCAGGAAGCGTCTCCTCTGCTCCTGCAGTTCGCGCTGGAGGCGCAGGACGTGGGCGGCCTGCTCTGCACAGGGCTTCCTGCAGAGCTGCCGCTGGACTTCCTGCTGCAGTCTGTGGGCCTCTCTGCTGCTCTCGCCACTCAGCAGCTCCTTTGCTAGCTGCCGCAGCAGATCCCGTACCTGGCGGTTGGCGTTGTTGCACCGCTGCTGCAGCCGCTCCTGCGTCTGGCGGAGCTGGGCCTCCTTCACCTGCAGCAGTTGGCGGATGTCCGCCTCCCGCTGCCTCTGGCTCTGCTCCCGCAGGCGCTGCAGCTTTGACGCCTGCTGTCGCTCCCAGTTGGAGCGCAGTCGGTCGGCCAGGAGCTGCCGCTCCCGCTCTGCCGCCTCCTGCAGCTCACGTCTCTCGACGGCCCGGCGGCGCTGCATCTCCTGGGAGCGGAGCCGCTCGCCCTCCAGCTGGGCCCGCAGCGCCTCCAGCTCCCGCCTGTGCTCCTCCCGCTGTGCGGGGCAGGCAGGGGGCTGGGCCGGGCCCCGGCGCAGAGAGGGCTGGCAGCACTTTGCCTGTCTCTGCGGCATGGTCGCAGGGACCTGAAGAGACCCTCAGCCTCCAAAAGCTGTGGCCGAAGGCCGCTGAAAGCTACTCTCCTTCCTGGGGCCTGCAAGGACAGCTGCCCCTGACCCCGTAGCGCCCACTGCCTCTCGTCCCTGTCGCAAGGGTGCGCAGACAGTGAATGCCGTGGGGGGGTGCGCCCACAGTCTTCTATGCTGTGTGCCTGCCTGGCACGTAATGGAGGGTGGGGCAGCGGCCTGCAGTGCTATTGGGCAGTGCAGCCTTCCGGCCTAACTCACAATGAAGGGAGGGTGGGGCTATAGGGCGGGGCGGCCTTCTGGCCCCAGCTCAAAATGGAGGCTGAGGCACGGTGGCTTCAAGCTGCGTTGGGTGGCAGAGACGTCGCGGTGTTGGACAGAACTGCCTTCCGCAGCACTGGGCTGTGTGCATGACCTTTTGTGGTGCTGGAATATGTGGACTTCTCTGGCACTGGAGAAGAAAAGCAGGATGCCATCCAACTCATTGTGATTTCCATTTCGATTCCCGTAAAGGAACTATCTCACCATACCTACCAGCCAGTTAAAGGAAGCTAGTTGCAGGTGTACTCTGCTTAAGGAGCTGCTGGGGCAGATGGCCAGGCTGTCACGAGAAAGCAGCAGCCTGAGGTGCTCCTGGGAATCTCTGAGGGAGACGGATAGGAGGTGGTGTTGTGGGAATCAAATGTTGTTTCTGCATTAGAATTGGATAATATTTATATTTCGTGAACTCCGTTGTCATAGTTCTTTTGGGGAGTCCTTCTACTTAACTTGGGGAAGATCTCAGATAGTTTGCATCACTTATCCTCTAGCCAAATCTTCCCAGGAATGCCCGCTCTGTATATATGTATATTTTGTCACACACATTGCAAGAATATCCTGCACGAGATCAAACCGGAGAAGGCTGGACCCTGTGTGGGGCTGGTGCTGCAGTCCAAAAACTGGGGTGGAAAGACACTGCTTTGAAGGGGTTGGGTATGCTCAGCCCTTTCATCCCCCAACATGTATTGCCCCAGCCCCAGCTCTCTCAGCCTGTCCTCACAGGTGAGGTGTTTGATCCGGAAGTGGTGCGCGCACGGTCCTGCTCCTCTGCGCAGGCACCCCGCCGATCTGCGTTATGCTCGGTCCTCCGGGAAGTAGTGCGCATGCGCCGTCCAGCTTTCCAATAGCATCCATTTCTTCGAAGCCCTGAGATGCAGGTGAGCAGGCAATACTTGGACCGCCGGCTCCGCGACACTATTCTCTCTTTTCCAATCCAGAATGCTCCTTGTCTATTTCCTCGGGCGGTTTTATGCCCCGGTCTGCTTCCAGAACGTACTGTCTAGGCGGACCGTGCACCCGCCGCTTGCGCAATGAGGCGTCGAAAAAAGCGAACGCGTAGGCGCGTGCCCGAAAACGAGCGTACGCCGTAATCCGCGCGCGAGAAGCGCATGCGCAGTGCCGTGCCAAGGCGGCCGCACGCGCAGTTCGGTGACATGCTTGCCGCATGCGCACTGCAAACGATGGCGCATGCGTTTTGCGGCCGTGAGGAGAGCATGCGCATCGCGGTGCCGAGACTGGCGCATGCGCAGAGCGGTGCGAACGGTCGCGCATGCCCAATGCGCTCTTGCAGCTGGCGCGTGCGCAGAGCACTTGGCACATGCGCATTGCGGGGCACAGACAGGCGCATGCGCCGTGGCGGGCAGAATCCGGCGCATGCCCCGTTCGGAGCAGAATCCAGTGCGCGCGTAGTGGTGTGTGGTTTTTTTTTTTTTTTTTTTAAACCACTGGCGCATGCGTTGTGCTTTCTCATGAACCGCGCGTCCGTACTCCGTGCTGTTGTCTCGAGAACCGCGCCTGCGTAGTGCGGTGCCTAGAGAGACTGCCGCGTGCGCAGTGCCTAGATTCGCACGTGCGCGTTGCTCTCGCGAGACTTGCTTTTCCAGGAACGCTGCGGTGCAGAGCTGGGGCTGGAACGGGACGTCTGCTCCTCCACCGCGGCGGCAAGCACGTTGGATGCCACGAGGCGCTGAGAGGCAGCCCTGAGCCGACCCGGTCCGTTCCCGGGTGGGCTCGGGCATAAAAGGGCGGAAATAGACGAGGGGCATCCTGGATTAGAAGGGGAGAATATCGCTGAGCCGGCGCTCCGAGAATCGGCTGCTTGCCCGTCCCCGTAGTGGTTTGTCGAAACAATTGCTATCTTTCAGTTGACGGGCGCGTGTTCGCTATTACCTGGAGGACTGATCACCACAGAGAGTGGCGGATTAGCTGCGCAGAGCGGTTAAAACGCCACTTCCGCGTTTCTACGCGCATGCGTTATACCGCTTGCCGGCCTAAGCAGCGGGCAGCGGCAGTTCCGCGCATTGGCCACGAGGTGGCAGCAGAGACCGCGGAAAGAACTTTTCTGACGGATTGCCGGGGACCCGCGGCGCAGTCCCTGGCGATTCGTTCTCTCTGTGTCTCGTAATGACGGGGGCAGAACACGAAGTTAGAAGTGGAGGGTGTGTGGGGGGAAAGACGAAGAAAAAAGAGGGAAACTTCTCCAAACCCAGGAGAGCTGTGCTAAGTGCTTATAAATAGCTGTAAAAAAAGAGGTTTTTTTTTTTCCTTTTGCCAGCATCCGTTGCATCTTTTCTAAATGTTCGCATTACCAAAGTGTAACTGCCCAGCAAATTTAATGATAACGAAATTAAAGCCCGTTGGCAGAAAGCACAGGGCCGTATTAATGTTCACGCAGCTTCTGTCTTCTTTATACTTTAATGTATTTTTTTCCAAGGGCCTTTCTTCAACTCCAAGTTTCATTTTTGGCTTTTTATGACCCCACACATCAACCCCGTGTCCCCACATGTCCCCTCATGTCTCCTCACCTCCCCCCACACTACCTGTCCCCCTTCGCTCCGTGCCCATGTCACCGTGGGGTTGAGGGCAGGGTCAGGGATGCCTGTGGGGTGCGTGGAGTCCTGGGAGAAGTTGATGGCTGTGCGCAGTGGGGTGATGGTGTCCTCCGCACACGGCTGTGACAGTGGGGTGGGGGTAGCGCCCCACAGGTGGGGGTCATTGCCCCCAGAATGGGGCTTGTGCCCCACACACGTGGGCCGCTTGTATGGGGAGTGCATTCTGGAGATGATCTGTCTTTTCTCCAAATCTGCAGTGACTTCAGCAATCCCCTGTCGTGCCGCAACAGAAATGGGGTCCTGCAGTACGTCAGTGATCTCTGACTCGAGGAGTGCAGGGGCTGCACGAAGTACGCACTCTACAGCCTCCCGACTTCTTTGGGGTTTGGGATCGATGTTTGAGCCAAAGGGCTTCACGCTGCCATGCGGGCAGGTGCCAGGTTCACCCACTGAGGAACCAAATCCTAAAATAATTTCACAATGGTCTTTAATTGCTGTGCAAGTAGATGACACAGATTTCTCACTGGGGAGCCAAAGCTGACCCTGGCAGTTTGGCAGACAGCACTCGCTCCATTCACACCGGTAGTCTCAGCCCTTTTGTTGCACATGCAGCTTCTCAGCATCTTGCTGTATCAGTATAGAAATCTGTGCTCCCCTATTTATTAGAAATGCCACCAATTGCCATTGAGGACAGACTGGAATCAAAACATGTGGACCATCCTAGCTTGTCCATCGATAACCCCCCCCCTCCCCCCTTGCCCAATTGGCTGCCAGTCATTACTTCATTACTTTTTTTTTTTTTTTTTTCATGCTTTTATGGGAACTTTGAGATCACAGCCTGAAGCAGTGACGGAGCACCTGGTGAGGGGTGTAGCCCTGCAAGCACAGGTGGAAGCAATGCACCTAGAGAACCAGATGAGGCTGAGCCTGGCTCCAGCCCCTCCCTCTCCTCATTTAAGGGCTGGCAGCCCCAAAGGCAGGGTTTCTTCCTGGAGACTGCCTCCTGTGGATTGTTGGGTGAGCTCTGGTTCTTGGAAAGAGGTAAGTGATCCTTTCTTTTTTGCAGGGTTTTGGCTTCTGCCTTTCTGTGGGGATCCTAAGTTGGTTTAGAGTAGCTATGTCCGCTATGCCTCTCCTTATGATGCCTTCCAATTGTTCTCTGAGGGGAGTGAAGGGGTTATCTGCTTTTCTCTGAATTGGTAATGAAGAGACTGACGTTCATTCCTCTCTTTTACTCTTATCTCATGTCTGGAATGCTTCAATCAGCCCCAAGGTAATGCTGGTTGGCTGACTGAGCATTGCAACTCTGGAAACGCCTGGAGCTAATGTGCTTTTCTGTAAAGAGATTCTGCATTCTCCATGTTTCCTTTGCAACTCTTTTCAAGCCCAGTACCTTCTTGTGAAGTCTCCGTTCCTCTTTCATGACTCTCATTGCACAATCATCGACCTGGGACTCCAAACTACCACACTGTCCCAACCTATTTTATGACACGTTCCCTCTGTGTCCTACTTGTGTCTTTGTGTTCTCCCTGTGTCCTCTGCCCCTGTCCCCTCTGTGTCTCCTCTGCCACGGATTAATTCCGCCCATGCTGAGTATTGTTTAAGGGCGCGTATTTAAATTATGCTCCGTGTCTCTTTGGATCCCGTTCTGTTTTGCAGCTCGATGGGGTTTAAGGGTTTCTGGGGCTCCTCTAGTTAGTGGTTTAAGCACTGTGAAATCTGTGGAGCAGATAATGGAACGCCATGAATCCCTTGTTCATGCATCGCTTGTATGCAGGTGGGTTTGGTGATGGCTGTGGGACGCTCACTTAGAGATGGAATGGGGGTCACAAGGGGCTCGCCTTGCTCCCTGGGGTTTATTCTTCCAGCCCAATAAGCTGGTGATAGAGTGAGGTGCGTGTATCAGGCTGGGACCTGAGCTTAAGAAAACCCCCAGCCCCAGTGGCCGTTTTCTTCATCCTCGCTTAGTGTAATGCAGTCTCCACTACTTGAGCATACTGAACACGAGTATTCTGTTCCTGTTTTGTCTGGTTCTCTCCTAGACCTCCCTTACAGATTTGTCAGTAGTAACAGATGTCAGGGCACAGTTCTCAGAGCACGTTGTGGCCGACCACCCCAGGGTCCTAGGGTTCTTTCTGTTTTTATGGCAGATCTGGCTTCGTCTTTCTAGGAAACAAAGGATTGTCTTCTACTGGACCACTTTGTCTGGATCACCCCAGATATCTCCATCCCAATTGTCAGGGGATGCTGTTAGTTTCCTAGTCTGTATGATACCCAACCTCCCCACCCCTCTTCCTTCCATCCCCTGGCCCCCATTCAATAGCTAGCTCTGCAGCTGTGGGACCCACCAGTGTGATGAAGCAGTACCTCTGGTGTGCTGAATACTGGGACTGGCACAGAGAGGCTCTATGGCTGATGTGAATCTTCCCGACTGGACTACTTGGTGAGTTTCCCCGGAGCTGTTGAGCACACAGGCTTCCCCACCTACCCTGGTTGCTCACCATGCCATCGATGTCCTTTGTGGACATGGCTTCAGGTATCATACCAGAGACTCCTTAGAGTCGGAAGCGACCATTTATGATGATCTAGTCCGACTCACCCACAATGAACAGGGACATTCACAGCTAGATCAGGTTGCCCTGCGTGTCACCTTGGAAGGGACAGGGCATCCACCGCATCTCTGGGCAACCTGGTCCACTGCGCAGAGTCACAGAATGTCCCGGGTCGGAAGGGACCTCGAGGATCGTGGATCTCCAACCCCCCCCCCTGCCACATGCAGGACCACCAACCTCCCCATTTCATACTAGACCGGGCTGCCCAGGGCCCCATCCAACCTGGCCTTGAACACCTCCAGGGATGGACGGGGCATCCACAGCCTCTCTGGGCAGCTGTTCCAGCACCTCACCGCTCTCTCTGTGGAGAACTTCCCCCTGCCATCCAACCTAAATCTTCCCTCCCCCAGCTTAAAACGTTTCCCCTTGTCCCTTGCTATGAAGGATATTTTCCTTATATCTAACCTAAATTTTCCCTCCTTCTTTCCTTTAGCTCCCCTTTGGGTATCGAAAGGCTGTTACCAGGTCACCTCGGAGCCTTCACTTCTCCGGGCTGAACAGCCCCAGCTCTCTCAGCCTGTCCTCACAGGTGAGGTGTTTGATCCTTTGGTTCTTTTTTTTTTTTTTTTTTTTTTTTCTTGTGGCCGTCCTCTGTATGTGCTCCAACGGGTCCATGTCCCTTCTGCACTGAGGGCTCTTCATATGGACGCAGTACTCCAGGTGAGGCCTCTTCAGCACAGAGCAGAGGGGCAGGATCACCTCTTTTCACCTGCTGACCGCACATCTTTCGGTGCAGCCCAGGATGTGGCTGGTTTTCCGGGCTGGGAGGGCACTTTGCTGGCTCGTGTACAGCTTGCCATCCACCAGCTCTTTTGGGACGGGCCTAGGCTCAGCCCTTTCATCCCCCAGCATGTATTGGTAGTGGGGGGTTCTCTTGTCCCAGGTGCAAGACACTGCGCCTGGATTTGTTGAAGCTGATGAGGTTTGTCTGTGCCCGCTGCTCAAGCCTCTCTGGGTCCCTCTGGTTGGCGTCCCATGTCACTGCTGGCGTGTCGCTGCTCCCCACAGCTTGGTGTTGTCAGCAAGGTTTCTGAGTTGTGGCTGATAAGACGACTGCCTGGAGTGAGTCAAGCATCCTTCAGCTTGAACCAGGTCCAAGTGTGCACAGCAAGAAAGACGTGGCCTTCATCAAAAGACCACCAGATGACCCTGAGAGATACCTCGCATGTGTAAAAGAACTGAGACCTGAGGCTAGAAAAAATGTCAATCCTACTGGGGACTCGCTGTAATAACCCAGCCTTTTCTTGGACTTCCCCCAGACGGCGAGCTCGGGCTTTACAGGCTAGAGGTGGAGCTAACACAGAGACCTCTGGATTTTCAAAAAGGAACAAGAAGGCTGAGAATCGGGTGCTTTGTTTGACGTTTTCACTGGCTGTCCTACTTAAGGATTCTGCCTGTCCATAGGCACGTTTGGTTGGTTTGGCTGGAACTTAGGAGCCTGGTGCTTATGACTTCGGTTCTTTGTGATACAGAGCTGCGCCCTTTGCTGCCCAGACCAAATGCACGTGTTGTTGGAAGAGATTACTCTATGCATTTTACTTTTTTTTCTTTAATGCTTTTAAAGAGTGAGAGTGGTATACGCCTTCAAGCAGGTAACATATAAAACTTGTTTGTTTGTTTGTTTTCCTTTTTTCCTTCGAGCACTGGTTCGGGGAAATATGGATGCTTTCTTCTCTGCCGCTATGTTTCCCGCAGTGGAATTTGGGGAATGGCTTCTGTTGTTGGTTTTTCAATACTGAAGAAACATAGCATTCTTTTTATTCTGCCTATGTAGAACTCCCTTTGTTTCCTCTGTAGTTTTGAGTTGTGCTCTGGAACAGAATGTTCAGCTGAATCTAGAACAGCTGCCAAAGAGGAGTCTGTGGGCAAGTGGCTCTGGATTTCCCAGGCAGAGGTCGTAAAGCTCCTTGCCTGCTCACAAAGCGTTCTCATTGTTTTTATACAGTGTTCTATTTTACTGCTGTATTGAGACTTTTATGAAAAATCCTTTGTTTCCCAAAGGTGATGCTGAGAAACACGCCTCATGATGACTTATGCATACCTCGCATTTCATATCAATTCTCCCTTTGGGTCAAAAGTAGACCAAATCCTTGAAACCGTGCCTGGGAATCCCACTGATATTGAAACAGTTCAGCAGTGGTGCCCATGGTCAGAACGCCCTGCGGCGGCAGATCCTGGCATTGACTGTGAATGGAAGAACTGACAACAAATCGCTCGATATCAAAATTGACCCGGTGGATATTTACAAGCGCCGGGAGACCCAGACGGGATCTCAGAGTTGCATGGCCAGGTACAGAAGTTGTTTTACTGGTGGTTTTTTTGTTTGTTTTCTTTTGCAACGTTAAGGATTGTTAATCATTCCTCGCCATCCTTGGCTTCACTGCGCCCTCCTGTCCAATTGACACCAGCTTTTTCATCACCTCAGTTGCCTTCAAAAAAAAAAAAAAGCATGACAAAATCAATTTGATGATGACGTTATTTATTTATTTATTTATTTACCGATATTCTTAAGCACTTAGCAGAGTTTTGCTGGGCATAGAGAAGTTTTCCTTGTTTTTCTTCGTCTTGTTCCAACTGACGTAATTCTCTCCTCCCTCAACCCCGACCTAACTGCGTTTTTCCTCTGCCCTCACGAGAGAGAAGGAACGGAGCGCCAGAAGCTGCGGCGCGGCTCCGCGTCAGTCCAGTCGGAGCTGTTGTTTCCGCGGTCTCTGGTGCCCCCTCGTGGCCAATCCGTGCAATTGCGGCCGCGTATGTTCGGTGCCGCAGGCAGCAGTACGCATGCGCGTAGGCACGCGGAAGTGGCGTACGTACGTTCTCATCGCTCTGCGCAGCGAATCTGCCGAGCTTTGTTAGGGTTAGTCCTCCAGGCAACAGCACGCATGCGCCAGAGAACTCATAAATAGCTTTCAAATCTACCAAGCCCTGAGATGCAGTCGAGCAGTCAATTCCTGCTGGCTCAGCAACGGTTTTCTCTCTTGCTGTCGGAAGTGCTCCTTGTCTATTTCCTCCGACGGTCTGACGCTCGAGCCTGCCTCGGGAACAGGCACATGCGTAGTGCGGTGCGGAGGGTGGCGCTTGCGCAGTGCAGCGTCTAGGCTTGGGCACGCGTAGTGCTCTGCCGAGAGGGGCGCATGCGTAGCGCCGAGCCGCTACCGGCACATGCGCACTGCAGTGCCCGGGCTCGCGCGTGCGCGTTGCTCTCCCGAGGCTCGCTGGTCGCGGGTTGCTGCCGCGTCGGTGCTGCTGCACGCCAGTACCGCGACCGCGAATCTCCGAGCTGCTCGCGTTCCACTGCCGCTGGGAGGGCTTTTAAACGGCTGGGGGACGGTGCAGGGCTGGGGGTGGAAAGGGACTTTGCTGGTTCACCGGGGCGGAGAGGAAGTTGGATGCCACGAGGCGCTGAGGGGCAGCTGTGAGCCCAACCGGTCCGCTTCCGCGTGGGCTTGGGCATAAAAGGGCGGAAATAGACGAGGGGCATCCTGGATTAGAAGGGGGAGAATATCGCTGGGCCGGCGGCCCGGGAATCGACTGCTTGCCCGTCCCCGTCGTGGTCTGTCGAAACAATTGCTGTCTTCAAGTGGACGGGCGCACGGTCGCTATTAGCTGGAGGACTGATCACCATAGAGAGCGGCGCATTAGCTGCGCAGAGCGGTTAAAACGCCACTTCCGCATTTGTACGCGCATGCGTTGTGCTGCTTGCGGGACGCGGCGACAGACAGCGGCAGTTCCGCGCATGGGCCACGAGGTGGCAGCAGAGACCGCGGAAAGAACTTTTCTGACGGGATCGGCCCGCGTTTTTCTCCCCTGGCGACCCGTTCTCTCTGTCTCGTGATGGCGGGAGAAGAGCGCGAAGTTGGAAGCGGGGGCGTTGTGGGGGGAAAGACGAAGAAAAAAAGAGAGAGACTACCCCAAACCCAGGCAAGCTCTGCTAAGTGCTTATAAGTAGCTGTGAAAAAATAAGTTCTTTTTTTTTTTTTTTTTTTCTTTTTGCCAGCATCTGTTGCATTGTTTCTAAATGTTCACAGACCAAAATGCAACTGCCCGGCAAATTTAATGATAACGAAATTAAAGCCCATTGGCAGAAAGCGCGGGGCCATATTAATGTTCACTCAGCCTCTGTCTTGTTCCTACTTTTAATGTATTTTTTCCCAAGGGCCTTTCTTCAACTCCAGGTTTCATTTTTGGCTTTTTATTCTTTTTTATGCCCTAAAATGGGTAGTGTTAGGCCCCAGCAGGTCTACGCAGGCAGTCACAGCACAGAGTTGCTGTTTTGAGATTAGTGTGGACCATTACAGCGTTTCCACAAAGACTAACGAAAACTGCAGTTCTCCACCTAAGTTTGCAGATGGAAAAAATTAATTCACCTGCATAGAACGAATTGATGCGTCACAGCTGCCATCGGCAAGATGGCCCGAGAGCTGTGCGGGTCTATCAGGCTCAGCTGCAGCTTTTCATCTTTTCAGCTGCCCTTCTCTGGTCCTCCTGCAGCTGGACAGATAGCCCACAAGGGCACGGGGTATACGCAGGCCCTCCCCAGCCAGCTGCGGCAGGCGCTCCTTTTTTGAGGATTACTTGTTCACATACCCAGTTTCCAGCTCATTCCCTTTGGAAAGCTTTTCTTGCGCTCCATGTTACTAGCGCACAATAGAAGTTAAGCCAGTTAAGCCTCTCTCAAGCCCAAGGAGTCCAATGTGCAAGTGTTTTTTGTTTGGGTCTGTCTGTTTTTTTTCCGGGTGTAGGGGGCAGGGGGTGGGCATTTGAGATAGCTGAGCTGTGTGAAAAAAGTCAGTGTCAGAAAGGCCTCTCTCTGATGCCAATGAATATGTCGTTTCCTAAAGCCTGGTCAGTCTTCTCTGCTGGTTGCAGAGAGTTGAGCTATTACGTATGGCCAAGACGAAAGTGTAATCAGTGAAATAGGTGGAGTTGCTCCTTCTGGTAATTTAATGCCTCACCGTGGTATAGGGCGGATGAATGCTGGCTTTGTACCAAAGCACTTGGTAACCCTGAGATTCAAACCTTAATGCTTTCCAGCAAATTTATATTTTCAGGTAGTGCCGCAGAGATGCGGTGACTATTGTTCACGTATTTTCACGTGTCACTGATTACATGGGTTTTCAAAACAGGCACAGCAGAAAACTATTCTCATTGACCGGAATGATTTCTAGTAGGATTCTGTTGTTTTTGCCTCTGGGCCTTGTGTTAAAATAGTAATTTCTGGGGGCTGGCAGGTGCTATCAATATCAGAGATGGGCAAATAAGGCATAAATCTGTGTCCTATAGTAAGCTGGATATGAGCGAGCCGGGTACTTTATTATGGGAAATTGTAAAGCTGTTTTTCTAGGAATGGTGCAGCTGTGTCTCAGTTGTGTGCGCAGTTGGTGTCTAGACTAAAGGAGACTTGTTAAGCGCTCTGCTGACACGTAGGGATGGATGGAAAATTACAAGAGGGAGCTTGAGCATGTATGTATAGAATGTAAGGACCTGCAGTTA
This sequence comes from Phasianus colchicus, assembly GCF_987193195.1. Classification (NCBI taxonomy): domain Eukaryota; kingdom Metazoa; phylum Chordata; class Aves; order Galliformes; family Phasianidae; genus Phasianus; species Phasianus colchicus. The sequence goes on from NW_028325225.1 coordinate 1,147,106, forward strand.
AGGATTTGGATTGGCACCTGAGTCCGTGCCTTCAGATGATGCAAGCGCTATGCCTTATCACCCAGTGGAAACGGTCAAAGAGCTGCTTTGGGACAGAATGTTTATATTGCTCAGGAAGTGTGGCCTTCCAAGGTACTTCAGGTATCCCGAAGAACAGAAGCAAGCAGTAATGATTCCTTTCTCTCTCGATTCCAATACTTGTAGGTAGTGCGCTTGAGAAAGACTTTGGAGGCTTTCCTCAGCCTCTTGCTTTCCTCATACCTTTACAAAAGCGGACTGCCAGAAAACAAGAAGACTTCACACGTGCGTTTTGAGTTTGGTTATTTTATGGTGTTTTTTAATTTTTTTTAGATTTTTTTCAGTCCAAATGTAGTAAATTCTCAGTCATACAAGTGATAAATTTTCAAGGTCTTTGTGCCGATGGACCATGCTTCAGTTGAACATCAAGTGGAGCAGGAGGTATTCTTCATCTATGTGGATGAAAATATGGAATCTTGATGGGATGCTGCCGTATTATGGAGAGGAATCTCCGCATCCCCCAGGCTCAGCCAATACACGGACACAGATTTCTGGATGGTGACCATCACTTTCTGCCACCGCTCCTGCTGCCTAGTTGCTCGTCATCGTCGGTATCCAGCAGGAGATCACGAAGCTGTGGAGGCACAGTCGTATCCAGGTCATCATCTGAAACTTCTTCCACCAGATTGGAAGGGACCAGTCCTCTTGTGCCATCCGTCAGCTCTCCCAGAAACCAGCCATCTTCATCTATGTCTCCGAAGATGTAAAGGTATTGTCCAGCAGTCAGTGGAAGCTCGTTTTCTGGGTCCTCATTAGGGCCCTGAAAAGGATTGTAGCTGTGACGAGCTATGAATCTTCGAATTAGTGCTGGTGATCGTCTGCGAGAATGCAGGCTGCAGCTTGCCATCAGCCACCCTCCCGACTTCTCCAGCCATTCCTGTTCTGGATTTCCGTGCGGCTCCAGCTTTTTCCCAGTCTCCTTTTCCAAATGCTGCCCCTGCAGCTGGTTGGCTTCCTCTGCCTTTTCTGCGGCCCCTCTGGATGTGGAAGAGGCCTCCTTGAGCTGCCGGACTGTTTCCCGCAGCTGCTTGGTAAGGAGGCTGAGCGTATGCGTCTTGTCCTTGAGCCGCTCCACCTCCTCCCTCATCTGCTGAGAGCTTCTGCTCCTCAGCAGGCAGTTCTCCTCTCCAAGGAGGCTGCATTGTCTCTGCAAGTCCTTCAGTGCCCTCAGCAGATGGGCACTCTGCTCCCGCAGCTCCCTGTGCTCAGGTGGGCAGGCCTGTTGTTGCTCTGCAGCCTGAACACCCGCTTCTGCTACAGCCCGACGGCAGGCTGGCCTTTGCCGTGTGCGCGGCCCAGCGGCTGCAGCCCTGGCCCCGTTGCAGGAGGCGGGCGGCTGCCCCTGTCCGTGCTCCAGGATGTAATGCAGGAAGCGTCTCCTCTGCTCCTGCAGTTCGCGCTGGAGGCGCAGGACGTGGGCGGCCTGCTCTGCACAGGGCTTCCTGCAGAGCTGCCGCTGGACTTCCTGCTGCAGTCTGTGGGCCTCTCTGCTGCTCTCGCCACTCAGCAGCTCCTTTGCTAGCTGCCGCAGCAGATCCCGTACCTGGCGGTTGGCGTTGTTGCACCGCTGCTGCAGCCGCTCCTGCGTCTGGCGGAGCTGGGCCTCCTTCATCTGCAGCAGTTGGCGGATGTCCGCCTCCCGCTGCCTCTGGCTCTGCTCCCGCAGGCGCTGCAGCTTTGACGCCCGCTGTCGCTCCCAGTTGGAGCGCAGTCGGTCGGCCAGGAGCTGCCGCTCCCGCTCTGCCGCCTCCTGCAGCTCACGTCTCTCGACGGCCTGGCGGCGCTGCATCTCCTGGGAGCGGAGCCGCTCGCCCTCCAGCTGGGCCCGCAGCGCCTCCAGCTCCTGCCTGTGCTCCTCCCGCTGTGCGGGGCAGGCAGGGGGCTGGGCCGGGCCCCGGCGCAGAGAGGGCTGGCAGCACTTTGCCTGTCTCTGCGGCATGGTCGCAGGGACCTGAAGAGACCCTCAGCCTCCAAAAGCTGTGGCCGAAGGCCGCTGAAAGCTACTCTCCTTCCTGGGGCCTGCAAGGACAGCTGCCCCTGACCCCGTAGCGCCCACTGCCTCTCGTCCCTGTCGCAAGGGTGTGCAGACAGTGAATGCCGTGGGGGGGTGCGCCCACAGTCTTCTATGCTGTGTGCCTGCCTGGCACGTAATGGGTGGGGCAGCGGCCTGCAGTGCTATTGGGCAGTGCAGCCTTCCGGCCTAACTCACAATGAAGGGAGGGTGGGGCTATAGGGCGGGGCGGCCTTCTGGCCCCAGCTCAAAATGGAGGCTGAGGCACGGTGGCTTCAAGCTGCGTTGGGTGGCAGAGACGTCGCGGTGTTGGACAGAACTGCCTTCCGCAGCACTGGGCTGTGTGCATGACCTTTTGTGGTGCTGGAATATGTGGACTTCTCTGGCACTGGAGAAGAAAAGCAGGATGCCATCCAACTCATTGTGATTTCCATTTCGATTCCCGTAAAGGAACTATCTCACCATACCTACCAGCCAGTTAAAGGAAGCTAGTTGCAGGTGTACTCTGCTTAAGGAGCTGCTGGGGCAGATGGCCAGGCTGTCACGAGAAAGCAGCAGCCTGAGGTGCTCCTGGGAATCTCTGAGGGAGACGGATAGGAGGTGGTGTTGTGGGAATCAAATGTTGTTTCTGCATTAGAATTGGATAATATTTATATTTCGTGAACTCCGTTGTCATAGTTCTTTTGGGGAGTCCTTCTACTTAACTTGGGGAAGATCTCAGATAGTTTGCATCACTTATCCTCTAGCCAAATCTTCCCAGGAATGCCCGCTCTGTATATATGTATATTTTGTCACACACATTGCAAGAATATCCTGCACGAGATCAAACCGGAGAAGGCTGGACCCTGTGTGGGGCTGGTGCTGCAGTCCAAAAACTGGGGTGGAAAGACACTGCTTTGAAGGGGTTGGGTATGCTCAGCCCTTTCATCCCCCAACATGTATTGCCCCAGCCCCAGCTCTCTCAGCCTGTCCTCACAGGTGAGGTGTTTGATCCGGAAGTGGTGCGCGCACGGTCCTGCTCCTCTGCGCAGGCACCCCGCCGATCTGCGTTATGCTCGGTCCTCCGGGAAGTAGTGCGCATGCGCCGTCCAGCTTTCCAATAGCATCCATTTCTTCGAAGCCCTGAGATGCAGGTGAGCAGGCAATACTTGGACCGCCGGCTCCGCGACACTATTCTCTCTTTTCCAATCCAGAATGCTCCTTGTCTATTTCCTCGGGCGGTTTTATGCCCCGGTCTGCTTCCAGAACGTACTGTCTAGGCGGACCGTGCACCCGCCGCTTGCGCAATGAGGCGTCGAAAAAAGCGAACGCGTAGGCGCGTGCCCGAAAACGAGCGTACGCCGTAATCCGCGCGCGAGAAGCGCATGCGCAGTGCCGTGCCAAGGCGGCCGCACGCGCAGTTCGGTGACATGCTTGCCGCATGCGCACTGCAAACGATGGCGCATGCGTTTTGCGGCCGTGAGGAGAGCATGCGCATCGCGGTGCCGAGACTGGCGCATGCGCAGAGCGGTGCGAACGGTCGCGCATGCCCAATGCGCTCTTGCAGCTGGCGCGTGCGCAGAGCACTTGGCACATGCGCATTGCGGGGCACAGACAGGCGCATGCGCCGTGGCGGGCAGAATCCGGCGCATGCCCCGTTCGGAGCAGAATCCAGTGCGCGCGTAGTGGTGTGTGGTTTTTTTTTTTTTTTTTTTAAACCACTGGCGCATGCGTTGTGCTTTCTCATGAACCGCGCGTCCGTACTCCGTGCTGTTGTCTCGAGAACCGCGCCTGCGTAGTGCGGTGCCTAGAGAGACTGCCGCGTGCGCAGTGCCTAGATTCGCACGTGCGCGTTGCTCTCGCGAGACTTGCTTTTCCAGGAACGCTGCGGTGCAGAGCTGGGGCTGGAACGGGACGTCTGCTCCTCCACCGCGGCGGCAAGCACGTTGGGTGCCACGAGGCGCTGAGAGGCAGCCCTGAGCCGACCCGGTCCGTTCCCGGGTGGGCTCGGGCATAAAAGGGCGGAAATAGACGAGGGGCATCCTGGATTAGAAGGGGAGAATATCGCTGAGCCGGCGCTCCGAGAATCGGCTGCTTGCCCGTCCCCGTAGTGGTTTGTCGAAACAATTGCTATCTTTCAGTTGACGGGCGCGTGTTCGCTATTACCTGGAGGACTGATCACCACAGAGAGTGGCGGATTAGCTGCGCAGAGCGGTTAAAACGCCACTTCCGCGTTTCTACGCGCATGCGTTATACCGCTTGCCGGCCTAAGCAGCGGGCAGCGGCAGTTCCGCGCATTGGCCACGAGGTGGCAGCAGAGACCGCGGAAAGAACTTTTCTGACGGATTGCCGGGGACCCGCGGCGCAGTCCCTGGCGATTCGTTCTCTCTGTGTCTCGTAATGACGGGGGCAGAACACGAAGTTAGAAGTGGAGGGTGTGTGGGGGGAAAGACGAAGAAAAAAGAGGGAAACTTCTCCAAACCCAGGAGAGCTGTGCTAAGTGCTTATAAATAGCTGTAAAAAAAGAGGTTTTTTTTTTTCCTTTTGCCAGCATCCGTTGCATCTTTTCTAAATGTTCGCATTACCAAAGTGTAACTGCCCAGCAAATTTAATGATAACGAAATTAAAGCCCGTTGGCAGAAAGCACAGGGCCGTATTAATGTTCACGCAGCTTCTGTCTTCTTTATACTTTAATGTATTTTTTTCCAAGGGCCTTTCTTCAACTCCAAGTTTCATTTTTGGCTTTTTATGACCCCACACATCAACCCCGTGTCCCCACATGTCCCCTCAAGTCTCCTCACCTCCCCCCACACTACCTGTCCCCCTTCGCTCCGTGCCCATGTCACCGTGGGGTTGAGGGCAGGGTCAGGGATGCCTGTGGGGTGCGTGGAGTCCTGGGAGAAGTTGATGGCTGTGCGCAGTGGGGTGATGGTGTCCTCCGCACACGGCTGTGACAGTGGGGTGGGGGTAGCGCCCCACAGGTGGGGGTCATTGCCCCCAGAATGGGGCTTGTGCCCCACACACGTGGGCCGCTTGTATGGGGAGTGCATTCTGGAGATGATCTGTCTTTTCTCCAAATCTGCAGTGACTTCAGCAATCCCCTGTCGTGCCGCAACAGAAATGGGGTCCTGCAGTACGTCAGTGATCTCTGACTCGAGGAGTGCAGGGGCTGCACGAAGTACGCACTCTACAGCCTCCCGACTTCTTTGGGGTTTGGGATCGATGTTTGAGCCAAAGGGCTTCACGCTGCCATGCGGGCAGGTGCCAGGTTCACCCACTGAGGAACCAAATCCTAAAATAATTTCACAATGGTCTTTAATTGCTGTGCAAGTAGATGACACAGATTTCTCACTGGGGAGCCAAAGCTGACCCTGGCAGTTTGGCAGACAGCACTCGCTCCATTCACACCGGTAGTCTCAGCCCTTTTGTTGCACATGCAGCTTCTCAGCATCTTGCTGTATCAGTATAGAAATCTGTGCTCCCCTATTTATTAGAAATGCCACCAATTGCCATTGAGGACAGACTGGAATCAAAACATGTGGACCATCCTAGCTTGTCCATCGATAACCCCCCCCCTCCCCCCTTGCCCAATTGGCTGCCAGTCATTACTTCATTACTTTTTTTTTTTTTTTTTTCATGCTTTTATGGGAACTTTGAGATCACAGCCTGAAGCAGTGACGGAGCACCTGGTGAGGGGTGTAGCCCTGCAAGCACAGGTGGAAGCAATGCACCTAGAGAACCAGATGAGGCTGAGCCTGGCTCCAGCCCCTCCCTCTCCTCATTTAAGGGCTGGCAGCCCCAAAGGCAGGGTTTCTTCCTGGAGACTGCCTCCTGTGGATTGTTGGGTGAGCTCTGGTTCTTGGAAAGAGGTAAGTGATCCTTTCTTTTTTGCAGGGTTTTGGCTTCTGCCTTTCTGTGGGGATCCTAAGTTGGTTTAGAGTAGCTATGTCCGCTATGCCTCTCCTTATGATGCCTTCCAATTGTTCTCTGAGGGGAGTGAAGGGGTTATCTGCTTTTCTCTGAATTGGTAATGAAGAGACTGACGTTCATTCCTCTCTTTTACTCTTATCTCATGTCTGGAATGCTTCAATCAGCCCCAAGGTAATGCTGGTTGGCTGACTGAGCATTGCAACTCTGGAAACGCCTGGAGCTAATGTGCTTTTCTGTAAAGAGATTCTGCATTCTCCAGGTTTCCTTTGCAACTCTTTTCAAGCCCAGTACCTTCTTGTGAAGTCTCCGTTCCTCTTTCATGACTCTCATTGCACAATCATCGACCTGGGACTCCAAACTACCACACTGTCCCAACCTATTTTATGACACGTTCCCTCTGTGTCCTACTTGTGTCTTTGTGTTCTCCCTGTGTCCTCTGCCCCTGTCCCCTCTGTGTCTCCTCTGCCACGTATTAATTCCGCCCATGCTGAGTATTGTTTAAGGGCGCGTATTTAAATTATGCTCCGTGTCTCTTTGGATCCCGTTCTGTTTTGCAACTCGATGGGGTTTAAGGGTTTCTGGGGCTCCTCTAGTTAGTGGTTTAAGCACTGTGAAATCTGTGGAGCAGATAATGGAACGCCATGAATCCCTTGTTCATGCATCGCTTGTATGCAGGTGGGTTTGGTGATGGCTGTGGGACGCTCACTTAGAGATGGAATGGGGGTCACAAGGGGCTCGCCTTGCTCCCTGGGGTTTATTCTTCCAGCCCAATAAGCTGGTGATAGAGTGAGGTGCGTGTATCAGGCTGGGACCTGAGCTTAAGAAAACCCCCAGCCCCAGTGGCCGTTTTCTTCATCCTCGCTTAGTGTAATGCAGTCTCCACTACTTGAGCATACTGAACACGAGTATTCTGTTCCTGTCTTGTCTGGTTCTCTCCTAGACCTCCCTTACAGATTTGTCAGTAGTAACAGATGTCAGGGCACAGTTCTCAGAGCACGTTGTGGCCGACCACCCCAGGGTCCTAGGGTTCTTTCTGTTTTTATGGCAGATCTGGCTTCGTCTTTCTAGGAAACAAAGGATTGTCTTCTACTGGACCACTTTGTCTGGATCACCCCAGATATCTCCATCCCAATTGTCAGGGGATGCTGTTAGTTTCCTAGTCTGTATGATACCCAACCTCCCCACCCCTCTTCCTTCCATCCCCTGGCCCCCATTCAATAGCTAGCTCTGCAGCTGTGGGACCCACCAGTGTGATGAAGCAGTACCTCTGGTGTGCTGAATACTGGGACTGGCACAGAGAGGCTCTATGGCTGATGTGAATCTTCCCGACTGGACTACTTGGTGAGTTTCCCCGGAGCTGTTGAGCACACAGGCTTCCCCACCTACCCTGGTTGCTCACCATGCCATCGATGTCCTTTGTGGACATGGCTTCAGGTATCATACCAGAGACTCCTTAGAGTCGGAAGCGACCATTTATGATGATCTAGTCCGACTCACCCACAATGAACAGGGACATTCACAGCTAGATCAGGTTGCCCTGCGTGTCACCTTGGAAGGGACAGGGCATCCACCGCATCTCTGGGCAACCTGGTCCACTGCGCAGAGTCACAGAATGTCCCGGGTCGGAAGGGACCTCGAGGATCGTGGATCTCCAACCCCCCCCCCTGCCACATGCAGGACCATCAACCTCCCCATTTCATACTAGACCGGGCTGCCCAGGGCCCCATCCAACCTGGCCTTGAACACCTCCAGGGATGGACGGGGCATCCACAGCCTCTCTGGGCAGCTGTTCCAGCACCTCACCGCTCTCTCTGTGGAGAACTTCCCCCTGCCATCCAACCTAAATCTTCCCTCCCCCAGCTTAAAACGTTTCCCCTTGTCCCTTGCTATGAAGGATATTTTCCTTATATCTAACCTAAATTTTCCCTCCTTCTTTCCTTTAGCTCCCCTTTGGGTATCGAAAGGCTGTTACCAGGTCACCTCGGAGCCTTCACTTCTCCGGGCTGAACAGCCCCAGCTCTCTCAGCCTGTCCTCACAGGTGAGGTGTTTGATCCTTTGGTTCTTTTTTTTTTTTTTTTTTTTTTTTCTTGTGGCCGTCCTCTGTATGTGCTCCAACGGGTCCATGTCCCTTCTGCACTGAGGGCTCTTCATATGGACGCAGTACTCCAGGTGAGGCCTCTTCAGCACAGAGCAGAGGGGCAGGATCACCTCTTTTCACCTGCTGACCGCACATCTTTTGGTGCAGCCCAGGATGTGGCTGGTTTTCCGGGCTGGGAGGGCACTTTGCTGACTCGTGTACAGCTTGCCATCCACCAGCTCTTTTGGGACGGGCCTAGGCTCAGCCCTTTCATCCCCCAGCATGTATTGGTAGTGGGGGGTTCTCTTGTCCCAGGTGCAAGACACTGCGCCTGGATTTGTTGAAGCTGATGAGGTTTGTCTGTGCCCGCTGCTCAAGCCTCTCTGGGTCCCTCTGGTTGGCGTCCCATGTCACTGCTGGCGTGTCGCTGCTCCCCACAGCTTGGTGTTGTCAGCAAGGTTTCTGAGTTGTGGCTGATAAGACGACTGCCTGGAGTGAGTCAAGCATCCTTCAGCTTGAACCAGGTCCAAGTGTGCACAGCAAGAAAGACGTGGCCTTCATCAAAAGACCACCAGATGACCCTGAGAGATACCTCGCATGTGTAAAAGAACTGAGACCTGAGGCTAGAAAAAATGTCAATCCTACTGGGGACTCGCTGTAATAACCCAGCCTTTTCTTGGACTTCCCCCAGACGGCGAGCTCGGGCTTTACAGGCTAGAGGTGGAGCTAACACAGAGACCTCTGGATTTTCAAAAAGGAACAAGAAGGCTGAGAATCGGGTGCTTTGTTTGACGTTTTCACTGGCTGTCCTACTTAAGGATTCTGCCTGTCTATAGGCACGTTTGGTTGGTTTGGCTGGAACTTAGGAGCCTGGTGCTTATGACTTCGGTTCTTTGTGATACAGAGCTGCGCCCTTTGCTGCCCAGACCAAATGCACGTGTTGTTGGAAGAGATTACTCTATGCATTTTACTTTTTTTTCTTTAATGCTTTTAAAGAGTGAGAGTGGTATACGCCTTCAAGCAGGTAACATATAAAACTTGTTTGTTTGTTTGTTTTCCTTTTTTCCTTCGAGCACTGGTTCGGGGAAATATGGATGCTTTCTTCTCTGCCGCTATGTTTCCCGCAGTGGAATTTGGGGAATGGCTTCTGTTGTTGGTTTTTCAATACTGAAGAAACATAGCATTCTTTTTATTCTGCCTATGTAGAACTCCCTTTGTTTCCTCTGTAGTTTTGAGTTGTGCTCTGGAACAGAATGTTCAGCTGAATCTAGAACAGCTGCCAAAGAGGAGTCTGTGGGCAAGTGGCTCTGGATTTCCCAGGCAGAGGTCGTAAAGCTCCTTGCCTGCTCACAAAGCGTTCTCATTGTTTTTATACAGTGTTCTATTTTACTGCTGTATTGAGACTTTTATGAAAAATCCTTTGTTTCCCAAAGGTGATGCTGAGAAACACGCCTCATGATGACTTATGCATACCTCGCATTTCATATCAATTCTCCCTTTGGGTCAAAAGTAGACCAAATCCTTGAAACCGTGCCTGGGAATCCCACTGATATTGAAACAGTTCAGCAGTGGTGCCCATGGTCAGAACGCCCTGCGGCGGCAGATCCTGGCATTGACTGTGAATGGAAGAACTGACAACAAATCGCTCGATATCAAAATTGACCCGGTGGATATTTACAAGCGCCGGGAGACCCAGACGGGATCTCAGAGTTGCATGGCCAGGTACAGAAGTTGTTTTACTGGTGGTTTTTTTGTTTGTTTTCTTTTGCAACGTTAAGGATTGTTAATCATTCCTCGCCATCCTTGGCTTCACTGCGCCCTCCTGTCCAATTGACACCAGCTTTTTCATCACCTCAGTTGCCTTCAAAAAAAAAAAAAAGCATGACAAAATCAATTTGATGATGACGTTATTTATTTATTTATTTATTTACCGATATTCTTAAGCACTTAGCAGAGTTTTGCTGGGCATAGAGAAGTTTTCCTTGTTTTTCTTCGTCTTGTTCCAACTGACGTAATTCTCTCCTCCCTCAACCCCGACCTAACTGCGTTTTTCCTCTGCCCTCACGAGAGAGAAGGAACGGAGCGCCAGAAGCTGCGGCGCGGCTCCGCGTCAGTCCAGTCGGAGCTGTTGTTTCCGCGGTCTCTGGTGCCCCCTCGTGGCCAATCCGTGCAATTGCGGCCGCGTATGTTCGGTGCCGCAGGCAGCAGTACGCATGCGCGTAGGCACGCGGAAGTGGCGTACGTACGTTCTCATCGCTCTGCGCAGCGAATCTGCCGAGCTTTGTTAGGGTTAGTCCTCCAGGCAACAGCACGCATGCGCCAGAGAACTCATAAATAGCTTTCAAATCTACCAAGCCCTGAGATGCAGTCGAGCAGTCAATTCCTGCTGGCTCAGCAACGGTTTTCTCTCTTGCTGTCGGAAGTGCTCCTTGTCTATTTCCTCCGACGGTCTGACGCTCGAGCCTGCCTCGGGAACAGGCACATGCGTAGTGCGGTGCGGAGGGTGGCGCTTGCGCAGTGCAGCGTCTAGGCTTGGGCACGCGTAGTGCTCTGCCGAGAGGGGCGCATGCGTAGCGCCGAGCCGCTACCGGCACATGCGCACTGCAGTGCCCGGGCTCGCGCGTGCGCGTTGCTCTCCCGAGGCTCGCTGGTCGCGGGTTGCTGCCGCGTCGGTGCTGCTGCACGCCAGTACCGCGACCGCGAATCTCCGAGCTGCTCGCGTTCCACTGCCGCTGGGAGGGCTTTTAAACGGCTGGGGGACGGTGCAGGGCTGGGGGTGGAAAGGGACTTTGCTGGTTCACCGGGGCGGAGAGGAAGTTGGATGCCACGAGGCGCTGAGGGGCAGCTGTGAGCCCAACCGGTCCGCTTCCGCGTGGGCTTGGGCATAAAAGGGCGGAAATAGACGAGGGGCATCCTGGATTAGAAGGGGGAGAATATCGCTGGGCCGGCGGCCCGGGAATCGACTGCTTGCCCGTCCCCGTCGTGGTCTGTCGAAACAATTGCTGTCTTCAAGTGGACGGGCGCACGGTCGCTATTAGCTGGAGGACTGATCACCATAGAGAGCGGCGCATTAGCTGCGCAGAGCGGTTAAAACGCCACTTCCGCATTTGTACGCGCATGCGTTGTGCTGCTTGCGGGACGCGGCGACAGACAGCGGCAGTTCCGCGCATGGGCCACGAGGTGGCAGCAGAGACCGCGGAAAGAACTTTTCTGACGGGATCGGCCCGCGTTTTTCTCCCCTGGCGACCCGTTCTCTCTGTCTCGTGATGGCGGGAGAAGAGCGCGAAGTTGGAAGCGGGGGCGTTGTGGGGGGAAAGACGAAGAAAAAAAGAGAGAGACTACCCCAAACCCAGGCAAGCTCTGCTAAGTGCTTATAAGTAGCTGTGAAAAAATAAGTTCTTTTTTTTTTTTTTTTTTTTTTCTTTTTGCCAGCATCTGTTGCATTGTTTCTAAATGTTCACAGACCAAAATGCAACTGCCCGGCAAATTTAATGATAACGAAATTAAAGCCCATTGGCAGAAAGCGCGGGGCCATATTAATGTTCACTCAGCCTCTGTCTTGTTCCTACTTTTAATGTATTTTTTCCCAAGGGCCTTTCTTCAACTCCAGGTTTCATTTTTGGCTTTTTATTCTTTTTTATGCCCTAAAATGGGTAGTGTTAGGCCCCAGCAGGTCTACGCAGGCAGTCACAGCACAGAGTTGCTGTTTTGAGATTAGTGTGGACCATTACAGCGTTTCCACAAAGACTAACGAAAACTGCAGTTCTCCACCTAAGTTTGCAGATGGAAAAAATTAATTCACCTGCATAGAACGAATTGATGCGTCACAGCTGCCATCGGCAAGATGGCCCGAGAGCTGTGCGGGTCTATCAGGCTCAGCTGCAGCTTTTCATCTTTTCAGCTGCCCTTCTCTGGTCCTCCTGCAGCTGGACAGATAGCCCACAAGGGCACGGGGTATACGCAGGCCCTCCCCAGCCAGCTGCGGCAGGCGCTCCTTTTTTGAGGATTACTTGTTCACATACCCAGTTTCCAGCTCATTCCCTTTGGAAAGCTTTTCTTGCGCTCCATGTTACTAGCGCACAATAGAAGTTAAGCCAGTTAAGCCTCTCTCAAGCCCAAGGAGTCCAATGTGCAAGTGTTTTTTGTTTGGGTCTGTCTGTTTTTTTTCCGGGTGTAGGGGGCAGGGGGTGGGCATTTGAGATAGCTGAGCTGTGTGAAAAAAGTCAGTGTCAGAAAGGCCTCTCTCTGATGCCAATGAATATGTCGTTTCCTAAAGCCTGGTCAGTCTTCTCTGCTGGTTGCAGAGAGTTGAGCTATTACGTATGGCCAAGACGAAAGTGTAATCAGTGAAATAGGTGGAGTTGCTCCTTCTGGTAATTTAATGCCTCACCGTGGTATAGGGCGGATGAATGCTGGCTTTGTACCAAAGCACTTGGTAACCCTGAGATTCAAACCTTAATGCTTTCCAGCAAATTTATATTTTCAGGTAGTGCCGCAGAGATGCGGTGACTATTGTTCACGTATTTTCACGTGTCACTGATTACATGGGTTTTCAAAACAGGCACAGCAGAAAACTATTCTCATTGACCGGAATGATTTCTAGTAGGATTCTGTTGTTTTTGCCTCTGGGCCTTGTGTTAAAATAGTAATTTCTGGGGGCTGGCAGGTGCTATCAATATCAGAGATGGGCAAATAAGGCATAAATCTGTGTCCTATAGTAAGCTGGATATGAGCGAGCCGGGTACTTTATTATGGGAAATTGTAAAGCTGTTTTTCTAGGAATGGTGCAGCTGTGTCTCAGTTGTGTGCGCAGTTGGTGTCTAGACTAAAGGAGACTTGTTAAGCGCTCTGCTGACACGTAGGGATGGATGGAAAATTACAAGAGGGAGCTTGAGCATGTATGTATAGAATGTAAGGACCTGCAGTTAAGGATTTGGATTGGCACCTGAGTCCGTGCCTTCAGATGATGCAAGCGCTATGCCTTATCACCCAGTGGAAACGGTCAAAGAGCTGCTTTGGGACAGAATGTTTATATTGCTCAGGAAGTGTGGCCTTCCAAGGTACTTCAGGTATCCCGAAGAACAGAAGCAAGCAGTAATGATTCCTTTCTCTCTCGATTCCAATACTTGTAGGTAGTGCGCTTGAGAAAGACTTTGGAGGCTTTCCTCAGCCTCTTGCTTTCCTCATACCTTTACAAAAGCGGACTGCCAGAAAACAAGAAGACTTCACACGTGCGTTTTGAGTTTGGTTATTTTATGGTGTTTTTTAATTTTTTTTAGATTTTTTTCAGTCCAAATGTAGTAAATTCTCAGTCATACAAGTGATAAATTTTCAAGGTCTTTGTGCCGATGGACCATGCTTCAGTTGAACATCAAGTGGAGCAGGAGGTATTCTTCATCTATGTGGATGAAAATATGGAATCTTGATGGGATGCTGCCGTATTATGGAGAGGAATCTCCGCATCCCCCAGGCTCAGCCAATACACGGACACAGATTTCTGGATGGTGACCATCACTTTCTGCCACCGCTCCTGCTGCCTAGTTGCTCGTCATCGTCGGTATCCAGCAGGAGATCACGAAGCTGTGGAGGCACAGTCGTATCCAGGTCATCATCTGAAACTTCTTCCACCAGATTGGAAGGGACCAGTCCTCTTGTGCCATCCGTCAGCTCTCCCAGAAACCAGCCATCTTCATCTATGTCTCCGAAGATGTAAAGGTATTGTCCAGCAGTCAGTGGAAGCTCGTTTTCTGGGTCCTCATTAGGGCCCTCAAAAGGATTGTAGCTGTGACGAGCTATGAATCTTCGAATTAGTGCTGGTGATCGTCTGCGAGAATGCAGGCTGCAGCTTGCCATCAGCCACCCTCCCGACTTCTCCAGCCATTCCTGTTCTGGATTTCCGTGCGGCTCCAGCTTTTTCCCAGTCTCCTTTTCCAAATGCTGCCCCTGCAGCTGGTTGGCTTCCTCTGCCTTTTCTGCGGCCCCTCTGGATGTGGAAGAGGCCTCCTTGAGCTGCCGGACTGTTTCCCGCAGCTGCTTGGTAAGGAGGCTGAGCGTATGCGTCTTGTCCTTGAGCCGCTCCACCTCCTCCCTCATCTGCTGAGAGCTTCTGCTCCTCAGCAGGCAGTTCTCCTCTCCAAGGAGGCTGCATTGTCTCTGCAAGTCCTTCAGTGCCCTCAGCAGATGGGCACTCTGCTCCCGCAGCTCCCTGTGCTCAGGTGGGCAGGCCTGTTGTTGCTCTGCAGCCTGAACACCCGCTTCTGCTACAGCCCGACGGCAGGCTGGCCTTTGCCGTGTGCGCGGCCCAGCGGCTGCAGCCCTGGCCCCGTTGCAGGAGGCGGGCGGCTGCCCCTGTCCGTGCTCCAGGATGTAATGCAGGAAGCGTCTCCTCTGCTCCTGCAGTTCGCGCTGGAGGCGCAGGACGTGGGCGGCCTGCTCTGCACAGGGCTTCCTGCAGAGCTGCCGCTGGACTTCCTGCTGCAGTCTGTGGGCCTCTCTGCTGCTCTCGCCACTCAGCAGCTCCTTTGCTAGCTGCCGCAGCAGATCCCGTACCTGGCGGTTGGCGTTGTTGCACCGCTGCTGCAGCCGCTCCTGCGTCTGGCGGAGCTGGGCCTCCTTCATCTGCAGCAGTTGGCGGATGTCCGCCTCCCGCTGCCTCTGGCTCTGCTCCCGCAGGCGCTGCAGCTTTGACGCCCGCTGTCGCTCCCAGTTGGAGCGCAGTCGGTCGGCCAGGAGCTGCCGCTCCCGCTCTGCCGCCTCCTGCAGCTCACGTCTCTCGACGGCCCGGCGGCGCTGCATCTCCTGGGAGCGGAGCCGCTCGCCCTCCAGCTGGGCCCGCAGCGCCTCCAGCTCCTGCCTGTGCTCCTCCCGCTGTGCGGGGCAGGCAGGGGGCTGGGCCGGGCCCCGGCGCAGAGAGGGCTGGCAGCACTTTGCCTGTCTCTGCGGCATGGTCGCAGGGACCTGAAGAGACCCTCAGCCTCCAAAAGCTGTGGCCGAAGGCCGCTGAAAGCTACTCTCCTTCCTGGGGCCTGCAAGGACAGCTGCCCCTGACCCCGTAGCGCCCACTGCCTCTCGTCCCTGTCGCAAGGGTGCGCAGACAGTGAATGCCGTGGGGGGGTGCGCCCACAGTCTTCTATGCTGTGTGCCTGCCTGGCACGTAATGGAGGGTGGGGCAGCGGCCTGCAGTGCTATTGGGCAGTGCAGCCTTCCGGCCTAACTCACAATGAAGGGAGGGTGGGGCTATAGGGCGGGGCGGCCTTCTGGCCCCAGCTCAAAATGGAGGCTGAGGCACGGTGGCTTCAAGCTGCGTTGGGTGGCAGAGACGTCGCGGTGTTGGACAGAACTGCCTTCCGCAGCACTGGGCTGTGTGCATGACCTTTTGTGGTGCTGGAATATGTGGACTTCTCTGGCACTGGAGAAGAAAAGCAGGATGCCATCCAACTCATTGTGATTTCCATTTCGATTCCCGTAAAGGAACTATCTCACCATACCTACCAGCCAGTTAAAGGAAGCTAGTTGCAGGTGTACTCTGCTTAAGGAGCTGCTGGGGCAGATGGCCAGGCTGTCACGAGAAAGCAGCAGCCTGAGGTGCTCCTGGGAATCTCTGAGGGAGACGGATAGGAGGTGGTGTTGTGGGAATCAAATGTTGTTTCTGCATTAGAATTGGATAATATTTATATTTCGTGAACTCCGTTGTCATAGTTCTTTTGGGGAGTCCTTCTACTTAACTTGGGGAAGATCTCAGATAGTTTGCATCACTTATCCTCTAGCCAAATCTTCCCAGGAATGCCCGCTCTGTATATATGTATATTTTGTCACACACATTGCAAGAATATCCTGCACGAGATCAAACCGGAGAAGGCTGGACCCTGTGTGGGGCTGGTGCTGCAGTCCAAAAACTGGGGTGGAAAGACACTGCTTTGAAGGGGTTGGGTATGCTCAGCCCTTTCATCCCCCAACATGTATTGCCCCAGCCCCAGCTCTCTCAGCCTGTCCTCACAGGTGAGGTGTTTGATCCGGAAGTGGTGCGCGCACGGTCCTGCTCCTCTGCGCAGGCACCCCGCCGATCTGCGTTATGCTCGGTCCTCCGGGAAGTAGTGCGCATGCGCCGTCCAGCTTTCCAATAGCATCCATTTCTTCGAAGCCCTGAGATGCAGGTGAGCAGGCAATACTTGGACCGCCGGCTCCGCGACACTATTCTCTCTTTTCCAATCCAGAATGCTCCTTGTCTATTTCCTCGGGCGGTTTTATGCCCCGGTCTGCTTCCAGAACGTACTGTCTAGGCGGACCGTGCACCCGCCGCTTGCGCAATGAGGCGTCGAAAAAAGCGAACGCGTAGGCGCGTGCCCGAAAACGAGCGTACGCCGTAATCCGCGCGCGAGAAGCGCATGCGCAGTGCCGTGCCAAGGCGGCCGCACGCGCAGTTCGGTGACATGCTTGCCGCATGCGCACTGCCAACGATGGCGCATGCGTTTTGCGGCCGTGAGGAGAGCATGCGCATCGCGGTGCCGAGACTGGCGCATGCGCAGAGCGGTGCGAACGGTCGCGCATGCCCAATGCGCTCTTGCAGCTGGCGCGTGCGCAGAGCACTTGGCACATGCGCATTGCGGGGCACAGACAGGCGCATGCGCCGTGGCGGGCAGAATCCGGCGCATGCCCCGTTCGGAGCAGAATCCAGTGCGCGCGTAGTGGTGTGTGGTTTTTTTTTTTTTTTTTTTAAACCACTGGCGCATGCGTTGTGCTTTCTCATGAACCGCGCGTCCGTACTCCGTGCTGTTGTCTCGAGAACCGCGCCTGCGTAGTGCGGTGCCTAGAGAGACTGCCGCGTGCGCAGTGCCTAGATTCGCACGTGCGCGTTGCTCTCGCGAGACTTGCTTTTCCAGGAACGCTGCGGTGCAGAGCTGGGGCTGGAACGGGACGTCTGCTCCTCCACCGCGGCGGCAAGCACGTTGGGTGCCACGAGGCGCTGAGAGGCAGCCCTGAGCCGACCCGGTCCGTTCCCGGGTGGGCTCGGGCATAAAAGGGCGGAAATAGACGAGGGGCATCCTGGATTAGAAGGGGAGAATATCGCTGAGCCGGCGCTCCGAGAATCGGCTGCTTGCCCGTCCCCGTAGTGGTTTGTCGAAACAATTGCTATCTTTCAGTTGACGGGCGCGTGTTCGCTATTACCTGGAGGACTGATCACCACAGAGAGTGGCGGATTAGCTGCGCAGAGCGGTTAAAACGCCACTTCCGCGTTTCTACGCGCATGCGTTATACCGCTTGCCGGCCTAAGCAGCGGGCAGCGGCAGTTCCGCGCATTGGCCACGAGGTGGCAGCAGAGACCGCGGAAAGAACTTTTCTGACGGATTGCCGGGGACCCGCGGCGCAGTCCCTGGCGATTCGTTCTCTCTGTGTCTCGTAATGACGGGGGCAGAACACGAAGTTAGAAGTGGAGGGTGTGTGGGGGGAAAGACGAAGAAAAAAGAGGGAAACTTCTCCAAACCCAGGAGAGCTGTGCTAAGTGCTTATAAATAGCTGTAAAAAAAGAGGTTTTTTTTTTTCCTTTTGCCAGCATCCGTTGCATCTTTTCTAAATGTTCGCATTACCAAAGTGTAACTGCCCAGCAAATTTAATGATAACGAAATTAAAGCCCGTTGGCAGAAAGCACAGGGCCGTATTAATGTTCACGCAGCTTCTGTCTTCTTTATACTTTAATGTATTTTTTTCCAAGGGCCTTTCTTCAACTCCAAGTTTCATTTTTGGCTTTTTATGACCCCACACATCAACCCCGTGTCCCCACATGTCCCCTCATGTCTCCTCACCTCCCCCCACACTACCTGTCCCCCTTCGCTCCGTGCCCATGTCACCGTGGGGTTGAGGGCAGGGTCAGGGATGCCTGTGGGGTGCGTGGAGTCCTGGGAGAAGTTGATGGCTGTGCGCAGTGGGGTGATGGTGTCCTCCGCACACGGCTGTGACAGTGGGGTGGGGGTAGCGCCCCACAGGTGGGGGTCATTGCCCCCAGAATGGGGCTTGTGCCCCACACACGTGGGCCGCTTGTATGGGGAGTGCATTCTGGAGATGATCTGTCTTTTCTCCAAATCTGCAGTGACTTCAGCAATCCCCTGTCGTGCCGCAACAGAAATGGGGTCCTGCAGTACGTCAGTGATCTCTGACTCGAGGAGTGCAGGGGCTGCACGAAGTACGCACTCTACAGCCTCCCGACTTCTTTGGGGTTTGGGATCGATGTTTGAGCCAAAGGGCTTCACGCTGCCATGCGGGCAGGTGCCAGGTTCACCCACTGAGGAACCAAATCCTAAAATAATTTCACAATGGTCTTTAATTGCTGTGCAAGTAGATGACACAGATTTCTCACTGGGGAGCCAAAGCTGACCCTGGCAGTTTGGCAGACAGCACTCGCTCCATTCACACCGGTAGTCTCAGCCCTTTTGTTGCACATGCAGCTTCTCAGCATCTTGCTGTATCAGTATAGAAATCTGTGCTCCCCTATTTATTAGAAATGCCACCAATTGCCATTGAGGACAGACTGGAATCAAAACATGTGGACCATCCTAGCTTGTCCATCGATAACCCCCCCCCTCCCCCCTTGCCCAATTGGCTGCCAGTCATTACTTCATTACTTTTTTTTTTTTTTTTTTTCATGCTTTTATGGGAACTTTGAGATCACAGCCTGAAGCAGTGACGGAGCACCTGGTGAGGGGTGTAGCCCTGCAAGCACAGGTGGAAGCAATGCACCTAGAGAACCAGATGAGGCTGAGCCTGGCTCCAGCCCCTCCCTCTCCTCATTTAAGGGCTGGCAGCCCCAAAGGCAGGGTTTCTTCCTGGAGACTGCCTCCTGTGGATTGTTGGGTGAGCTCTGGTTCTTGGAAAGAGGTAAGTGATCCTTTCTTTTTTGCAGGGTTTTGGCTTCTGCCTTTCTGTGGGGATCCTAAGTTGGTTTAGAGTAGCTATGTCCGCTATGCCTCTCCTTATGATGCCTTCCAATTGTTCTCTGAGGGGAGTGAAGGGGTTATCTGCTTTTCTCTGAATTGGTAATGAAGAGACTGACGTTCATTCCTCTCTTTTACTCTTATCTCATGTCTGGAATGCTTCAATCAGCCCCAAGGTAATGCTGGTTGGCTGACTGAGCATTGCAACTCTGGAAACGCCTGGAGCTAATGTGCTTTTCTGTAAAGAGATTCTGCATTCTCCATGTTTCCTTTGCAACTCTTTTCAAGCCCAGTACCTTCTTGTGAAGTCTCCGTTCCTCTTTCATGACTCTCATTGCACAATCATCGACCTGGGACTCCAAACTACCACACTGTCCCAACCTATTTTATGACACGTTCCCTCTGTGTCCTACTTGTGTCTTTGTGTTCTCCCTGTGTCCTCTGCCCCTGTCCCCTCTGTGTCTCCTCTGCCACGGATTAATTCCGCCCATGCTGAGTATTGTTTAAGGGCGCGTATTTAAATTATGCTCCGTGTCTCTTTGGATCCCGTTCTGTTTTGCAGCTCGATGGGGTTTAAGGGTTTCTGGGGCTCCTCTAGTTAGTGGTTTAAGCACTGTGAAATCTGTGGAGCAGATAATGGAACGCCATGAATCCCTTGTTCATGCATCGCTTGTATGCAGGTGGGTTTGGTGATGGCTGTGGGACGCTCACTTAGAGATGGAATGGGGGTCACAAGGGGCTCGCCTTGCTCCCTAGGGTTTATTCTTCCAGCCCAATAAGCTGGTGATAGAGTGAGGTGCGTGTATCAGGCTGGGACCTGAGCTTAAGAAAACCCCCAGCCCCAGTGGCCGTTTTCTTCATCCTCGCTTAGTGTAATGCAGTCTCCACTACTTGAGCATACTGAACACGAGTATTCTGTTCCTGTTTTGTCTGGTTCTCTCCTAGACCTCCCTTACAGATTTGTCAGTAGTAACAGATGTCAGGGCACAGTTCTCAGAGCACGTTGTGGCCGACCACCCCAGGGTCCTAGGGTTCTTTCTGTTTTTATGGCAGATCTGGCTTCGTCTTTCTAGGAAACAAAGGATTGTCTTCTACTGGACCACTTTGTCTGGATCACCCCAGATATCTCCATCCCAATTGTCAGGGGATGCTGTTAGTTTCCTAGTCTGTATGATACCCAACCTCCCCACCCCTCTTCCTTCCATCCCCTGGCCCCCATTCAATAGCTAGCTCTGCAGCTGTGGGACCCACCAGTGTGATGAAGCAGTACCTCTGGTGTGCTGAATACTGGGACTGGCACAGAGAGGCTCTATGGCTGATGTGAATCTTCCCGACTGGACTACTTGGTGAGTTTCCCCGGAGCTGTTGAGCACACAGGCTTCCCCACCTACCCTGGTTGCTCACCATGCCATCGATGTCCTTTGTGGACATGGCTTCAGGTATCATACCAGAGACTCCTTAGAGTCGGAAGCGACCATTTATGATGATCTAGTCCGACTCACCCACAATGAACAGGGACATTCACAGCTAGATCAGGTTGCCCTGCGTGTCACCTTGGAAGGGACAGGGCATCCACCGCATCTCTGGGCAACCTGGTCCACTGCGCAGAGTCACAGAATGTCCCGGGTCGGAAGGGACCTCGAGGATCGTGGATCTCCAACCCCCCCCCCTGCCACATGCAGGACCACCAACCTCCCCATTTCATACTAGACCGGGCTGCCCAGGGCCCCATCCAACCTGGCCTTGAACACCTCCAGGGATGGACGGGGCATCCACAGCCTCTCTGGGCAGCTGTTCCAGCACCTCACCGCTCTCTCTGTGGAGAACTTCCCCCTGCCATCCAACCTAAATCTTCCCTCCCCCAGCTTAAAACGTTTCCCCTTGTCCCTTGCTATGAAGGATATTTTCCTTATATCTAACCTAAATTTTCCCTCCTTCTTTCCTTTAGCTCCCCTTTGGGTATCGAAAGGCTGTTACCAGGTCACCTCGGAGCCTTCACTTCTCCGGGCTGAACAGCCCCAGCTCTCTCAGCCTGTCCTCACAGGTGAGGTGTTTGATCCTTTGGTTCTTTTTTTTTTTTTTTTTTTTTTTTTCTTGTGGCCGTCCTCTGTATGTGCTCCAACGGGTCCATGTCCCTTCTGCACTGAGGGCTCTTCATATGGACGCAGTACTCCAGGTGAGGCCTCTTCAGCACAGAGCAGAGGGGCAGGATCACCTCTTTTCACCTGCTGACCGCACATCTTTTGGTGCAGCCCAGGATGTGGCTGGTTTTCCGGGCTGGGAGGGCACTTTGCTGGCTCGTGTACAGCTTGCCATCCACCAGCTCTTTTGGGACGGGCCTAGGCTCAGCCCTTTCATCCCCCAGCATGTATTGGTAGTGGGGGGTTCTCTTGTCCCAGGTGCAAGACACTGCGCCTGGATTTGTTGAAGCTGATGAGGTTTGTCTGTGCCCGCTGCTCAAGCCTCTCTGGGTCCCTCTGGTTGGCGTCCCATGTCACTGCTGGCGTGTCGCTGCTCCCCACAGCTTGGTGTTGTCAGCAAGGTTTCTGAGTTGTGGCTGATAAGACGACTGCCTGGAGTGAGTCAAGCATCCTTCAGCTTGAACCAGGTCCAAGTGTGCACAGCAAGAAAGACATGGCCTTCATCAAAAGACCACCAGATGACCCTGAGAGATACCTCGCATGTGTAAAAGAACTGAGACCTGAGGCTAGAAAAAATGTCAATCCTACTGGGGACTCGCTGTAATAACCCAGCCTTTTCTTGGACTTCCCCCAGACGGCGAGCTCGGGCTTTACAGGCTAGAGGTGGAGCTAACACAGAGACCTCTGGATTTTCAAAAAGGAACAAGAAGGCTGAGAATCGGGTGCTTTGTTTGACGTTTTCACTGGCTGTCCTACTTAAGGATTCTGCCTGTCCATAGGCACGTTTGGTTGGTTTGGCTGGAACTTAGGAGCCTGGTGCTTATGACTTCGGTTCTTTGTGATACAGAGCTGCGCCCTTTGCTGCCCAGACCAAATGCACGTGTTGTTGGAAGAGATTACTCTATGCATTTTACTTTTTTTTCTTTAATGCTTTTAAAGAGTGAGAGTGGTATACGCCTTCAAGCAGGTAACATATAAAACTTGTTTGTTTGTTTGTTTTCCTTTTTTCCTTCGAGCACTGGTTCGGGGAAATATGGATGCTTTCTTCTCTGCCGCTATGTTTCCCGCAGTGGAATTTGGGGAATGGCTTCTGTTGTTGGTTTTTCAATACTGAAGAAACATAGCATTCTTTTTATTCTGCCTATGTAGAACTCCCTTTGTTTCCTCTGTAGT
This sequence comes from Phasianus colchicus, assembly GCF_987193195.1. Taxonomy (NCBI): domain Eukaryota; kingdom Metazoa; phylum Chordata; class Aves; order Galliformes; family Phasianidae; genus Phasianus; species Phasianus colchicus. The sequence continues at coordinate 1,169,421 of NW_028325225.1, forward strand.
TTTGAGTTGTGCTCTGGAACAGAATGTTCAGCTGAATCTAGAACAGCTGCCAAAGAGGAGTCTGTGGGCAAGTGGCTCTGGATTTCCCAGGCAGAGGTCGTAAAGCTCCTTGCCTGCTCACAAAGCGTTCTCATTGTTTTTATACAGTGTTCTATTTTACTGCTGTATTGAGACTTTTATGAAAAATCCTTTGTTTCCCAAAGGTGATGCTGAGAAACACGCCTCATGATGACTTATGCATACCTCGCATTTCATATCAATTCTCCCTTTGGGTCAAAAGTAGACCAAATCCTTGAAACCGTGCCTGGGAATCCCACTGATATTGAAACAGTTCAGCAGTGGTGCCCATGGTCAGAACGCCCTGCGGCGGCAGATCCTGGCATTGACTGTGAATGGAAGAACTGACAACAAATCGCTCGATATCAAAATTGACCCGGTGGATATTTACAAGCGCCGGGAGACCCAGACGGGATCTCAGAGTTGCATGGCCAGGTACAGAAGTTGTTTTACTGGTGGTTTTTTTGTTTGTTTTCTTTTGCAACGTTAAGGATTGTTAATCATTCCTCGCCATCCTTGGCTTCACTGCGCCCTCCTGTCCAATTGACACCAGCTTTTTCATCACCTCAGTTGCCTTCAAAAAAAAAAAAAAGCATGACAAAATCAATTTGATGATGACGTTATTTATTTATTTATTTATTTACCGATATTCTTAAGCACTTAGCAGAGTTTTGCTGGGCATAGAGAAGTTTTCCTTGTTTTTCTTCGTCTTGTTCCAACTGACGTAATTCTCTCCTCCCTCAACCCCGACCTAACTGCGTTTTTCCTCTGCCCTCACGAGAGAGAAGGAACGGAGCGCCAGAAGCTGCGGCGCGGCTCCGCGTCAGTCCAGTCGGAGCTGTTGTTTCCGCGGTCTCTGGTGCCCCCTCGTGGCCAATCGGTGGAATTGCGGCCGCGTATGTTCGGTGCCGCAGGCAGCAGTACGCATGCGCGCAGGCACGCGGAAGTGGCGTACGTACGTTCTCATCGCTCTGCGCAGCGAATCTGCCGAGCTTTGTTAGGGTTAGTCCTCCAGGCAACAGCACGCATGCGCCAGAGAACTCATAAATAGCTTTCAAATCTACCAAGCCCTGAGATGCAGTCGAGCAGTCAATTCCTGCTGGCTCAGCAACGGTTTTCTCTCTTGCTGTCGGAAGTGCTCCTTGTCTATTTCCTCCGACGGTCTGACGCTCGAGCCTGCCTCGGGAACAGGCACATGCGTAGTGCGGTGCGGAGGGTGGCGCTTGCGCAGTGCAGCGTCTAGGCTTGGGCACGCGTAGTGCTCTGCCGAGAGGGGCGCATGCGTAGCGCCGAGCCGCTACCGGCACATGCGCACTGCAGTGCCCGGGCTCGCGCGTGCGCGTTGCTCTGCCGAGGCTCGCTGGTCGCGGGTTGCTGCCGCGTCGGTGCTGCTGCACGCCAGTACCGCGACCGCGAATCTCCGAGCTGCTCGCGTTCCACTGCCGCTGGGAGGGCTTTTAAACGGCTGGGGGACGGTGCAGGGCTGGGGGTGGAAAGGGACTTTGCTGGTTCACCGGGGCGGAGAGGAAGTTGGATGCCACGAGGCGCTGAGGGGCAGCTGTGAGCCCAACCGGTCCGCTTCCGCGTGGGCTTGGGCATAAAAGGGCGGAAATAGACGAGGGGCATCCTGGATTAGAAGGGGGAGAATATCGCTGGGCCGGCGGCCCGGGAATCGACTGCTTGCCCGTCCCCGTCGTGGTCTGTCGAAACAATTGCTGTCTTCAAGTGGACGGGCGCACGGTCGCTATTAGCTGGAGGACTGATCACCATAGAGAGCGGCGCATTAGCTGCGCAGAGCGGTTAAAACGCCACTTCCGCATTTGTACGCGCATGCGTTGTGCTGCTTGCGGGACGCGGCGACAGACAGCGGCAGTTCCGCGCATGGGCCACGAGGTGGCAGCAGAGACCGCGGAAAGAACTTTTCTGACGGGATCGGCCCGCGTTTTTCTCCCCTGGCGACCCGTTCTCTCTGTCTCGTGATGGCGGGAGAAGAGCGCGAAGTTGGAAGCGGGGGCGTTGTGGGGGGAAAGACGAAGAAAAAAAGAGAGAGACTACCCCAAACCCAGGCAAGCTCTGCTAAGTGCTTATAAGTAGCTGTGAAAAAATAAGTTCTTTTTTTTTTTTTTTTTTTTTTTTTCTTTTTGCCAGCATCTGTTGCATTGTTTCTAAATGTTCACAGACCAAAATGCAACTGCCCGGCAAATTTAATGATAACGAAATTAAAGCCCATTGGCAGAAAGCGCGGGGCCATATTAATGTTCACTCAGCCTCTGTCTTGTTCCTACTTTTAATGTATTTTTTCCCAAGGGCCTTTCTTCAACTCCAGGTTTCATTTTTGGCTTTTTATTCTTTTTTATGCCCTAAAATGGGTAGTGTTAGGCCCCAGCAGGTCTACGCAGGCAGTCACAGCACAGAGTTGCTGTTTTGAGATTAGTGTGGACCATTACAGCGTTTCCACAAAGACTAACGAAAACTGCAGTTCTCCACCTAAGTTTGCAGATGGAAAAAATTAATTCACCTGCATAGAACGAATCGATGCGTCACAGCTGCCATCGGCAAGATGGCCCGAGAGCTGTGCGGGTCTATCAGGCTCAGCTGCAGCTTTTCATCTTTTCAGCTGCCCTTCTCTGGTCCTCCTGCAGCTGGACAGATAGCCCACAAGGGCACGGGGTATACGCAGGCCCTCCCCAGCCAGCTGCGGCAGGCGCTCCTTTTTTGAGGATTACTTGTTCACATACCCAGTTTCCAGCTCATTCCCTTTGGAAAGCTTTTCTTGCGCTCCATGTTACTAGCGCACAATAGAAGTTAAGCCAGTTAAGCCTCTCTCAAGCCCAAGGAGTCCAATGTGCAAGTGTTTTTTGTTTGGGTCTGTCTGTTTTTTTTCCGGGTGTAGGGGGCAGGGGGTGGGCATTTGAGATAGCTGAGCTGTGTGAAAAAAGTCAGTGTCAGAAAGGCCTCTCTCTGATGCCAATGAATATGTCGTTTCCTAAAGCCTGGTCAGTCTTCTCTGCTGGTTGCAGAGAGTTGAGCTATTACGTATGGCCAAGACGAAAGTGTAATCAGTGAAATAGGTGGAGTTGCTCCTTCTGGTAATTTAATGCCTCACCGTGGTATAGGGCGGATGAATGCTGGCTTTGTACCAAAGCACTTGGTAACCCTGAGATTCAAACCTTAATGCTTTCCAGCAAATTTATATTTTCAGGTAGTGCCGCAGAGATGCGGTGACTATTGTTCACGTATTTTCACGTGTCACTGATTACATGGGTTTTCAAAACAGGCACAGCAGAAAACTATTCTCATTGACCGGAATGATTTCTAGTAGGATTCTGTTGTTTTTGCCTCTGGGCCTTGTGTTAAAATAGTAATTTCTGGGGGCTGGCAGGTGCTATCAATATCAGAGATGGGCAAATAAGGCATAAATCTGTGTCCTATAGTAAGCTGGATATGAGCGAGCCGGGTACTTTATTATGGGAAATTGTAAAGCTGTTTTTCTAGGAATGGTGCAGCTGTGTCTCAGTTGTGTGCGCAGTTGGTGTCTAGACTAAAGGAGACTTGTTAAGCGCTCTGCTGACACGTAGGGATGGATGGAAAATTACAAGAGGGAGCTTGAGCATGTATGTATAGAATGTAAGGACCTGCAGTTAAGGATTTGGATTGGCACCTGAGTCCGTGCCTTCAGATGATGCAAGCGCTATGCCTTATCACCCAGTGGAAACGGTCAAAGAGCTGCTTTGGGACAGAATGTTTATATTGCTCAGGAAGTGTGGCCTTCCAAGGTACTTCAGGTATCCCGAAGAACAGAAGCAAGCAGTAATGATTCCTTTCTCTCTCGATTCCAATACTTGTAGGTAGTGCGCTTGAGAAAGACTTTGGAGGCTTTCCTCAGCCTCTTGCTTTCCTCATACCTTTACAAAAGCGGACTGCCAGAAAACAAGAAGACTTCACACGTGCGTTTTGAGTTTGGTTATTTTATGGTGTTTTTTAATTTTTTTTAGATTTTTTTCAGTCCAAATGTAGTAAATTCTCAGTCATACAAGTGATAAATTTTCAAGGTCTTTGTGCCGATGGACCATGCTTCAGTTGAACATCAAGTGGAGCAGGAGGTATTCTTCATCTATGTGGATGAAAATATGGAATCTTGATGGGATGCTGCCGTATTATGGAGAGGAATCTCCGCATCCCCCAGGCTCAGCCAATACACGGACACAGATTTCTGGATGGTGACCATCACTTTCTGCCACCGCTCCTGCTGCCTAGTTGCTCGTCATCGTCGGTATCCAGCAGGAGATCACGAAGCTGTGGAGGCACAGTCGTATCCAGGTCATCATCTGAAACTTCTTCCACCAGATTGGAAGGGACCAGTCCTCTTGTGCCATCCGTCAGCTCTCCCAGAAACCAGCCATCTTCCTCTATGTCTCCGAAGATGTAAAGGTATTGTCCAGCAGTCAGTGGAAGCTCGTTTTCTGGGTCCTCATTAGGGCCCTCAAAAGGATTGTAGCTGTGACGAGCTATGAATCTTCGAATTAGTGCTGGTGATCGTCTGCGAGAATGCAGGCTGCAGCTTGCCATCAGCCACCCTCCCGACTTCTCCAGCCATTCCTGTTCTGGATTTCCGTGCGGCTCCAGCTTTTTCCCAGTCTCCTTTTCCAAATGCTGCCCCTGCAGCTGGTTGGCTTCCTCTGCCTTTTCTGCGGCCCCTCTGGATGTGGAAGAGGCCTCCTTGAGCTGCCGGACTGTTTCCCGCAGCTGCTTGGTAAGGAGGCTGAGCGTATGCGTCTTGTCCTTGAGCCGCTCCACCTCCTCCCTCATCTGCTGAGAGCTTCTGCTCCTCAGCAGGCAGTTCTCCTCTCCAAGGAGGCTGCATTGTCTCTGCAAGTCCTTCAGTGCCCTCAGCAGATGGGCACTCTGCTCCCGCAGCTCCCTGTGCTCAGGTGGGCAGGCCTGTTGTTGCTCTGCAGCCTGAACACCCGCTTCTGCTACAGCCCGACGGCAGGCTGGCCTTTGCCGTGTGCGCGGCCCAGCGGCTGCAGCCCTGGCCCCGTTGCAGGAGGCGGGCGGCTGCCCCTGTCCGTGCTCCAGGATGTAATGCAGGAAGCGTCTCCTCTGCTCCTGCAGTTCGCGCTGGAGGCGCAGGACGTGGGCGGCCTGCTCTGCACAGGGCTTCCTGCAGAGCTGCCGCTGGACTTCCTGCTGCAGTCTGTGGGCCTCTCTGCTGCTCTCGCCACTCAGCAGCTCCTTTGCTAGCTGCCGCAGCAGATCCCGTACCTGGCGGTTGGCGTTGTTGCACCGCTGCTGCAGCCGCTCCTGCGTCTGGCGGAGCTGGGCCTCCTTCATCTGCAGCAGTTGGCGGATGTCCGCCTCCCGCTGCCTCTGGCTCTGCTCCCGCAGGCGCTGCAGCTTTGACGCCCGCTGTCGCTCCCAGTTGGAGCGCAGTCGGTCGGCCAGGAGCTGCCGCTCCCGCTCTGCCGCCTCTTGCAGCTCACGTCTCTCGACGGCCTGGCGGCGCTGCATCTCCTGGGAGCGGAGCCGCTCGCCCTCCAGCTGGGCCCGCAGCGCCTCCAGCTCCTGCCTGTGCTCCTCCCGCTGTGCGGGGCAGGCAGGGGGCTGGGCCGGGCCCCGGCGCAGAGAGGGCTGGCAGCACTTTGCCTGTCTCTGCGGCATGGTCGCAGGGACCTGAAGAGACCCTCAGCCTCCAAAAGCTGTGGCCGAAGGCCGCTGAAAGCTACTCTCCTTCCTGGGGCCTGCAAGGACAGCTGCCCCTGACCCCGTAGCGCCCACTGCCTCTCGTCCCTGTCGCAAGGGTGCGCAGACAGTGAATGCCGTGGGGGGGTGCGCCCACAGTCTTCTATGCTGTGTGCCTGCCTGGCACGTAATGGAGGGTGGGGCAGCGGCCTGCAGTGCTATTGGGCAGTGCAGCCTTCCGGCCTAACTCACAATGAAGGGAGGGTGGGGCTATAGGGCGGGGCGGCCTTCTGGCCCCAGCTCAAAATGGAGGCTGAGGCACGGTGGCTTCAAGCTGCGTTGGGTGGCAGAGACGTCGCGGTGTTGGACAGAACTGCCTTCCGCAGCACTGGGCTGTGTGCATGACCTTTTGTGGTGCTGGAATATGTGGACTTCTCTGGCACTGGAGAAGAAAAGCAGGATGCCATCCAACTCATTGTGATTTCCATTTCGATTCCCGTAAAGGAACTATCTCACCATACCTACCAGCCAGTTAAAGGAAGCTAGTTGCAGGTGTACTCTGCTTAAGGAGCTGCTGGGGCAGATGGCCAGGCTGTCACGAGAAAGCAGCAGCCTGAGGTGCTCCTGGGAATCTCTGAGGGAGACGGATAGGAGGTGGTGTTGTGGGAATCAAATGTTGTTTCTGCATTAGAATTGGATAATATTTATATTTCGTGAACTCCGTTGTCATAGTTCTTTTGGGGAGTCCTTCTACTTAACTTGGGGAAGATCTCAGATAGTTTGCATCACTTATCCTCTAGCCAAATCTTCCCAGGAATGCCCGCTCTGTATATATGTATATTTTGTCACACACATTGCAAGAATATCCTGCACGAGATCAAACCGGAGAAGGCTGGACCCTGTGTGGGGCTGGTGCTGCAGTCCAAAAACTGGGGTGGAAAGACACTGCTTTGAAGGGGTTGGGTATGCTCAGCCCTTTCATCCCCCAACATGTATTGCCCCAGCCCCAGCTCTCTCAGCCTGTCCTCACAGGTGAGGTGTTTGATCCGGAAGTGGTGCGCGCACGGTCCTGCTCCTCTGCGCAGGCACCCCGCCGATCTGCGTTATGCTCGGTCCTCCGGGAAGTAGTGCGCATGCGCCGTCCAGCTTTCCAATAGCATCCATTTCTTCAAAGCCCTGAGATGCAGGTGAGCAGGCAATACTTGGACCGCCGGCTCCGCGACACTATTCTCTCTTTTCCAATCCAGAATGCTCCTTGTCTATTTCCTCGGGCGGTTTTATGCCCCGGTCTGCTTCCAGAACGTACTGTCTAGGCGGACCGTGCACCCGCCGCTTGCGCAATGAGGCGTCGAAAAAAGCGAACGCGTAGGCGCGTGCCCGAAAACGAGCGTACGCCGTAATCCGCGCGCGAGAAGCGCATGCGCAGTGCCGTGCCAAGGCGGCCGCACGCGCAGTTCGGTGACATGCTTGCCGCATGCGCACTGCAAACGATGGCGCATGCGTTTTGCGGCCGTGAGGAGAGCATGCGCATCGCGGTGCCGAGACTGGCGCATGCGCAGAGCGGTGCGAACGGTCGCGCATGCCCAATGCGCTCTTGCAGCTGGCGCGTGCGCAGAGCACTTGGCACATGCGCATTGCGGGGCACAGACAGGCGCATGCGCCGTGGCGGGCAGAATCCGGCGCATGCCCCGTTCGGAGCAGAATCCAGTGCGCGCGTAGTGGTGTGTGGTTTTTTTTTTTTTTTTTTTAAACCACTGGCGCATGCGTTGTGCTTTCTCATGAACCGCGCGTCCGTACTCCGTGCTGTTGTCTCGAGAACCGCGCCTGCGTAGTGCGGTGCCTAGAGAGACTGCCGCGTGCGCAGTGCCTAGATTCGCACGTGCGCGTTGCTCTCGCGAGACTTGCTTTTCCAGGAACGCTGCGGTGCAGAGCTGGGGCTGGAACGGGACGTCTGCTCCTCCACCGCGGCGGCAAGCACGTTGGGTGCCACGAGGCGCTGAGAGGCAGCCCTGAGCCGACCCGGTCCGTTCCCGGGTGGGCTCGGGCATAAAAGGGCGGAAATAGACGAGGGGCATCCTGGATTAGAAGGGGAGAATATCGCTGAGCCGGCGCTCCGAGAATCGGCTGCTTGCCCGTCCCCGTAGTGGTTTGTCGAAACAATTGCTATCTTTCAGTTGACGGGCGCGTGTTCGCTATTACCTGGAGGACTGATCACCACAGAGAGTGGCGGATTAGCTGCGCAGAGCGGTTAAAACGCCACTTCCGCGTTTCTACGCGCATGCGTTATACCGCTTGCCGGCCTAAGCAGCGGGCAGCGGCAGTTCCGCGCATTGGCCACGAGGTGGCAGCAGAGACCGCGGAAAGAACTTTTCTGACGGATTGCCGGGGACCCGCGGCGCAGTCCCTGGCGATTCGTTCTCTCTGTGTCTCGTAATGACGGGGGCAGAACACGAAGTTAGAAGTGGAGGGTGTGTGGGGGGAAAGACGAAGAAAAAAGAGGGAAACTTCTCCAAACCCAGGAGAGCTGTGCTAAGTGCTTATAAATAGCTGTAAAAAAAGAGGTTTTTTTTTTTCCTTTTGCCAGCATCCGTTGCATCTTTTCTAAATGTTCGCATTACCAAAGTGTAACTGCCCAGCAAATTTAATGATAACGAAATTAAAGCCCGTTGGCAGAAAGCACAGGGCCGTATTAATGTTCACGCAGCTTCTGTCTTCTTTATACTTTAATGTATTTTTTTCCAAGGGCCTTTCTTCAACTCCAAGTTTCATTTTTGGCTTTTTATGACCCCACACATCAACCCCGTGTCCCCACATGTCCCCTCATGTCTCCTCACCTCCCCCCACACTACCTGTCCCCCTTCGCTCCGTGCCCATGTCACCGTGGGGTTGAGGGCAGGGTCAGGGATGCCTGTGGGGTGCGTGGAGTCCTGGGAGAAGTTGATGGCTGTGCGCAGTGGGGTGATGGTGTCCTCCGCACACGGCTGTGACAGTGGGGTGGGGGTAGCGCCCCACAGGTGGGGGTCATTGCCCCCAGAATGGGGCTTGTGCCCCACACACGTGGGCCGCTTGTATGGGGAGTGCATTCTGGAGATGATCTGTCTTTTCTCCAAATCTGCAGTGACTTCAGCAATCCCCTGTCGTGCCGCAACAGAAATGGGGTCCTGCAGTACGTCAGTGATCTCTGACTCGAGGAGTGCAGGGGCTGCACGAAGTACGCACTCTACAGCCTCCCGACTTCTTTGGGGTTTGGGATCGATGTTTGAGCCAAAGGGCTTCACGCTGCCATGCGGGCAGGTGCCAGGTTCACCCACTGAGGAACCAAATCCTAAAATAATTTCACAATGGTCTTTAATTGCTGTGCAAGTAGATGACACAGATTTCTCACTGGGGAGCCAAAGCTGACCCTGGCAGTTTGGCAGACAGCACTCGCTCCATTCACACCGGTAGTCTCAGCCCTTTTGTTGCACATGCAGCTTCTCAGCATCTTGCTGTATCAGTATAGAAATCTGTGCTCCCCTATTTATTAGAAATGCCACCAATTGCCATTGAGGACAGACTGGAATCAAAACATGTGGACCATCCTAGCTTGTCCATCGATAACCCCCCCCCTCCCCCCTTGCCCAATTGGCTGCCAGTCATTACTTCATTACTTTTTTTTTTTTTTTTTTCATGCTTTTATGGGAACTTTGAGATCACAGCCTGAAGCAGTGACGGAGCACCTGGTGAGGGGTGTAGCCCTGCAAGCACAGGTGGAAGCAATGCACCTAGAGAACCAGATGAGGCTGAGCCTGGCTCCAGCCCCTCCCTCTCCTCATTTAAGGGCTGGCAGCCCCAAAGGCAGGGTTTCTTCCTGGAGACTGCCTCCTGTGGATTGTTGGGTGAGCTCTGGTTCTTGGAAAGAGGTAAGTGATCCTTTCTTTTTTGCAGGGTTTTGGCTTCTGCCTTTCTGTGGGGATCCTAAGTTGGTTTAGAGTAGCTATGTCCGCTATGCCTCTCCTTATGATGCCTTCCAATTGTTCTCTGAGGGGAGTGAAGGGGTTATCTGCTTTTCTCTGAATTGGTAATGAAGAGACTGACGTTCATTCCTCTCTTTTACTCTTATCTCATGTCTGGAATGCTTCAATCAGCCCCAAGGTAATGCTGGTTGGCTGACTGAGCATTGCAACTCTGGAAACGCCTGGAGCTAATGTGCTTTTCTGTAAAGAGATTCTGCATTCTCCATGTTTCCTTTGCAACTCTTTTCAAGCCCAGTACCTTCTTGTGAAGTCTCCGTTCCTCTTTCATGACTCTCATTGCACAATCATCGACCTGGGACTCCAAACTACCACACTGTCCCAACCTATTTTATGACACGTTCCCTCTGTGTCCTACTTGTGTCTTTGTGTTCTCCCTGTGTCCTCTGCCCCTGTCCCCTCTGTGTCTCCTCTGCCACGGATTAATTCCGCCCATGCTGAGTATTGTTTAAGGGCGCGTATTTAAATTATGCTCCGTGTCTCTTTGGATCCCGTTCTGTTTTGCAGCTCGATGGGGTTTAAGGGTTTCTGGGGCTCCTCTAGTTAGTGGTTTAAGCACTGTGAAATCTGTGGAGCAGATAATGGAACGCCATGAATCCCTTGTTCATGCATCGCTTGTATGCAGGTGGGTTTGGTGATGGCTGTGGGACGCTCACTTAGAGATGGAATGGGGGTCACAAGGGGCTCGCCTTGCTCCCTAGGGTTTATTCTTCCAGCCCAATAAGCTGGTGATAGAGTGAGGTGCGTGTATCAGGCTGGGACCTGAGCTTAAGAAAACCCCCAGCCCCAGTGGCCGTTTTCTTCATCCTCGCTTAGTGTAATGCAGTCTCCACTACTTGAGCATACTGAACACGAGTATTCTGTTCCTGTTTTGTCTGGTTCTCTCCTAGACCTCCCTTACAGATTTGTCAGTAGTAACAGATGTCAGGGCACAGTTCTCAGAGCACGTTGTGGCCGACCACCCCAGGGTCCTAGGGTTCTTTCTGTTTTTATGGCAGATCTGGCTTCGTCTTTCTAGGAAACAAAGGATTGTCTTCTACTGGACCACTTTGTCTGGATCACCCCAGATATCTCCATCCCAATTGTCAGGGGATGCTGTTAGTTTCCTAGTCTGTATGATACCCAACCTCCCCACCCCTCTTCCTTCCATCCCCTGGCCCCCATTCAATAGCTAGCTCTGCAGCTGTGGGACCCACCAGTGTGATGAAGCAGTACCTCTGGTGTGCTGAATACTGGGACTGGCACAGAGAGGCTCTATGGCTGATGTGAATCTTCCCGACTGGACTACTTGGTGAGTTTCCCCGGAGCTGTTGAGCACACAGGCTTCCCCACCTACCCTGGTTGCTCACCATGCCATCGATGTCCTTTGTGGACATGGCTTCAGGTATCATACCAGAGACTCCTTAGAGTCGGAAGCGACCATTTATGATGATCTAGTCCGACTCACCCACAATGAACAGGGACATTCACAGCTAGATCAGGTTGCCCTGCGTGTCACCTTGGAAGGGACAGGGCATCCACCGCATCTCTGGGCAACCTGGTCCACTGCGCAGAGTCACAGAATGTCCCGGGTCGGAAGGGACCTCGAGGATCGTGGATCTCCAACCCCCCCCCCTGCCACATGCAGGACCACCAACCTCCCCATTTCATACTAGACCGGGCTGCCCAGGGCCCCATCCAACCTGGCCTTGAACACCTCCAGGGATGGACGGGGCATCCACAGCCTCTCTGGGCAGCTGTTCCAGCACCTCACCGCTCTCTCTGTGGAGAACTTCCCCCTGCCATCCAACCTAAATCTTCCCTCCCCCAGCTTAAAACGTTTCCCCTTGTCCCTTGCTATGAAGGATATTTTCCTTATATCTAACCTAAATTTTCCCTCCTTCTTTCCTTTAGCTCCCCTTTGGGTATCGAAAGGCTGTTACCAGGTCACCTCGGAGCCTTCACTTCTCCGGGCTGAACAGCCCCAGCTCTCTCAGCCTGTCCTCACAGGTGAGGTGTTTGATCCTTTGGTTCTTTTTTTTTTTTTTTTTTTTTTTTCTTGTGGCCGTCCTCTGTATGTGCTCCAACGGGTCCATGTCCCTTCTGCACTGAGGGCTCTTCATATGGACGCAGTACTCCAGGTGAGGCCTCTTCAGCACAGAGCAGAGGGGCAGGATCACCTCTTTTCACCTGCTGACCGCACATCTTTTGGTGCAGCCCAGGATGTGGCTGGTTTTCCGGGCTGGGAGGGCACTTTGCTGGCTCGTGTACAGCTTGCCATCCACCAGCTCTTTTGGGACGGGCCTAGGCTCAGCCCTTTCATCCCCCAGCATGTATTGGTAGTGGGGGGTTCTCTTGTCCCAGGTGCAAGACACTGCGCCTGGATTTGTTGAAGCTGATGAGGTTTGTCTGTGCCCGCTGCTCAAGCCTCTCTGGGTCCCTCTGGTTGGCGTCCCATGTCACTGCTGGCGTGTCGCTGCTCCCCACAGCTTGGTGTTGTCAGCAAGGTTTCTGAGTTGTGGCTGATAAGACGACTGCCTGGAGTGAGTCAAGCATCCTTCAGCTTGAACCAGGTCCAAGTGTGCACAGCAAGAAAGACATGGCCTTCATCAAAAGACCACCAGATGACCCTGAGAGATACCTCGCATGTGTAAAAGAACTGAGACCTGAGGCTAGAAAAAATGTCAATCCTACTGGGGACTCGCTGTAATAACCCAGCCTTTTCTTGGACTTCCCCCAGACGGCGAGCTCGGGCTTTACAGGCTAGAGGTGGAGCTAACACAGAGACCTCTGGATTTTCAAAAAGGAACAAGAAGGCTGAGAATCGGGTGCTTTGTTTGACGTTTTCACTGGCTGTCCTACTTAAGGATTCTGCCTGTCCATAGGCACGTTTGGTTGGTTTGGCTGGAACTTAGGAGCCTGGTGCTTATGACTTCGGTTCTTTGTGATACAGAGCTGCGCCCTTTGCTGCCCAGACCAAATGCACGTGTTGTTGGAAGAGATTACTCTATGCATTTTACTTTTTTTTCTTTAATGCTTTTAAAGAGTGAGAGTGGTATACGCCTTCAAGCAGGTAACATATAAAACTTGTTTGTTTGTTTGTTTTCCTTTTTTCCTTCGAGCACTGGTTCGGGGAAATATGGATGCTTTCTTCTCTGCCGCTATGTTTCCCGCAGTGGAATTTGGGGAATGGCTTCTGTTGTTGGTTTTTCAATACTGAAGAAACATAGCATTCTTTTTATTCTGCCTATGTAGAACTCCCTTTGTTTCCTCTGTAGTTTTGAGTTGTGCTCTGGAACAGAATGTTCAGCTGAATCTAGAACAGCTGCCAAAGAGGAGTCTGTGGGCAAGTGGCTCTGGATTTCCCAGGCAGAGGTCGTAAAGCTCCTTGCCTGCTCACAAAGCGTTCTCATTGTTTTTATACAGTGTTCTATTTTACTGCTGTATTGAGACTTTTATGAAAAATCCTTTGTTTCCCAAAGGTGATGCTGAGAAACACGCCTCATGATGACTTATGCATACCTCGCATTTCATATCAATTCTCCCTTTGGGTCAAAAGTAGACCAAATCCTTGAAACCGTGCCTGGGAATCCCACTGATATTGAAACAGTTCAGCAGTGGTGCCCATGGTCAGAACGCCCTGCGGCGGCAGATCCTGGCATTGACTGTGAATGGAAGAACTGACAACAAATCGCTCGATATCAAAATTGACCCGGTGGATATTTACAAGCGCCGGGAGACCCAGACGGGATCTCAGAGTTGCATGGCCAGGTACAGAAGTTGTTTTACTGGTGGTTTTTTTGTTTGTTTTCTTTTGCAACGTTAAGGATTGTTAATCATTCCTCGCCATCCTTGGCTTCACTGCGCCCTCCTGTCCAATTGACACCAGCTTTTTCATCACCTCAGTTGCCTTCAAAAAAAAAAAAAAGCATGACAAAATCAATTTGATGATGACGTTATTTATTTATTTATTTATTTACCGATATTCTTAAGCACTTAGCAGAGTTTTGCTGGGCATAGAGAAGTTTTCCTTGTTTTTCTTCGTCTTGTTCCAACTGACGTAATTCTCTCCTCCCTCAACCCCGACCTAACTGCGTTTTTCCTCTGCCCTCACGAGAGAGAAGGAACGGAGCGCCAGAAGCTGCGGCGCGGCTCCGCGTCAGTCCAGTCGGAGCTGTTGTTTCCGCGGTCTCTGGTGCCCCCTCGTGGCCAATCGGTGGAATTGCGGCCGCGTATGTTCGGTGCCGCAGGCAGCAGTACGCATGCGCGCAGGCACGCGGAAGTGGCGTACGTACGTTCTCATCGCTCTGCGCAGCGAATCTGCCGAGCTTTGTTAGGGTTAGTCCTCCAGGCAACAGCACGCATGCGCCAGAGAACTCATAAATAGCTTTCAAATCTACCAAGCCCTGAGATGCAGTCGAGCAGTCAATTCCTGCTGGCTCAGCAACGGTTTTCTCTCTTGCTGTCGGAAGTGCTCCTTGTCTATTTCCTCCGACGGTCTGACGCTCGAGCCTGCCTCGGGAACAGGCACATGCGTAGTGCGGTGCGGAGGGTGGCGCTTGCGCAGTGCAGCGTCTAGGCTTGGGCACGCGTAGTGCTCTGCCGAGAGGGGCGCATGCGTAGCGCCGAGCCGCTACCGGCACATGCGCACTGCAGTGCCCGGGCTCGCGCGTGCGCGTTGCTCTGCCGAGGCTCGCTGGTCGCGGGTTGCTGCCGCGTCGGTGCTGCTGCACGCCAGTACCGCGACCGCGAATCTCCGAGCTGCTCGCGTTCCACTGCCGCTGGGAGGGCTTTTAAACGGCTGGGGGACGGTGCAGGGCTGGGGGTGGAAAGGGACTTTGCTGGTTCACCGGGGCGGAGAGGAAGTTGGATGCCACGAGGCGCTGAGGGGCAGCTGTGAGCCCAACCGGTCCGCTTCCGCGTGGGCTTGGGCATAAAAGGGCGGAAATAGACGAGGGGCATCCTGGATTAGAAGGGGGAGAATATCGCTGGGCCGGCGGCCCGGGAATCGACTGCTTGCCCGTCCCCGTCGTGGTCTGTCGAAACAATTGCTGTCTTCAAGTGGACGGGCGCACGGTCGCTATTAGCTGGAGGACTGATCACCATAGAGAGCGGCGCATTAGCTGCGCAGAGCGGTTAAAACGCCACTTCCGCATTTGTACGCGCATGCGTTGTGCTGCTTGCGGGACGCGGCGACAGACAGCGGCAGTTCTGCGCATGGGCCACGAGGTGGCAGCAGAGACCGCGGAAAGAACTTTTCTGACGGGATCGGCCCGCGTTTTTCTCCCCTGGCGACCCGTTCTCTCTGTCTCGTGATGGCGGGAGAAGAGCGCGAAGTTGGAAGCGGGGGCGTTGTGGGGGGAAAGACGAAGAAAAAAAGAGAGAGACTACCCCAAACCCAGGCAAGCTCTGCTAAGTGCTTATAAGTAGCTGTGAAAAAATAAGTTCTTTTTTTTTTTTTTTTTTTTTTTTTCTTTTTGCCAGCATCTGTTGCATTGTTTCTAAATGTTCACAGACCAAAATGCAACTGCCCGGCAAATTTAATGATAACGAAATTAAAGCCCATTGGCAGAAAGCGCGGGGCCATATTAATGTTCACTCAGCCTCTGTCTTGTTCCTACTTTTAATGTATTTTTTCCCAAGGGCCTTTCTTCAACTCCAGGTTTCATTTTTGGCTTTTTATTCTTTTTTATGCCCTAAAATGGGTAGTGTTAGGCCCCAGCAGGTCTACGCAGGCAGTCACAGCACAGAGTTGCTGTTTTGAGATTAGTGTGGACCATTACAGCGTTTCCACAAAGACTAACGAAAACTGCAGTTCTCCACCTAAGTTTGCAGATGGAAAAAATTAATTCACCTGCATAGAACGAATCGATGCGTCACAGCTGCCATCGGCAAGATGGCCCGAGAGCTGTGCGGGTCTATCAGGCTCAGCTGCAGCTTTTCATCTTTTCAGCTGCCCTTCTCTGGTCCTCCTGCAGCTGGACAGATAGCCCACAAGGGCACGGGGTATACGCAGGCCCTCCCCAGCCAGCTGCGGCAGGCGCTCCTTTTTTGAGGATTACTTGTTCACATACCCAGTTTCCAGCTCATTCCCTTTGGAAAGCTTTTCTTGCGCTCCATGTTACTAGCGCACAATAGAAGTTAAGCCAGTTAAGCCTCTCTCAAGCCCAAGGAGTCCAATGTGCAAGTGTTTTTTGTTTGGGTCTGTCTGTTTTTTTTCCGGGTGTAGGGGGCAGGGGGTGGGCATTTGAGATAGCTGAGCTGTGTGAAAAAAGTCAGTGTCAGAAAGGCCTCTCTCTGATGCCAATGAATATGTCGTTTCCTAAAGCCTGGTCAGTCTTCTCTGCTGGTTGCAGAGAGTTGAGCTATTACGTATGGCCAAGACGAAAGTGTAATCAGTGAAATAGGTGGAGTTGCTCCTTCTGGTAATTTAATGCCTCACCGTGGTATAGGGCGGATGAATGCTGGCTTTGTACCAAAGCACTTGGTAACCCTGAGATTCAAACCTTAATGCTTTCCAGCAAATTTATATTTTCAGGTAGTGCCGCAGAGATGCGGTGACTATTGTTCACGTATTTTCACGTGTCACTGATTACATGGGTTTTCAAAACAGGCACAGCAGAAAACTATTCTCATTGACCGGAATGATTTCTAGTAGGATTCTGTTGTTTTTGCCTCTGGGCCTTGTGTTAAAATAGTAATTTCTGGGGGCTGGCAGGTGCTATCAATATCAGAGATGGGCAAATAAGGCATAAATCTGTGTCCTATAGTAAGCTGGATATGAGCGAGCCGGGTACTTTATTATGGGAAATTGTAAAGCTGTTTTTCTAGGAATGGTGCAGCTGTGTCTCAGTTGTGTGCGCAGTTGGTGTCTAGACTAAAGGAGACTTGTTAAGCGCTCTGCTGACACGTAGGGATGGATGGAAAATTACAAGAGGGAGCTTGAGCATGTATGTATAGAATGTAAGGACCTGCAGTTAAGGATTTGGATTGGCACCTGAGTCCGTGCCTTCAGATGATGCAAGCGCTATGCCTTATCACCCAGTGGAAACGGTCAAAGAGCTGCTTTGGGACAGAATGTTTATATTGCTCAGGAAGTGTGGCCTTCCAAGGTACTTCAGGTATCCCGAAGAACAGAAGCAAGCAGTAATGATTCCTTTCTCTCTCGATTCCAATACTTGTAGGTAGTGCGCTTGAGAAAGACTTTGGAGGCTTTCCTCAGCCTCTTGCTTTCCTCATACCTTTACAAAAGCGGACTGCCAGAAAACAAGAAGACTTCACACGTGCGTTTTGAGTTTGGTTATTTTATGGTGTTTTTTAATTTTTTTTAGATTTTTTTCAGTCCAAATGTAGTAAATTCTCAGTCATACAAGTGATAAATTTTCAAGGTCTTTGTGCCGATGGACCATGCTTCAGTTGAACATCAAGTGGAGCAGGAGGTATTCTTCATCTATGTGGATGAAAATATGGAATCTTGATGGGATGCTGCCGTATTATGGAGAGGAATCTCCGCATCCCCCAGGCTCAGCCAATACACGGACACAGATTTCTGGATGGTGACCATCACTTTCTGCCACCGCTCCTGCTGCCTAGTTGCTCGTCATCGTCGGTATCCAGCAGGAGATCACGAAGCTGTGGAGGCACAGTCGTATCCAGGTCATCATCTGAAACTTCTTCCACCAGATTGGAAGGGACCAGTCCTCTTGTGCCATCCGTCAGCTCTCCCAGAAACCAGCCATCTTCCTCTATGTCTCCGAAGATGTAAAGGTATTGTCCAGCAGTCAGTGGAAGCTCGTTTTCTGGGTCCTCATTAGGGCCCTCAAAAGGATTGTAGCTGTGACGAGCTATGAATCTTCGAATTAGTGCTGGTGATCGTCTGCGAGAATGCAGGCTGCAGCTTGCCATCAGCCACCCTCCCGACTTCTCCAGCCATTCCTGTTCTGGATTTCCGTGCGGCTCCAGCTTTTTCCCAGTCTCCTTTTCCAAATGCTGCCCCTGCAGCTGGTTGGCTTCCTCTGCCTTTTCTGCGGCCCCTCTGGATGTGGAAGAGGCCTCCTTGAGCTGCCGGACTGTTTCCCGCAGCTGCTTGGTAAGGAGGCTGAGCGTATGCGTCTTGTCCTTGAGCCGCTCCACCTCCTCCCTCATCTGCTGAGAGCTTCTGCTCCTCAGCAGGCAGTTCTCCTCTCCAAGGAGGCTGCATTGTCTCTGCAAGTCCTTCAGTGCCCTCAGCAGATGGGCACTCTGCTCCCGCAGCTCCCTGTGCTCAGGTGGGCAGGCCTGTTGTTGCTCTGCAGCCTGAACACCCGCTTCTGCTACAGCCCGACGGCAGGCTGGCCTTTGCCGTGTGCGCGGCCCAGCGGCTGCAGCCCTGGCCCCGTTGCAGGAGGCGGGCGGCTGCCCCTGTCCGTGCTCCAGGATGTAATGCAGGAAGCGTCTCCTCTGCTCCTGCAGTTCGCGCTGGAGGCGCAGGACGTGGGCGGCCTGCTCTGCACAGGGCTTCCTGCAGAGCTGCCGCTGGACTTCCTGCTGCAGTCTGTGGGCCTCTCTGCTGCTCTCGCCACTCAGCAGCTCCTTTGCTAGCTGCCGCAGCAGATCCCGTACCTGGCGGTTGGCGTTGTTGCACCGCTGCTGCAGCCGCTCCTGCGTCTGGCGGAGCTGGGCCTCCTTCATCTGCAGCAGTTGGCGGATGTCCGCCTCCCGCTGCCTCTGGCTCTGCTCCCGCAGGCGCTGCAGCTTTGACGCCCGCTGTCGCTCCCAGTTGGAGCGCAGTCGGTCGGCCAGGAGCTGCCGCTCCCGCTCTGCCGCCTCCTGCAGCTCACGTCTCTCGACGGCCCGGCGGCGCTGCATCTCCTGGGAGCGGAGCCGCTCGCCCTCCAGCTGGGCCCGCAGCGCCTCCAGCTCCCGCCTGTGCTCCTCCCGCTGTGCGGGGCAGGCAGGGGGCTGGGCCGGGCCCCGGCGCAGAGAGGGCTGGCAGCACTTTGCCTGTCTCTGCGGCATGGTCGCAGGGACCTGAAGAGACCCTCAGCCTCCAAAAGCTGTGGCCGAAGGCCGCTGAAAGCTACTCTCCTTCCTGGGGCCTGCAAGGACAGCTGCCCCTGGCCCCGTAGCGCCCACTGCCTCTCGTCCCTGTCGCAAGGGTGTGCAGACAGTGAATGCCGTGGGGGGGTGCGCCCACAGTCTTCTATGCTGTGTGCCTGCCTGGCACGTAATGGAGGGTGGGGCAGCGGCCTGCAGTGCTATTGGGCAGTGCAGCCTTCCGGCCTAACTCACAATGAAGGGAGGGTGGGGCTATAGGGCGGGGCGGCCTTCTGGCCCCAGCTCAAAATGGAGGCTGAGGCACGGTGGCTTCAAGCTGCGTTGGGTGGCAGAGACGTCGCGGTGTTGGACAGAACTGCCTTCCGCAGCACTGGGCTGTGTGCATGACCTTTTGTGGTGCTGGAATATGTGGACTTCTCTGGCACTGGAGAAGAAAAGCAGGATGCCATCCAACTCATTGTGATTTCCATTTCGATTCCCGTAAAGGAACTATCTCACCATACCTACCAGCCAGTTAAAGGAAGCTAGTTGCAGGTGTACTCTGCTTAAGGAGCTGCTGGGGCAGATGGCCAGGCTGTCACGAGAAAGCAGCAGCCTGAGGTGCTCCTGGGAATCTCTGAGGGAGACGGATAGGAGGTGGTGTTGTGGGAATCAAATGTTGTTTCTGCATTAGAATTGGATAATATTTATATTTCGTGAACTCCGTTGTCATAGTTCTTTTGGGGAGTCCTTCTACTTAACTTGGGGAAGATCTCAGATAGTTTGCATCACTTATCGTCTAGCCAAATCTTCCCAGGAATGCCCGCTCTGTATATAGGTGTATATATGTATATTTTGTCACACACATTGCAAGAATATCCTGCACGAGATCAAACCGGAGAAGGCTGGACCCTGTGTGGGGCTGGTGCTGCAGTCCAAAAACTGGGGTGGAAAGACACTGCTTTGAAGGGGTTGGGTATGCTCAGCCCTTTCATCCCCCAACATGTATTGCCCCAGCCCCAGCTCTCTCAGCCTGTCCTCACAGGTGAGGTGTTTGATCCGGAAGTGGTGCGCGCACGGTCCTGCTCCTCTGCGCAGGCACCCCGCCGATCTGCGTTATGCTCGGTCCTCCGGGAAGTAGTGCGCATGCGCCGTCCAGCTTTCCAATAGCATCCATTTCTTCGAAGCCCTGAGATGCAGGTGAGCAGGCAATACTTGGACCGCCGGCTCCGCGACACTATTCTCTCTTTTCCAATCCAGAATGCTCCTTGTCTATTTCCTCGGGCGGTTTTATGCCCCGGTCTGCTTCCAGAACGTACTATCTAGGCGGACCGTGCACCCGCCGCTTGCGCAATGAGGCGTCGAAAAAAGCGAACGCGTAGGCGCGTGCCCGAAAACGAGCGTACGCCGTAATCCGCGCGCGAGAAGCGCATGCGCAGTGCCGTGCCAAGGCGGCCGCACGCGCAGTTCGGTGACATGCTTGCCGCATGCGCACTGCAAACGATGGCGCATGCGTTTTGCGGCCGTGAGGAGAGCATGCGCATCGCGGTGCCGAGACTGGCGCATGCGCAGAGCGGTGCGAACGGTCGCGCATGCCCAATGCGCTCTTGCAGCTGGCGCGTGCGCAGAGCACTTGGCACATGCGCATTGCGGGGCACAGACAGGCGCATGCGCCGTGGCGGGCAGAATCCGGCGCATGCCCCGTTCGGAGCAGAATCCAGTGCGCGCGTAGTGGTGTGTGGTTTTTTTTTTTTTTTTTTTTAAACCACTGGCGCATGCGTTGTGCTTTCTCATGAACCGCGCGTCCGTACTCCGTGCTGTTGTCTCGAGAACCGCGCCTGCGTAGTGCGGTGCCTAGAGAGACTGCCGCGTGCGCAGTGCCTAGATTCGCACGTGCGCGTTGCTCTCGCGAGACTTGCTTTTCCAGGAACGCTGCGGTGCAGAGCTGGGGCTGGAACGGGACGTCTGCTCCTCCACCGCGGCGGCAAGCACGTTGGGTGCCACGAGGCGCTGAGAGGCAGCCCTGAGCCGACCCGGTCCGTTCCCGGGTGGGCTCGGGCATAAAAGGGCGGAAATAGACGAGGGGCATCCTGGATTAGAAGGGGAGAATATCGCTGAGCCGGCGCTCCGAGAATCGGCTGCTTGCCCGTCCCCGTAGTGGTTTGTCGAAACAATTGCTATCTTTCAGTTGACGGGCGCGTGTTCGCTATTACCTGGAGGACTGATCACCACAGAGAGTGGCGGATTAGCTGCGCAGAGCGGTTAAAACGCCACTTCCGCGTTTCTACGCGCATGCGTTATACCGCTTGCCGGCCTAAGCAGCGGGCAGCGGCAGTTCCGCGCATTGGCCACGAGGTGGCAGCAGAGACCGCGGAAAGAACTTTTCTGACGGATTGCCGGGGACCCGCGGCGCAGTCCCTGGCGATTCGTTCTCTCTGTGTCTCGTAATGACGGGGGCAGAACACGAAGTTAGAAGTGGAGGGTGTGTGGGGGGAAAGACGAAGAAAAAAGAGGGAAACTTCTCCAAACCCAGGAGAGCTGTGCTAAGTGCTTATAAATAGCTGTAAAAAAAGAGGTTTTTTTTTTTCCTTTTGCCAGCATCCGTTGCATCTTTTCTAAATGTTCGCATTACCAAAGTGTAACTGCCCAGCAAATTTAATGATAACGAAATTAAAGCCCGTTGGCAGAAAGCACAGGGCCGTATTAATGTTCACGCAGCTTCTGTCTTCTTTATACTTTAATGTATTTTTTTCCAAGGGCCTTTCTTCAACTCCAAGTTTCATTTTTGGCTTTTTATGACCCCACACATCAACCCCGTGTCCCCACATGTCCCCTCATGTCTCCTCACCTCCCCCCACACTACCTGTCCCCCTTCGCTCCGTGCCCATGTCACCGTGGGGTTGAGGGCAGGGTCAGGGATGCCTGTGGGGTGCGTGGAGTCCTGGGAGAAGTTGATGGCTGTGCGCAGTGGGGTGATGGTGTCCTCCGCACACGGCTGTGACAGTGGGGTGGGGGTAGCGCCCCACAGGTGGGGGTCATTGCCCCCAGAATGGGGCTTGTGCCCCACACACGTGGGCCGCTTGTATGGGGAGTGCATTCTGGAGATGATCTGTCTTTTCTCCAAATCTGCAGTGACTTCAGCAATCCCCTGTCGTGCCGCAACAGAAATGGGGTCCTGCAGTACGTCAGTGATCTCTGACTCGAGGAGTGCAGGGGCTGCACGAAGTACGCACTCTACAGCCTCCCGACTTCTTTGGGGTTTGGGATCGATGTTTGAGCCAAAGGGCTTCACGCTGCCATGCGGGCAGGTGCCAGGTTCACCCACTGAGGAACCAAATCCTAAAATAAGTTCACAATGGTCTTTAATTGCTGTGCAAGTAGATGACACAGATTTCTCACTGGGGAGCCAAAGCTGACCCTGGCAGTTTGGCAGACAGCACTCGCTCCATTCACACCGGTAGTCTCAGCCCTTTTGTTGCACATGCAGCTTCTCAGCATCTTGCTGTATCAGTATAGAAATCTGTGCTCCCCTATTTATTAGAAATGCCACCAATTGCCATTGAGGACAGACTGGAATCAAAACATGTGGACCATCCTAGCTTGTCCATCGATAACCCCCCCCCTCCCCCCTTGCCCAATTGGCTGCCAGTCATTACTTCATTACTTTTTTTTTTTTTTTTTTCATGCTTTTATGGGAACTTTGAGATCACAGCCTGAAGCAGTGACGGAGCACCTGGTGAGGGGTGTAGCCCTGCAAGCACAGGTGGAAGCAATGCACCTAGAGAACCAGATGAGGCTGAGCCTGGCTCCAGCCCCTCCCTCTCCTCATTTAAGGGCTGGCAGCCCCAAAGGCAGGGTTTCTTCCTGGAGACTGCCTCCTGTGGATTGTTGGGTGAGCTCTGGTTCTTGGAAAGAGGTAAGTGATCCTTTCTTTTTTGCAGGGTTTTGGCTTCTGCCTTTCTGTGGGGATCCTAAGTTGGTTTAGAGTAGCTATGTCCGCTATGCCTCTCCTTATGATGCCTTCCAATTGTTCTCTGAGGGGAGTGAAGGGGTTATCTGCTTTTCTCTGAATTGGTAATGAAGAGACTGACGTTCATTCCTCTCTTTTACTCTTATCTCATGTCTGGAATGCTTCAATCAGCCCCAAGGTAATGCTGGTTGGCTGACTGAGCATTGCAACTCTGGAAACGCCTGGAGCTAATGTGCTTTTCTGTAAAGAGATTCTGCATTCTCCAGGTTTCCTTTGCAACTCTTTTCAAGCCCAGTACCTTCTTGTGAAGTCTCCGTTCCTCTTTCATGACTCTCATTGCACAATCATCGACCTGGGACTCCAAACTACCACACTGTCCCAACCTATTTTATGACACGTTCCCTCTGTGTCCTACTTGTGTCTTTGTGTTCTCCCTGTGTCCTCTGCCCCTGTCCCCTCTGTGTCTCCTCTGCCACGGATTAATTCCGCCCATGCTGAGTATTGTTTAAGGGCGCGTATTTAAATTATGCTCCGTGTCTCTTTGGATCCCGTTCTGTTTTGCAGCTCGATGGGGTTTAAGGGTTTCTGGGGCTCCTCTAGTTAGTGGTTTAAGCACTGTGAAATCTGTGGAGCAGATAATGGAACGCCATGAATCCCTTGTTCATGCATCGCTTGTATGCAGGTGGGTTTGGTGATGGCTGTGGGACGCTCACTTAGAGATGGAATGGGGGTCACAAGGGGCTCGCCTTGCTCCCTGGGGTTTATTCTTCCAGCCCAATAAGCTGGTGATAGAGTGAGGTGCGTGTATCAGGCTGGGACCTGAGCTTAAGAAAACCCCCAGCCCCAGTGGCCGTTTTCTTCATCCTCGCTTAGTGTAATGCAGTCTCCACTACTTGAGCATACTGAACACGAGTATTCTGTTCCTGTTTTGTCTGGTTCTCTCCTAGACCTCCCTTACAGATTTGTCAGTAGTAACAGATGTCAGGGCACAGTTCTCAGAGCACGTTGTGGCCGACCACCCCAGGGTCCTAGGGTTCTTTCTGTTTTTATGGCAGATCTGGCTTCGTCTTTCTAGGAAACAAAGGATTGTCTTCTACTGGACCACTTTGTCTGGATCACCCCAGATATCTCCATCCCAATTGTCAGGGGATGCTGTTAGTTTCCTAGTCTGTATGATACCCAACCTCCCCACCCCTCTTCCTTCCATCCCCTGGCCCCCATTCAATAGCTAGCTCTGCAGCTGTGGGACCCACCAGTGTGATGAAGCAGTACCTCTGGTGTGCTGAATACTGGGACTGGCACAGAGAGGCTCTATGGCTGATGTGAATCTTCCCGACTGGACTACTTGGTGAGTTTCCCCGGAGCTGTTGAGCACACAGGCTTCCCCACCTACCCTGGTTGCTCACCATGCCATCGATGTCCTTTGTGGACATGGCTTCAGGTATCATACCAGAGACTCCTTAGAGTCGGAAGCGACCATTTATGATGATCTAGTCCGACTCACCCACAATGAACAGGGACATTCACAGCTAGATCAGGTTGCCCTGCGTGTCACCTTGGAAGGGACAGGGCATCCACCGCATCTCTGGGCAACCTGGTCCACTGCGCAGAGTCACAGAATGTCCCGGGTCGGAAGGGACCTCGAGGATCGTGGATCTCCAACCCCCCCCCCTGCCACATGCAGGACCACCAACCTCCCCATTTCATACTAGACCGGGCTGCCCAGGGCCCCATCCAACCTGGCCTTGAACACCTCCAGGGATGGACGGGGCATCCACAGCCTCTCTGGGCAGCTGTTCCAGCACCTCACCGCTCTCTCTGTGGAGAACTTCCCCCTGCCATCCAACCTAAATCTTCCCTCCCCCAGCTTAAAACGTTTCCCCTTGTCCCTTGCTATGAAGGATATTTTCCTTATATCTAACCTAAATTTTCCCTCCTTCTTTCCTTTAGCTCCCCTTTGGGTATCGAAAGGCTGTTACCAGGTCACCTCGGAGCCTTCACTTCTCCGGGCTGAACAGCCCCAGCTCTCTCAGCCTGTCCTCACAGGTGAGGTGTTTGATCCTTTGGTTCTTTTTTTTTTTTTTTTTTTTTTTTTTTCTTGTGGCCGTCCTCTGTATGTGCTCCAACGGGTCCATGTCCCTTCTGCACTGAGGGCTCTTCATATGGACGCAGTACTCCAGGTGAGGCCTCTTCAGCACAGAGCAGAGGGGCAGGATCACCTCTTTTCACCTGCTGACCGCACATCTTTTGGTGCAGCCCAGGATGTGGCTGGTTTTCCGGGCTGGGAGGGCACTTTGCTGGCTCGTGTACAGCTTGCCATCCACCAGCTCTTTTGGGACGGGCCTAGGCTCAGCCCTTTCATCCCCCAGCATGTATTGGTAGTGGGGGGTTCTCTTGTCCCAGGTGCAAGACACTGCGCCTGGATTTGTTGAAGCTGATGAGGTTTGTCTGTGCCCGCTGCTCAAGCCTCTCTGGGTCCCTCTGGTTGGCGTCCCATGTCACTGCTGGCGTGTCGCTGCTCCCCACAGCTTGGTGTTGTCAGCAAGGTTTCTGAGTTGTGGCTGATAAGACGACTGCCTGGAGTGAGTCAAGCATCCTTCAGCTTGAACCAGGTCCAAGTGTGCACAGCAAGAAAGACATGGCCTTCATCAAAAGACCACCAGATGACCCTGAGAGATACCTCGCATGTGTAAAAGAACTGAGACCTGAGGCTAGAAAAAATGTCAATCCTACTGGGGACTCGCTGTAATAACCCAGCCTTTTCTTGGACTTCCCCCAGACGGCGAGCTCGGGCTTTACAGGCTAGAGGTGGAGCTAACACAGAGACCTCTGGATTTTCAAAAAGGAACAAGAAGGCTGAGAATCGGGTGCTTTGTTTGACGTTTTCACTGGCTGTCCTACTTAAGGATTCTGCCTGTCCATAGGCACGTTTGGTTGGTTTGGCTGGAACTTAGGAGCCTGGTGCTTATGACTTCGGTTCTTTGTGATACAGAGCTGCGCCCTTTGCTGCCCAGACCAAATGCACGTGTTGTTGGAAGAGATTACTCTATGCATTTTACTTTTTTTTCTTTAATGCTTTTAAAGAGTGAGAGTGGTATACGCCTTCAAGCAGGTAACATATAAAACTTGTTTGTTTGTTTGTTTTCCTTTTTTCCTTCGAGCACTGGTTCGGGGAAATATGGATGCTTTCTTCTCTGCCGCTATGTTTCCCGCAGTGGAATTTGGGGAATGGCTTCTGTTGTTGGTTTTTCAATACTGAAGAAACATAGCATTCTTTTTATTCTGCCTATGTAGAACTCCCTTTGTTTCCTCTGTAGTTTTGAGTTGTGCTCTGGAACAGAATGTTCAGCTGAATCTAGAACAGCTGCCAAAGAGGAGTCTGTGGGCAAGTGGCTCTGGATTTCCCAGGCAGAGGTCGTAAAGCTCCTTGCCTGCTCACAAAGCGTTCTCATTGTTTTTATACAGTGTTCTATTTTACTGCTGTATTGAGACTTTTATGAAAAATCCTTTGTTTCCCAAAGGTGATGCTGAGAAACACGCCTCATGATGACTTATGCATACCTCGCATTTCATATCAATTCTCCCTTTGGGTCAAAAGTAGACCAAATCCTTGAAACCGTGCCTGGGAATCCCACTGATATTGAAACAGTTCAGCAGTGGTGCCCATGGTCAGAACGCCCTGCGGCGGCAGATCCTGGCATTGACTGTGAATGGAAGAACTGACAACAAATCGCTCGATATCAAAATTGACCCGGTGGATATTTACAAGCGCCGGGAGACCCAGACGGGATCTCAGAGTTGCATGGCCAGGTACAGAAGTTGTTTTACTGGTGGTTTTTTTGTTTGTTTTCTTTTGCAACGTTAAGGATTGTTAATCATTCCTCGCCATCCTTGGCTTCACTGCGCCCTCCTGTCCAATTGACACCAGCTTTTTCATCACCTCAGTTGCCTTCAAAAAAAAAAAAAAGCATGACAAAATCAATTTGATGATGACGTTATTTATTTATTTATTTATTTACCGATATTCTTAAGCACTTAGCAGAGTTTTGCTGGGCATAGAGAAGTTTTCCTTGTTTTTCTTCGTCTTGTTCCAACTGACGTAATTCTCTCCTCCCTCAACCCCGACCTAACTGCGTTTTTCCTCTGCCCTCACGAGAGAGAAGGAACGGAGCGCCAGAAGCTGCGGCGCGGCTCCGCGTCAGTCCAGTCGGAGCTGTTGTTTCCGCGGTCTCTGGTGCCCCCTCGTGGCCAATCGGTGGAATTGCGGCCGCGTATGTTCGGTGCCGCAGGCAGCAGTACGCATGCGCGCAGGCACGCGGAAGTGGCGTACGTACGTTCTCATCGCTCTGCGCAGCGAATCTGCCGAGCTTTGTTAGGGTTAGTCCTCCAGGCAACAGCACGCATGCGCCAGAGAACTCATAAATAGCTTTCAAATCTACCAAGCCCTGAGATGCAGTCGAGCAGTCAATTCCTGCTGGCTCAGCAACGGTTTTCTCTCTTGCTGTCGGAAGTGCTCCTTGTCTATTTCCTCCGACGGTCTGACGCTCGAGCCTGCCTCGGGAACAGGCACATGCGTAGTGCGGTGCGGAGGGTGGCGCTTGCGCAGTGCAGCGTCTAGGCTTGGGCACGCGTAGTGCTCTGCCGAGAGGGGCGCATGCGTAGCGCCGAGCCGCTACCGGCACATGCGCACTGCAGTGCCCGGGCTCGCGCGTGCGCGTTGCTCTGCCGAGGCTCGCTGGTCGCGGGTTGCTGCCGCGTCGGTGCTGCTGCACGCCAGTACCGCGACCGCGAATCTCCGAGCTGCTCGCGTTCCACTGCCGCTGGGAGGGCTTTTAAACGGCTGGGGGACGGTGCAGGGCTGGGGGTGGAAAGGGACTTTGCTGGTTCACCGGGGCGGAGAGGAAGTTGGATGCCACGAGGCGCTGAGGGGCAGCTGTGAGCCCAACCGGTCCGCTTCCGCGTGGGCTTGGGCATAAAAGGGCGGAAATAGACGAGGGGCATCCTGGATTAGAAGGGGGAGAATATCGCTGGGCCGGCGGCCCGGGAATCGACTGCTTGCCCGTCCCCGTCGTGGTCTGTCGAAACAATTGCTGTCTTCAAGTGGACGGGCGCACGGTCGCTATTAGCTGGAGGACTGATCACCATAGAGAGCGGCGCATTAGCTGCGCAGAGCGGTTAAAACGCCACTTCCGCATTTGTACGCGCATGCGTTGTGCTGCTTGCGGGACGCGGCGACAGACAGCGGCAGTTCCGCGCATGGGCCACGAGGTGGCAGCAGAGACCGCGGAAAGAACTTTTCTGACGGGATCGGCCCGCGTTTTTCTCCCCTGGCGACCCGTTCTCTCTGTCTCGTGATGGCGGGAGAAGAGCGCGAAGTTGGAAGCGGGGGCGTTGTGGGGGGAAAGACGAAGAAAAAAAGAGAGAGACTACCCCAAACCCAGGCAAGCTCTGCTAAGTGCTTATAAGTAGCTGTGAAAAAATAAGTTCTTTTTTTTTTTTTTTTTTTTTTTCTTTTTGCCAGCATCTGTTGCATTGTTTCTAAATGTTCACAGACCAAAATGCAACTGCCCGGCAAATTTAATGATAACGAAATTAAAGCCCATTGGCAGAAAGCGCGGGGCCATATTAATGTTCACTCAGCCTCTGTCTTGTTCCTACTTTTAATGTATTTTTTCCCAAGGGCCTTTCTTCAACTCCAGGTTTCATTTTTGGCTTTTTATTCTTTTTTATGCCCTAAAATGGGTAGTGTTAGGCCCCAGCAGGTCTACGCAGGCAGTCACAGCACAGAGTTGCTGTTTTGAGATTAGTGTGGACCATTACAGCGTTTCCACAAAGACTAACGAAAACTGCAGTTCTCCACCTAAGTTTGCAGATGGAAAAAATTAATTCACCTGCATAGAACGAATCGATGCGTCACAGCTGCCATCGGCAAGATGGCCCGAGAGCTGTGCGGGTCTATCAGGCTCAGCTGCAGCTTTTCATCTTTTCAGCTGCCCTTCTCTGGTCCTCCTGCAGCTGGACAGATAGCCCACAAGGGCACGGGGTATACGCAGGCCCTCCCCAGCCAGCTGCGGCAGGCGCTCCTTTTTTGAGGATTACTTGTTCACATACCCAGTTTCCAGCTCATTCCCTTTGGAAAGCTTTTCTTGCGCTCCATGTTACTAGCGCACAATAGAAGTTAAGCCAGTTAAGCCTCTCTCAAGCCCAAGGAGTCCAATGTGCAAGTGTTTTTTGTTTGGGTCTGTCTGTTTTTTTTCCGGGTGTAGGGGGCAGGGGGTGGGCATTTGAGATAGCTGAGCTGTGTGAAAAAAGTCAGTGTCAGAAAGGCCTCTCTCTGATGCCAATGAATATGTCGTTTCCTAAAGCCTGGTCAGTCTTCTCTGCTGGTTGCAGAGAGTTGAGCTATTACGTATGGCCAAGACGAAAGTGTAATCAGTGAAATAGGTGGAGTTGCTCCTTCTGGTAATTTAATGCCTCACCGTGGTATAGGGCGGATGAATGCTGGCTTTGTACCAAAGCACTTGGTAACCCTGAGATTCAAACCTTAATGCTTTCCAGCAAATTTATATTTTCAGGTAGTGCCGCAGAGATGCGGTGACTATTGTTCACGTATTTTCACGTGTCACTGATTACATGGGTTTTCAAAACAGGCACAGCAGAAAACTATTCTCATTGACCGGAATGATTTCTAGTAGGATTCTGTTGTTTTTGCCTCTGGGCCTTGTGTTAAAATAGTAATTTCTGGGGGCTGGCAGGTGCTATCAATATCAGAGATGGGCAAATAAGGCATAAATCTGTGTCCTATAGTAAGCTGGATATGAGCGAGCCGGGTACTTTATTATGGGAAATTGTAAAGCTGTTTTTCTAGGAATGGTGCAGCTGTGTCTCAGTTGTGTGCGCAGTTGGTGTCTAGACTAAAGGAGACTTGTTAAGCGCTCTGCTGACACGTAGGGATGGATGGAAAATTACAAGAGGGAGCTTGAGCATGTATGTATAGAATGTAAGGACCTGCAGTTAAGGATTTGGATTGGCACCTGAGTCCGTGCCTTCAGATGATGCAAGCGCTATGCCTTATCACCCAGTGGAAACGGTCAAAGAGCTGCTTTGGGACAGAATGTTTATATTGCTCAGGAAGTGTGGCCTTCCAAGGTACTTCAGGTATCCCGAAGAACAGAAGCAAGCAGTAATGATTCCTTTCTCTCTCGATTCCAATACTTGTAGGTAGTGCGCTTGAGAAAGACTTTGGAGGCTTTCCTCAGCCTCTTGCTTTCCTCATACCTTTACAAAAGCGGACTGCCAGAAAACAAGAAGACTTCACACGTGCGTTTTGAGTTTGGTTATTTTATGGTGTTTTTTAATTTTTTTTAGATTTTTTTCAGTCCAAATGTAGTAAATTCTCAGTCATACAAGTGATAAATTTTCAAGGTCTTTGTGCCGATGGACCATGCTTCAGTTGAACATCAAGTGGAGCAGGAGGTATTCTTCATCTATGTGGATGAAAATATGGAATCTTGATGGGATGCTGCCGTATTATGGAGAGGAATCTCCGCATCCCCCAGGCTCAGCCAATACACGGACACAGATTTCTGGATGGTGACCATCACTTTCTGCCACCGCTCCTGCTGCCTAGTTGCTCGTCATCGTCGGTATCCAGCAGGAGATCACGAAGCTGTGGAGGCACAGTCGTATCCAGGTCATCATCTGAAACTTCTTCCACCAGATTGGAAGGGACCAGTCCTCTTGTGCCATCCGTCAGCTCTCCCAGAAACCAGCCATCTTCCTCTATGTCTCCGAAGATGTAAAGGTATTGTCCAGCAGTCAGTGGAAGCTCGTTTTCTGGGTCCTCATTAGGGCCCTCAAAAGGATTGTAGCTGTGACGAGCTATGAATCTTCGAATTAGTGCTGGTGATCGTCTGCGAGAATGCAGGCTGCAGCTTGCCATCAGCCACCCTCCCGACTTCTCCAGCCATTCCTGTTCTGGATTTCCGTGCGGCTCCAGCTTTTTCCCAGTCTCCTTTTCCAAATGCTGCCCCTGCAGCTGGTTGGCTTCCTCTGCCTTTTCTGCGGCCCCTCTGGATGTGGAAGAGGCCTCCTTGAGCTGCCGGACTGTTTCCCGCAGCTGCTTGGTAAGGAGGCTGAGCGTATGCGTCTTGTCCTTGAGCCGCTCCACCTCCTCCCTCATCTGCTGAGAGCTTCTGCTCCTCAGCAGGCAGTTCTCCTCTCCAAGGAGGCTGCATTGTCTCTGCAAGTCCTTCAGTGCCCTCAGCAGATGGGCACTCTGCTCCCGCAGCTCCCTGTGCTCAGGTGGGCAGGCCTGTTGTTGCTCTGCAGCCTGAACACCCGCTTCTGCTACAGCCCGACGGCAGGCTGGCCTTTGCCGTGTGCGCGGCCCAGCGGCTGCAGCCCTGGCCCCGTTGCAGGAGGCGGGCGGCTGCCCCTGTCCGTGCTCCAGGATGTAATGCAGGAAGCGTCTCCTCTGCTCCTGCAGTTCGCGCTGGAGGCGCAGGACGTGGGCGGCCTGCTCTGCACAGGGCTTCCTGCAGAGCTGCCGCTGGACTTCCTGCTGCAGTCTGTGGGCCTCTCTGCTGCTCTCGCCACTCAGCAGCTCCTTTGCTAGCTGCCGCAGCAGATCCCGTACCTGGCGGTTGGCGTTGTTGCACCGCTGCTGCAGCCGCTCCTGCGTCTGGCGGAGCTGGGCCTCCTTCATCTGCAGCAGTTGGCGGATGTCCGCCTCCCGCTGCCTCTGGCTCTGCTCCCGCAGGCGCTGCAGCTTTGACGCCTGCTGTCGCTCCCAGTTGGAGCGCAGTCGGTCGGCCAGGAGCTGCCGCTCCCGCTCTGCCGCCTCCTGCAGCTCACGTCTCTCGACGGCCTGGCGGCGCTGCATCTCCTGGGAGCGGAGCCGCTCGCCCTCCAGCTGGGCCCGCAGCGCCTCCAGCTCCCGCCTGTGGTCCTCCCGCTGGGCGCGGCAGGCAGGGGGCTGGGCCGGGCCCCGGCGCAGAGAGGGCTGGCAGCACTTTGCCTGTCTCTGCGGCATGGTCGCAGGGACCTGAAGAGACCCTCAGCCTCCAAAAGCTGTGGCCGAAGGCCGCTGAAAGCTACTCTCCTTCCTGGGGCCTGCAAGGACAGCTGCCCCTGGCCCCGTAGCGCCCACTGCCTCTCGTCCCTGTCGCAAGGGTGTGCAGACAGTGAATGCCGTGGGGGGGTGCGCCCACAGTCTTCTATGCTGTGTGCCTGCCTGGCACGTAATGGAGGGTGGGGCAGCGGCCTGCAGTGCTATTGGGCAGTGCAGCCTTCCGGCCTAACTCACAATGAAGGGAGGGTGGGGCTATAGGGCGGGGCGGCCTTCTGGCCCCAGCTCAAAATGGAGGCTGAGGCACGGTGGCTTCAAGCTGCGTTGGGTGGCAGAGACGTCGCGGTGTTGGACAGAACTGCCTTCCGCAGCACTGGGCTGTGTGCATGACCTTTTGTGGTGCTGGAATATGTGGACTTCTCTGGCACTGGAGAAGAAAAGCAGGATGCCATCCAACTCATTGTGATTTCCATTTCGATTCCCGTAAAGGAACTATCTCACCATACCTACCAGCCAGTTAAAGGAAGCTAGTTGCAGGTGTACTCTGCTTAAGGAGCTGCTGGGGCAGATGGCCAGGCTGTCACGAGAAAGCAGCAGCCTGAGGTGCTCCTGGGAATCTCTGAGGGAGACGGATAGGAGGTGGTGTTGTGGGAATCAAATGTTGTTTCTGCATTAGAATTGGATAATATTTATATTTCGTGAACTCCGTTGTCATAGTTCTTTTGGGGAGTCCTTCTACTTAACTTGGGGAAGATCTCAGATAGTTTGCATCACTTATCGTCTAGCCAAATCTTCCCAGGAATGCCCGCTCTGTATATAGGTGTATATATGTATATTTTGTCACACACATTGCAAGAATATCCTGCACGAGATCAAACCGGAGAAGGCTGGACCCTGTGTGGGGCTGGTGCTGCAGTCCAAAAACTGGGGTGGAAAGACACTGCTTTGAAGGGGTTGGGTATGCTCAGCCCTTTCATCCCCCAACATGTATTGCCCCAGCCCCAGCTCTCTCAGCCTGTCCTCACAGGTGAGGTGTTTGATCCGGAAGTGGTGCGCGCACGGTCCTGCTCCTCTGCGCAGGCACCCCGCCGATCTGCGTTATGCTCGGTCCTCCGGGAAGTAGTGCGCATGCGCCGTCCAGCTTTCCAATAGCATCCATTTCTTCGAAGCCCTGAGATGCAGGTGAGCAGGCAATACTTGGACCGCCGGCTCCGCGACACTATTCTCTCTTTTCCAATCCAGAATGCTCCTTGTCTATTTCCTCGGGCGGTTTTATGCCCCGGTCTGCTTCCAGAACGTACTGTCTAGGCGGACCGTGCACCCGCCGCTTGCGCAATGAGGCGTCGAAAAAAGCGAACGCGTAGGCGCGTGCCCGAAAACGAGCGTACGCCGTAATCCGCGCGCGAGAAGCGCATGCGCAGTGCCGTGCCAAGGCGGCCGCACGCGCAGTTCGGTGACATGCTTGCCGCATGCGCACTGCAAACGATGGCGCATGCGTTTTGCGGCCGTGAGGAGAGCATGCGCATCGCGGTGCCGAGACTGGCGCATGCGCAGAGCGGTGCGAACGGTCGCGCATGCCCAATGCGCTCTTGCAGCTGGCGCGTGCGCAGAGCACTTGGCACATGCGCATTGCGGGGCACAGACAGGCGCATGCGCCGTGGCGGGCAGAATCCGGCGCATGCCCCGTTCGGAGCAGAATCCAGTGCGCGCGTAGTGGTGTGTGGTTTTTTTTTTTTTTTTTTTTAAACCACTGGCGCATGCGTTGTGCTTTCTCATGAACCGCGCGTCCGTACTCCGTGCTGTTGTCTCGAGAACCGCGCCTGCGTAGTGCGGTGCCTAGAGAGACTGCCGCGTGCGCAGTGCCTAGATTCGCACGTGCGCGTTGCTCTCGCGAGACTTGCTTTTCCAGGAACGCTGCGGTGCAGAGCTGGGGCTGGAACGGGACGTCTGCTCCTCCACCGCGGCGGCAAGCACGTTGGGTGCCACGAGGCGCTGAGAGGCAGCCCTGAGCCGACCCGGTCCGTTCCCGGGTGGGCTCGGGCATAAAAGGGCGGAAATAGACGAGGGGCATCCTGGATTAGAAGGGGAGAATATCGCTGAGCCGGCGCTCCGAGAATCGGCTGCTTGCCCGTCCCCGTAGTGGTTTGTCGAAACAATTGCTATCTTTCAGTTGACGGGCGCGTGTTCGCTATTACCTGGAGGACTGATCACCACAGAGAGTGGCGGATTAGCTGCGCAGAGCGGTTAAAACGCCACTTCCGCGTTTCTACGCGCATGCGTTATACCGCTTGCCGGCCTAAGCAGCGGGCAGCGGCAGTTCCGCGCATTGGCCACGAGGTGGCAGCAGAGACCGCGGAAAGAACTTTTCTGACGGATTGCCGGGGACCCGCGGCGCAGTCCCTGGCGATTCGTTCTCTCTGTGTCTCGTAATGACGGGGGCAGAACACGAAGTTAGAAGTGGAGGGTGTGTGGGGGGAAAGACGAAGAAAAAAGAGGGAAACTTCTCCAAACCCAGGAGAGCTGTGCTAAGTGCTTATAAATAGCTGTAAAAAAAGAGGTTTTTTTTTTTCCTTTTGCCAGCATCCGTTGCATCTTTTCTAAATGTTCGCATTACCAAAGTGTAACTGCCCAGCAAATTTAATGATAACGAAATTAAAGCCCGTTGGCAGAAAGCACAGGGCCGTATTAATGTTCACGCAGCTTCTGTCTTCTTTATACTTTAATGTATTTTTTTCCAAGGGCCTTTCTTCAACTCCAAGTTTCATTTTTGGCTTTTTATGACCCCACACATCAACCCCGTGTCCCCACATGTCCCCTCATGTCTCCTCACCTCCCCCCACACTACCTGTCCCCCTTCGCTCCGTGCCCATGTCACCGTGGGGTTGAGGGCAGGGTCAGGGATGCCTGTGGGGTGCGTGGAGTCCTGGGAGAAGTTGATGGCTGTGCGCAGTGGGGTGATGGTGTCCTCCGCACACGGCTGTGACAGTGGGGTGGGGGTAGCGCCCCACAGGTGGGGGTCATTGCCCCCAGAATGGGGCTTGTGCCCCACACACGTGGGCCGCTTGTATGGGGAGTGCATTCTGGAGATGATCTGTCTTTTCTCCAAATCTGCAGTGACTTCAGCAATCCCCTGTCGTGCCGCAACAGAAATGGGGTCCTGCAGTACGTCAGTGATCTCTGACTCGAGGAGTGCAGGGGCTGCACGAAGTACGCACTCTACAGCCTCCCGACTTCTTTGGGGTTTGGGATCGATGTTTGAGCCAAAGGGCTTCACGCTGCCATGCGGGCAGGTGCCAGGTTCACCCACTGAGGAACCAAATCCTAAAATAAGTTCACAATGGTCTTTAATTGCTGTGCAAGTAGATGACACAGATTTCTCACTGGGGAGCCAAAGCTGACCCTGGCAGTTTGGCAGACAGCACTCGCTCCATTCACACCGGTAGTCTCAGCCCTTTTGTTGCACATGCAGCTTCTCAGCATCTTGCTGTATCAGTATAGAAATCTGTGCTCCCCTATTTATTAGAAATGCCACCAATTGCCATTGAGGACAGACTGGAATCAAAACATGTGGACCATCCTAGCTTGTCCATCGATAACCCCCCCCCTCCCCCCTTGCCCAATTGGCTGCCAGTCATTACTTCATTACTTTTTTTTTTTTTTTTTTCATGCTTTTATGGGAACTTTGAGATCACAGCCTGAAGCAGTGACGGAGCACCTGGTGAGGGGTGTAGCCCTGCAAGCACAGGTGGAAGCAATGCACCTAGAGAACCAGATGAGGCTGAGCCTGGCTCCAGCCCCTCCCTCTCCTCATTTAAGGGCTGGCAGCCCCAAAGGCAGGGTTTCTTCCTGGAGACTGCCTCCTGTGGATTGTTGGGTGAGCTCTGGTTCTTGGAAAGAGGTAAGTGATCCTTTCTTTTTTGCAGGGTTTTGGCTTCTGCCTTTCTGTGGGGATCCTAAGTTGGTTTAGAGTAGCTATGTCCGCTATGCCTCTCCTTATGATGCCTTCCAATTGTTCTCTGAGGGGAGTGAAGGGGTTATCTGCTTTTCTCTGAATTGGTAATGAAGAGACTGACGTTCATTCCTCTCTTTTACTCTTATCTCATGTCTGGAATGCTTCAATCAGCCCCAAGGTAATGCTGGTTGGCTGACTGAGCATTGCAACTCTGGAAACGCCTGGAGCTAATGTGCTTTTCTGTAAAGAGATTCTGCATTCTCCAGGTTTCCTTTGCAACTCTTTTCAAGCCCAGTACCTTCTTGTGAAGTCTCCGTTCCTCTTTCATGACTCTCATTGCACAATCATCGACCTGGGACTCCAAACTACCACACTGTCCCAACCTATTTTATGACACGTTCCCTCTGTGTCCTACTTGTGTCTTTGTGTTCTCCCTGTGTCCTCTGCCCCTGTCCCCTCTGTGTCTCCTCTGCCACGGATTAATTCCGCCCATGCTGAGTATTGTTTAAGGGCGCGTATTTAAATTATGCTCCGTGTCTCTTTGGATCCCGTTCTGTTTTGCAGCTCGATGGGGTTTAAGGGTTTCTGGGGCTCCTCTAGTTAGTGGTTTAAGCACTGTGAAATCTGTGGAGCAGATAATGGAACGCCATGAATCCCTTGTTCATGCATCGCTTGTATGCAGGTGGGTTTGGTGATGGCTGTGGGACGCTCACTTAGAGATGGAATGGGGGTCACAAGGGGCTCGCCTTGCTCCCTAGGGTTTATTCTTCCAGCCCAATAAGCTGGTGATAGAGTGAGGTGCGTGTATCAGGCTGGGACCTGAGCTTAAGAAAACCCCCAGCCCCAGTGGCCGTTTTCTTCATCCTCGCTTAGTGTAATGCAGTCTCCACTACTTGAGCATACTGAACACGAGTATTCTGTTCCTGTTTTGTCTGGTTCTCTCCTAGACCTCCCTTACAGATTTGTCAGTAGTAACAGATGTCAGGGCACAGTTCTCAGAGCACGTTGTGGCCGACCACCCCAGGGTCCTAGGGTTCTTTCTGTTTTTATGGCAGATCTGGCTTCGTCTTTCTAGGAAACAAAGGATTGTCTTCTACTGGACCACTTTGTCTGGATCACCCCAGATATCTCCATCCCAATTGTCAGGGGATGCTGTTAGTTTCCTAGTCTGTATGATACCCAACCTCCCCACCCCTCTTCCTTCCATCCCCTGGCCCCCATTCAATAGCTAGCTCTGCAGCTGTGGGACCCACCAGTGTGATGAAGCAGTACCTCTGGTGTGCTGAATACTGGGACTGGCACAGAGAGGCTCTATGGCTGATGTGAATCTTCCCGACTGGACTACTTGGTGAGTTTCCCCGGAGCTGTTGAGCACACAGGCTTCCCCACCTACCCTGGTTGCTCACCATGCCATCGATGTCCTTTGTGGACATGGCTTCAGGTATCATACCAGAGACTCCTTAGAGTCGGAAGCGACCATTTATGATGATCTAGTCCGACTCACCCACAATGAACAGGGACATTCACAGCTAGATCAGGTTGCCCTGCGTGTCACCTTGGAAGGGACAGGGCATCCACCGCATCTCTGGGCAACCTGGTCCACTGCGCAGAGTCACAGAATGTCCCGGGTCGGAAGGGACCTCGAGGATCGTGGATCTCCAACCCCCCCCCCTGCCACATGCAGGACCACCAACCTCCCCATTTCATACTAGACCGGGCTGCCCAGGGCCCCATCCAACCTGGCCTTGAACACCTCCAGGGATGGACGGGGCATCCACAGCCTCTCTGGGCAGCTGTTCCAGCACCTCACCGCTCTCTCTGTGGAGAACTTCCCCCTGCCATCCAACCTAAATCTTCCCTCCCCCAGCTTAAAACGTTTCCCCTTGTCCCTTGCTATGAAGGATATTTTCCTTATATCTAACCTAAATTTTCCCTCCTTCTTTCCTTTAGCTCCCCTTTGGGTATCGAAAGGCTGTTACCAGGTCACCTCGGAGCCTTCACTTCTCCGGGCTGAACAGCCCCAGCTCTCTCAGCCTGTCCTCACAGGTGAGGTGTTTGATCCTTTGGTTCTTTTTTTTTTTTTTTTTTTTTTTTTCTTGTGGCCGTCCTCTGTATGTGCTCCAACGGGTCCATGTCCCTTCTGCACTGAGGGCTCTTCATATGGACGCAGTACTCCAGGTGAGGCCTCTTCAGCACAGAGCAGAGGGGCAGGATCACCTCTTTTCACCTGCTGACCGCACATCTTTTGGTGCAGCCCAGGATGTGGCTGGTTTTCCGGGCTGGGAGGGCACTTTGCTGGCTCGTGTACAGCTTGCCATCCACCAGCTCTTTTGGGACGGGCCTAGGCTCAGCCCTTTCATCCCCCAGCATGTATTGGTAGTGGGGGGTTCTCTTGTCCCAGGTGCAAGACACTGCGCCTGGATTTGTTGAAGCTGATGAGGTTTGTCTGTGCCCGCTGCTCAAGCCTCTCTGGGTCCCTCTGGTTGGCGTCCCATGTCACTGCTGGCGTGTCGCTGCTCCCCACAGCTTGGTGTTGTCAGCAAGGTTTCTGAGTTGTGGCTGATAAGACGACTGCCTGGAGTGAGTCAAGCATCCTTCAGCTTGAACCAGGTCCAAGTGTGCACAGCAAGAAAGACATGGCCTTCATCAAAAGACCACCAGATGACCCTGAGAGATACCTCGCATGTGTAAAAGAACTGAGACCTGAGGCTAGAAAAAATGTCAATCCTACTGGGGACTCGCTGTAATAACCCAGCCTTTTCTTGGACTTCCCCCAGACGGCGAGCTCGGGCTTTACAGGCTAGAGGTGGAGCTAACACAGAGACCTCTGGATTTTCAAAAAGGAACAAGAAGGCTGAGAATCGGGTGCTTTGTTTGACGTTTTCACTGGCTGTCCTACTTAAGGATTCTGCCTGTCTATAGGCACGTTTGGTTGGTTTGGCTGGAACTTAGGAGCCTGGTGCTTATGACTTCGGTTCTTTGTGATACAGAGCTGCGCCCTTTGCTGCCCAGACCAAATGCACGTGTTGTTGGAAGAGATTACTCTATGCATTTTACTTTTTTTTCTTTAATGCTTTTAAAGAGTGAGAGTGGTATACGCCTTCAAGCAGGTAACATATAAAACTTGTTTGTTTGTTTGTTTTCCTTTTTTCCTTCGAGCACTGGTTCGGGGAAATATGGATGCTTTCTTCTCTGCCGCTATGTTTCCCGCAGTGGAATTTGGGGAATGGCTTCTGTTGTTGGTTTTTCAATACTGAAGAAACATAGCATTCTTTTTATTCTGCCTATGTAGAACTCCCTTTGTTTCCTCTGTAGTTTTGAGTTGTGCTCTGGAACAGAATGTTCAGCTGAATCTAGAACAGCTGCCAAAGAGGAGTCTGTGGGCAAGTGGCTCTGGATTTCCCAGGCAGAGGTCGTAAAGCTCCTTGCCTGCTCACAAAGCGTTCTCATTGTTTTTATACAGTGTTCTATTTTACTGCTGTATTGAGACTTTTATGAAAAATCCTTTGTTTCCCAAAGGTGATGCTGAGAAACACGCCTCATGATGACTTATGCATACCTCGCATTTCATATCAATTCTCCCTTTGGGTCAAAAGTAGACCAAATCCTTGAAACCGTGCCTGGGAATCCCACTGATATTGAAACAGTTCAGCAGTGGTGCCCATGGTCAGAACGCCCTGCGGCGGCAGATCCTGGCATTGACTGTGAATGGAAGAACTGACAACAAATCGCTCGATATCAAAATTGACCCGGTGGATATTTACAAGCGCCGGGAGACCCAGACGGGATCTCAGAGTTGCATGGCCAGGTACAGAAGTTGTTTTACTGGTGGTTTTTTTGTTTGTTTTCTTTTGCAACGTTAAGGATTGTTAATCATTCCTCGCCATCCTTGGCTTCACTGCGCCCTCCTGTCCAATTGACACCAGCTTTTTCATCACCTCAGTTGCCTTCAAAAAAAAAAAAAAGCATGACAAAATCAATTTGATGATGACGTTATTTATTTATTTATTTATTTACCGATATTCTTAAGCACTTAGCAGAGTTTTGCTGGGCATAGAGAAGTTTTCCTTGTTTTTCTTCGTCTTGTTCCAACTGACGTAATTCTCTCCTCCCTCAACCCCGACCTAACTGCGTTTTTCCTCTGCCCTCACGAGAGAGAAGGAACGGAGCGCCAGAAGCTGCGGCGCGGCTCCGCGTCAGTCCAGTCGGAGCTGTTGTTTCCGCGGTCTCTGGTGCCCCCTCGTGGCCAATCGGTGGAATTGCGGCCGCGTATGTTCGGTGCCGCAGGCAGCAGTACGCATGCGCGCAGGCACGCGGAAGTGGCGTACGTACGTTCTCATCGCTCTGCGCAGCGAATCTGCCGAGCTTTGTTAGGGTTAGTCCTCCAGGCAACAGCACGCATGCGCCAGAGAACTCATAAATAGCTTTCAAATCTACCAAGCCCTGAGATGCAGTCGAGCAGTCAATTCCTGCTGGCTCAGCAACGGTTTTCTCTCTTGCTGTCGGAAGTGCTCCTTGTCTATTTCCTCCGACGGTCTGACGCTCGAGCCTGCCTCGGGAACAGGCACATGCGTAGTGCGGTGCGGAGGGTGGCGCTTGCGCAGTGCAGCGTCTAGGCTTGGGCACGCGTAGTGCTCTGCCGAGAGGGGCGCATGCGTAGCGCCGAGCCGCTACCGGCACATGCGCACTGCAGTGCCCGGGCTCGCGCGTGCGCGTTGCTCTGCCGAGGCTCGCTGGTCGCGGGTTGCTGCCGCGTCGGTGCTGCTGCACGCCAGTACCGCGACCGCGAATCTCCGAGCTGCTCGCGTTCCACTGCCGCTGGGAGGGCTTTTAAACGGCTGGGGGACGGTGCAGGGCTGGGGGTGGAAAGGGACTTTGCTGGTTCACCGGGGCGGAGAGGAAGTTGGATGCCACGAGGCGCTGAGGGGCAGCTGTGAGCCCAACCGGTCCGCTTCCGCGTGGGCTTGGGCATAAAAGGGCGGAAATAGACGAGGGGCATCCTGGATTAGAAGGGGGAGAATATCGCTGGGCCGGCGGCCCGGGAATCGACTGCTTGCCCGTCCCCGTCGTGGTCTGTCGAAACAATTGCTGTCTTCAAGTGGACGGGCGCACGGTCGCTATTAGCTGGAGGACTGATCACCATAGAGAGCGGCGCATTAGCTGCGCAGAGCGGTTAAAACGCCACTTCCGCATTTGTACGCGCATGCGTTGTGCTGCTTGCGGGACGCGGCGACAGACAGCGGCAGTTCCGCGCATGGGCCACGAGGTGGCAGCAGAGACCGCGGAAAGAACTTTTCTGACGGGATCGGCCCGCGTTTTTCTCCCCTGGCGACCCGTTCTCTCTGTCTCGTGATGGCGGGAGAAGAGCGCGAAGTTGGAAGCGGGGGCGTTGTGGGGGGAAAGACGAAGAAAAAAAGAGAGAGACTACTCCAAACCCAGGCAAGCTCTGCTAAGTGCTTATAAGTAGCTGTGAAAAAATAAGTTCTTTTTTTTTTTTTTTTTTTTTTTTTCTTTTTGCCAGCATCTGTTGCATTGTTTCTAAATGTTCACAGACCAAAATGCAACTGCCCGGCAAATTTAATGATAACGAAATTAAAGCCCATTGGCAGAAAGCGCGGGGCCATATTAATGTTCACTCAGCCTCTGTCTTGTTCCTACTTTTAATGTATTTTTTCCCAAGGGCCTTTCTTCAACTCCAGGTTTCATTTTTGGCTTTTTATTCTTTTTTATGCCCTAAAATGGGTAGTGTTAGGCCCCAGCAGGTCTACGCAGGCAGTCACAGCACAGAGTTGCTGTTTTGAGATTAGTGTGGACCATTACAGCGTTTCCACAAAGACTAACGAAAACTGCAGTTCTCCACCTAAGTTTGCAGATGGAAAAAATTAATTCACCTGCATAG
This sequence comes from Phasianus colchicus, assembly GCF_987193195.1. Classification (NCBI taxonomy): domain Eukaryota; kingdom Metazoa; phylum Chordata; class Aves; order Galliformes; family Phasianidae; genus Phasianus; species Phasianus colchicus. The sequence goes on from NW_028325225.1 coordinate 1,211,058, forward strand.
AACGAATCGATGCGTCACAGCTGCCATCGGCAAGATGGCCCGAGAGCTGTGCGGGTCTATCAGGCTCAGCTGCAGCTTTTCATCTTTTCAGCTGCCCTTCTCTGGTCCTCCTGCAGCTGGACAGATAGCCCACAAGGGCACGGGGTATACGCAGGCCCTCCCCAGCCAGCTGCGGCAGGCGCTCCTTTTTTGAGGATTACTTGTTCACATACCCAGTTTCCAGCTCATTCCCTTTGGAAAGCTTTTCTTGCGCTCCATGTTACTAGCGCACAATAGAAGTTAAGCCAGTTAAGCCTCTCTCAAGCCCAAGGAGTCCAATGTGCAAGTGTTTTTTGTTTGGGTCTGTCTGTTTTTTTTCCGGGTGTAGGGGGCAGGGGGTGGGCATTTGAGATAGCTGAGCTGTGTGAAAAAAGTCAGTGTCAGAAAGGCCTCTCTCTGATGCCAATGAATATGTCGTTTCCTAAAGCCTGGTCAGTCTTCTCTGCTGGTTGCAGAGAGTTGAGCTATTACGTATGGCCAAGACGAAAGTGTAATCAGTGAAATAGGTGGAGTTGCTCCTTCTGGTAATTTAATGCCTCACCGTGGTATAGGGCGGATGAATGCTGGCTTTGTACCAAAGCACTTGGTAACCCTGAGATTCAAACCTTAATGCTTTCCAGCAAATTTATATTTTCAGGTAGTGCCGCAGAGATGCGGTGACTATTGTTCACGTATTTTCACGTGTCACTGATTACATGGGTTTTCAAAACAGGCACAGCAGAAAACTATTCTCATTGACCGGAATGATTTCTAGTAGGATTCTGTTGTTTTTGCCTCTGGGCCTTGTGTTAAAATAGTAATTTCTGGGGGCTGGCAGGTGCTATCAATATCAGAGATGGGCAAATAAGGCATAAATCTGTGTCCTATAGTAAGCTGGATATGAGCGAGCCGGGTACTTTATTATGGGAAATTGTAAAGCTGTTTTTCTAGGAATGGTGCAGCTGTGTCTCAGTTGTGTGCGCAGTTGGTGTCTAGACTAAAGGAGACTTGTTAAGCGCTCTGCTGACACGTAGGGATGGATGGAAAATTACAAGAGGGAGCTTGAGCATGTATGTATAGAATGTAAGGACCTGCAGTTAAGGATTTGGATTGGCACCTGAGTCCGTGCCTTCAGATGATGCAAGCGCTATGCCTTATCACCCAGTGGAAACGGTCAAAGAGCTGCTTTGGGACAGAATGTTTATATTGCTCAGGAAGTGTGGCCTTCCAAGGTACTTCAGGTATCCCGAAGAACAGAAGCAAGCAGTAATGATTCCTTTCTCTCTCGATTCCAATACTTGTAGGTAGTGCGCTTGAGAAAGACTTTGGAGGCTTTCCTCAGCCTCTTGCTTTCCTCATACCTTTACAAAAGCGGACTGCCAGAAAACAAGAAGACTTCACACGTGCGTTTTGAGTTTGGTTATTTTATGGTGTTTTTTAATTTTTTTTAGATTTTTTTCAGTCCAAATGTAGTAAATTCTCAGTCATACAAGTGATAAATTTTCAAGGTCTTTGTGCCGATGGACCATGCTTCAGTTGAACATCAAGTGGAGCAGGAGGTATTCTTCATCTATGTGGATGAAAATATGGAATCTTGATGGGATGCTGCCGTATTATGGAGAGGAATCTCCGCATCCCCCAGGCTCAGCCAATACACGGACACAGATTTCTGGATGGTGACCATCACTTTCTGCCACCGCTCCTGCTGCCTAGTTGCTCGTCATCGTCGGTATCCAGCAGGAGATCACGAAGCTGTGGAGGCACAGTCGTATCCAGGTCATCATCTGAAACTTCTTCCACCAGATTGGAAGGGACCAGTCCTCTTGTGCCATCCGTCAGCTCTCCCAGAAACCAGCCATCTTCATCTATGTCTCCGAAGATGTAAAGGTATTGTCCAGCAGTCAGTGGAAGCTCGTTTTCTGGGTCCTCATTAGGGCCCTCAAAAGGATTGTAGCTGTGACGAGCTATGAATCTTCGAATTAGTGCTGGTGATCGTCTGCGAGAATGCAGGCTGCAGCTTGCCATCAGCCACCCTCCCGACTTCTCCAGCCATTCCTGTTCTGGATTTCCGTGCGGCTCCAGCTTTTTCCCAGTCTCCTTTTCCAAATGCTGCCCCTGCAGCTGGTTGGCTTCCTCTGCCTTTTCTGCGGCCCCTCTGGATGTGGAAGAGGCCTCCTTGAGCTGCCGGACTGTTTCCCGCAGCTGCTTGGTAAGGAGGCTGAGCGTATGCGTCTTGTCCTTGAGCCGCTCCACCTCCTCCCTCATCTGCTGAGAGCTTCTGCTCCTCAGCAGGCAGTTCTCCTCTCCAAGGAGGCTGCATTGTCTCTGCAAGTCCTTCAGTGCCCTCAGCAGATGGGCACTCTGCTCCCGCAGCTCCCTGTGCTCAGGTGGGCAGGCCTGTTGTTGCTCTGCAGCCTGAACACCCGCTTCTGCTACAGCCCGACGGCAGGCTGGCCTTTGCCGTGTGCGCGGCCCAGCGGCTGCAGCCCTGGCCCCGTTGCAGGAGGCGGGCGGCTGCCCCTGTCCGTGCTCCAGGATGTAATGCAGGAAGCGTCTCCTCTGCTCCTGCAGTTCGCGCTGGAGGCGCAGGACGTGGGCGGCCTGCTCTGCACAGGGCTTCCTGCAGAGCTGCCGCTGGACTTCCTGCTGCAGTCTGTGGGCCTCTCTGCTGCTCTCGCCACTCAGCAGCTCCTTTGCTAGCTGCCGCAGCAGATCCCGTACCTGGCGGTTGGCGTTGTTGCACCGCTGCTGCAGCCGCTCCTGCGTCTGGCGGAGCTGGGCCTCCTTCATCTGCAGCAGTTGGCGGATGTCCGCCTCCCGCTGCCTCTGGCTCTGCTCCCGCAGGCGCTGCAGCTTTGACGCCCGCTGTCGCTCCCAGTTGGAGCGCAGTCGGTCGGCCAGGAGCTGCCGCTCCCGCTCTGCCGCCTCCTGCAGCTCACGTCTCTCGACGGCCTGGCGGCGCTGCATCTCCTGGGAGCGGAGCCGCTTGCCCTCCAGCTGGGCCCGCAGCGCCTCCAGCTCCCGCCTGTGGTCCTCCCGCTGGGCGCGGCAGGCAGGGGGCTGGGCCGGGCCCCGGCGCAGAGAGGGCTGGCAGCACTTTGCCTGTCTCTGCGGCATGGTCGCAGGGACCTGAAGAGACCCTCAGCCTCCAAAAGCTGTGGCCGAAGGCCGCTGAAAGCTACTCTCCTTCCTGGGGCCTGCAAGGACAGCTGCCCCTGGCCCCGTAGCGCCCACTGCCTCTCGTCCCTGTCGCAAGGGTGTGCAGACAGTGAATGCCGTGGGGGGGTGCGCCCACAGTCTTCTATGCTGTGTGCCTGCCTGGCACGTAATGGAGGGTGGGGCAGCGGCCTGCAGTGCTATTGGGCAGTGCAGCCTTCCGGCCTAACTCACAATGAAGGGAGGGTGGGGCTATAGGGCGGGGCGGCCTTCTGGCCCCAGCTCAAAATGGAGGCTGAGGCACGGTGGCTTCAAGCTGCGTTGGGTGGCAGAGACGTCGCGGTGTTGGACAGAACTGCCTTCCGCAGCACTGGGCTGTGTGCATGACCTTTTGTGGTGCTGGAATATGTGGACTTCTCTGGCACTGGAGAAGAAAAGCAGGATGCCATCCAACTCATTGTGATTTCCATTTCGATTCCCGTAAAGGAACTATCTCACCATACCTACCAGCCAGTTAAAGGAAGCTAGTTGCAGGTGTACTCTGCTTAAGGAGCTGCTGGGGCAGATGGCCAGGCTGTCACGAGAAAGCAGCAGCCTGAGGTTCTCCTGGGAATCTCTGAGGGAGACGGATAGGAGGTGGTGTTGTGGGAATCAAATGTTTCTGCATTAGAATTGGATAATATTTATATTTCGTGAACTCCGTTGTCATAGTTCTTTTGGGGAGTCCTTCTACTTAACTTGGGGAAGATCTCAGATAGTTTGCATCACTTATCGTCTAGCCAAATCTTCCCAGGAATGCCCGCTCTGTATATAGGTGTATATATGTATATTTTGTCACACACATTGCAAGAATATCCTGCACGAGATCAAACCGGAGAAGGCTGGACCCTGTGTGGGGCTGGTGCTGCAGTCCAAAAACTGGGGTGGAAAGACACTGCTTTGAAGGGGTTGGGTATGCTCAGCCCTTTCATCCCCCAACATGTATTGCCCCAGCCCCAGCTCTCTCAGCCTGTCCTCACAGGTGAGGTGTTTGATCCGGAAGTGGTGCGCGCACGGTCCTGCTCCTCTGCGCAGGCACCCCGCCGATCTGCGTTATGCTCGGTCCTCCGGGAAGTAGTGCGCATGCGCCGTCCAGCTTTCCAATAGCATCCATTTCTTCGAAGCCCTGAGATGCAGGTGAGCAGGCAATACTTGGACCGCCGGCTCCGCGACACTATTCTCTCTTTTCCAATCCAGAATGCTCCTTGTCTATTTCCTCGGGCGGTTTTATGCCCCGGTCTGCTTCCAGAACGTACTGTCTAGGCGGACCGTGCACCCGCCGCTTGCGCAATGAGGCGTCGAAAAAAGCGAACGCGTAGGCGCGTGCCCGAAAACGAGCGTACGCCGTAATCCGCGCGCGAGAAGCGCATGCGCAGTGCCGTGCCAAGGCGGCCGCACGCGCAGTTCGGTGACATGCTTGCCGCATGCGCACTGCAAACGATGGCGCATGCGTTTTGCGGCCGTGAGGAGAGCATGCGCATCGCGGTGCCGAGACTGGCGCATGCGCAGAGCGGTGCGAACGGTCGCGCATGCCCAATGCGCTCTTGCAGCTGGCGCGTGCGCAGAGCACTTGGCACATGCGCATTGCGGGGCACAGACAGGCGCATGCGCCGTGGCGGGCAGAATCCGGCGCATGCCCCGTTCGGAGCAGAATCCAGTGCGCGCGTAGTGGTGTGTGGTTTTTTTTTTTTTTTTTTTTTAAACCACTGGCGCATGCGTTGTGCTTTCTCATGAACCGCGCGTCCGTACTCCGTGCTGTTGTCTCGAGAACCGCGCCTGCGTAGTGCGGTGCCTAGAGAGACTGCCGCGTGCGCAGTGCCTAGATTCGCACGTGCGCGTTGCTCTCGCGAGACTTGCTTTTCCAGGAACGCTGCGGTGCAGAGCTGGGGCTGGAACGGGACGTCTGCTCCTCCACCGCGGCGGCAAGCACGTTGGGTGCCACGAGGCGCTGAGAGGCAGCCCTGAGCCGACCCGGTCCGTTCCCGGGTGGGCTCGGGCATAAAAGGGCGGAAATAGACGAGGGGCATCCTGGATTAGAAGGGGAGAATATCGCTGAGCCGGCGCTCCGAGAATCGGCTGCTTGCCCGTCCCCGTAGTGGTTTGTCGAAACAATTGCTATCTTTCAGTTGACGGGCGCGTGTTCGCTATTACCTGGAGGACTGATCACCACAGAGAGTGGCGGATTAGCTGCGCAGAGCGGTTAAAACGCCACTTCCGCGTTTCTACGCGCATGCGTTATACCGCTTGCCGGCCTAAGCAGCGGGCAGCGGCAGTTCCGCGCATTGGCCACGAGGTGGCAGCAGAGACCGCGGAAAGAACTTTTCTGACGGATTGCCGGGGACCCGCGGCGCAGTCCCTGGCGATTCGTTCTCTCTGTGTCTCGTAATGACGGGGGCAGAACACGAAGTTAGAAGTGGAGGGTGTGTGGGGGGAAAGACGAAGAAAAAAGAGGGAAACTTCTCCAAACCCAGGAGAGCTGTGCTAAGTGCTTATAAATAGCTGTAAAAAAAGAGGTTTTTTTTTTTCCTTTTGCCAGCATCCGTTGCATCTTTTCTAAATGTTCGCATTACCAAAGTGTAACTGCCCAGCAAATTTAATGATAACGAAATTAAAGCCCGTTGGCAGAAAGCACAGGGCCGTATTAATGTTCACGCAGCTTCTGTCTTCTTTATACTTTAATGTATTTTTTTCCAAGGGCCTTTCTTCAACTCCAAGTTTCATTTTTGGCTTTTTATGACCCCACACATCAACCCCGTGTCCCCACATGTCCCCTCATGTCTCCTCACCTCCCCCCACACTACCTGTCCCCCTTCGCTCCGTGCCCATGTCACCGTGGGGTTGAGGGCAGGGTCAGGGATGCCTGTGGGGTGCGTGGAGTCCTGGGAGAAGTTGATGGCTGTGCGCAGTGGGGTGATGGTGTCCTCCGCACACGGCTGTGACAGTGGGGTGGGGGTAGCGCCCCACAGGTGGGGGTCATTGCCCCCAGAATGGGGCTTGTGCCCCACACACGTGGGCCGCTTGTATGGGGAGTGCATTCTGGAGATGATCTGTCTTTTCTCCAAATCTGCAGTGACTTCAGCAATCCCCTGTCGTGCCGCAACAGAAATGGGGTCCTGCAGTACGTCAGTGATCTCTGACTCGAGGAGTGCAGGGGCTGCACGAAGTACGCACTCTACAGCCTCCCGACTTCTTTGGGGTTTGGGATCGATGTTTGAGCCAAAGGGCTTCACGCTGCCATGCGGGCAGGTGCCAGGTTCACCCACTGAGGAACCAAATCCTAAAATAAGTTCACAATGGTCTTTAATTGCTGTGCAAGTAGATGACACAGATTTCTCACTGGGGAGCCAAAGCTGACCCTGGCAGTTTGGCAGACAGCACTCGCTCCATTCACACCGGTAGTCTCAGCCCTTTTGTTGCACATGCAGCTTCTCAGCATCTTGCTGTATCAGTATAGAAATCTGTGCTCCCCTATTTATTAGAAATGCCACCAATTGCCATTGAGGACAGACTGGAATCAAAACATGTGGACCATCCTAGCTTGTCCATCGATAACCCCCCCCCTCCCCCCTTGCCCAATTGGCTGCCAGTCATTACTTCATTACTTTTTTTTTTTTTTTTTTCATGCTTTTATGGGAACTTTGAGATCACAGCCTGAAGCAGTGACGGAGCACCTGGTGAGGGGTGTAGCCCTGCAAGCACAGGTGGAAGCAATGCACCTAGAGAACCAGATGAGGCTGAGCCTGGCTCCAGCCCCTCCCTCTCCTCATTTAAGGGCTGGCAGCCCCAAAGGCAGGGTTTCTTCCTGGAGACTGCCTCCTGTGGATTGTTGGGTGAGCTCTGGTTCTTGGAAAGAGGTAAGTGATCCTTTCTTTTTTGCAGGGTTTTGGCTTCTGCCTTTCTGTGGGGATCCTAAGTTGGTTTAGAGTAGCTATGTCCGCTATGCCTCTCCTTATGATGCCTTCCAATTGTTCTCTGAGGGGAGTGAAGGGGTTATCTGCTTTTCTCTGAATTGGTAATGAAGAGACTGACGTTCATTCCTCTCTTTTACTCTTATCTCATGTCTGGAATGCTTCAATCAGCCCCAAGGTAATGCTGGTTGGCTGACTGAGCATTGCAACTCTGGAAACGCCTGGAGCTAATGTGCTTTTCTGTAAAGAGATTCTGCATTCTCCATGTTTCCTTTGCAACTCTTTTCAAGCCCAGTACCTTCTTGTGAAGTCTCCGTTCCTCTTTCATGACTCTCATTGCACAATCATCGACCTGGGACTCCAAACTACCACACTGTCCCAACCTATTTTATGACACGTTCCCTCTGTGTCCTACTTGTGTCTTTGTGTTCTCCCTGTGTCCTCTGCCCCTGTCCCCTCTGTGTCTCCTCTGCCACGGATTAATTCCGCCCATGCTGAGTATTGTTTAAGGGCGCGTATTTAAATTATGCTCCGTGTCTCTTTGGATCCCGTTCTGTTTTGCAGCTCGATGGGGTTTAAGGGTTTCTGGGGCTCCTCTAGTTAGTGGTTTAAGCACTGTGAAATCTGTGGAGCAGATAATGGAACGCCATGAATCCCTTGTTCATGCATCGCTTGTATGCAGGTGGGTTTGGTGATGGCTGTGGGACGCTCACTTAGAGATGGAATGGGGGTCACAAGGGGCTCGCCTTGCTCCCTAGGGTTTATTCTTCCAGCCCAATAAGCTGGTGATAGAGTGAGGTGCGTGTATCAGGCTGGGACCTGAGCTTAAGAAAACCCCCAGCCCCAGTGGCCGTTTTCTTCATCCTCGCTTAGTGTAATGCAGTCTCCACTACTTGAGCATACTGAACACGAGTATTCTGTTCCTGTTTTGTCTGGTTCTCTCCTAGACCTCCCTTACAGATTTGTCAGTAGTAACAGATGTCAGGGCACAGTTCTCAGAGCACGTTGTGGCCGACCACCCCAGGGTCCTAGGGTTCTTTCTGTTTTTATGGCAGATCTGGCTTCGTCTTTCTAGGAAACAAAGGATTGTCTTCTACTGGACCACTTTGTCTGGATCACCCCAGATATCTCCATCCCAATTGTCAGGGGATGCTGTTAGTTTCCTAGTCTGTATGATACCCAACCTCCCCACCCCTCTTCCTTCCATCCCCTGGCCCCCATTCAATAGCTAGCTCTGCAGCTGTGGGACCCACCAGTGTGATGAAGCAGTACCTCTGGTGTGCTGAATACTGGGACTGGCACAGAGAGGCTCTATGGCTGATGTGAATCTTCCCGACTGGACTACTTGGTGAGTTTCCCCGGAGCTGTTGAGCACACAGGCTTCCCCACCTACCCTGGTTGCTCACCATGCCATCGATGTCCTTTGTGGACATGGCTTCAGGTATCATACCAGAGACTCCTTAGAGTCGGAAGCGACCATTTATGATGATCTAGTCCGACTCACCCACAATGAACAGGGACATTCACAGCTAGATCAGGTTGCCCTGCGTGTCACCTTGGAAGGGACAGGGCATCCACCGCATCTCTGGGCAACCTGGTCCACTGCGCAGAGTCACAGAATGTCCCGGGTCGGAAGGGACCTCGAGGATCGTGGATCTCCAACCCCCCCCCCTGCCACATGCAGGACCACCAACCTCCCCATTTCATACTAGACCGGGCTGCCCAGGGCCCCATCCAACCTGGCCTTGAACACCTCCAGGGATGGACGGGGCATCCACAGCCTCTCTGGGCAGCTGTTCCAGCACCTCACCGCTCTCTCTGTGGAGAACTTCCCCCTGCCATCCAACCTAAATCTTCCCTCCCCCAGCTTAAAACGTTTCCCCTTGTCCCTTGCTATGAAGGATATTTTCCTTATATCTAACCTAAATTTTCCCTCCTTCTTTCCTTTAGCTCCCCTTTGGGTATCGAAAGGCTGTTACCAGGTCACCTCGGAGCCTTCACTTCTCCGGGCTGAACAGCCCCAGCTCTCTCAGCCTGTCCTCACAGGTGAGGTGTTTGATCCTTTGGTTCTTTTTTTTTTTTTTTTTTTTTTTTTTTCTTGTGGCCGTCCTCTGTATGTGCTCCAACGGGTCCATGTCCCTTCTGCACTGAGGGCTCTTCATATGGACGCAGTACTCCAGGTGAGGCCTCTTCAGCACAGAGCAGAGGGGCAGGATCACCTCTTTTCACCTGCTGACCGCACATCTTTTGGTGCAGCCCAGGATGTGGCTGGTTTTCCGGGCTGGGAGGGCACTTTGCTGGCTCGTGTACAGCTTGCCATCCACCAGCTCTTTTGGGACGGGCCTAGGCTCAGCCCTTTCATCCCCCAGCATGTATTGGTAGTGGGGGGTTCTCTTGTCCCAGGTGCAAGACACTGCGCCTGGATTTGTTGAAGCTGATGAGGTTTGTCTGTGCCCGCTGCTCAAGCCTCTCTGGGTCCCTCTGGTTGGCGTCCCATGTCACTGCTGGCGTGTCGCTGCTCCCCACAGCTTGGTGTTGTCAGCAAGGTTTCTGAGTTGTGGCTGATAAGACGACTGCCTGGAGTGAGTCAAGCATCCTTCAGCTTGAACCAGGTCCAAGTGTGCACAGCAAGAAAGACATGGCCTTCATCAAAAGACCACCAGATGACCCTGAGAGATACCTCGCATGTGTAAAAGAACTGAGACCTGAGGCTAGAAAAAATGTCAATCCTACTGGGGACTCGCTGTAATAACCCAGCCTTTTCTTGGACTTCCCCCAGACGGCGAGCTCGGGCTTTACAGGCTAGAGGTGGAGCTAACACAGAGACCTCTGGATTTTCAAAAAGGAACAAGAAGGCTGAGAATCGGGTGCTTTGTTTGACGTTTTCACTGGCTGTCCTACTTAAGGATTCTGCCTGTCTATAGGCACGTTTGGTTGGTTTGGCTGGAACTTAGGAGCCTGGTGCTTATGACTTCGGTTCTTTGTGATACAGAGCTGCGCCCTTTGCTGCCCAGACCAAATGCACGTGTTGTTGGAAGAGATTACTCTATGCATTTTACTTTTTTTTCTTTAATGCTTTTAAAGAGTGAGAGTGGTATACGCCTTCAAGCAGGTAACATATAAAACTTGTTTGTTTGTTTGTTTTCCTTTTTTCCTTCGAGCACTGGTTCGGGGAAATATGGATGCTTTCTTCTCTGCCGCTATGTTTCCCGCAGTGGAATTTGGGGAATGGCTTCTGTTGTTGGTTTTTCAATACTGAAGAAACATAGCATTCTTTTTATTCTGCCTATGTAGAACTCCCTTTGTTTCCTCTGTAGTTTTGAGTTGTGCTCTGGAACAGAATGTTCAGCTGAATCTAGAACAGCTGCCAAAGAGGAGTCTGTGGGCAAGTGGCTCTGGATTTCCCAGGCAGAGGTCGTAAAGCTCCTTGCCTGCTCACAAAGCGTTCTCATTGTTTTTATACAGTGTTCTATTTTACTGCTGTATTGAGACTTTTATGAAAAATCCTTTGTTTCCCAAAGGTGATGCTGAGAAACACGCCTCATGATGACTTATGCATACCTCGCATTTCATATCAATTCTCCCTTTGGGTCAAAAGTAGACCAAATCCTTGAAACCGTGCCTGGGAATCCCACTGATATTGAAACAGTTCAGCAGTGGTGCCCATGGTCAGAACGCCCTGCGGCGGCAGATCCTGGCATTGACTGTGAATGGAAGAACTGACAACAAATCGCTCGATATCAAAATTGACCCGGTGGATATTTACAAGCGCCGGGAGACCCAGACGGGATCTCAGAGTTGCATGGCCAGGTACAGAAGTTGTTTTACTGGTGGTTTTTTTGTTTGTTTTCTTTTGCAACGTTAAGGATTGTTAATCATTCCTCGCCATCCTTGGCTTCACTGCGCCCTCCTGTCCAATTGACACCAGCTTTTTCATCACCTCAGTTGCCTTCAAAAAAAAAAAAAAGCATGACAAAATCAATTTGATGATGACGTTATTTATTTATTTATTTATTTACCGATATTCTTAAGCACTTAGCAGAGTTTTGCTGGGCATAGAGAAGTTTTCCTTGTTTTTCTTCGTCTTGTTCCAACTGACGTAATTCTCTCCTCCCTCAACCCCGACCTAACTGCGTTTTTCCTCTGCCCTCACGAGAGAGAAGGAACGGAGCGCCAGAAGCTGCGGCGCGGCTCCGCGTCAGTCCAGTCGGAGCTGTTGTTTCCGCGGTCTCTGGTGCCCCCTCGTGGCCAATCGGTGGAATTGCGGCCGCGTATGTTCGGTGCCGCAGGCAGCAGTACGCATGCGCGCAGGCACGCGGAAGTGGCGTACGTACGTTCTCATCGCTCTGCGCAGCGAATCTGCCGAGCTTTGTTAGGGTTAGTCCTCCAGGCAACAGCACGCATGCGCCAGAGAACTCATAAATAGCTTTCAAATCTACCAAGCCCTGAGATGCAGTCGAGCAGTCAATTCCTGCTGGCTCAGCAACGGTTTTCTCTCTTGCTGTCGGAAGTGCTCCTTGTCTATTTCCTCCGACGGTCTGACGCTCGAGCCTGCCTCGGGAACAGGCACATGCGTAGTGCGGTGCGGAGGGTGGCGCTTGCGCAGTGCAGCGTCTAGGCTTGGGCACGCGTAGTGCTCTGCCGAGAGGGGCGCATGCGTAGCGCCGAGCCGCTACCGGCACATGCGCACTGCAGTGCCCGGGCTCGCGCGTGCGCGTTGCTCTCCCGAGGCTCGCTGGTCGCGGGTTGCTGCCGCGTCGGTGCTGCTGCACGCCAGTACCGCGACCGCGAATCTCCGAGCTGCTCGCGTTCCACTGCCGCTGGGAGGGCTTTTAAACGGCTGGGGGACGGTGCAGGGCTGGGGGTGGAAAGGGACTTTGCTGGTTCACCGGGGCGGAGAGGAAGTTGGATGCCACGAGGCGCTGAGGGGCAGCTGTGAGCCCAACCGGTCCGCTTCCGCGTGGGCTTGGGCATAAAAGGGCGGAAATAGACGAGGGGCATCCTGGATTAGAAGGGGGAGAATATCGCTGGGCCGGCGGCCCGGGAATCGACTGCTTGCCCGTCCCCGTCGTGGTCTGTCGAAACAATTGCTGTCTTCAAGTGGACGGGCGCACGGTCGCTATTAGCTGGAGGACTGATCACCATAGAGAGCGGCGCATTAGCTGCGCAGAGCGGTTAAAACGCCACTTCCGCATTTGTACGCGCATGCGTTGTGCTGCTTGCGGGACGCGGCGACAGACAGCGGCAGTTCCGCGCATGGGCCACGAGGTGGCAGCAGAGACCGCGGAAAGAACTTTTCTGACGGGATCGGCCCGCGTTTTTCTCCCCTGGCGACCCGTTCTCTCTGTCTCGTGATGGCGGGAGAAGAGCGCGAAGTTGGAAGCGGGGGCGTTGTGGGGGGAAAGACGAAGAAAAAAAGAGAGAGACTACCCCAAACCCAGGCAAGCTCTGCTAAGTGCTTATAAGTAGCTGTGAAAAAATAAGTTCTTTTTTTTTTTTTTTTCTTTTTGCCAGCATCTGTTGCATTGTTTCTAAATGTTCACAGACCAAAATGGAACTGCTCGGCAAATTTAATGATAACGAAATTAAAGCCCATTGGCAGAAAGCGCGGGGCCATATTAATGTTCACTCAGCCTCTGTCTTGTTCCTACTTTTAATGTATTTTTTCCCAAGGGCCTTTCTTCAACTCCAGGTTTCATTTTTGGCTTTTTATTCTTTTTTATGCCCTAAAATGGGTAGTGTTAGGCCCCAGCAGGTCTACGCAGGCAGTCACAGCACAGAGTTGCTGTTTTGAGATTAGTGTGGACCATTACAGCGTTTCCACAAAGACTAACGAAAACTGCAGTTCTCCACCTAAGTTTGCAGATGGAAAAAATTAATTCACCTGCATAGAACGAATCGATGCGTCACAGCTGCCATCGGCAAGATGGCCCGAGAGCTGTGCGGGTCTATCAGGCTCAGCTGCAGCTTTTCATCTTTTCAGCTGCCCTTCTCTGGTCCTCCTGCAGCTGGACAGATAGCCCACAAGGGCACGGGGTATACGCAGGCCCTCCCCAGCCAGCTGCGGCAGGCGCTCCTTTTTTGAGGATTACTTGTTCACATACCCAGTTTCCAGCTCATTCCCTTTGGAAAGCTTTTCTTGCGCTCCATGTTACTAGCGCACAATAGAAGTTAAGCCAGTTAAGCCTCTCTCAAGCCCAAGGAGTCCAATGTGCAAGTGTTTTTTGTTTGGGTCTGTCTGTTTTTTTTCCGGGTGTAGGGGGCAGGGGGTGGGCATTTGAGATAGCTGAGCTGTGTGAAAAAAGTCAGTGTCAGAAAGGCCTCTCTCTGATGCCAATGAATATGTCGTTTCCTAAAGCCTGGTCAGTCTTCTCTGCTGGTTGCAGAGAGTTGAGCTATTACGTATGGCCAAGACGAAAGTGTAATCAGTGAAATAGGTGGAGTTGCTCCTTCTGGTAATTTAATGCCTCACCGTGGTATAGGGCGGATGAATGCTGGCTTTGTACCAAAGCACTTGGTAACCCTGAGATTCAAACCTTAATGCTTTCCAGCAAATTTATATTTTCAGGTAGTGCCGCAGAGATGCGGTGACTATTGTTCACGTATTTTCACGTGTCACTGATTACATGGGTTTTCAAAACAGGCACAGCAGAAAACTATTCTCATTGACCGGAATGATTTCTAGTAGGATTCTGTTGTTTTTGCCTCTGGGCCTTGTGTTAAAATAGTAATTTCTGGGGGCTGGCAGGTGCTATCAATATCAGAGATGGGCAAATAAGGCATAAATCTGTGTCCTATAGTAAGCTGGATATGAGCGAGCCGGGTACTTTATTATGGGAAATTGTAAAGCTGTTTTTCTAGGAATGGTGCAGCTGTGTCTCAGTTGTGTGCGCAGTTGGTGTCTAGACTAAAGGAGACTTGTTAAGCGCTCTGCTGACACGTAGGGATGGATGGAAAATTACAAGAGGGAGCTTGAGCATGTATGTATAGAATGTAAGGACCTGCAGTTAAGGATTTGGATTGGCACCTGAGTCCGTGCCTTCAGATGATGCAAGCGCTATGCCTTATCACCCAGTGGAAACGGTCAAAGAGCTGCTTTGGGACAGAATGTTTATATTGCTCAGGAAGTGTGGCCTTCCAAGGTACTTCAGGTATCCCGAAGAACAGAAGCAAGCAGTAATGATTCCTTTCTCTCTCGATTCCAATACTTGTAGGTAGTGCGCTTGAGAAAGACTTTGGAGGCTTTCCTCAGCCTCTTGCTTTCCTCATACCTTTACAAAAGCGGACTGCCAGAAAACAAGAAGACTTCACACGTGCGTTTTGAGTTTGGTTATTTTATGGTGTTTTTTAATTTTTTTTAGATTTTTTTCAGTCCAAATGTAGTAAATTCTCAGTCATACAAGTGATAAATTTTCAAGGTCTTTGTGCCGATGGACCATGCTTCAGTTGAACATCAAGTGGAGCAGGAGGTATTCTTCATCTATGTGGATGAAAATATGGAATCTTGATGGGATGCTGCCGTATTATGGAGAGGAATCTCCGCATCCCCCAGGCTCAGCCAATACACGGACACAGATTTCTGGATGGTGACCATCACTTTCTGCCACCGCTCCTGCTGCCTAGTTGCTCGTCATCGTCGGTATCCAGCAGGAGATCACGAAGCTGTGGAGGCACAGTCGTATCCAGGTCATCATCTGAAACTTCTTCCACCAGATTGGAAGGGACCAGTCCTCTTGTGCCATCCGTCAGCTCTCCCAGAAACCAGCCATCTTCCTCTATGTCTCCGAAGATGTAAAGGTATTGTCCAGCAGTCAGTGGAAGCTCGTTTTCTGGGTCCTCATTAGGGCCCTCAAAAGGATTGTAGCTGTGACGAGCTATGAATCTTCGAATTAGTGCTGGTGATCGTCTGCGAGAATGCAGGCTGCAGCTTGCCATCAGCCACCCTCCCGACTTCTCCAGCCATTCCTGTTCTGGATTTCCGTGCGGCTCCAGCTTTTTCCCAGTCTCCTTTTCCAAATGCTGCCCCTGCAGCTGGTTGGCTTCCTCTGCCTTTTCTGCGGCCCCTCTGGATGTGGAAGAGGCCTCCTTGAGCTGCCGGACTGTTTCCCGCAGCTGCTTGGTAAGGAGGCTGAGCGTATGCGTCTTGTCCTTGAGCCGCTCCACCTCCTCCCTCATCTGCTGAGAGCTTCTGCTCCTCAGCAGGCAGTTCTCCTCTCCAAGGAGGCTGCATTGTCTCTGCAAGTCCTTCAGTGCCCTCAGCAGATGGGCACTCTGCTCCCGCAGCTCCCTGTGCTCAGGTGGGCAGGCCTGTTGTTGCTCTGCAGCCTGAACACCCGCTTCTGCTACAGCCCGACGGCAGGCTGGCCTTTGCCGTGTGCGCGGCCCAGCGGCTGCAGCCCTGGCCCCGTTGCAGGAGGCGGGCGGCTGCCCCTGTCCGTGCTCCAGGATGTAATGCAGGAAGCGTCTCCTCTGCTCCTGCAGTTCGCGCTGGAGGCGCAGGACGTGGGCGGCCTGCTCTGCACAGGGCTTCCTGCAGAGCTGCCGCTGGACTTCCTGCTGCAGTCTGTGGGCCTCTCTGCTGCTCTCGCCACTCAGCAGCTCCTTTGCTAGCTGCCGCAGCAGATCCCGTACCTGGCGGTTGGCGTTGTTGCACCGCTGCTGCAGCCGCTCCTGCGTCTGGCGGAGCTGGGCCTCCTTCATCTGCAGCAGTTGGCGGATGTCCGCCTCCCGCTGCCTCTGGCTCTGCTCCCGCAGGCGCTGCAGCTTTGACGCCCGCTGTCGCTCCCAGTTGGAGCGCAGTCGGTCGGCCAGGAGCTGCCGCTCCCGCTCTGCCGCCTCTTGCAGCTCACGTCTCTCGACGGCCTGGCGGCGCTGCATCTCCTGGGAGCGGAGCCGCTCGCCCTCCAGCTGGGCCCGCAGCGCCTCCAGCTCCTGCCTGTGCTCCTCCCGCTGTGCGGGGCAGGCAGGGGGCTGGGCCGGGCCCCGGCGCAGAGAGGGCTGGCAGCACTTTGCCTGTCTCTGCGGCATGGTCGCAGGGACCTGAAGAGACCCTCAGCCTCCAAAAGCTGTGGCCGAAGGCCGCTGAAAGCTACTCTCCTTCCTGGGGCCTGCAAGGACAGCTGCCCCTGACCCCGTAGCGCCCACTGCCTCTCGTCCCTGTCGCAAGGGTGCGCAGACAGTGAATGCCGTGGGGGGGTGCGCCCACAGTCTTCTATGCTGTGTGCCTGCCTGGCACGTAATGGAGGGTGGGGCAGCGGCCTGCAGTGCTATTGGGCAGTGCAGCCTTCCGGCCTAACTCACAATGAAGGGAGGGTGGGGCTATAGGGCGGGGCGGCCTTCTGGCCCCAGCTCAAAATGGAGGCTGAGGCACGGTGGCTTCAAGCTGCGTTGGGTGGCAGAGACGTCGCGGTGTTGGACAGAACTGCCTTCCGCAGCACTGGGCTGTGTGCATGACCTTTTGTGGTGCTGGAATATGTGGACTTCTCTGGCACTGGAGAAGAAAAGCAGGATGCCATCCAACTCATTGTGATTTCCATTTCGATTCCCGTAAAGGAACTATCTCACCATACCTACCAGCCAGTTAAAGGAAGCTAGTTGCAGGTGTACTCTGCTTAAGGAGCTGCTGGGGCAGATGGCCAGGCTGTCACGAGAAAGCAGCAGCCTGAGGTGCTCCTGGGAATCTCTGAGGGAGACGGATAGGAGGTGGTGTTGTGGGAATCAAATGTTGTTTCTGCATTAGAATTGGATAATATTTATATTTCGTGAACTCCGTTGTCATAGTTCTTTTGGGGAGTCCTTCTACTTAACTTGGGGAAGATCTCAGATAGTTTGCATCACTTATCGTCTAGCCAAATCTTCCCAGGAATGCCCGCTCTGTATATAGGTGTATATATGTATATTTTGTCACACACATTGCAAGAATATCCTGCACGAGATCAAACCGGAGAAGGCTGGACCCTGTGTGGGGCTGGTGCTGCAGTCCAAAAACTGGGGTGGAAAGACACTGCTTTGAAGGGGTTGGGTATGCTCAGCCCTTTCATCCCCCAACATGTATTGCCCCAGCCCCAGCTCTCTCAGCCTGTCCTCACAGGTGAGGTGTTTGATCCGGAAGTGGTGCGCGCACGGTCCTGCTCCTCTGCGCAGGCACCCCGCCGATCTGCGTTATGCTCGGTCCTCCGGGAAGTAGTGCGCATGCGCCGTCCAGCTTTCCAATAGCATCCATTTCTTCGAAGCCCTGAGATGCAGGTGAGCAGGCAATACTTGGACCGCCGGCTCCGCGACACTATTCTCTCTTTTCCAATCCAGAATGCTCCTTGTCTATTTCCTCGGGCGGTTTTATGCCCCGGTCTGCTTCCAGAACGTACTGTCTAGGCGGACCGTGCACCCGCCGCTTGCGCAATGAGGCGTCGAAAAAAGCGAACGCGTAGGCGCGTGCCCGAAAACGAGCGTACGCCGTAATCCGCGCGCGAGAAGCGCATGCGCAGTGCCGTGCCAAGGCGGCCGCACGCGCAGTTCGGTGACATGCTTGCCGCATGCGCACTGCAAACGATGGCGCATGCGTTTTGCGGCCGTGAGGAGAGCATGCGCATCGCGGTGCCGAGACTGGCGCATGCGCAGAGCGGTGCGAACGGTCGCGCATGCCCAATGCGCTCTTGCAGCTGGCGCGTGCGCAGAGCACTTGGCACATGCGCATTGCGGGGCACAGACAGGCGCATGCGCCGTGGCGGGCAGAATCCGGCGCATGCCCCGTTCGGAGCAGAATCCAGTGCGCGCGTAGTGGTGTGTGGTTTTTTTTTTTTTTTTTTTAAACCACTGGCGCATGCGTTGTGCTTTCTCATGAACCGCGCGTCCGTACTCCGTGCTGTTGTCTCGAGAACCGCGCCTGCGTAGTGCGGTGCCTAGAGAGACTGCCGCGTGCGCAGTGCCTAGATTCGCACGTGCGCGTTGCTCTCGCGAGACTTGCTTTTCCAGGAACGCTGCGGTGCAGAGCTGGGGCTGGAACGGGACGTCTGCTCCTCCACCGCGGCGGCAAGCACGTTGGGTGCCACGAGGCGCTGAGAGGCAGCCCTGAGCCGACCCGGTCCGTTCCCGGGTGGGCTCGGGCATAAAAGGGCGGAAATAGACGAGGGGCATCCTGGATTAGAAGGGGAGAATATCGCTGAGCCGGCGCTCCGAGAATCGGCTGCTTGCCCGTCCCCGTAGTGGTTTGTCGAAACAATTGCTATCTTTCAGTTGACGGGCGCGTGTTCGCTATTACCTGGAGGACTGATCACCACAGAGAGTGGCGGATTAGCTGCGCAGAGCGGTTAAAACGCCACTTCCGCGTTTCTACGCGCATGCGTTATACCGCTTGCCGGCCTAAGCAGCGGGCAGCGGCAGTTCCGCGCATTGGCCACGAGGTGGCAGCAGAGACCGCGGAAAGAACTTTTCTGACGGATTGCCGGGGACCCGCGGCGCAGTCCCTGGCGATTCGTTCTCTCTGTGTCTCGTAATGACGGGGGCAGAACACGAAGTTAGAAGTGGAGGGTGTGTGGGGGGAAAGACGAAGAAAAAAGAGGGAAACTTCTCCAAACCCAGGAGAGCTGTGCTAAGTGCTTATAAATAGCTGTAAAAAAAGAGGTTTTTTTTTTTTCCTTTTGCCAGCATCCGTTGCATCTTTTCTAAATGTTCGCATTACCAAAGTGTAACTGCCCAGCAAATTTAATGATAACGAAATTAAAGCCCGTTGGCAGAAAGCACAGGGCCATATTAAAAAATAAAATAATAAAATTATTTTAATAATTAATAAAATCTGCTGTTATCAGAGATACCGTCCTGACAAAAAGTATTTGGATGTTTCCAACAATTTGGGACTCGTCTGGGATTATTATCACCTCTTTGGAGGTCTCTCTACTGCCCTGGACAGGATAGGTGCACCCGCTGATTTCAGCGGTCCTGTCCGTGTAGTGAGGTGACTCCTTGGGACGGCCGATAAGAAACCGAGGCTGTTCCATGAAGGTGGGCTCTGTGAAAGCCACGGGGCAGGTAGGCACGGGTATTGACCCCTGGAGACCCGGTAACTTCGTGCGCGGACCAAGGTAAGGGAGTTTGATTCTTACCTTGGGGGTCGGTGGAGACTCGAGTGAGTGTGTATGACTGAGACGCGCTTTCAGTACGAAGCGAGTGCTGAGTCCCGATTTGCGGTTCTGTTGTCCCGCGAGGGGCACGGCCAGGGACGGACGAAGCGGCTGTGTTGGTAAAAGGAAGAGTCTCGGCAGGGAGCTGTTGGTGTGCGGTACCCTGGACACTTGACGAAGTGCCAGCAGTACACCCCTATTAATCCGAGAATCGGAGCGAGGTGCTCCAGAGGGATTGGCCCTAGATCCGAGAATCGGAGTGTGGTAACCTGTGAGCTGGGGAGTTCACAGCAGCATTCCGGAGGGATGGGGAATAGGAGCTCCGTAGAACAGGGGAGAAGGGTCCCCAAATTCGTGCCTAGAGATAGCCCCTTGGGAAAGAAGCTTCGGAATTGGAAAATAATCCCCAGACCAGGGATAAGAACAGGGAAAAGATGTTTAAATACTGTATACAGACATAGTCTAGAGAGCCACTACGGGGAAAATCATGATTTTGACCAAAATAGGGGTCTGACAGAGATTGGGCCTGTCAGACTTTGTATTTATATGTAATCAGTAAGACTCCTTTTTCTGAAACAGAATTGGCTTATGTTGCTGAATGGGTGTATGAAGTAAAAAAAAATGTTCCTCACAAGAAGGAGTTGAAGTTCAAAAGAAAAAGGAAAGAGAAGCAGAAAAATCATAAATGGGATCCCTTATATAACTCCCCCCCCCCCCCTTCAATTTCTAAAGCAGTGGAAGTGGCAGTGACATCTCCAGAGAAGGAGAGTGGCCGTGCAGCTGATCCTGAGCAGGGTTCTGGAGAGAGGATGCACTCTCGATTACTGAGGGAGTTGGAGTAATGTGAATGGGACCTGGAGAGTTTTCCTTTCCCCAGCACTGACCTTACTAATACTTCACTTTATCCTCTTAGGGCAGTCTCCTTAAGTCATGGGAAATAGGGTATGCTAATGCCTGCTGTTTTTACTAGAAGAAAAGTTAGGAGTTTCAAGAAGAATTCCTTAGTTGAGGATCCTAGAAGTGTAGTAGAACAATTAGATCAATTTCTAGGGCCTAATTTCTACTCGTGGATGGAAATGATGTCTATTATTTGGTATGTTGTTTACTGGAGAGGAAAGAGGTATGATTAGGTGGGCACCTATGCAAGTGTGGAAAATGAATACAGAGGGCAGGTTGGGCCCTGGAAGGAGGCGGAGAGAGGAAGGATCCTGAGGATAAATTGTACTTATTATTGTCATTGTCTTTGTGATTGTTAAATGTTTATGTTGTGAAAGTGTTATGTTACGTTACATTATGTTATGTTATATCATGTACGAGGCTGTTGTGGAACAAAGGGTGTCTAAAGTGATACTGGGAAGACCCCCTGGGTTGTATTTTGGCTCACTGGAGAAACACTGCTGGTGAGCCAGGGGGAATACTGAATAAGAAATCAGGAACATAAATGGAGTAATGGGACCGGTTTTATAATTGAGTGCCCTAATCATAAGACCAAGTGCTGGGTGTTTGTTGAAGGTGAAGAACTGTATTGTTTGATTTGTGGATTTGGAAGGCAGTGGGAGAAACTGTCTTGATGATATATGGAAGTACAGTTGTTAATGGTGCAATTGGTAATGGTATATGGAAATGTAATTGAGGGTGTACAAATAGTGGAATTGTGGAAAAGCAAACAAACAACAAAAAAAAAAACAACAGCAAAAAGGTTAAGGAAAACAGTGAGCTTGAGATATTAGAGTTTGGGTCGGCACGAGAACACATCCTCCACACTACCCCCCCCCACCGCGGCTTGTAAGAACAACTCGGTGCGAGAGAGAGGGCTGGGGGCCGGAGCCTCCCGCTGTAGCTGTGCAGGGTGTATTAATTGTGAATGGGGATGGGACGGGACAGTGAGAGTGAGAATAGCTGTCATCTGCAGAGATCTCGGGAAACCCGACATCCCAGTGTAAGCACTGGAAGCCTGGGGAGGGGAGGATGTGAAACAGAAATTACTAACATTATATTTCAGTAATGATGAAAGTCTGGAAAGTGAAAAGGGTTTGGGAAAAACACGGACTGAGGAAGGCAAAGTTGAGCAAGGTGTTACAGGGATGTCCTTACCTAGAAGAAGAGGTAAGGGGGAGCCTGGAAGGGCTCAGGGAGAGTTCCACCCCCACTGGACCGAAGGCAACTCGGGAAGCAGGGTAAAGACGCTTATTTTCTGATATGGGTGCCTCTTACTCTGTGTTACATCAAGAATTATTACCCATAGATGATTTTTGTAATAGTTGTAGGAGCTCTGGCAAGAGAAGTTTACTTTTGGGGGACCAATTAAATACAGGTTAGGAGAACAAGTAGGATTATACAAATTCTTGTACATGCCAGGTTCTCCAAAACCATTACTTGGGCATGATGTATTAGAACAGTTGAATGTAGAGATTAAGTTCAGTAGAGAAAATTGGAGCTAAGTGTCAAGCAAGACCAATTGATGGAAAATTTTAAGTCTGGCTTTAACACAAACTGGGAAAAGCAATGTTGTACCCCCAGAAGTCAGGTAAATCCTAAATCAGGCGTACACAGGATTGCAGGCATCAGGAATGCCTGGCAGAGCCAAAAATGCAGCCCAATAAAGGTTAAGTTAAAGACTGGAGCCAGCTTAACCAGGGTAAAGCAGTGCTCTTTAAGGATACAAGATTGCAGGAGGATAAAAGAAATAATAAATAACTTTTTGAATTTTGGATTATTAATTGGATAGAAATCCAAATAGAACACCCCAATCTTGCAAATGAAAAATTGGATGGCAAGAGCTATAGTTTGGTTCAAGGGCAATTAATAGAAATGTTGAATATATACAACCCGTGGTGTATATCTTTATTAACCAAGTTAAGGAATAAGTAGGCGGGGTTTACCGTTCTGGATTTGAAGTACACCTTTTCCTGCCTGGTTTTGCCAAAGAAAGTCTAAGATTATTTGCCTTTGAATAGGAAAACTCCAATATGGGAAGAAGGAAAAAAAAAAAAAAATTAAAAATACACATATATATAAATAAATAAATAAGAAAAATTCAGCTAACCTGGACAGTGTTACCCAGGGTTGTGAGAACAGCCCTGTAATTTTTGAGAACTGGTCAACTTGTGAGCCTGAGATTTGGGTTCCTCCATCTCACAGTGGAACTTCACTGCAGTACGTGGATACTACAGTAACAAAGGAGGACTGTGTACAGTGGACTGTGAGTTTGCTGAATTTCTTGATTTAAATGGCTATCAAGTTTCTCAACAGAAAGCACAACTGATCAAAGAGAAGGAAGCAGTTTGCGGAACACCCAGAGCATCAACACAGAGCTACCTCCAAGCCAGCAGTGTGCACTGCAGGGAGGCTGTCTATGCCAGTTGGTCAGACCTACAGGAGGAACCGCTGGACAACGCTGAGGATTCCTGAATTCACTGACGGAAGCAGCTTTGTGAGACAAGGAAACTGTAAGGCAGGATATGCAGTAATGGCTACTGACAAGGTAATTGAAGCAAAACCATTACCTGTGGGGACTTCTGCTCAGAAGGCTGAAATAACTGCCTTGACAAGAACCTTAAATATATGGACAGATGCTAAATATGCTTTTGGGGTGGTACCCACTCATGGTACCATCTGGAAAGAGCGAGGTTTTCTTACACACATGGAAAACAAATTCAGCATGATGTAAATCTACCAAGGAGCTGCGTGGCTGTTGTACATTATAAAGGACATCAGAAGAGCGACACTGTACAGGAAACTGGGAATATGATGATGGATCAGGTGGCAGAACAGGCAGCTGAAGGAAAAGAAATTGGTGAACTGGCTTTAATTCCAGACGGCAAACTTAAAATATCTGAACCTTAATCAGAACCTCTAAGGTATTGTAGAGAGGATAGGAATCTAATTAATAATTTAGAAGGGAAGAGAGCAAGCTGACAGGTGGGTGCACACCCAGATGGACACACTGTTGTGCCCTTTATTATTTTATAGAAATTGGCTCTAAGGGAACATAATAAAACACAAGGGGGTACAGACATCAGAAAGTAACTGTACAATCCTAGTACCAGGACTGGGTACAAGAGGGGCTTGTTGGGAAAGGGAATCTTTTAGGACAACAATTGCAAATTGATTATTTTCAGAACTGCCAGGAAAAAGGAGGGTTTCGGTATATGCTAGTTCTAACAAATACCCTTTTCAGGGTGGCCAGAAGCATTCCCTTGCAGGACCAATAAAACCAAAGAAATGAAAGGTATTGCTGCAGGAGATTATACCAAGGTTTGGGTGTCCTGCAACAATACCCTTCAACCAGGGAACTCACTTTATTGCAGAGATTGTCCAACAGGTCAGTAAGCATTGGGAATAAATTGGCAATTGCACATATCACACAGACCACAGGCGCGTGGTCAGGTGGAAAAGATGAACTATTTAATTAAATCACAGGTTGTAAAACTGGGCCAGGAAGCTGGATTATCCTGGCCAAAGTTGTTGCCTTTGGCTCTCCTTAGGAGCAGAATGAAACCTAGAGCCAAAGAGGGGTTAAGTCTTTCAAAATACTGTACAAAAGGCCTTATGTTGTACAAACAGGATCTCTACCCAGGTAGGGAGTGAAATACTGAGCATGTGGTAAGTCTACAAGAACAGCTTCAGGAAATAGAGAAACTGGTTCTAGGAACTAGAGCCCAAGGCCTTGACGGCTTGATACATAATATTTTAACAAGAGATTATATGTATATAGAAGATGTCTTTCACATTTGCCCCTGAAATCAAGGTGGGTAAGTCTGTTCCGGTGCTGCTAACATCCCACACAGCAGTGGTTAAGAAGGTCCCTCAAATACAATGGAATAATTGTTAGAAATGTTCATTTGATTAAGTGCAGCATTTGATGTAAATGTTTATGTATCTCTTGTGAAAAACATCATTGCAAAGTATACTTATATCAGTAATTGTTTGGTATGTGGGCAAGCTAAGGATTTAAACTTTTCACTTCTTGTTGTCCCTGATGATTTTAAGGCGAGAAATCAAATTGTTGCAGGGTTTGAGTCACTGTCCTTGTGGGTGATGATCAACAAGAATGTAGATTGGATTAACTACATTTGTTATAATCAGTGGAGATTTACAAATTATACAAAAGAGTGCAATAAAGGGAACTGCAGAACAGTTACATGCCATAAGTAGGATGGCCTGGGAAAATAGAATCTCCTAAGATATGATACAAGCTGGAAAAAAAAAAAAAAAAAAAAGGGTGTATGTGTAATGCTGGGTACCGGTTGTTGCACCTTCATCCCAATAACACAGCTCCAGGTGATACAATAACTAAGGCATTGCAAGGGCTTACCACCCTGGCCAATGAACTGGCAGAAAAATCGGGAATAGATAATTCTATCACTGGATGGTTGGAGTCCTGGTTTGGTGAATGGAAAGGGGTGATTGTATCCACGTTTACTTCTTTCATAGTAGTAGCAGGAGCCCGATGGCCACTGGTTGCTGTGTTATTCCCTGTGTGAGGGGACTGGTACAGTGATTGATCGAGACAGCACTATTGAAGCAAACACCAATGGAGTCACCACATTTGGATAAAATGATGGTATTAGAGGAGATGGGAAATAAAGAAAGTGGAGAAGAGGGAGATGTCTATAAAAGTGAAACTTTAAAAATTGCAGAAAGCAACAGTGTATGAAAAAAGAAAAAGGGGGGGAATTGTGGGAATCAAATGTTGTTTCTGCATTAGAATTGGATAATATTTTTTATTTCATGAACTCTGTTGTCATAGTTCTTTTTGGGAGTCCTTCTACTTAACTCAGGGAAGATCTCGGATAGTTTGCATCACTTATCCTCTAGCCAAATCTTCCCAGGAATGCCCACTCTGTATATAGGTGTATATATGTATATTTTGTCACACACATTGCAAGAATATCCTGCACGAGATCAAACCGGAGAACAAGTCATGGTATGCCTGAGGAAGCGCCTGAAGAGACATCTGAAGGCCTGCCATCATCCCCCCCGGTGCTCTTTGTTTAACGAAGACTTCGGAGACAATCACCATATCAATACGACGACAAGAAGAGCACTGAGACTTCTTGGAAACAACAGGATGGCTGCTGACTGACACCAGATAACACACGAATCAACAAACGTAAACTGATAAGATTGTGAACCTGGAGCACCCAGCAAATGGGGAAACTGGGCAGGGGATGGATAAAGGGAAAAACAGGGTATAAAGATTGTCATCTTGTGTCCATAGGTGCGCTCCTGCTTGCGGGACGCCCGCCATTGCAATTGCAAATAAAATCTGCCTCTCTGGATGTGGAAGAGGCCTCCTTGAGCTGCCGGACTGTTTCCCGCAGCTGCACGGTAAGGAGGCTGAATGTCTGCTTGAATGTCACTGGCACCTCCTGGTACCGCCTGCTACCTCCCTGTGTTATCTCCTCTCATTTCTGCGGCTCTGACCCCACACGTCAACCCCATGTCCCCTCAAGTCCCCCCGTGCCCCCTGGCCGACTTCGCTCCGGGTCGATGTCACCATGGGGTTGACAGGGATAGGGATGCCTGTGGGGTGTGTGGAGTCCTGGGAGAAGTTGATGGCCGTGCGCCGTGGGGTGATGGTGTCCTCATCTGTGACAGTGGGGTGGGGGCAGTGCCCCACAAGTGGGGGTCATTGCCCCCAAAATGGGGCTTGTGCCCCACGCGTGTGGGCAACTTGCATGGGGACTGCATTCTGGTGATGCTTTGTCCTTTCTCCAAATGTGCTGTGACTTCAGCAATCCCACGTTGTGCCGCAGCAGAAATGGGGTCCTGCAGTACATCAGTGATCTCTGACTTGAGGTGTGCAGGGGCTGCACGAAGTACGCACGCTGCAGCCTCCCAACTTCTTCGGGGTTTGGGATCGATGTTTGAGCCAAAGGGCTTCACGCTGCCATGCGGGCAGGTGCCAGGTTCACCCGCTGAGGAACCAAATCCTAAAATAATTTCACAATGGTCTTTAATTGCTGTGCGAGTAGATGACACAGATTTCTCACTGGGAAGCCATAAGCTGACCCCAGCAGTTTGGCAGACAGCACTCGCTCCATTCACACCATAATTGCAGCCCTTTGCTGTCCAGGCTGCACACACAGCTTCTCAGCACCTTGCTGCATTAGTATAGATATCTGTACTCCCCTACTTATTAGAAATTTCACCAGTAGCCTTTGAGGACAGACTGGAATCAAAATATGTGGGCCTTCATAGCTCGTCTTTTTTTTTTTCTTTTTTTTCCTTCATGCTTTTATGGGAACTTTGAGATCACAGCCTGAAGCAGTGACGGAGCACCTGGTGAGGGGTGTAGCCCTGCAAGCACAGGTGGAAGCAATGCACCTAGAGAACCAGATGAGGCTGAGCCTGGCTCCAGCCCCTCCCTCTCCTCATTTAAGGGCTGGCAGCCCCAAAGGCAGGGTTTCTTCCTGGAGACTGCCTCCTGTGGATTGTTGGGTGAGCTCTGGTTCTTGGAAAGAGGTAAGTGATCCTTTCTTTTTTGCAGGGTTTTGGCTTCTGCCTTTCTGTGGGGATCCTAAGTTGGTTTAGAGTAGCTATGTCCGCTATGCCTCTCCTTATGATGCCTTCCAATTGTTCTCTGAGGGGAGTGAAGGGGTTATCTGCTTTTCTCTGAATTGGTAATGAAGAGACTGACGTTCATTCCTCTCTTTTACTCTTATCTCATGTCTGGAATGCTTCAATCAGCCCCAAGGTAATGCTGGTTGGCTGACTGAGCATTGCAACTCTGGAAACGCCTGGAGCTAATGTGCTTTTCTGTAAAGAGATTCTGCATTCTCCAGGTTTCCTTTGCAACTCTTTTCAAGCCCAGTACCTTCTTGTGAAGTCTCCGTTCCTCTTTCATGACTCTCATTGCACAATCATCGACCTGGGACTCCAAACTACCACACTGTCCCAACCTATTTTATGACACGTTCCCTCTGTGTCCTACTTGTGTCTTTGTGTTCTCCCTGTGTCCTCTGCCCCTGTCCCCTCTGTGTCTCCTCTGCCACGGATTAATTCCGCCCATGCTGAGTATTGTTTAAGGGCGCGTATTTAAATTATGCTCCGTGTCTCTTTGGATCCCGTTCTGTTTTGCAGCTCGATGGGGTTTAAGGGTTTCTGGGGCTCCTCTAGTTAGTGGTTTAAGCACTGTGAAATCTGTGGAGCAGATAATGGAACGCCATGAATCCCTTGTTCATGCATCGCTTGTATGCAGGTGGGTTTGGTGATGGCTGTGGGACGCTCACTTAGAGATGGAATGGGGGTCACAAGGGGCTCGCCTTGCTCCCTGGGGTTTATTCTTCCAGCCCAATAAGCTGGTGATAGAGTGAGGTGCGTGTATCAGGCTGGGACCTGAGCTTAAGAAAACCCCCAGCCCCAGTGGCCGTTTTCTTCATCCTCGCTTAGTGTAATGCAGTCTCCACTACTTGAGCATACTGAACACGAATATTCTGTTCCTGTTTTGTCTGGTTCTCTCCTAGACCTCCCTTACAGATTTGTCAGTAGTAACAGATGTCAGGGCACAGTTCTCAGAGCACGTTGTGGCCGACCACCCCAGGGTCCTAGGGTTCTTTCTGTTTTTATGGCAGATCTGGCTTCGTCTTTCTAGGAAACAAAGGATTGTCTTCTACTGGACCACTTTGTCTGGATCACCCCAGATATCTCCATCCCAATTGTCAGGGGATGCTGTTAGTTTCCTAGTCTGTATGATACCCAACCTCCCCACCCCTCTTCCTTCCATCCCCTGGCCCCCATTCAATAGCTAGCTCTGCAGCTGTGGGACCCACCAGTGTGATGAAGCAGTACCTCTGGTGTGCTGAATACTGGGACTGGCACAGAGAGGCTCTATGGCTGATGTGAATCTTCCCGACTGGACTACTTGGTGAGTTTCCCCGGAGCTGTTGAGCACACAGGCTTCCCCACCTACCCTGGTTGCTCACCATGCCATCGATGTCCTTTGTGGACATGGCTTCAGGTATCATACCAGAGACTCCTTAGAGTCGGAAGCGACCATTTATGATGATCTAGTCCGACTCACCCACAATGAACAGGGACATTCACAGCTAGATCAGGTTGCCCTGCGTGTCACCTTGGAAGGGACAGGGCATCCACCGCATCTCTGGGCAACCTGGTCCACTGCGCAGAGTCACAGAATGTCCCGGGTCGGAAGGGACCTCGAGGATCGTGGATCTCCAACCCCCCCCCCCCGCCACATGCAGGACCACCAACCTCCCCATTTCATACTAGACCGGGCTGCCCAGGGCCCCATCCAACCTGGCCTTGAACACCTCCAGGGACGGACGGGGCATCCACAGCCTCTCTGGGCAGCTGTTCCAGCACCTCACCGCTCTCTCTGTGGAGAACTTCCCCCTGCCATCCAACCTAAATCTTCCCTCCCCCAGCTTAAAACGTTTCCCCTTGTCCCTTGCTATGAAGGATATTTTCCTTATATCTAACCTAAATTTTCCCTCCTTCTTTCCTTTAGCTCCCCTTTGGGTATCGAAAGGCTGTTACCAGGTCACCTCGGAGCCTTCACTTCTCCGGGCTGAACAGCCCCAGCTCTCTCAGCCTGTCCTCACAGGTGAGGTGTTTGATCCTTTGGTTCTTTTTTTTTTTTTTTCCTTGTGGCCGTCCTCTGCATGTGCTCCAACGGGTCCATGTCTCTTCTGCACTGAGGGCTCTTCATATGGACGCAGTACTCCAGGTGAGGCCTCTTCAGCACAGAGCAGAGGGGCAGGATCACCTCTTTTCACCTGCTGACCGCACATCTTTTGGTGCAGCCCAGGATGTGGCTGGTTTTCCGGGCTGGGAGGGCACTTTGCTGGCTCGTGTACAGCTTGCCATCCACCAGCTCTTTTGGGACGGGCCTAGGCTCAGCCCTTTCATCCCCCAGCATGTATTGGTAGTGGGGGGTTCTCTTGTCCCAGGTACAAGACACTGCGCCTGGATTTGTTGAAGCTGATGAGGTTTGTCTGTGCCCGCTTCTCAAGCCTGTCTAGGTCCCCCTGGCTGGCATCCTGTCCCTCTGGCGTGTCGCTGCTCCCCACAGCTTGGTGTTGTCAGCAGGGTTTCTGAGGGTGCGCTCGATCCCGCTGGTGATGTCACTGACGAAGATATCGAAAAATCTCAGCCCCGGCACGGACCCCTTTGAGATGCCATTCATCACCGATCGCCATCCGGACACGGAGCCATCGGCTCCTGCACTCCCTCCTGCACCCGGGTCTTTGTCCATTGAACAGTCCACCCATTGAATCCGTGTCCTTCCAATTTGGAAAAAAGGATGTTGCGGGGTATTGTGTCAAAGGCCTTACTGAAGTCCTGGTAGATGATATCAGTGGCTCTTCGCTTGTCTATTGATGTCTAGGGACACCATCACAGACAGCCAATGGATTAGTCAAGCAGGATTTACCCTTGGTCCTCTGGATGCTCCAACAGGTCCATGTCTTTTCTGCACTAAGGACTCTACATCTGGACACGATCCCTAGATATGGGATTATGTAGAATATGGTCTCAGATAAGGGAAACCACTTTACTTCAAGTCCTACAGGAGCTAATGAGAACTTTAGAAATCAAGTGGGAGTTCCATACTTGCTGGCACCCTCCTTCTTCAGGGAAAGTAGAATGAATCAATCAGATGCTGACAAAGCACTTGTCAAAATGCATTTTAGAGACCAAATGACCATGGACAAAGCGTTTACCTTTAGCCCTTCTCAGAATACGAACCGCTCCCAGAAAAGACTTAGGAGTATCACCGTATAACATGCTGTTTGGGTTGCCGTACTTGAGAGGGAGGGGTGAGATGCTCACTCTCGAGACCAAGGATAAGTTTCTTAAGAACTCTTGGAAATCTGGCCCTCGTATCTCCATGGAGAAGTACAAAACATACCGAAAAACAACAGGTTGGTAATGGACCTCATTGGAAATGTATCATAGCAACAGCATCGGGGAGATTGCAAGCCTGAGATGCTCAACCAGTGAGCGAGTGCCAGGAGAGCATTACCTGCGTTCGGTTTAGAGTATAGAACGGAATGAATTTCGCTGACTGGTGCACAGTTTCTCCCTTGCTAATGGGGCATATGAGCCCAGTATTGCAATAACAAATAAACTTTGCTGCTATCATTAAGTTTCTTGCCTAACCCGAAATTTTTGAGTATTTCTCACATGGTCTTGTTCAATATGTTTGTCAACTCCCTTGCTGTGGGGGATAGTGTCCACCCGTAGTAAGTACACTGATGAGACAAAGCGGGTGAAGTGGTTGGCACGCCAAAAGGCTGTGCTGCTAGACCTGGACAGGCTGAAGAGCTGGGTAGTATCAAACCAGATGAGCTGTAACGAAAGCAAGTGTTGAGTCTTGCACCTGGGAAGGAATATCCACAAGTATCAGTACAGGCTGGGATATGACATGCTGGAGAGGAGCTCTGCAGAGAAGAATCTGGGTGTCCTGGTGGATGACAGGTTGGCCATGAGTCAGCAGTGTGCCTTGGCAGCCAAGAAGGCCAATGGAATCCTGGGGTGCATTAAAAAGAGCAAGGGAGCTGATCCTCCCCTTTTGCTCCTCTCTGGTCAGGCCTCACCTGGAGTACTGCATCCAGTTGTGGGTTCCCTGATACAAAAATGACAGGGTTCTCCTTGAGAGAGTCGAGCAGAAGGCCACGAAGGTGATAAAGGGCCTGGAGCATCTCCCCAGTGTGGAAAGGCTGAGTGACCTGGGTCTGTTCAGCCTTGAGGAAAGAAGACTAAAAGGGGATCTGGATTAATGCTTATTATATTAAGTGTGGGAGTCAAAAGGACGTGGCCAACCACTTTTTAGAGGTCTCTGGGGACAGAAGAAGGGGATATGGCCATAAACTGGAACACAAGAAGTTCCGCACCAAAACGAAAGGAACTTCTTCACAGTAAGGATGATGGAGCACTGGAGCAGGGAGGCTGTAGATTTTCCTTCTCTGGAGATATTTCGCCTGGATGCCCACCTGTGCAGCCTGTGGTAGGGAACCCATTTTGCAGGGGGGGTTGGACTCAGTGATCTCTGGAGCTCCCTTGCAACCCCAGTTTTGTGATTCTGTGATTTTATTCATTGCTTCTTGCAGCAATGCAGCGTTTCAGAAGAGAGAAAAGCACGGCGGGCGTAAACTGGGTTTCTGTGGTTGGTAAAGCTGTGCTGAGAACTGGGCTGACTACTGCACCTGGAAATGTGTGCAAAGTCTGCAGACACAGAAGAATTACTTTTCCTTGCAGGTTGGGCTTGTCTAAGGTAGGTGATTGCTAGGTGAGCTTGTGCTTTAAAGCATCAAGTTGTATAAATAAGGAAACTTTAAAAGCAAGATTGCCAGTTCTTTTTTACCTAGGTGATTTTTTGCAAGGAGAGATTTGAAATGCTGCTTGCTAATGGAAGATGGAGAGAGGAGAATCAAGTCAAAGGCATGCTGTGCATAGCCACCACGTAGCATCTGCGCCGCTCTCCCCCTGCACAAAGGAGGAGCAGCTCAGCAAGCTTGGCCTGGGCCATGGAAGGGAGCATACAAACATCTGGACCAACCCCAACGGAGCGGGTTCTGCAGGTTGGTTGTCTTCTGCTGTTTGTCTCCCATCCTGTTGCTCAGGGGTAGATGTGTTCTTGATCAGTGCTAATAGGAAACTTTCATGACATTTTTGTTTCAGCTGTCCCAATGCTTTGATCCCTTGCTGCTGGGATGGGGCGTTTGCAGAATGACAATGTCCAGTCAGATGTTGGGGATGAGTCTACGCACCGGGGTATGTCTGGCAGGACTGAGGCTTGGGGACCAGGCCAGGTCAAATCCAGTGCACTTTGCTCTCATTCTTAGTGCTTGCTTTTCCTCAGGAGGGTGGGTGGTGAGCCTTATGAACCAGTGCCTGCAGATGGGGTTTGTGGAGAAAGAGGTCCTGCAGGCCTTGTGTGACACCCATGGAGCTATAGTGAGGCTGCATCAGTGTAAAACACCAGAAATCCCCAGAGGTGTGAAGGTGAGCTGTGGGCACCAGTAACACAGGAGGGAATGTGCATGCTTGGGTTTGGATGCTTCTGTGTGTTTTAAGTGACTGTGATACCACTGCTCAGTCAGTTTGAGTGCGTGGAACAAGTGTGACATCCTCTTTGACTGAGTCCTGTGAAAGGAGTCCTATGAATTTGAGATCTGAGTTCAAGCCTGTGGGCATCGTCCAGGAGTTGGGGAAGAGTACGAGGCAAGGAAAGTTGGGTAAGAGGATGAGGCTTCGGACCAGGAACCTCTTCCATCGGTATTAACTCTTGTTGTTCTCTTTTTGGATTAGGAATCCATGTGGGTCTTTTTATGAAGAACAGCCTCGTTGTGCAGCTTATGAATTAATTCATTCACGCCTGTTAGCTGGTTTTCTTTCCTACATGAAGCTGCAATTGAAATGGACACTTTGTGATCTGATCCCCTCTGGCATGCTCAGATCAGCCAAGTTGGCAAGGTCTGGCACAGGCTCAGAGGCGAGGCCACAGCAGCTCTTCCGTTGTGACACAGAGCAGGGACATAGAAGTGGAAGAAGGCCCCACAGCTGTACAGGGGAAATTCCACACAATCATCAACTTTCCATCTGAAAGGTAAAGAGGACTTTGTTTTCCAGCAACCATCATTATTGTTTGGGTGGGTTGTGTTGTTGTTTTTTTTTTCCCCCATTATTTCTTGCGCCAAAACATGTGGAAGCTAAATTAAAGTAACGGTGCCTGAAGTGAATTGTTGCAGTGAATCTCTGCTCCCTTTGGACTCTGAGATTCAACTAACATATTCGGTTTAGCCACACGAGGCTGCCATTCCTTCCTTGCTGGGCACGCAGTCACGAGATGTATAAAGCCATGCTGACGTCTGCCCTGGCCTGAGCTGGCTCTACCTTGAAACGTTGGGGTTTTCCAGCTGTCGGGGCCACATGCCTGAAACCAGTTCTGGTTCTCCTCTAAGCAGAGCTGTTGGTCAGACCTGCTGGCACTAGAAACTAAACTTGGCGGTGAGATGGGGCCGACGAGGTGTTGATGTCAGAGTCAGAGGTGCTTTTGAATTTCCTTTATGGCTGCAAGGTTCCTCAGAAAGCAGTTACGCCTGCTGGCTCCAGAAGAGCCATCCCGTAGATGCTGTCCTGTACAGCCGCGGAGCCTTTGCTCACGTGCTCTGCATCTTGCTTGACACAGTTTAGGGGAATTTAGCCAGCAAGACTTCAGGGCTGAGCTATAGGAGTGGAACCATCCTCAACTGCTTGAAAGAGAGCGAGTTTCTAAGCTGTGCTTCAGCAGAAACCAGGCGGTGCCAGGAACAAGCAACTGTTGGCAAGAGCTCAGTGCAGCTCTTCCCTCACCCCGCACCACGCACGACTCACACCAGTCACTGTTTTCTCTCTCCAGACAACGTCCACCCAGCAAGACGAAGGAATCACCAGCTGGCAGTTGGCGTTCCTGCTTCAGCCTGCGGAAACCATCCTCTGTGGCCAAACGCCGACTGCAGCGCAGTCCCAGGGAGCCCTCAGAGACAGAAGTCGTGGTGCTGGCAGGTAAGGGTGTGAATCCAGCTTTCAAAGCCTTGCTTTTCAGCAACATAGAATTCATGCAATACAAGTGGACTTGTACCTCCTTCTAGCATTCAAGCCCGTGCCTAACAACAACTTCGGTTAACTCCTGTCTTTCCCAAATGAGTCTCTTGTTAAGTCAAGATCTGGACCTGCACAAGGATTGCTGTCAAGACAGTGGCACTGTTGCTGGAAGCCTATTTGCTTCTTTCCGCCATCACTACCTAACCAAATGTCAACGACCGCTTTCATAATTCAGCCTGTCAGTGTCTTGGTTTTGTTTCCCTAGGGGGGACGAGGAGACCACGGGATTCTTTGCTCAGCTGACAGCGCAGACTTAATTAACAGCTATTGCTAACTCCATTCTTTGTTGTTGTTGTTTAGAGCTGGCCAGGGAGCATCTAGCATGCTGCTTAAAGCTACTTGACAGACAACACCAAGACATTGGACAGTGAAAGTTTGACACTAACCCTTGTGTATCCTTCCTAGGTGAATCGAGCCCTTGTCTACCCAGAAGAGCCAGGGCAAGCAGCGATGATGCGCTGTGTGCTTCCATCAATGGAGAGCTCTTAGGAAGCACAAACTGCTGCTGTTCAGATGACAGCCTTCCACATAACAACAGCGATGGAGAGAAGGAGCTCATCTGAGTTCATGCCCTCATTTTTCCCGGCTGTGCTGAAGATGCTGACCTGAGCCTGCCAGACACCAGCCTGGTCACCAGCCTGGACTGTGACCCAGTGCCTTTGCAGAGCAGCCCAGCCCAAGCACAGTCCGAGTGCCCCAGCAGCAGCACCTCCATGCAGGAGCAGGTCAGCATCGCTGAGGAGAAGCCGAGCCTCTTGGAGGGGGACTTAGAATCAGGCCTCCAGCCCCAGGCACCGGGCAGCAGCACTGAGAGCTCTGAGCCACTCTCTCCATGACAAGAGAGGATGAGTCCCATCTTTACCCTGGACCTCTCATGCCCTCCTGTCTTTTACATAATAATAAAAGCACGCTTGTGCTCAATCAACGCCTTGACTGCCTTCCGAGTCTTCATTCACAGAGACTGGGATGAATGCAACGAAGAGCAAGGCACCCCAGCTTGCAACGCGATGGCTGTGGGGTGCGCGCAGCAGAGCTCTGGGTTTGTTCCCGTTCTGTCTGGCTTTGGGACGTCTGCAGCGAGAGCTCAGCTACCATCTGGTATGGTAGCAAATGATCTTTAGCATCCTGGATGCTGCTCATGATAATCCCGAGCTTCCTGGCTGTGGCTTTGTGATGCTTTTCAGGGCTTTTTGATGCATTTCGAAGCCTCGGCTGCTCCCTAATGCCTCTCTCCTCCTGCCGTGTCCATTCCTGGCTCCCGACCTAGGAGCTGGCCGTGCAGACCTGTCGTCATCACGCTGCGGCAGGAGGAGCTCACCTTGAGCAGCATCTCCCTTGCCCCGCCCCCTGCCTCTGATTGGGCAGCGGCGGCGGCGCCCCGCCCCCGGGGTCTCCTTGGTCCGCGGTAGCTCCGCCGGCTGCCGTTGGCCGGGCCGCCGTGCGCGGGAGCGAGCGTTGGGAGCCGGCTGTCGGAGGCGCGGCTCTCCTCGCAGAGCGCCGCTCCTGCCGCCTGGGCCGCCCCGCAGGACAGCGCGGCGGCAGCCGGAGCTGTCCGGGCAGCACCGAGAGGGAAGCCGCGGCGCGACGGGAGCGAGTGCTGAGGACAGCTGTGCCGGAGGTGTGCGGGAGAACGGTCCCGGGACGGGGAGGGGGGCCGTGCGGGGCTCCAGGAAGCTGCAGGGAGGCGACGGGGGGGATCTAGCGAGATCTGAGGCTGTAGGCGGCTGCGAGGGAGTGTGGGGGTTCTGGGGAGCTGGATGATCGTTGTGGTCCTTTTCAGCCCCCCTGCCGTTCTGTGGTTCTGGTAAACGCTGTGGAAAGTGAAAGTGGTGTTTCTGCATTGGATATTTAAAAGGGCAATTAATCTAAAGAATGAAGCTGTAGCATGTCCTTAGAAATAGCTGATGTGAAAAGTAAGATTACCATATACGTATTAGTGACATATTTTAGAGACATAGTTACCGAATTACGTGACCAATTCTTTCTCCCAAAGCTGCAACAGACTTTAAATGTTCTAAACAATGTGGGTATAGTATTCTGACCTGGGAAACGTACTGTAAGGTTGTTCATTAGGCCAGCAGAAGTGGAGTCCATTGAACAAACTCTCAAGGAGTCGGGGCCTTTACACAAAGCAGAACTGTCCCACTCTGTGGGAACGTTAGGATGCCGTAGGCAGGCTCCAAGATACTGCCCTCTGTCCTCCTTCCAAGCTTATCTCTAAGCAAGGACAGACGGATGACCTGAACAATGACCCAGTGCAAACGGCACAAATGCTAGGGGGTAATGAAGCAGTTAAGAGGTTATGTTTATGTTGTAAAGCAGACATCAAAAACTTACGACCAGATGTTTGTTAAGAAAGCAGTTGTTAGAAGGCAATTGATCAACTAAGATATTTGTGGTTGGGTGGTAAGGATTTGTGCTTTCTTGGTATTCGTACAATTAGTGAAGTGTCGCGAAAGAGTGTGAACCTGCAGTACTCAGCCAGTGAGGAGCCGGGGAGAAAGAGATAAGGGTCGGGCAGTAGGGGATAAAAGACGTAACACTGTTTTCTCTGCGCTCTCCTGCTTGCAGGAGGCCCGCCATTGCAGTTGGGAATAAAGATAGATATAACGATCAGAGATACTGTCCTGGAAAATTATTTGGCTATTTCCAACAATGCTTATAAATATCTTAGAGAAAGCCTATTGCATACTTGTCCAAGGTACTAGACCCTGTATCTCGAGGTTGGCCTGAATGTGTCCAGGTGGTAGCAGCAAGTGCCCTATTGGTAGAAGAGAGAATGTGTGTACACTTTGGGGGTGTAAGGAGTAAATTGTTGGGACTTTGATAGTATGTGTTTGTCCCCCCCAAAGAGATTGCTCCTCATTTTGAGGCATGATCATTAACAAAAAAAAAAAAAAAAAAAAAAGCAAATTAAAAAAAAAAAAAAAAAGGAATGAGGGCAGGAATCCACTCCTTGACCTCTTAGAAAAGCACGGTGCCAAATTCTCCCCCACGGAGATGAATTGGGCACAGAATAATTGGCCCAACTTAGAGGGAGTTGTGGATCATATAGATTCCCTCCACAAGCAAACTCGTATGGTGGAGGAAAAGGGAAAATCAATCACTTGTGCAGTTTCAGGAGCTGCTCTTACTGCTGCCGTAGAGATCCACAATGAACAGCACACGGCAGAAACCCAAATTATTCAGTCCTTGCAGGAATTGGTTACAAAGACAAATCAGAAAACCTGGTGATCCTTCTCTGCCTTCCGATAGAAACTGGGCATGCATATGAAGAGACTGAAAGTGGGTATTCTGATGTTCGTATCGAGGAGGTCTCCCTATTCTGCTACAGAACTAGCCAAATAAAGGAATGTTTTTGGTTACACACCTAGGAAATCAGTATGTGTGGAAAGTGCCACTAACAGCGGGAGATGAGATCCTGTTGATTGAAAAGGAATCAGAGGGTTACTGGGGACCACCACTGGCAACCACTGTGCCCCGTGGTCCCTTACTCAAAGACCTGATTATTGGGATGATTACTCCCCAGGACAACTAGTGTTGATTGATTTGCCCCACCCTGGTCCTGTCCCTTTAACCCTCAGGGAGACTCTTAACAAATACATCTGAAAGGCTCAAGATGATCAGGAGGAAATGTACAAAATTAGCTATCTGGATTTCACCTACCTTCTAACTTTGGTTCACTTGGGACCAGGAAGTTTTATGTTTGTTTTGTTTTCTTTTCCAGTTATGCTTCCTCTAACCTTGGTTCCTTTGGAACCGGGAAGTTCTCTCTTGTTTTCCAAATGCTAATGAATGCTGATCCTATTTCTGTGCCTCACATGTTCCCTTCTCGCTCTGTTCCTTTCTCTGGGATCCCCATGGTATCATTAGTCACTGTTTTGGACAGGAATCTTCTTCAGATTAATTTTTGTAATTGCTTATGATGACCTTATCACAGTCACTGGCTGCTCATGGAGCCATGCCCATATTGGCTGTACTGGGCATATGGGACTGAATTCTAATTCTAACAGAGGCTTAACCCTTTCAACCATGGTTAAACACAGTGATTAAATGCATTCAGGAAATGAATAGGGCCAGGATAGCACTGGCCGATTGCCCCCAACTCCGGAGAGATGCAGGATAAAGAATAAAACTAGGGTGTCAGATTAACAAGTGATCTTGTGCATTGCTACACCCCTGCAGTTTTCCCTATCAGCACTGGGAACAAATCAGCAGTTATTATGTAGTGTATTATCTCAGTGGGAAAGAACTAATATAAAAAGTCCACCAGTTAATTGTAGATGCACTTGCCATAATTCAAATAATGTCTCCCTAGCTCTAAGTTGTGGAAGGTAAAAGAAATGCTTTACCCACTGAATTTTGAAAGGTGATTTGGGACAATGCATACAAATTTCAAAGAGAATTTTAATCTTGGTGACATCTAGTTAATTTTACTTGTGATCCTCTCACTAACTATGCCACAGCTTTTGTCCTAACAATATGCAATGCTTTGGTACATATCATATACCTAATAATTGTGCTGGGACTGAATCACAATGGGGTTGGGTTTTTTTTCCTGCAAAGAAGAAAGAATCCCAAATGCTTGTGGAGAAAGAAGATTCAGGGATTTCCTTTTCTTTCTCGCTAGCAGATCTTGACGCTCTCCTGTTCCTGCCTGTGGGCTGCTTGTCATGCCAGAGTCCTGCAGTCTCCAGAAGCTACCCCACATGGTACCAAAAGAGATCATGGACCTGGATTCAGGCATTCCTCATTCTCCCACTGCATGAGCTCTCATGGAGCAGCATGCTCCTCAAAAGTGGTCATGGTCATTTTGTGCAGTTACACAGTGTTTGTGTACTTATGTAGGAATGGAATGTTGTTTCTGCATTAGAACTAATAACGTGAGTATTTTATGTCGTTGTTTCTGCTCCCATCTTGTGTTGTTTGTCAGTACTAATAGCTCTTCTGTCTCTCCCAAATAGCATGGGTTTGTTCTTTTCTTTTTGGGTTCAGTATCATTTCTTGCCATTATGGAGTGTTTCTCTTCCTTTCCTTTGTTTTCCATGCTGTTAATTGACGCCTCATTGGAGCTACAATGACCCAAACACAGACTACTATGCACTGACAAAGTGAGATGCAAAAAGAAGAGGTAGGCTCCAAAACAGGCTTCGGGTGAGTGCTGTGTATGACTTGTGGTTTCTAGAATGACACCTAAGTCTTACTAACCCGTGTTGTTTAGTATCTCGTGTGGAGGTTTCTTTTCTCCTTCCAGGACTGGAGACTCCAGATGCTATTGCCCTTCCTGATCTCTTTGGGTTGCAGTGTTAGACATGCCCACATGCTTGGAAAGGGGTGATTCCTTCATCCTTATTAGAAAATCTTGTCTTGTGTTCAACAGGTGGCATTGGAGAACTGTGGCCCTCTGAGCCGTGCGAGGACGGTACTGAGGCTCTTGGTGGTTACAGCAGGAAACCAGAGCCATAGATGGGTGCCAAGATGCACTCCTTATTTTGTCCGACAAGCTATGTTGACCCCTGAGGCCACTCCCATGCTTGTAGAGGTCCTATATTCATGGCATTGGTTGTCCCTCGTGCTCACTTTGTGTTCACCAGATGTTCTTATTTTACACCATCTTCCCCACCATATACTTACAAGCAAGTGTTCCTCTTGGTCTCCATATCTCGCTCTGGCCAGGCAGATGCGGTGTGCCAACAAAACAAAGCATGCAGACCCTGAGAAGAAAAAAAAACAGGAGAGAAGCTGTCCTGGGTGAGACAGGAGAAGTGTCCCTTGAAGGGATGCTCCACTGGCACTGCCTCTCACATCCACCGCCTGCACGTTCCTTCTCTCTCTTGTCTTCTAGGGCTCACAAAGTCCAAACATACCCTGATGGAGTTCAACTCTAGCTTGACCAACACTCACCACGTCCACAGTAGCTGGCTTAGGCTCCCAATTACCAATGGGATGTCTGCGGCTTCTGTCACTCCTACCAAACACGGGTTTGTTCTTTTCTTTTTGGGTTCAATATCATTTCTTGCCATTATGCAATGTTTCTTGTTTCTCTTTTCTAGTGTTTCATGTTGTCAATCTGTGCCTCATTGGAGCTACAGCGACCCAAATGCTGACTGCTCTGCTTTGACCAAGTGAGATGCAAAAAGAAGAGGTAGGCTCCAAAACAGGCTTCCAGTGAGGGCCATGTATGACTTGGGGTTTCTAGAGTTAACTTCTTCTTTTTCAGTTCCCTTTCCAGTTCTCTTCTGTTTCTTTTTTTTTTATTTCCCCCCCTTTTTCTAATTTATTTTCATTTTCTAATTCACTTTCTAATTGTAATGCTTTCCTTTTCTCCGATTCCTTTTCCAGTTCCTTTTATTTTTTTCATTGCTGTTTCTGAATAATTTTCTAATCTGTTTTTTCCCTTTCTTTTCCTTTTTACCTTTTTCTTTTTTCTCCTTTTCATTTTCTAATTCTTTTATATCCTTTTCTACTTCCTTTTATTTTTCTTTCTAATTTATTTTAAAAGTCTTTTTCCAATTCTTTTTTGTTTTGAATTCTTTTTCTACTCCTCTAATTCTTTCTTTTGCTAATTCTGTTTCCAATTCTGTTTCCGTTTCCAATTGTTTCTTTCTCTTTTTCTTCATTATGTTCCTTTTCTTTGTCATATTCCTTTCCATATTTTTTTCTTCATCATATTACAATTCCCATTCCAATTCTCATTCAATTTCTTTTTCCTTTACCAATTATTTTTCCATTCCTTTTTCTAAATCTCTCTTTTTCTCTTTCTAAATCTGTTTTTTCTTTCCTGTTTCTAATCTATTTTGTTTTTCTATTTTTTTTCTAATTCTTTTCCTATTTCTTTTTCTAATTCTTTTCCTATTTCTTTTTCCTGTTGCAAGTCTTTTTCCTTTTTCTATTTCCTTTTTTTCTTTTTTGAATCCCAGTTCTTTTTCTAATTGTAGTTCTTGTGTTCTCTTTTTCTGGATAATTTTCCATTTTTTTTTTTCCTATTTCTTTGTCTAATTCTAATTATTTGTCTATTTTTTTTTTTTAATTTTCCTTTTTTTCATTGTTTTCCAATTCCTTTTCGTTTCCTTTTTCCACTTCTCATTCTAACTTTAATTCTTCATTTTCTTTTTATAATACTTTCTGTTTTTTCTAATACTTGTTTCATTTTCTTTT
The DNA here is from genome assembly GCF_987193195.1 of Phasianus colchicus. NCBI lineage: Eukaryota > Metazoa > Chordata > Aves > Galliformes > Phasianidae > Phasianus > Phasianus colchicus. Next base: position 1,252,066 of record NW_028325225.1, read on the forward strand.
TTCCTTTTCTAATTATTTCTCTACTTCTTTTTCTAATTCTTATTCTACTCTTGTTTTTTTCTTTTTCTAATTCTTTTTCCAAGTCTTTTTTTCTTTTTTTCTATTTCGTTTTTTTTTCTAACTCCAACTCTTTTTCTAATTGTAGTTCTTTTTCTTTTCCCCATTCCAAATCTTTTCCCCAATCCACATCCTTTTCATTTTTTCCATTTCAGTTTTTTTCTTTTACATTTTCTAATTCTTTTCTGATTCTTCTTTTTAATTCATTTTCGATTTTTTTCTGTCCTTTTTCTGAATCAGTTTCTTTTCTTTTTTTGATTCTAAATCTTTTTCTACTTCTCATTGTAATTCTTGATATTTTTCTATTTTTTTCTTTATATTTTTCCTTTTTCTAATTCATTTTATTTTTCTCAATCTTTTTCTAATTATTTTTGTTTCCAGGTTTTTCTTTTTGCATTTTTAGTTTTTGCAGTTTTTTCCTTTTCCAATTATCATTCTAATTCTTTTTCTTTATCCATTGGTTTTTCTTTTTCTAATTCCTTTTCTTTTCATATTCTTTCTCTTGCTCTAGTGCTTTTGTTTCCTTTCTCTTCTTTTTCATTTTCCAATTCTTTTTTCAGTTTTGATTCCATTTCCAGTTCTGTTTCCAATTCTTCATCTATTTTGTTTTCCATTTATTTTCTCAGTTCTTTTTTGTCCAATTCCTTTTCTTTTCATTTTCTTTTCCATAGTCTTGTTTTTCTAATTCTATTTTTTCTAATTCTTTTCTTTTTTCTTATTCTTTTATTTTTCATGTTCTATTTTTATCTTTTTCTAGACTTTTTCTCACTCATTTTCTAATGTTTTTTTATTTTTTCACTCTTTTTTCATTTTCTAATTCTAGTTCTTTTTCCAATTCTTTTTCTAATATTTTTTTCTAATTTTTTCTCATTTCCCAATTCTTTTTCCAGTTTTTTGTTTTTCCAATTCTAATCCTAATTCTTCTTCATTTTTCTTTTTCTAATTATTTTTCTCTTTCGTTTTCTAATTCTAATTATTTTCTTTTTCTCTTTTTAATTCTAATAATTTTTATAATTAGAATTCATTCTCTCCCCTTTTCTTGTTTTTTTTTCTATTTCTTACTCTAATTCTTTTTCATTCTTTTACTTTTTATCTTTTTCTAATTCTTAATTGTTATCCTTTTCTAATGCTTTTTTCCCTAATTAGTTTTCTTTTCCTTTTTCTTTTTGTAATTCTAATTCCAGTTCTTTTTTTCCTAATTCCAGTTCTTTTTCCACAGCCTTTCCCAATTCTTCTTCTAGTTTATTTCCAATTCGTTTTCTATTTATTTTCCTAATTCCAATTATTTTGTCTTTTTCCTATTCCTGTTCTAATTTAATTCTTCTTTTTTCTTTTTCTAATAATTTTTCTTTTTATAATTCTAATTATTTCATTTTCTATTTCCTCTTATTATTCTTTTTCTATTTCTTTTTCTACATCTTTCTTTTACTCTTTCCTTTTCCCTTTTTTCTTTTTTTTTTCCCCTATTTTCTTTTTTTTGTTGTTTCATTTTCGTCTTTTGTGAACCTGAAGTACTCAGGCAATGAGAAACCAGGGGAGGAGAAGGTAAGAGTCAGGTAATAGGGCATGAACAATGTCCTACTGATTCAGATTTCATTATTTGTGAAGAAAATACTACCAGTCTACAAGGGACTTATCCAGTTGGGTTGCATTGCCAGAATTCCAAACCCAAATAAACCAAAGGATGCCCAATTTTGTGGGTTTTCACTTGGTGTACTTGTATTGTCTGTGCGGATTCATGGTATTTTTGTACAGGTTTGTGGGTCTTCACTGGGCTTTGCAGAAGTCCGCCCTGGTTCACTGAAGACTTTTCAGGATCACTGGTCTTCACTGAGGTTCCATGAAGTTCACGTGGTTTTGTAAAATTTTGCATGGCTTCACTTCTGTTCACACTAGTTCACATATCTTCACTTTGGTTCAGTCAAGTCTGCACAATTTTGCTGGTCTTTGCTGCCTTAAAATTTTACTTCTTTTCTTAGTCCCTGACAGTTTGCGGGTGGAATCTCAATTTCTGAGTCATCTAGTGCTGCTGCCACTTCCCCCACCTTTCCAGGGTATGTGCCTGCAATTAAAATATCTACACACGGATACAATTTCACATTCTAAGGCAGTGAAACTTTCTGTCAAAGTTCAGTGAGGTGGCTTGAACAACAGTGGGAGTCTGCTGAAGGTATATCGTATCCCCTCCTGTGTAAAAGCAGAGTTTCTTTATCCTCTTCCTGCAAGGAAACTGTAAAGAACATGTTTTTTACATTGAAAACTGCCATCCAAATAGGCTCCAAAGCCTATTTCACCTCATACTCCAGCCCCAAACCATCAGTATTTCAGACCAAACTCCAGGTTCAAGGCCTTGCTAATTCACCCCAAATTGAGCTCCCAAAACCTCATTATTTCATCCCAAGTATCAGCCCCAAATCCTTACTATTTTCCCCCAAACTCTACTCCCAAGCCCTACCTATTTCACCCCAAACATCAGCCCCCAACACCCCCTGATGTCACCCCCCAAGGATGCTCCAGAATAACTCCCCCAGCGTTATTCCTTAATATCATCCCCCTATCATCCCAACGTCACCCACCAGCATCAACCCAACAGTGTCACCCCCCAACATCACCACAGTATCAACCCTCGGTGTCACTCCAACATTGTCATACCCCAACGCTCTCACCCCAGCATCAGTCATTCATGTTAAATCCCAGTGGTACTCCAACATCACCCCCAGTGGTGTCACCCCAGTGCTACTTGCTGATGTCAACCCTATTGATATCCCAACATCACTTCACCGCAACCACAGTGTCACTTCCTCCAGTGTCGCTCTCTGAAATGTTAGATAATTCCATTAAGTGGGAAGCAGAATCTCCCTAAGCAAGTGTGCTATTACTATCTGACCCTTGAGAGATGGCAAGCCACCGAAGAGGAGAGAGAAGGAACATGCCAGCGGTAGATTCGATTGGCAGCACCAACACAGCATCCCCCACTTCAAAGTGCACTTCCGTGCTTTCTCCCGCTTTCATTCTCCCCAGGGTCTGTAGGGTTTGTTCCACTTGCATGCTGTACCCATGCGGTCAGCGTGTGATACAGAGCCCAAGTGGAACATCAACTTGCAAAACAAGTCTTTGCAAGAACAAGACCAAATACCAAGGACAGCTCTCTCCACAAAACATTTGCAGCCACAGCCACAAATATCAACTCTGTTAAAACTGCCAAAATACCTTATTCAATTCCAGGATCATTCTTCAGTCAAGGGCCTTTAGATCCCCAACAGTATCACCACCCAGCATTCACTCCCTGATGTCACTCCCTCCAGAAAAGCCCCAACATCACCCTTGTCACTAGAATGACACACCAGAATCATTCTCCAGTATCCCCAATGTCAGCCCCCAGTAATACTACAACATCACCCCAGTGTCACCCCCCTGTTGAACCCCCCCAGCAATAACCCAACCTCATCCCCCCAACATTACTCCCTAATATCACCCCACTGTCACAGCAGTGCCACCCCAGTGTCATTCCTTGTATCACCCCAACAATGTTCCCCCAGCATCACCCCCTGATGTCACCCCCAGTCATACTCATTACCTCTCAGTGTCACTCCCCAAAATAAACCCAGTGTCACCCCAACAATTTCACCCCAGTAATGTCTCCCCCAATGTCACACTTAACATCACCCCAGTGTCACCCCCACGTTCCCCCCAAAACATCACTCCTTGATGTTAAACCCTAGTAATACCCCAACATCAACCCACAACTTCATTCCCCGACATCAACCCAACATCACTTCCTCCAGTGATAACCCAACATCGCCCCCAGTGTCACCCCCTAATATCACCCCCTAATATCACCCCTGTATCACCCCAATTTCACTCCAGTGTCACCCCCCAGCTTCACTTCCTGATGTCAATCCCAGCCACACCCCACCAGGACTCCCCAGTGTCATTTCCAAACATCACCGCAGCGTCACTCCCTGTTGAAACCCCCTTAAGATAGGGATAGCCCAATATCCTTCCTAGTAACATCACCCCAACAATATCATTCCTTGATGTTACCCCAAGCGATAGCCCAACATCACCACCCAATGTCTCTTCCTTGTCACCCCAACGTCATTTCCTGATTCCTCCCTCAGTGATACCCCAACATCACTTCCCTTCCAGCATCACCTCAATAATATCACCCCCCCAACAACATCACTCCTTCATCTCATCCCCCAGAGAAACTCCAACATCACCCTACAGCATCACTGCACAACCTCGACCCAGTTTCACCCCAGTATCACACCAGTGTGCCCCCATCAGTGTCACCCCAACAATGTAACCCCAATATCACTCCCTGATGTTACCCCCTAGTGAAACTCCAGCAGCATCCTAGTCTTATCTCAGTGTAACCTCCCAGCTTCACTCCAACAATGCTACTCAAAAAAAAACCCCAACATCACCCCCACCAGTAATTACCGCCTGTAATACTGCAATGTGGTGGAAAATGCAACAACAATAGCATTAATAGGTTGCAATAAGTGAGGACTTGCTCAAACACAGCAGCTGTGAACACAAAAACAAGGAACAAAATCTGCTTAACTTTAGAAGATCTCAAGCAAGCAGGGACCTCTAGCAAAAGCCTCTCATTCCCACTGCCAACACTTAAATAAGGCCTGGGAGGAGGGCGGAGCCAGGATCCACCCCTTCCATCACTCAGGTGCGTTTCATGAACCTGAGCTCCTCTGGTTTGTCCCTTCTCAATCATTGTTTCAAGCCACAACTTAGGGTCTCCACTACATTCCCCCCAACAATATCACTCCAACATCACTCCCTGATGTCCCCCCCTGTGATAGTCCAACATCACCCCCCAGCATCACCCCCCCACATCATCCCAGCCCAATGTCAGCCCTATGTCACCCCAGTGTCACCCGCAGAGTCACCAATTTTAGAAAGTCAGGCAATTTTACCAATTGCCTTTGAGGACAGACTTGAATCAAAATATGTGTGCCATTGTTGCTCATCCACTGATAACACTCCCCTTGCCGGACAGGCAGATCCAATCGCCTGCTTGTTATTTGTCTTTTTTTTTTTGCTTCAGGCCTTATAGGAACTGTTAGGTTACAGTCAGAAGCAGTGATTGAGCACGTGGTGAGGGGTGTAGCCAGCCCTGTGAGCACAGGTGGAAGCAATTCACCTATGGGAGCGGATAGGGCTGACCTTGGCTCCACCCCCTCCCTGACCACATTTAAGGGCTGGGAACAGTAAGGGCAGCATCCCTACCTGGGGGTTGCCTCCTTGGGAGTGAGTGCAGACCTTTGGAAAATGGTGATTATTGGTTCTTGCTGCTTGTTGTTGTTACGTTGGCTCTTGCTGCTTGTTGTTGTTACGTTGGCTCTTGCTGCTTGTTGTTGTTACGTTGGCTCTTGCTGCTTGTTGTTGTTACGTTGGCTCTTGCTGCTTGTTGTTGTTACGTTGGCTCTTGCTGCTTGTTGTTGTTACGTTGGCTCTTGCTGCTTGTTGTTGTTACGTTGGCTCTTGCTGCTTGTTGTTGTTACGTTGGCTCTTGCTGCTTGTTGTTGTTACGTTGGCTCTTGCTGCTTGTTGTTGTTACGTTGGCTCTTGCTGCTTGTTGTTGTTACGTTGGCTCTTGCTGCTTGTTGTTGTTACGTTGGCTCTTGCTGCTTGTTGTTGTTACGTTGGCTCTTGCTGCTTGTTGTTGTTACGTTGGCTCTTGCTGCTTGTTGTTGTTACGTTGGCTCTTGCTGCTTGTTGTTGTTACGTTGGCTCTTGCTGCTTGTTGTTGTTACGTTGGCTCTTGCTTCAATCTTTCCCTTTTTTGGGGTTCCTGACCACTTTCAAGGGCTGGAGACCATAAGGGCAGTACTTCTCTATGGAGACTTCTTCCTTTGGGGTGTGGGGTGAGTGTGTTTGGAATGGGGTAATTGGTTCCTTCTTTATTGCTAGATTGTAATCTCCCTTTCTGGGGGGCTCCTGATCACATTTAAAGTCTGGCATCAGAATGAGCAGCTACTGTACCTGGAGAATGTTTCCTTTAGAGCATAGAGTGAACCCTTAGAACAGAATGATTGATTCTTTATTTCAGGGTTGCAATCTCTCCTTTTTTGGTAGATCTTGACCCCACTTAAGGGCTGTAGCAGCCTTAAAGGTGGTATCTGTCTTCAGAGACTGCCTCCTTGGGAGTATGGGGCGAGGTCTGGTCCTTGAGAAAGGGTGAGTGATTCCTTCTTATTTTAGGGCTGTGATTTTTCCTGTTTTTGGGGCATCCTGACCACATTTAAGTGCTGGCACCTGTAAGGGCAGCATTTATCTCTGTAGACTGTCTCCTGTGGAGCATGGGCAAGTGTTGGTCCTTGGGAAGGGGGTAAGTGGTTTATTTATTTCAGGGCTGTAATCTCTCTCTCTCTCTCTTTTTTTTTTTTTTTTTTTTTTTTTTTTTTTAGTATCCTGACCACATTTAAGGGGTGGAAGCCACAAGGGCAGCATCTCTACCTGGAGACTGCTTCCTTGGCAGTGTGGGCTGAGTGTTCATCCTTGGAATGGGATAACTTTTATTCTTTTTTAGGGTTAGGGTTAGGGTTAGGGTTAGGGTTAGGGTTAGGGTTAGGGTTAGGGTTAGGGTTAGGGTTAGGGTTAGGGTTAGGGTTAGGGTTAGGGTTAGGGTAGGGTTAGGGTTAGGGTTAGGGTTAGGGTTAGGGTTAGGGTTAGGGTTAGGGTTAGGGTTAGGGTTAGGGTTAGGGTTAGGGTTAGGGTTAGGGTTAGGGTTAGGGTTAGGGTTAGGGTTAGGGTTAGGGTTAGGGTTAGGGTAAGGGTTAGGGTTAGGGTTAGGGTAGGGTTAGGGTTAGGGTTAGGGTTAGGGTTAGGGTTAGGGTTAGGGTTAGGGTTAGGGTTAGGGTTAGGGTTAGGGTTAGGGTTAGGGTAGGGTTAGGGTTAGGGTTAGGGTTAGGGTTAGGGTTAGGGTTAGGGTTAGGGTTAGGGTTAGGGTTAGGGTTAGGGTTAGGGTTAGGGTTAGGGTTAGGGTTAGGGTTAGGGTTAGGGTAGGGTTAGGGTTAGGGTTAGGGTTAGGGTTAGGGTTAGGGTTAGGGTTAGGGTTAGGGTTAGGGTTAGGGTTAGGGTTAGGGTAGGGTAGGGTTAGGGTAGGGTTAGGGTTAGGGTTAGGGTTAGGGTTAGGGTTAGGGTTAGGGTTAGGGTTAGGGTTAGGGTTAGGGTTAGGGTTAGGGTTAGGGTTAGGGTTAGGGTAGGGTTAGGGTTAGGGTTAGGGTTAGGGTTAGGGTTAGGGTTAGGGTTAGGGTTAGGGTTAGGGTAGGGTTAGGGTTAGGGTTAGGGTTAGGGTAGGGTTAGGGTTAGGGTTAGGGTTAGGGTTAGGGTTAGGGTTAGGGTTAGGGTTAGGGTTAGGGTTAGGGTTAGGGTTAGGGTTAGGGTTAGGGTTAGGGTTAGGGTTAGGGTTAGGGTTAGGGTTAGGGTTAGGGTTAGGGTAGGGTTAGGGTTAGGGTTAGGGTTAGGGTTAGGGTTAGGGTTAGGGTTAGGGTTAGGGTTAGGGTTAGGGTTAGGGTTAGGGTTAGGGTTAGGGTTAGGGTTAGGGTTAGGGTAGGGTTAGGGTTAGGGTTAGGGTTAGGGTAGGGTTAGGGTTAGGGTTAGGGTTAGGGTTAGGGTTAGGGTTAGGGTTAGGGTTAGGGTTAGGGTTAGGGTTAGGGTTAGGGTTAGGGTTAGGGTTAGGGTTAGGGTTAGGGTTAGGGTAGGGTTAGGGTTAGGGTTAGGGTTAGGGTTAGGGTTAGGGTTAGGGTTAGGGTTAGGGTTAGGGTTAGGGTTAGGGTTAGGGTTAGGGTTAGGGTTAGGGTTAGGGTTAGGGTTAGGGTTAGGGTAGGGGTAGGGGTAGGGTTAGGGTTAGGGTTAGGGTTAGGGTTAGGGTTAGGGTTAGGGTTAGGGTTAGGGTTAGGGTTAGGGTTAGGGTTAGGGTTAGGGTTAGGGTTAGGGTTAGGGTTAGGGTTAGGGTTAGGGTAGGGTTAGGGTTAGGGTTAGGGTTAGGGTTAGGGTTAGGGTTAGGGTTAGGGTTAGGGTAGGGTTAGGGTTAGGGTTAGGGTTAGGGTTAGGGTTAGGGTTAGGGTAGGGTTAGGGTTAGGGTTAGGGTTAGGGTTAGGGTTAGGGTTAGGGTAGGGTTAGGGTTAGGGTTAGGGTTAGGGTTAGGGTTAGGGTTAGGGTTAGGGTTAGGGTTAGGGTTAGGGTTAGGGTTAGGGTTAGGGTTAGGGTTAGGGTTAGGGTTAGGGTTAGGGTTAGGGTTAGGGTTAGGGTTAGGGTTAGGGTTAGGGTTAGGGTTAGGGTTAGGGTTAGGGTTAGGGTTAGGGTTAGGGTTAGGGTTAGGGTAAGGGTTAGGGTTAGGGTTAGGGTTAGGGTTAGGGTTAGGGTTAGGGTTAGGGTTAGGGTAGGGTTAGGGTTAGGGTTAGGGTTAGGGTTAGGGTTAGGGTTAGGGTTAGGGTTAGGGTTAGGGTTAGGGTTAGGGTTAGGGTTAGGGTTAGGGTTAGGGTTAGGGTTAGGGTTAGGGTTAGGGTTAGGGTAGGGTTAGGGTTAGGGTTAGGGTTAGGGTTAGGGTTAGGGTTAGGGTTAGGGTTAGGGTTAGGGTTAGGGTTAGGGTTAGGGTTAGGGTTAGGGTTAGGGTTAGGGTTAGGGTTAGGTTAGGGTTAGGGTTAGGGTTAGGGTTAGGGTTAGGGTTAGGGTTAGGGTTAGGGTTAGGGTTAGGGTTAGGGTTAGGGTTAGGGTTAGGGTTAGGGTTAGGGTTAGGGTTAGGGTTAGGGTAGGGTTAGGGTTAGGGTTAGGGTTAGGGTTAGGGTTAGGGTTAGGGTTAGGGTTAGGGTTAGGGTTAGGGTTAGGGTTAGGGTTAGGGTTAGGGTTAGGGTTAGGGTTAGGGTTAGGGTTAGGGTTAGGGTTAGGGTTAGGGTAGGGTTAGGGTTAGGGTTAGGGTTAGGGTTAGGGTTAGGGTTAGGGTTAGGGTTAGGGTTAGGGTTAGGGTTAGGGTTAGGGTTAGGGTTAGGGTTAGGGTTAGGGTAAGGGTTAGGGTTAGGGTTAGGGTTAGGGTTAGGGTTAGGGTTAGGGTTAGGGTTAGGGTTAGGGTTAGGGTTAGGGTTAGGGTTAGGGTTAGGGTTAGGGTTAGGGTTAGGGTTAGGGTTAGGGTTAGGGTTAGGGTTAGGGTAGGGTTAGGGTTAGGGTTAGGGTTAGGGTTAGGGTTAGGGTTAGGGTTAGGGTTAGGGTTAGGGTTAGGGTTAGGGTTAGGGTTAGGGTTAGGGTTAGGGTTAGGGTTAGGGTTAGGGTTAGGGTTAGGGTTAGGGTTAGGGTTAGGGTTAGGGTTAGGGTTAGGGTTAGGGTTAGGGTTAGGGTTAGGGTTAGGGTTAGGGTTAGGGTTAGGGTTAGGGTTAGGGTTAGGGTTAGGGTTAGGGTTAGGGTTAGGGTTAGGGTTAGGGTTAGGGTTAGGGTTAGGGTTAGGGTTAGGGTTAGGGTTAGGGTTAGGGTTAGGGTTAGGGTTAGGGTTAGGGTTAGGGTTAGGGTTAGGGTTAGGGTTAGGGTTAGGGTTAGGGTTAGGGTTAGGGTTAGGGTTAGGGTTAGGGTTAGGGTTAGGGTTAGGGTTAGGGTTAGGGTTAGGGTTAGGGTTAGGGTTAGGGTTAGGGTTAGGGTAGGGTTAGGGTTAGGGTAGGGTTAGGGTTAGGGTTAGGGTTAGGGTTAGGGTTAGGGTTAGGGTTAGGGTTAGGGTTAGGGTTAGGGTTAGGGTTAGGGTTAGGGTTAGGGTTAGGGTTAGGGTTAGGGTTAGGGTTAGGGTTAGGGTTAGGGTTAGGGTTAGGGTTAGGGTTAGGGTTAGGGTTAGGGTTAGGGTTAGGGTTAGGGTTAGGGTTAGGGTTAGGGTTAGGGTTAGGGTTAGGGTTAGGGTTAGGGTTAGGGTTAGGGTTAGGGTTAGGGTTAGGGTTAGGGTTAGGGTTAGGGTTAGGGTTAGGGTTAGGGTTAGGGTTAGGGTTAGGGTTAGGGTTAGGGTTAGGGTTAGGGTTAGGGTTAGGGTAAGGGTTAGGGTTAGGGTAAGGGTTAGGGTTAGGGTTAGGGTTAGGGTTAGGGTTAGGGTTAGGGTTAGGGTTAGGGTAGGGTTAGGGTTAGGGTTAGGGTTAGGGTTAGGGTTAGGGTTAGGGTTAGGGTTAGGGTTAGGGTTAGGGTTAGGGTTAGGGTTAGGGTTAGGGTTAGGGTTAGGGTTAGGGTTAGGGTTAGGGTTAGGGTTAGGGTTAGGGTTAGGGTTAGGGTAGGGTTAGGGTTAGGGTTAGGGTTAGGGTTAGGGTTAGGGTTAGGGTTAGGGTTAGGGTTAGGGTTAGGGTTAGGGTTAGGGTTAGGGTTAGGGTTAGGGTTAGGGTTAGGGTTAGGGTTAGGGTTAGGGTTAGGGTTAGGGTTAGGGTTAGGGTTAGGGTTAGGGTTAGGGTTAGGGTAGGGTTAGGGTTAGGGTTAGGGTTAGGGTTAGGGTTAGGGTTAGGGTTAGGGTTAGGGTTAGGGTTAGGGTTAGGGTTAGGGTTAGGGTTAGGGTTAGGGTTAGGGTTAGGGTTAGGGTTAGGGTTAGGGTTAGGGTTAGGGTTAGGGTTAGGGTTAGGGTTAGGGTTAGGGTTAGGGTTAGGGTTAGGGTTAGGGTTAGGGTTAGGGTTAGGGTTAGGGTTAGGGTTAGGGTTAGGGTTAGGGTTAGGGTTAGGGTTAGGGTTAGGGTTAGGGTTAGGGTTAGGGTTAGGGTTAGGGTTAGGGTTAGGGTTAGGGTTAGGGTTAGGGTTAGGGTTAGGGTTAGGGTTAGGGTTAGGGTTAGGGTTAGGGTTAGGGTTAGGGTAGGGTTAGGGTTAGGGTTAGGGTTAGGGTTAGGGTTAGGGTTAGGGTTAGGGTTAGGGTTAGGGTTAGGGTTAGGGTTAGGGTTAGGGTTAGGGTTAGGGTTAGGGTTAGGGTTAGGGTTAGGGTTAGGGTTAGGGTTAGGGTTAGGGTTAGGGTTAGGGTTAGGGTTAGGGTTAGGGTTAGGGTTAGGGTTAGGGTTAGGGTTAGGGTTAGGGTTAGGGTTAGGGTTAGGGTTAGGGTTAGGGTTAGGGTTAGGGTTAGGGTTAGGGTTAGGGTTAGGGTTAGGGTTAGGGTTAGGGTTAGGGTTAGGGTTAGGGTTAGGGTTAGGGTTAGGGTTAGGGTTAGGGTTAGGGTTAGGGTTAGGGTTAGGGTTAGGGTTAGGGTTAGGGTTAGGGTTAGGGTTAGGGTTAGGGTTAGGGTTAGGGTTAGGGTTAGGGTTAGGGTTAGGGTTAGGGTTAGGGTTAGGGTTAGGGTTAGGGTTAGGGTTAGGGTTAGGGTTAGGGTTAGGGTTAGGGTTAGGGTTAGGGTTAGGGTTAGGGTTAGGGTTAGGGTTAGGGTTAGGGTTAGGGTTAGGGTTAGGGTTAGGGTTAGGGTTAGGGTTAGGGTTAGGGTTAGGGTTAGGGTTAGGGTTAGGGTTAGGGTTAGGGTTAGGGTTAGGGTTAGGGTTAGGGTTAGGGTTAGGGTTAGGGTTAGGGTTAGGGTTAGGGTTAGGGTTAGGGTTAGGGTTAGGGTTAGGGTTAGGGTTAGGGTTAGGGTTAGGGTTAGGGTTAGGGTTAGGGTTAGGGTTAGGGTTAGGGTTAGGGTTAGGGTTAGGGTTAGGGTTAGGGTTAGGGTTAGGGTAGGGTTAGGGTTAGGGTTAGGGTTAGGGTTAGGGTTAGGGTTAGGGTTAGGGTTAGGGTTAGGGTTAGGGTTAGGGTTAGGGTTAGGGTTAGGGTTAGGGTTAGGGTTAGGGTTAGGGTTAGGGTTAGGGTTAGGGTTAGGGTTAGGGTTAGGGTTAGGGTTAGGGTTAGGGTTAGGGTTAGGGTTAGGGTTAGGGTTAGGGTTAGGGTTAGGGTTAGGGTTAGGGTTAGGGTTAGGGTTAGGGTTAGGGTTAGGGTTAGGGTTAGGGTTAGGGTTAGGGTTAGGGTTAGGGTTAGGGTTAGGGTTAGGGTTAGGGTTAGGGTTAGGGTTAGGGTTAGGGTTAGGGTTAGGGTTAGGGTTAGGGTTAGGGTTAGGGTTAGGGTTAGGGTTAGGGTTAGGGTTAGGGTTAGGGTTAGGGTTAGGGTTAGGGTTAGGGTTAGGGTTAGGGTTAGGGTTAGGGTTAGGGTTAGGGTTAGGGTTAGGGTTAGGGTTAGGGTTAGGGTTAGGGTTAGGGTTAGGGTTAGGGTTAGGGTTAGGGTTAGGGTTAGGGTTAGGGTTAGGGTTAGGGTTAGGGTTAGGGTTAGGGTTAGGGTTAGGGTTAGGGTTAGGGTTAGGGTTAGGGTTAGGGTTAGGGTTAGGGTTAGGGTTAGGGTTAGGGTTAGGGTTAGGGTTAGGGTTAGGGTTAGGGTTAGGGTTAGGGTTAGGGTTAGGGTTAGGGTTAGGGTTAGGGTTAGGGTTAGGGTTAGGGTTAGGGTTAGGGTTAGGGTTAGGGTTAGGGTTAGGGTTAGGGTTAGGGTTAGGGTTAGGGTTAGGGTTAGGGTTAGGGTTAGGGTTAGGGTTAGGGTTAGGGTTAGGGTTAGGGTTAGGGTTAGGGTTAGGGTTAGGGTTAGGGTTAGGGTTAGGGTTAGGGTTAGGGTTAGGGTTAGGGTTAGGGTTAGGGTTAGGGTTAGGGTTAGGGTTAGGGTTAGGGTTAGGGTTAGGGTTAGGGTTAGGGTTAGGGTTAGGGTTAGGGTTAGGGTTAGGGTTAGGGTTAGGGTTAGGGTTAGGGTTAGGGTTAGGGTTAGGGTTAGGGTTAGGGTTAGGGTTAGGGTTAGGGTTAGGGTTAGGGTTAGGGTTAGGGTTAGGGTTAGGGTTAGGGTTAGGGTTAGGGTTAGGGTTAGGGTTAGGGTTAGGGTTAGGGTTAGGGTTAGGGTTAGGGTTAGGGTTAGGGTTAGGGTTAGGGTTAGGGTTAGGGTTAGGGTTAGGGTTAGGGTTAGGGTTAGGGTTAGGGTTAGGGTTAGGGTTAGGGTTAGGGTTAGGGTTAGGGTTAGGGTTAGGGTTAGGGTTAGGGTTAGGGTTAGGGTTAGGGTTAGGGTTAGGGTTAGGGTTAGGGTTAGGGTTAGGGTTAGGGTTAGGGTTAGGGTTAGGGTTAGGGTTAGGGTTAGGGTTAGGGTTAGGGTTAGGGTTAGGGTTAGGGTTAGGGTTAGGGTTAGGGTTAGGGTTAGGGTTAGGGTTAGGGTTAGGGTTAGGGTTAGGGTTAGGGTTAGGGTTAGGGTTAGGGTTAGGGTTAGGGTTAGGGTTAGGGTTAGGGTTAGGGTTAGGGTTAGGGTTAGGGTTAGGGTTAGGGTTAGGGTTAGGGTTAGGGTTAGGGTTAGGGTTAGGGTTAGGGTTAGGGTTAGGGTTAGGGTTAGGGTTAGGGTTAGGGTTAGGGTTAGGGTTAGGGTTAGGGTTAGGGTTAGGGTTAGGGTTAGGGTTAGGGTTAGGGTTAGGGTTAGGGTTAGGGTTAGGGTTAGGGTTAGGGTTAGGGTTAGGGTTAGGGTTAGGGTTAGGGTTAGGGTTAGGGTTAGGGTTAGGGTTAGGGTTAGGGTTAGGGTTAGGGTTAGGGTTAGGGTTAGGGTTAGGGTTAGGGTTAGGGTTAGGGTTAGGGTTAGGGTTAGGGTTAGGGTTAGGGTTAGGGTTAGGGTTAGGGTTAGGGTTAGGGTTAGGGTTAGGGTTAGGGTTAGGGTTAGGGTTAGGGTTAGGGTTAGGGTTAGGGTTAGGGTTAGGGTTAGGGTTAGGGTTAGGGTTAGGGTTAGGGTTAGGGTTAGGGTTAGGGTTAGGGTTAGGGTTAGGGTTAGGGTTAGGGTTAGGGTTAGGGTTAGGGTTAGGGTTAGGGTTAGGGTTAGGGTTAGGGTTAGGGTTAGGGTTAGGGTTAGGGTTAGGGTTAGGGTTAGGGTTAGGGTTAGGGTTAGGGTTAGGGTTAGGGTTAGGGTTAGGGTTAGGGTTAGGGTTAGGGTTAGGGTTAGGGTTAGGGTTAGGGTTAGGGTTAGGGTTAGGGTTAGGGTTAGGGTTAGGGTTAGGGTTAGGGTTAGGGTTAGGGTTAGGGTTAGGGTTAGGGTTAGGGTTAGGGTTAGGGTTAGGGTTAGGGTTAGGGTTAGGGTTAGGGTTAGGGTTAGGGTTAGGGTTAGGGTTAGGGTTAGGGTTAGGGTTAGGGTTAGGGTTAGGGTTAGGGTTAGGGTTAGGGTTAGGGTTAGGGTTAGGGTTAGGGTTAGGGTTAGGGTTAGGGTTAGGGTTAGGGTTAGGGTTAGGGTTAGGGTTAGGGTTAGGGTTAGGGTTAGGGTTAGGGTTAGGGTTAGGGTTAGGGTTAGGGTTAGGGTTAGGGTTAGGGTTAGGGTTAGGGTTAGGGTTAGGGTTAGGGTTAGGGTTAGGGTTAGGGTTAGGGTTAGGGTTAGGGTTAGGGTTAGGGTTAGGGTTAGGGTTAGGGTTAGGGTTAGGGTTAGGGTTAGGGTTAGGGTTAGGGTTAGGGTTAGGGTTAGGGTTAGGGTTAGGGTTAGGGTTAGGGTTAGGGTTAGGGTTAGGGTTAGGGTTAGGGTTAGGGTTAGGGTTAGGGTTAGGGTTAGGGTTAGGGTTAGGGTTAGGGTTAGGGTTAGGGTTAGGGTTAGGGTTAGGGTTAGGGTTAGGGTTAGGGTTAGGGTTAGGGTTAGGGTTAGGGTTAGGGTTAGGGTTAGGGTTAGGGTTAGGGTTAGGGTTAGGGTTAGGGTTAGGGTTAGGGTTAGGGTTAGGGTTAGGGTTAGGGTTAGGGTTAGGGTTAGGGTTAGGGTTAGGGTTAGGGTTAGGGTTAGGGTTAGGGTTAGGGTTAGGGTTAGGGTTAGGGTTAGGGTTAGGGTTAGGGTTAGGGTTAGGGTTAGGGTTAGGGTTAGGGTTAGGGTTAGGGTTAGGGTTAGGGTTAGGGTTAGGGTTAGGGTTAGGGTTAGGGTTAGGGTTAGGGTTAGGGTTAGGGTTAGGGTTAGGGTTAGGGTTAGGGTTAGGGTTAGGGTTAGGGTTAGGGTTAGGGTTAGGGTTAGGGTTAGGGTTAGGGTTAGGGTTAGGGTTAGGGTTAGGGTTAGGGTTAGGGTTAGGGTTAGGGTTAGGGTTAGGGTTAGGGTTAGGGTTAGGGTTAGGGTTAGGGTTAGGGTTAGGGTTAGGGTTAGGGTTAGGGTTAGGGTTAGGGTTAGGGTTAGGGTTAGGGTTAGGGTTAGGGTTAGGGTTAGGGTTAGGGTTAGGGTTAGGGTTAGGGTTAGGGTTAGGGTTAGGGTTAGGGTTAGGGTTAGGGTTAGGGTTAGGGTTAGGGTTAGGGTTAGGGTTAGGGTTAGGGTTAGGGTTAGGGTTAGGGTTAGGGTTAGGGTTAGGGTTAGGGTTAGGGTTAGGTTAGGGTTAGGGTTAGGGTTAGGGTTAGGGTTAGGGTTAGGGTTAGGGTTAGGGTTAGGGTTAGGGTTAGGGTTAGGGTTAGGGTTAGGGTTAGGGTTAGGGTTAGGGTTAGGGTTAGGGTTAGGGTTAGGGTTAGGGTTAGGGTTAGGGTTAGGGTTAGGGTTAGGGTTAGGGTTAGGGTTAGGGTTAGGGTTAGGGTTAGGGTTAGGGTTAGGGTTAGGGTTAGGGTTAGGGTTAGGGTTAGGGTTAGGGTTAGGGTTAGGGTTAGGGTTAGGGTTAGGGTTAGGGTTAGGGTTAGGGTTAGGGTTAGGGTTAGGGTTAGGGTTAGGGTTAGGGTTAGGGTTAGGGTTAGGGTTAGGGTTAGGGTTAGGGTTAGGGTTAGGGTTAGGGTTAGGGTTAGGGTTAGGGTTAGGGTTAGGGTTAGGGTTAGGGTTAGGGTTAGGGTTAGGGTTAGGGTTAGGGTTAGGGTTAGGGTTAGGGTTAGGGTTAGGGTTAGGGTTAGGGTTAGGGTTAGGGTTAGGGTTAGGGTTAGGGTTAGGGTTAGGGTTAGGGTTAGGGTTAGGGTTAGGGTTAGGGTTAGGGTTAGGGTTAGGGTTAGGGTTAGGGTTAGGGTTAGGGTTAGGGTTAGGGTTAGGGTTAGGGTTAGGGTTAGGGTTAGGGTTAGGGTTAGGGTTAGGGTTAGGGTTAGGGTTAGGGTTAGGGTTAGGGTTAGGGTTAGGGTTAGGGTTAGGGTTAGGGTTAGGGTTAGGGTTAGGGTTAGGGTTAGGGTTAGGGTTAGGGTTAGGGTTAGGGTTAGGGTTAGGGTTAGGGTTAGGGTTAGGGTTAGGGTTAGGGTTAGGGTTAGGGTTAGGGTTAGGGTTAGGGTTAGGGTTAGGGTTAGGGTTAGGGTTAGGGTTAGGGTTAGGGTTAGGGTTAGGGTTAGGGTTAGGGTTAGGGTTAGGGTTAGGGTTAGGGTTAGGGTTAGGGTTAGGGTTAGGGTTAGGGTTAGGGTTAGGGTTAGGGTTAGGGTTAGGGTTAGGGTTAGGGTTAGGGTTAGGGTTAGGGTTAGGGTTAGGGTTAGGGTTAGGGTTAGGGTTAGGGTTAGGGTTAGGGTTAGGGTTAGGGTTAGGGTTAGGGTTAGGGTTAGGGTTAGGGTTAGGGTTAGGGTTAGGGTTAGGGTTAGGGTTAGGGTTAGGGTTAGGGTTAGGGTTAGGGTTAGGGTTAGGGTTAGGGTTAGGGTTAGGGTTAGGGTTAGGGTTAGGGTTAGGGTTAGGGTTAGGGTTAGGGTTAGGGTTAGGGTTAGGGTTAGGGTTAGGGTTAGGGTTAGGGTTAGGGTTAGGGTTAGGGTTAGGGTTAGGGTTAGGGTTAGGGTTAGGGTTAGGGTTAGGGTTAGGGTTAGGGTTAGGGTTAGGGTTAGGGTTAGGGTTAGGGTTAGGGTTAGGGTTAGGGTTAGGGTTAGGGTTAGGGTTAGGGTTAGGGTTAGGGTTAGGGTTAGGGTTAGGGTTAGGGTTAGGGTTAGGGTTAGGGTTAGGGTTAGGGTTAGGGTTAGGGTTAGGGTTAGGGTTAGGGTTAGGGTTAGGGTTAGGGTTAGGGTTAGGGTTAGGGTTAGGGTTAGGGTTAGGGTTAGGGTTAGGGTTAGGGTTAGGGTTAGGGTTAGGGTTAGGGTTAGGGTGTTAGGGTTAGGGTTAGGGTTAGGGTTAGGGTTAGGGTTAGGGTTAGGGTTAGGGTTAGGGTTAGGGTTAGGGTTAGGGTTAGGGTTAGGGTTAGGGTTAGGGTTAGGGTTAGGGTTAGGGTTAGGGTTAGGGTTAGGGTTAGGGTTAGGGTTAGGGTTAGGGTTAGGGTTAGGGTTAGGGTTAGGGTTAGGGTTAGGGTTAGGGTTAGGGTTAGGGTTAGGGTTAGGGTTAGGGTTAGGGTTAGGGTTAGGGTTAGGGTTAGGGTTAGGGTTAGGGTTAGGGTTAGGGTTAGGGTTAGGGTTAGGGTTAGGGTTAGGGTTAGGGTTAGGGTTAGGGTTAGGGTTAGGGTTAGGGTTAGGGTTAGGGTTAGGGTTAGGGTTAGGGTTAGGGTTAGGGTTAGGGTTAGGGTTAGGGTTAGGGTTAGGGTTAGGGTTAGGGTTAGGGTTAGGGTTAGGGTTAGGGTTAGGGTTAGGGTTAGGGTTAGGGTTAGGGTTAGGGTTAGGGTTAGGGTTAGGGTTAGGGTTAGGGTTAGGGTTAGGGTTAGGGTTAGGGTTAGGGTTAGGGTTAGGGTTAGGGTTAGGGTTAGGGTTAGGGTTAGGGTTAGGGTTAGGGTTAGGGTTAGGGTTAGGGTTAGGGTTAGGGTTAGGGTTAGGGTTAGGGTTAGGGTTAGGGTTAGGGTTAGGGTTAGGGTTAGGGTTAGGGTTAGGGTTAGGGTTAGGGTTAGGGTTAGGGTTAGGGTTAGGGTTAGGGTTAGGGTTAGGGTTAGGGTTAGGGTTAGGGTTAGGGTTAGGGTTAGGGTTAGGGTTAGGGTTAGGGTTAGGGTTAGGGTTAGGGTTAGGGTTAGGGTTAGGGTTAGGGTTAGGGTTAGGGTTAGGGTTAGGGTTAGGGTTAGGGTTAGGGTTAGGGTTAGGGTTAGGGTTAGGGTTAGGGTTAGGGTTAGGGTTAGGGTTAGGGTTAGGGTTAGGGTTAGGGTTAGGGTTAGGGTTAGGGTTAGGGTTAGGGTTAGGGTTAGGGTTAGGGTTAGGGTTAGGGTTAGGGTTAGGGTTAGGGTTAGGGTTAGGGTTAGGGTTAGGGTTAGGGTTAGGGTTAGGGTTAGGGTTAGGGTTAGGGTTAGGGTTAGGGTTAGGGTTAGGGTTAGGGTTAGGGTTAGGGTTAGGGTTAGGGTTAGGGTTAGGGTTAGGGTTAGGGTTAGGGTTAGGGTTAGGGTTAGGGTTAGGGTTAGGGTTAGGGTTAGGGTTAGGGTTAGGGTTAGGGTTAGGGTTAGGGTTAGGGTTAGGGTTAGGGTTAGGGTTAGGGTTAGGGTTAGGGTTAGGGTTAGGGTTAGGGTTAGGGTTAGGGTTAGGGTTAGGGTTAGGGTTAGGGTTAGGGTTAGGGTTAGGGTTAGGGTTAGGGTTAGGGTTAGGGTTAGGGTTAGGGTTAGGGTTAGGGTTAGGGTTAGGGTTAGGGTTAGGGTTAGGGTTAGGGTTAGGGTTAGGGTTAGGGTTAGGGTTAGGGTTAGGGTTAGGGTTAGGGTTAGGGTTAGGGTTAGGGTTAGGGTTAGGGTTAGGGTTAGGGTTAGGGTTAGGGTTAGGGTTAGGGTTAGGGTTAGGGTTAGGGTTAGGGTTAGGGTTAGGGTTAGGGTTAGGGTTAGGGTTAGGGTTAGGGTTAGGGTTAGGGTTAGGGTTAGGGTTAGGGTTAGGGTTAGGGTTAGGGTTAGGGTTAGGGTTAGGGTTAGGGTTAGGGTTAGGGTTAGGGTTAGGGTTAGGGTTAGGGTTAGGGTTAGGGTTAGGGTTAGGGTTAGGGTTAGGGTTAGGGTTAGGGTTAGGGTTAGGGTTAGGGTTAGGGTTAGGGTTAGGGTTAGGGTTAGGGTTAGGGTTAGGGTTAGGGTTAGGGTTAGGGTTAGGGTTAGGGTTAGGGTTAGGGTTAGGGTTAGGGTTAGGGTTAGGGTTAGGGTTAGGGTTAGGGTTAGGGTTAGGGTTAGGGTTAGGGTTAGGGTTAGGGTTAGGGTTAGGGTTAGGGTTAGGGTTAGGGTTAGGGTTAGGGTTAGGGTTAGGGTTAGGGTTAGGGTTAGGGTTAGGGTTAGGGTTAGGGTTAGGGTTAGGGTTAGGGTTAGGGTTAGGGTTAGGGTTAGGGTTAGGGTTAGGGTTAGGGTTAGGGTTAGGGTTAGGGTTAGGGTTAGGGTTAGGGTTAGGGTTAGGGTTAGGGTTAGGGTTAGGGTTAGGGTTAGGGTTAGGGTTAGGGTTAGGGTTAGGGTTAGGGTTAGGGTTAGGGTTAGGGTTAGGGTTAGGGTTAGGGTTAGGGTTAGGGTTAGGGTTAGGGTTAGGGTTAGGGTTAGGGTTAGGGTTAGGGTTAGGGTTAGGGTTAGGGTTAGGGTTAGGGTTAGGGTTAGGGTTAGGGTTAGGGTTAGGGTTAGGGTTAGGGTTAGGGTTAGGGTTAGGGTTAGGGTTAGGGTTAGGGTTAGGGTTAGGGTTAGGGTTAGGGTTAGGGTTAGGGTTAGGGTTAGGGTTAGGGTTAGGGTTAGGGTTAGGGTTAGGGTTAGGGTTAGGGTTAGGGTTAGGGTTAGGGTTAGGGTTAGGGTTAGGGTTAGGGTTAGGGTTAGGGTTAGGGTTAGGGTTAGGGTTAGGGTTAGGGTTAGGGTTAGGGTTAGGGTTAGGGTTAGGGTTAGGGTTAGGGTTAGGGTTAGGGTTAGGGTTAGGGTTAGGGTTAGGGTTAGGGTTAGGGTTAGGGTTAGGGTTAGGGTTAGGGTTAGGGTTAGGGTTAGGGTTAGGGTTAGGGTTAGGGTTAGGGTTAGGGTTAGGGTTAGGGTTAGGGTTAGGGTTAGGGTTAGGGTTAGGGTTAGGGTTAGGGTTAGGGTTAGGGTTAGGGTTAGGGTTAGGGTTAGGGTTAGGGTTAGGGTTAGGGTTAGGGTTAGGGTTAGGGTTAGGGTTAGGGTTAGGGTTAGGGTTAGGGTTAGGGTTAGGGTTAGGGTTAGGGTTAGGGTTAGGGTTAGGGTTAGGGTTAGGGTTAGGGTTAGGGTTAGGGTTAGGGTTAGGGTTAGGGTTAGGGTTAGGGTTAGGGTTAGGGTTAGGGTTAGGGTTAGGGTTAGGGTTAGGGTTAGGGTTAGGGTTAGGGTTAGGGTTAGGGTTAGGGTTAGGGTTAGGGTTAGGGTTAGGGTTAGGGTTAGGGTTAGGGTTAGGGTTAGGGTTAGGGTTAGGGTTAGGGTTAGGGTTAGGGTTAGGGTTAGGGTTAGGGTTAGGGTTAGGGTTAGGGTTAGGGTTAGGGTTAGGGTTAGGGTTAGGGTTAGGGTTAGGGTTAGGGTTAGGGTTAGGGTTAGGGTTAGGGTTAGGGTTAGGGTTAGGGTTAGGGTTAGGGTTAGGGTTAGGGTTAGGGTTAGGGTTAGGGTTAGGGTTAGGGTTAGGGTTAGGGTTAGGGTTAGGGTTAGGGTTAGGGTTAGGGTTAGGGTTAGGGTTAGGGTTAGGGTTAGGGTTAGGGTTAGGGTTAGGGTTAGGGTTAGGGTTAGGGTTAGGGTTAGGGTTAGGGTTAGGGTTAGGGTTAGGGTTAGGGTTAGGGTTAGGGTTAGGGTTAGGGTTAGGGTTAGGGTTAGGGTTAGGGTTAGGGTTAGGGTTAGGGTTAGGGTTAGGGTTAGGGTTAGGGTTAGGGTTAGGGTTAGGGTTAGGGTTAGGGTTAGGGTTAGGGTTAGGGTTAGGGTTAGGGTTAGGGTTAGGGTTAGGGTTAGGGTTAGGGTTAGGGTTAGGGTTAGGGTTAGGGTTAGGGTTAGGGTTAGGGTTAGGGTTAGGGTTAGGGTTAGGGTTAGGGTTAGGGTTAGGGTTAGGGTTAGGGTTAGGGTTAGGGTTAGGGTTAGGGTTAGGGTTAGGGTTAGGGTTAGGGTTAGGGTTAGGGTTAGGGTTAGGGTTAGGGTTAGGGTTAGGGTTAGGGTTAGGGTTAGGGTTAGGGTTAGGGTTAGGGTTAGGGTTAGGGTTAGGGTTAGGGTTAGGGTTAGGGTTAGGGTTAGGGTTAGGGTTAGGGTTAGGGTTAGGGTTAGGGTTAGGGTTAGGGTTAGGGTTAGGGTTAGGGTTAGGGTTAGGGTTAGGGTTAGGGTTAGGGTTAGGGTTAGGGTTAGGGTTAGGGTTAGGGTTAGGGTTAGGGTTAGGGTTAGGGTTAGGGTTAGGGTTAGGGTTAGGGTTAGGGTTAGG
Source organism: Phasianus colchicus (assembly GCF_987193195.1). Lineage (NCBI taxonomy): Eukaryota > Metazoa > Chordata > Aves > Galliformes > Phasianidae > Phasianus > Phasianus colchicus. The sequence goes on from NW_028325225.1 coordinate 1,273,232, forward strand.
GTTAGGGTTAGGGTTAGGGTTAGGGTTAGGGTTAGGGTTAGGGTTAGGGTTAGGGTTAGGGTTAGGGTTAGGGTTAGGGTTAGGGTTAGGGTTAGGGTTAGGGTTAGGGTTAGGGTTAGGGTTAGGGTTAGGGTTAGGGTTAGGGTTAGGGTTAGGGTTAGGGTTAGGGTTAGGGTTAGGGTTAGGGTTAGGGTTAGGGTTAGGGTTAGGGTTAGGGTTAGGGTTAGGGTTAGGGTTAGGGTTAGGGTTAGGGTTAGGGTTAGGGTTAGGGTTAGGGTTAGGGTTAGGGTTAGGGTTAGGGTTAGGGTTAGGGTTAGGGTTAGGGTTAGGGTTAGGGTTAGGGTTAGGGTTAGGGTTAGGGTTAGGGTTAGGGTTAGGGTTAGGGTTAGGGTTAGGGTTAGGGTTAGGGTTAGGGTTAGGGTTAGGGTTAGGGTTAGGGTTAGCAATACGTAACTGAACGAAGTAGGTTAGGGTTAGGGTTAGGGTTAGGGTTAGGGTGGGGGGGGGGGGGAGGGAGGGAGGGAGGGAGGGAGGGAGGGAGGGAGGGAGGGAGGGAGGGAGGGAGGGAGGGAGGGAGGGAGGGAGGGAGGGAGGGAGGGAGGGAGGGTTAGGGTTAGGGTTAGGGTTAGGGTTAGGGTTAGGGTTAGGGTTAGGGTTAGGGTTAGGGTTAGGGTTAGGGTTAGGGTTAGGGTTAGGGTTAGGGTTAGGGTTAGGGTTAGGGTTAGGGTTAGGGTTAGGGTTAGGGTTAGGGTTAGGGTTAGGGTTAGGGTTAGGGTTAGGGTTAGGGTTAGGGTTAGGGTTAGGGTTAGGGTTAGGGTTAGGGTTAGGGTTAGGGTTAGGGTTAGGGTTAGGGTTAGGGTTAGGGTTAGGGTTAGGGTTAGGGTTAGGGTTAGGGTTAGGGTTAGGGTTAGGGTTAGGGTTAGGGTTAGGGTTAGGGTTAGGGTTAGGGTTAGGGTTAGGGTTAGGGTTAGGGTTAGGGTTAGGGTTAGGGTTAGGGTTAGGGTTAGGGTTAGGGTTAGGGTTAGGGTTAGGGTTAGGGTTAGGGTTAGGGTTAGGGTTAGGGTTAGGGTTAGGGTTAGGGTTAGGGTTAGGGTTAGGGTTAGGGTTAGGGTTAGGGTTAGGGTTAGGGTTAGGGTTAGGGTTAGGGTTAGGGTTAGGGTTAGGGTTAGGGTTAGGGTTAGGGTTAGGGTTAGGGTTAGGGTTAGGGTTAGGGTTAGGGTTAGGGTTAGGGTTAGGGTTAGGGTTAGGGTTAGGGTTAGGGTTAGGGTTAGGGTTAGGGTTAGGGTTAGGGTTAGGGTTAGGGTTAGGGTTAGGGTTAGGGTTAGGGTTAGGGTTAGGGTTAGGGTTAGGGTTAGGGTTAGGGTTAGGGTTAGGGTTAGGGTTAGGGTTAGGGTTAGGGTTAGGGTTAGGGTTAGGGTTAGGGTTAGGGTTAGGGTTAGGGTTAGGGTTAGGGTTAGGGTTAGGGTTAGGGTTAGGGTTAGGGTTAGGGTTAGGGTTAGGGTTAGGGTTAGGGTTAGGGTTAGGGTTAGGGTTAGGGTTAGGGTTAGGGTTAGGGTTAGGGTTAGGGTTAGGGTTAGGGTTAGGGTTAGGGTTAGGGTTAGGGTTAGGGTTAGGGTTAGGGTTAGGGTTAGGGTTAGGGTTAGGGTTAGGGTTAGGGTTAGGGTTAGGGTTAGGGTTAGGGTTAGGGTTAGGGTTAGGGTTAGGGTTAGGGTTAGGGTTAGGGTTAGGGTTAGGGTTAGGGTTAGGGTTAGGGTTAGGGTTAGGGTTAGGGTTAGGGTTAGGGTTAGGGTTAGGGTTAGGGTTAGGGTTAGGGTTAGGGTTAGGGTTAGGGTTAGGGTTAGGGTTAGGGTTAGGGTTAGGGTTAGGGTTAGGGTTAGGGTTAGGGTTAGGGTTAGGGTTAGGGTTAGGGTTAGGGTTAGGGTTAGGGTTAGGGTTAGGGTTAGGGTTAGGGTTAGGGTTAGGGTTAGGGTTAGGGTTAGGGTTAGGGTTAGGGTTAGGGTTAGGGTTAGGGTTAGGGTTAGGGTTAGGGTTAGGGTTAGGGTTAGGGTTAGGGTTAGGGTTAGGGTTAGGGTTAGGGTTAGGGTTAGGGTTAGGGTTAGGGTTAGGGTTAGGGTTAGGGTTAGGGTTAGGGTTAGGGTTAGGGTTAGGGTTAGGGTTAGGGTTAGGGTTAGGGTTAGGGTTAGGGTTAGGGTTAGGGTTAGGGTTAGGGTTAGGGTTAGGGTTAGGGTTAGGGTTAGGGTTAGGGTTAGGGTTAGGGTTAGGGTTAGGGTTAGGGTTAGGGTTAGGGTTAGGGTTAGGGTTAGGGTTAGGGTTAGGGTTAGGGTTAGGGTTAGGGTTAGGGTTAGGGTTAGGGTTAGGGTTAGGGTTAGGGTTAGGGTTAGGGTTAGGGTTAGGGTTAGGGTTAGGGTTAGGGTTAGGGTTAGGGTTAGGGTTAGGGTTAGGGTTAGGGTTAGGGTTAGGGTTAGGGTTAGGGTTAGGGTTAGGGTTAGGGTTAGGGTTAGGGTTAGGGTTAGGGTTAGGGTTAGGGTTAGGGTTAGGGTTAGGGTTAGGGTTAGGGTTAGGGTTAGGGTTAGGGTTAGGGTTAGGGTTAGGGTTAGGGTTAGGGTTAGGGTTAGGGTTAGGGTTAGGGTTAGGGTTAGGGTTAGGGTTAGGGTTAGGGTTAGGGTTAGGGTTAGGGTTAGGGTTAGGGTTAGGGTTAGGGTTAGGGTTAGGGTTAGGGTTAGGGTTAGGGTTAGGGTTAGGGTTAGGGTTAGGGTTAGGGTTAGGGTTAGGGTTAGGGTTAGGGTTAGGGTTAGGGTTAGGGTTAGGGTTAGGGTTAGGGTTAGGGTTAGGGTTAGGGTTAGGGTTAGGGTTAGGGTTAGGGTTAGGGTTAGGGTTAGGGTTAGGGTTAGGGTTAGGGTTAGGGTTAGGGTTAGGGTTAGGGTTAGGGTTAGGGTTAGGGTTAGGGTTAGGGTTAGGGTTAGGGTTAGGGTTAGGGTTAGGGTTAGGGTTAGGGTTAGGGTTAGGGTTAGGGTTAGGGTTAGGGTTAGGGTTAGGGTTAGGGTTAGGGTTAGGGTTAGGGTTAGGGTTAGGGTTAGGGTTAGGGTTAGGGTTAGGGTTAGGGTTAGGGTTAGGGTTAGGGTTAGGGTTAGGGTTAGGGTTAGGGTTAGGGTTAGGGTTAGGGTTAGGGTTAGGGTTAGGGTTAGGGTTAGGGTTAGGGTTAGGGTTAGGGTTAGGGTTAGGGTTAGGGTTAGGGTTAGGGTTAGGGTTAGGGTTAGGGTTAGGGTTAGGGTTAGGGTTAGGGTTAGGGTTAGGGTTAGGGTTAGGGTTAGGGTTAGGGTTAGGGTTAGGGTTAGGGTTAGGGTTAGGGTTAGGGTTAGGGTTAGGGTTAGGGTTAGGGTTAGGGTTAGGGTTAGGGTTAGGGTTAGGGTTAGGGTTAGGGTTAGGGTTAGGGTTAGGGTTAGGGTTAGGGTTAGGGTTAGGGTTAGGGTTAGGGTTAGGGTTAGGGTTAGGGTTAGGGTTAGGGTTAGGGTTAGGGTTAGGGTTAGGGTTAGGGTTAGGGTTAGGGTTAGGGTTAGGGTTAGGGTTAGGGTTAGGGTTAGGGTTAGGGTTAGGGTTAGGGTTAGGGTTAGGGTTAGGGTTAGGGTTAGGGTTAGGGTTAGGGTTAGGGTTAGGGTTAGGGTTAGGGTTAGGGTTAGGGTTAGGGTTAGGGTTAGGGTTAGGGTTAGGGTTAGGGTTAGGGTTAGGGTTAGGGTTAGGGTTAGGGTTAGGGTTAGGGTTAGGGTTAGGGTTAGGGTTAGGGTTAGGGTTAGGGTTAGGGTTAGGGTTAGGGTTAGGGTTAGGGTTAGGGTTAGGGTTAGGGTTAGGGTTAGGGTTAGGGTTAGGGTTAGGGTTAGGGTTAGGGTTAGGGTTAGGGTTAGGGTTAGGGTTAGGGTTAGGGTTAGGGTTAGGGTTAGGGTTAGGGTTAGGGTTAGGGTTAGGGTTAGGGTTAGGGTTAGGGTTAGGGTTAGGGTTAGGGTTAGGGTTAGGGTTAGGGTTAGGGTTAGGGTTAGGGTTAGGGTTAGGGTTAGGGTTAGGGTTAGGGTTAGGGTTAGGGTTAGGGTTAGGGTTAGGGTTAGGGTTAGGGTTAGGGTTAGGGTTAGGGTTAGGGTTAGGGTTAGGGTTAGGGTTAGGGTTAGGGTTAGGGTTAGGGTTAGGGTTAGGGTTAGGGTTAGGGTTAGGGTTAGGGTTAGGGTTAGGGTTAGGGTTAGGGTTAGGGTTAGGGTTAGGGTTAGGGTTAGGGTTAGGGTTAGGGTTAGGGTTAGGGTTAGGGTTAGGGTTAGGGTTAGGGTTAGGGTTAGGGTTAGGGTTAGGGTTAGGGTTAGGGTTAGGGTTAGGGTTAGGGTTAGGGTTAGGGTTAGGGTTAGGGTTAGGGTTAGGGTTAGGGTTAGGGTTAGGGTTAGGGTTAGGGTTAGGGTTAGGGTTAGGGTTAGGGTTAGGGTTAGGGTTAGGGTTAGGGTTAGGGTTAGGGTTAGGGTTAGGGTTAGGGTTAGGGTTAGGGTTAGGGTTAGGGTTAGGGTTAGGGTTAGGGTTAGGGTTAGGGTTAGGGTTAGGGTTAGGGTTAGGGTTAGGGTTAGGGTTAGGGTTAGGGTTAGGGTTAGGGTTAGGGTTAGGGTTAGGGTTAGGGTTAGGGTTAGGGTTAGGGTTAGGGTTAGGGTTAGGGTTAGGGTTAGGGTTAGGGTTAGGGTTAGGGTTAGGGTTAGGGTTAGGGTTAGGGTTAGGGTTAGGGTTAGGGTTAGGGTTAGGGTTAGGGTTAGGGTTAGGGTTAGGGTTAGGGTTAGGGTTAGGGTTAGGGTTAGGGTTAGGGTTAGGGTTAGGGTTAGGGTTAGGGTTAGGGTTAGGGTTAGGGTTAGGGTTAGGGTTAGGGTTAGGGTTAGGGTTAGGGTTAGGGTTAGGGTTAGGGTTAGGGTTAGGGTTAGGGTTAGGGTTAGGGTTAGGGTTAGGGTTAGGGTTAGGGTTAGGGTTAGGGTTAGGGTTAGGGTTAGGGTTAGGGTTAGGGTTAGGGTTAGGGTTAGGGTTAGGGTTAGGGTTAGGGTTAGGGTTAGGGTTAGGGTTAGGGTTAGGGTTAGGGTTAGGGTTAGGGTTAGGGTTAGGGTTAGGGTTAGGGTTAGGGTTAGGGTTAGGGTTAGGGTTAGGGTTAGGGTTAGGGTTAGGGTTAGGGTTAGGGTTAGGGTTAGGGTTAGGGTTAGGGTTAGGGTTAGGGTTAGGGTTAGGGTTAGGGTTAGGGTTAGGGTTAGGGTTAGGGTTAGGGTTAGGGTTAGGGTTAGGGTTAGGGTTAGGGTTAGGGTTAGGGTTAGGGTTAGGGTTAGGGTTAGGGTTAGGGTTAGGGTTAGGGTTAGGGTTAGGGTTAGGGTTAGGGTTAGGGTTAGGGTTAGGGTTAGGGTTAGGGTTAGGGTTAGGGTTAGGGTTAGGGTTAGGGTTAGGGTTAGGGTTAGGGTTAGGGTTAGGGTTAGGGTTAGGGTTAGGGTTAGGGTTAGGGTTAGGGTTAGGGTTAGGGTTAGGGTTAGGGTTAGGGTTAGGGTTAGGGTTAGGGTTAGGGTTAGGGTTAGGGTTAGGGTTAGGGTTAGGGTTAGGGTTAGGGTTAGGGTTAGGGTTAGGGTTAGGGTTAGGGTTAGGGTTAGGGTTAGGGTTAGGGTTAGGGTTAGGGTTAGGGTTAGGGTTAGGGTTAGGGTTAGGGTTAGGGTTAGGGTTAGGGTTAGGGTTAGGGTTAGGGTTAGGGTTAGGGTTAGGGTTAGGGTTAGGGTTAGGGTTAGGGTTAGGGTTAGGGTTAGGGTTAGGGTTAGGGTTAGGGTTAGGGTTAGGGTTAGGGTTAGGGTTAGGGTTAGGGTTAGGGTTAGGGTTAGGGTTAGGGTTAGGGTTAGGGTTAGGGTTAGGGTTAGGGTTAGGGTTAGGGTTAGGGTTAGGGTTAGGGTTAGGGTTAGGGTTAGGGTTAGGGTTAGGGTTAGGGTTAGGGTTAGGGTTAGGGTTAGGGTTAGGGTTAGGGTTAGGGTTAGGGTTAGGGTTAGGGTTAGGGTTAGGGTTAGGGTTAGGGTTAGGGTTAGGGTTAGGGTTAGGGTTAGGGTTAGGGTTAGGGTTAGGGTTAGGGTTAGGGTTAGGGTTAGGGTTAGGGTTAGGGTTAGGGTTAGGGTTAGGGTTAGGGTTAGGGTTAGGGTTAGGGTTAGGGTTAGGGTTAGGGTTAGGGTTAGGGTTAGGGTTAGGGTTAGGGTTAGGGTTAGGGTTAGGGTTAGGGTTAGGGTTAGGGTTAGGGTTAGGGTTAGGGTTAGGGTTAGGGTTAGGGTTAGGGTTAGGGTTAGGGTTAGGGTTAGGGTTAGGGTTAGGGTTAGGGTTAGGGTTAGGGTTAGGGTTAGGGTTAGGGTTAGGGTTAGGGTTAGGGTTAGGGTTAGGGTTAGGGTTAGGGTTAGGGTTAGGGTTAGGGTTAGGGTTAGGGTTAGGGTTAGGGTTAGGGTTAGGGTTAGGGTTAGGGTTAGGGTTAGGGTTAGGGTTAGGGTTAGGGTTAGGGTTAGGGTTAGGGTTAGGGTTAGGGTTAGGGTTAGGGTTAGGGTTAGGGTTAGGGTTAGGGTTAGGGTTAGGGTTAGGGTTAGGGTTAGGGTTAGGGTTAGGGTTAGGGTTAGGGTTAGGGTTAGGGTTAGGGTTAGGGTTAGGGTTAGGGTTAGGGTTAGGGTTAGGGTTAGGGTTAGGGTTAGGGTTAGGGTTAGGGTTAGGGTTAGGGTTAGGGTTAGGGTTAGGGTTAGGGTTAGGGTTAGGGTTAGGGTTAGGGTTAGGGTTAGGGTTAGGGTTAGGGTTAGGGTTAGGGTTAGGGTTAGGGTTAGGGTTAGGGTTAGGGTTAGGGTTAGGGTTAGGGTTAGGGTTAGGGTTAGGGTTAGGGTTAGGGTTAGGGTTAGGGTTAGGGTTAGGGTTAGGGTTAGGGTTAGGGTTAGGGTTAGGGTTAGGGTTAGGGTTAGGGTTAGGGTTAGGGTTAGGGTTAGGGTTAGGGTTAGGGTTAGGGTTAGGGTTAGGGTTAGGGTTAGGGTTAGGGTTAGGGTTAGGGTTAGGGTTAGGGTTAGGGTTAGGGTTAGGGTTAGGGTTAGGGTTAGGGTTAGGGTTAGGGTTAGGGTTAGGGTTAGGGTTAGGGTTAGGGTTAGGGTTAGGGTTAGGGTTAGGGTTAGGGTTAGGGTTAGGGTTAGGGTTAGGGTTAGGGTTAGGGTTAGGGTTAGGGTTAGGGTTAGGGTTAGGGTTAGGGTTAGGGTTAGGGTTAGGGTTAGGGTTAGGGTTAGGGTTAGGGTTAGGGTTAGGGTTAGGGTTAGGGTTAGGGTTAGGGTTAGGGTTAGGGTTAGGGTTAGGGTTAGGGTTAGGGTTAGGGTTAGGGTTAGGGTTAGGGTTAGGGTTAGGGTTAGGGTTAGGGTTAGGGTTAGGGTTAGGGTTAGGGTTAGGGTTAGGGTTAGGGTTAGGGTTAGGGTTAGGGTTAGGGTTAGGGTTAGGGTTAGGGTTAGGGTTAGGGTTAGGGTTAGGGTTAGGGTTAGGGTTAGGGTTAGGGTTAGGGTTAGGGTTAGGGTTAGGGTTAGGGTTAGGGTTAGGGTTAGGGTTAGGGTTAGGGTTAGGGTTAGGGTTAGGGTTAGGGTTAGGGTTAGGGTTAGGGTTAGGGTTAGGGTTAGGGTTAGGGTTAGGGTTAGGGTTAGGGTTAGGGTTAGGGTTAGGGTTAGGGTTAGGGTTAGGGTTAGGGTTAGGGTTAGGGTTAGGGTTAGGGTTAGGGTTAGGGTTAGGGTTAGGGTTAGGGTTAGGGTTAGGGTTAGGGTTAGGGTTAGGGTTAGGGTTAGGGTTAGGGTTAGGGTTAGGGTTAGGGTTAGGGTTAGGGTTAGGGTTAGGGTTAGGGTTAGGGTTAGGGTTAGGGTTAGGGTTAGGGTTAGGGTTAGGGTTAGGGTTAGGGTTAGGGTTAGGGTTAGGGTTAGGGTTAGGGTTAGGGTTAGGGTTAGGGTTAGGGTTAGGGTTAGGGTTAGGGTTAGGGTTAGGGTTAGGGTTAGGGTTAGGGTTAGGGTTAGGGTTAGGGTTAGGGTTAGGGTTAGGGTTAGGGTTAGGGTTAGGGTTAGGGTTAGGGTTAGGGTTAGGGTTAGGGTTAGGGTTAGGGTTAGGGTTAGGGTTAGGGTTAGGGTTAGGGTTAGGGTTAGGGTTAGGGTTAGGGTTAGGGTTAGGGTTAGGGTTAGGGTTAGGGTTAGGGTTAGGGTTAGGGTTAGGGTTAGGGTTAGGGTTAGGGTTAGGGTTAGGGTTAGGGTTAGGGTTAGGGTTAGGGTTAGGGTTAGGGTTAGGGTTAGGGTTAGGGTTAGGGTTAGGGTTAGGGTTAGGGTTAGGGTTAGGGTTAGGGTTAGGGTTAGGGTTAGGGTTAGGGTTAGGGTTAGGGTTAGGGTTAGGGTTAGGGTTAGGGTTAGGGTTAGGGTTAGGGTTAGGGTTAGGGTTAGGGTTAGGGTTAGGGTTAGGGTTAGGGTTAGGGTTAGGGTTAGGGTTAGGGTTAGGGTTAGGGTTAGGGTTAGGGTTAGGGTTAGGGTTAGGGTTAGGGTTAGGGTTAGGGTTAGGGTTAGGGTTAGGGTTAGGGTTAGGGTTAGGGTTAGGGTTAGGGTTAGGGTTAGGGTTAGGGTTAGGGTTAGGGTTAGGGTTAGGGTTAGGGTTAGGGTTAGGGTTAGGGTTAGGGTTAGGGTTAGGGTTAGGGTTAGGGTTAGGGTTAGGGTTAGGGTTAGGGTTAGGGTTAGGGTTAGGGTTAGGGTTAGGGTTAGGGTTAGGGTTAGGGTTAGGGTTAGGGTTAGGGTTAGGGTTAGGGTTAGGGTTAGGGTTAGGGTTAGGGTTAGGGTTAGGGTTAGGGTTAGGGTTAGGGTTAGGGTTAGGGTTAGGGTTAGGGTTAGGGTTAGGGTTAGGGTTAGGGTTAGGGTTAGGGTTAGGGTTAGGGTTAGGGTTAGGGTTAGGGTTAGGGTTAGGGTTAGGGTTAGGGTTAGGGTTAGGGTTAGGGTTAGGGTTAGGGTTAGGGTTAGGGTTAGGGTTAGGGTTAGGGTTAGGGTTAGGGTTAGGGTTAGGGTTAGGGTTAGGGTTAGGGTTAGGGTTAGGGTTAGGGTTAGGGTTAGGGTTAGGGTTAGGGTTAGGGTTAGGGTTAGGGTTAGGGTTAGGGTTAGGGTTAGGGTTAGGGTTAGGGTTAGGGTTAGGGTTAGGGTTAGGGTTAGGGTTAGGGTTAGGGTTAGGGTTAGGGTTAGGGTTAGGGTTAGGGTTAGGGTTAGGGTTAGGGTTAGGGTTAGGGTTAGGGTTAGGGTTAGGGTTAGGGTTAGGGTTAGGGTTAGGGTTAGGGTTAGGGTTAGGGTTAGGGTTAGGGTTAGGGTTAGGGTTAGGGTTAGGGTTAGGGTTAGGGTTAGGGTTAGGGTTAGGGTTAGGGTTAGGGTTAGGGTTAGGGTTAGGGTTAGGGTTAGGGTTAGGGTTAGGGTTAGGGTTAGGGTTAGGGTTAGGGTTAGGGTTAGGGTTAGGGTTAGGGTTAGGGTTAGGGTTAGGGTTAGGGTTAGGGTTAGGGTTAGGGTTAGGGTTAGGGTTAGGGTTAGGGTTAGGGTTAGGGTTAGGGTTAGGGTTAGGGTTAGGGTTAGGGTTAGGGTTAGGGTTAGGGTTAGGGTTAGGGTTAGGGTTAGGGTTAGGGTTAGGGTTAGGGTTAGGGTTAGGGTTAGGGTTAGGGTTAGGGTTAGGGTTAGGGTTAGGGTTAGGGTTAGGGTTAGGGTTAGGGTTAGGGTTAGGGTTAGGGTTAGGGTTAGGGTTAGGGTTAGGGTTAGGGTTAGGGTTAGGGTTAGGGTTAGGGTTAGGGTTAGGGTTAGGGTTAGGGTTAGGGTTAGGGTTAGGGTTAGGGTTAGGGTTAGGGTTAGGGTTAGGGTTAGGGTTAGGGTTAGGGTTAGGGTTAGGGTTAGGGTTAGGGTTAGGGTTAGGGTTAGGGTTAGGGTTAGGGTTAGGGTTAGGGTTAGGGTTAGGGTTAGGGTTAGGGTTAGGGTTAGGGTTAGGGTTAGGGTTAGGGTTAGGGTTAGGGTTAGGGTTAGGGTTAGGGTTAGGGTTAGGGTTAGGGTTAGGGTTAGGGTTAGGGTTAGGGTTAGGGTTAGGGTTAGGGTTAGGGTTAGGGTTAGGGTTAGGGTTAGGGTTAGGGTTAGGGTTAGGGTTAGGGTTAGGGTTAGGGTTAGGGTTAGGGTTAGGGTTAGGGTTAGGGTTAGGGTTAGGGTTAGGGTTAGGGTTAGGGTTAGGGTTAGGGTTAGGGTTAGGGTTAGGGTTAGGGTTAGGGTTAGGGTTAGGGTTAGGGTTAGGGTTAGGGTTAGGGTTAGGGTTAGGGTTAGGGTTAGGGTTAGGGTTAGGGTTAGGGTTAGGGTTAGGGTTAGGGTTAGGGTTAGGGTTAGGGTTAGGGTTAGGGTTAGGGTTAGGGTTAGGGTTAGGGTTAGGGTTAGGGTTAGGGTTAGGGTTAGGGTTAGGGTTAGGGTTAGGGTTAGGGTTAGGGTTAGGGTTAGGGTTAGGGTTAGGGTTAGGGTTAGGGTTAGGGTTAGGGTTAGGGTTAGGGTTAGGGTTAGGGTTAGGGTTAGGGTTAGGGTTAGGGTTAGGGTTAGGGTTAGGGTTAGGGTTAGGGTTAGGGTTAGGGTTAGGGTTAGGGTTAGGGTTAGGGTTAGGGTTAGGGTTAGGGTTAGGGTTAGGGTTAGGGTTAGGGTTAGGGTTAGGGTTAGGGTTAGGGTTAGGGTTAGGGTTAGGGTTAGGGTTAGGGTTAGGGTTAGGGTTAGGGTTAGGGTTAGGGTTAGGGTTAGGGTTAGGGTTAGGGTTAGGGTTAGGGTTAGGGTTAGGGTTAGGGTTAGGGTTAGGGTTAGGGTTAGGGTTAGGGTTAGGGTTAGGGTTAGGGTTAGGGTTAGGGTTAGGGTTAGGGTTAGGGTTAGGGTTAGGGTTAGGGTTAGGGTTAGGGTTAGGGTTAGGGTTAGGGTTAGGGTTAGGGTTAGGGTTAGGGTTAGGGTTAGGGTTAGGGTTAGGGTTAGGGTTAGGGTTAGGGTTAGGGTTAGGGTTAGGGTTAGGGTTAGGGTTAGGGTTAGGGTTAGGGTTAGGGTTAGGGTTAGGGTTAGGGTTAGGGTTAGGGTTAGGGTTAGGGTTAGGGTTAGGGTTAGGGTTAGGGTTAGGGTTAGGGTTAGGGTTAGGGTTAGGGTTAGGGTTAGGGTTAGGGTTAGGGTTAGGGTTAGGGTTAGGGTTAGGGTTAGGGTTAGGGTTAGGGTTAGGGTTAGGGTTAGGGTTAGGGTTAGGGTTAGGGTTAGGGTTAGGGTTAGGGTTAGGGTTAGGGTTAGGGTTAGGGTTAGGGTTAGGGTTAGGGTTAGGGTTAGGGTTAGGGTTAGGGTTAGGGTTAGGGTTAGGGTTAGGGTTAGGGTTAGGGTTAGGGTTAGGGTTAGGGTTAGGGTTAGGGTTAGGGTTAGGGTTAGGGTTAGGGTTAGGGTTAGGGTTAGGGTTAGGGTTAGGGTTAGGGTTAGGGTTAGGGTTAGGGTTAGGGTTAGGGTTAGGGTTAGGGTTAGGGTTAGGGTTAGGGTTAGGGTTAGGGTTAGGGTTAGGGTTAGGGTTAGGGTTAGGGTTAGGGTTAGGGTTAGGGTTAGGGTTAGGGTTAGGGTTAGGGTTAGGGTTAGGGTTAGGGTTAGGGTTAGGGTTAGGGTTAGGGTTAGGGTTAGGGTTAGGGTTAGGGTTAGGGTTAGGGTTAGGGTTAGGGTTAGGGTTAGGGTTAGGGTTAGGGTTAGGGTTAGGGTTAGGGTTAGGGTTAGGGTTAGGGTTAGGGTTAGGGTTAGGGTTAGGGTTAGGGTTAGGGTTAGGGTTAGGGTTAGGGTTAGGGTTAGGGTTAGGGTTAGGGTTAGGGTTAGGGTTAGGGTTAGGGTTAGGGTTAGGGTTAGGGTTAGGGTTAGGGTTAGGGTTAGGGTTAGGGTTAGGGTTAGGGTTAGGGTTAGGGTTAGGGTTAGGGTTAGGGTTAGGGTTAGGGTTAGGGTTAGGGTTAGGGTTAGGGTTAGGGTTAGGGTTAGGGTTAGGGTTAGGGTTAGGGTTAGGGTTAGGGTTAGGGTTAGGGTTAGGGTTAGGGTTAGGGTTAGGGTTAGGGTTAGGGTTAGGGTTAGGGTTAGGGTTAGGGTTAGGGTTAGGGTTAGGGTTAGGGTTAGGGTTAGGGTTAGGGTTAGGGTTAGGGTTAGGGTTAGGGTTAGGGTTAGGGTTAGGGTTAGGGTTAGGGTTAGGGTTAGGGTTAGGGTTAGGGTTAGGGTTAGGGTTAGGGTTAGGGTTAGGGTTAGGGTTAGGGTTAGGGTTAGGGTTAGGGTTAGGGTTAGGGTTAGGGTTAGGGTTAGGGTTAGGGTTAGGGTTAGGGTTAGGGTTAGGGTTAGGGTTAGGGTTAGGGTTAGGGTTAGGGTTAGGGTTAGGGTTAGGGTTAGGGTTAGGGTTAGGGTTAGGGTTAGGGTTAGGGTTAGGGTTAGGGTTAGGGTTAGGGTTAGGGTTAGGGTTAGGGTTAGGGTTAGGGTTAGGGTTAGGGTTAGGGTTAGGGTTAGGGTTAGGGTTAGGGTTAGGGTTAGGGTTAGGGTTAGGGTTAGGGTTAGGGTTAGGGTTAGGGTTAGGGTTAGGGTTAGGGTTAGGGTTAGGGTTAGGGTTAGGGTTAGGGTTAGGGTTAGGGTTAGGGTTAGGGTTAGGGTTAGGGTTAGGGTTAGGGTTAGGGTTAGGGTTAGGGTTAGGGTTAGGGTTAGGGTTAGGGTTAGGGTTAGGGTTAGGGTTAGGGTTAGGGTTAGGGTTAGGGTTAGGGTTAGGGTTAGGGTTAGGGTTAGGGTTAGGGTTAGGGTTAGGGTTAGGGTTAGGGTTAGGGTTAGGGTTAGGGTTAGGGTTAGGGTTAGGGTTAGGGTTAGGGTTAGGGTTAGGGTTAGGGTTAGGGTTAGGGTTAGGGTTAGGGTTAGGGTTAGGGTTAGGGTTAGGGTTAGGGTTAGGGTTAGGGTTAGGGTTAGGGTTAGGGTTAGGGTTAGGGTTAGGGTTAGGGTTAGGGTTAGGGTTAGGGTTAGGGTTAGGGTTAGGGTTAGGGTTAGGGTTAGGGTTAGGGTTAGGGTTAGGGTTAGGGTTAGGGTTAGGGTTAGGGTTAGGGTTAGGGTTAGGGTTAGGGTTAGGGTTAGGGTTAGGGTTAGGGTTAGGGTTAGGGTTAGGGTTAGGGTTAGGGTTAGGGTTAGGGTTAGGGTTAGGGTTAGGGTTAGGGTTAGGGTTAGGGTTAGGGTTAGGGTTAGGGTTAGGGTTAGGGTTAGGGTTAGGGTTAGGGTTAGGGTTAGGGTTAGGGTTAGGGTTAGGGTTAGGGTTAGGGTTAGGGTTAGGGTTAGGGTTAGGGTTAGGGTTAGGGTTAGGGTTAGGGTTAGGGTTAGGGTTAGGGTTAGGGTTAGGGTTAGGGTTAGGGTTAGGGTTAGGGTTAGGGTTAGGGTTAGGGTTAGGGTTAGGGTTAGGGTTAGGGTTAGGGTTAGGGTTAGGGTTAGGGTTAGGGTTAGGGTTAGGGTTAGGGTTAGGGTTAGGGTTAGGGTTAGGGTTAGGGTTAGGGTTAGGGTTAGGGTTAGGGTTAGGGTTAGGGTTAGGGTTAGGGTTAGGGTTAGGGTTAGGGTTAGGGTTAGGGTTAGGGTTAGGGTTAGGGTTAGGGTTAGGGTTAGGGTTAGGGTTAGGGTTAGGGTTAGGGTTAGGGTTAGGGTTAGGGTTAGGGTTAGGGTTAGGGTTAGGGTTAGGGTTAGGGTTAGGGTTAGGGTTAGGGTTAGGGTTAGGGTTAGGGTTAGGGTTAGGGTTAGGGTTAGGGTTAGGGTTAGGGTTAGGGTTAGGGTTAGGGTTAGGGTTAGGGTTAGGGTTAGGGTTAGGGTTAGGGTTAGGGTTAGGGTTAGGGTTAGGGTTAGGGTTAGGGTTAGGGTTAGGGTTAGGGTTAGGGTTAGGGTTAGGGTTAGGGTTAGGGTTAGGGTTAGGGTTAGGGTTAGGGTTAGGGTTAGGGTTAGGGTTAGGGTTAGGGTTAGGGTTAGGGTTAGGGTTAGGGTTAGGGTTAGGGTTAGGGTTAGGGTTAGGGTTAGGGTTAGGGTTAGGGTTAGGGTTAGGGTTAGGGTTAGGGTTAGGGTTAGGGTTAGGGTTAGGGTTAGGGTTAGGGTTAGGGTTAGGGTTAGGGTTAGGGTTAGGGTTAGGGTTAGGGTTAGGGTTAGGGTTAGGGTTAGGGTTAGGGTTAGGGTTAGGGTTAGGGTTAGGGTTAGGGTTAGGGTTAGGGTTAGGGTTAGGGTTAGGGTTAGGGTTAGGGTTAGGGTTAGGGTTAGGGTTAGGGTTAGGGTTAGGGTTAGGGTTAGGGTTAGGGTTAGGGTTAGGGTTAGGGTTAGGGTTAGGGTTAGGGTTAGGGTTAGGGTTAGGGTTAGGGTTAGGGTTAGGGTTAGGGTTAGGGTTAGGGTTAGGGTTAGGGTTAGGGTTAGGGTTAGGGTTAGGGTTAGGGTTAGGGTTAGGGTTAGGGTTAGGGTTAGGGTTAGGGTTAGGGTTAGGGTTAGGGTTAGGGTTAGGGTTAGGGTTAGGGTTAGGGTTAGGGTTAGGGTTAGGGTTAGGGTTAGGGTTAGGGTTAGGGTTAGGGTTAGGGTTAGGGTTAGGGTTAGGGTTAGGGTTAGGGTTAGGGTTAGGGTTAGGGTTAGGGTTAGGGTTAGGGTTAGGGTTAGGGTTAGGGTTAGGGATGGAATGGAATGGAATGGAATGGAATGGAATGGAATGGAATGGAATGGAATGGAATGGAATGGAATGGAATGGAATGGAATGGAATGGAATGGAATGGAATGGAATGGAATGGAATGGAATGGAATGGAATGGAATGGAATGGAATGGAATGGAATGGAATGGAATGGAATGGAATGGAATGGAATGGAATGGAATGGAATGGAATGGAATGGAATGGAATGGAATGGAATGGAATGGAATGGAATGGAATGGTATGGAATGGTATAGGGTTAGGGTTAGGGTTAGGGTTAGGGTTAGGGTTAGGGTTAGGGTTAGGGTTAGGGTTAGGGTTAGGGTTAGGGTTAGGGTTAGGGTTAGGGTTAGGGTTAGGGTTAGGGTTAGGGTTAGGGTTAGGGTTAGGGTTAGGGTTAGGGTTAGGGTTAGGGTTAGGGTTAGGGTTAGGGTTAGGGTTAGGGTTAGGGTTAGGGTTAGGGTTAGGGTTAGGGTTAGGGTTAGGGTTAGGGTTAGGGTTAGGGTTAGGGTTAGGGTTAGGGTTAGGGTTAGGGTTAGGGTTAGGGTTAGGGTTAGGGTTAGGGTTAGGGTTAGGGTTAGGGTTAGGGTTAGGGTTAGGGTTAGGGTTAGGGTTAGGGTTAGGGTTAGGGTTAGGGTTAGGGTTAGGGTTAGGGTTAGGGTTAGGGTTAGGGTTAGGGTTAGGGTTAGGGTTAGGGTTAGGGTTAGGGTTAGGGTTAGGGTTAGGGTTAGGGTTAGGGTTAGGGTTAGGGTTAGGGTTAGGGTTAGGGTTAGGGTTAGGGTTAGGGTTAGGGTTAGGGTTAGGGTTAGGGTTAGGGTTAGGGTTAGGGTTAGGGTTAGGGTTAGGGTTAGGGTTAGGGTTAGGGTTAGGGTTAGGGTTAGGGTTAGGGTTAGGGTTAGGGTTAGGGTTAGGGTTAGGGTTAGGGTTAGGGTTAGGGTTAGGGTTAGGGTTAGGGTTAGGGTTAGGGTTAGGGTTAGGGTTAGGGTTAGGGTTAGGGTTAGGGTTAGGGTTAGGGTTAGGGTTAGGGTTAGGGTTAGGGTTAGGGTTAGGGTTAGGGTTAGGGTTAGGGTTAGGGTTAGGGTTAGGGTTAGGGTTAGGGTTAGGGTTAGGGTTAGGGTTAGGGTTAGGGTTAGGGTTAGGGTTAGGGTTAGGGTTAGGGTTAGGGTTAGGGTTAGGGTTAGGGTTAGGGTTAGGGTTAGGGTTAGGGTTAGGGTTAGGGTTAGGGTTAGGGTTAGGGTTAGGGTTAGGGTTAGGGTTAGGGTTAGGGTTAGGGTTAGGGTTAGGGTTAGGGTTAGGGTTAGGGTTAGGGTTAGGGTTAGGGTTAGGGTTAGGGTTAGGGTTAGGGTTAGGGTTAGGGTTAGGGTTAGGGTTAGGGTTAGGGTTAGGGTTAGGGTTAGGGTTAGGGTTAGGGTTAGGGTTAGGGTTAGGGTTAGGGTTAGGGTTAGGGTTAGGGTTAGGGTTAGGGTTAGGGTTAGGGTTAGGGTTAGGGTTAGGGTTAGGGTTAGGGTTAGGGTTAGGGTTAGGGTTAGGGTTAGGGTTAGGGTTAGGGTTAGGGTTAGGGTTAGGGT